>NW_026061188.1:0-600000 GCF_929443795.1 Astur gentilis
AAGAGGGTGCTCAACGATGTACAGGAGTCTGACTTCAAAGCATAAATTGAAAAACAGCCTCTTAACCTAGAAAGGGCAATACTGGAGAGAAAGAACAATGTTTAAACTCTAAAAGGTAGCTATAAGGAACAACTTTTCTGTGCATCCACTGCACACAGTTACACGGAATCATGGGGCTTAAATTACAACCTGAAAAACTTAGGGTATGTGGCAATCTTTGCAACAGTAGTAATAATTACAGGAAATGTTTAAGAATAAATTAGGCAAGCGTTTGTCAAGAATGGTACAGAAAGTTGATCATTCACCTCTAGAATGAGAGCAACACTAGACTATCTTCAAAGGTTCTTCTTTCCCCACTGCTGTCCCTCTCCGTATTTCTACCCTCAAACACAAGCATCATCCCCAGCTCTGCACTTACAATTCTATCTGCATATGCACATGTCTAGAGATGCACATTTATTTCTTCGTTACACACAGCTGAAGGAGACTACTCAGAGCTAAGCCAATTTACATAAACAGCTTTTGAAAGTTAAACACCTCAGCTTCTTGCAAAACGTCAGCCCAACAGAACACCGTCAGCCCAACAGAACACCGGGAGCGGTATGTAAATCCTTATGCCAAAACTGCATTCTCTTAAATCTTATGAAAACCATCTCTAATATAAAGCCTGACTTGTCCATTTTCTGACACTCCCCTTCTCTGTCATCAAGGTACTTATTAGACAGTAAAGCAACTGACGGGGTAAACACCATAACTAGCACAATAGCTGACTTCCGTAGCAGTTGCATATCAGGTCTGAAGAAATGTGAGTTTAGTAGGTAGATACACATTCAGAAATGCACAAGAACTGAAAGGAGTAATCTGTAACTGGTAGACTAAGAACACTGCAATAGCATGCAATGTAAATCAACATGCACCTATAGGGAAGGGAAGTACAGAAACATTCTTCTGGATTGAAAAAAAAAAAAAATATACGCAGCAATGGTAGGAAAAGGTACTTGGAACGTGCCACTTTCAATCCACTGAAACAATGTCTGCAACAGCAGTAAGAACACTGGCAAACTACCTTCTCTGTTCCACAGGGCCTTGAAACCCATACGCATTGTCTGTTGCCAGGTGCCCTTAGGAAACAAAGGCGCTGCGATCAGTAGAAGCGTGTAGAACACCGAAAATGAAACTTTTGAGTATGTCACATGCAAGATCCTCATTCTCCGTACAGTCTACAAGGTTACACAATTGTAAAATACTTTGTAAGAATGAGAATCCTGACGTTTGCCTTGGATTAAAAAAGTTTTAAAACTCCGTTTTGAGTTTTTTTTCCAAGGGTTTTAGAAATAAAAGCATCTTAGTAAAGTGATTTTCACACACTGCACAGACACAAGCAGTGTTTCTCCCACTGCGAGAGGAGTATCAAAATACTCTTATCTAATATGTTATAGACAAGAGTGACCAAGGTCACAGGAGAATCTGTACTTTCCCACTGATTACAAGGAACGGGCCAGCTGCTTTGTGCCTCCTATGCAGCTGGAGCATGCAGTTGCCTGGTAACTCGTTCCGACCTATTGCATCTTAATCACATATACATGGAGGAATACCAAGCTGACCGCTTAGGTTTATCAGCCAAAACAGTTTACAGCAACGCAATAGTTTAGAGCAATTCAGGAAGTTTAACACTGAATTTAGGTATGCGCTTATATGGTTTGACGAACAGAACTTTTATAAATGAAAGGGAAACAACAGGTGACTTTAGGAGCATACAAAAGGTATAGTCTACAAACCAAATATCAATTATTAGCAATGTTTCCCTGTTCAAAGGGCATCACTTAATGTCTCAGACTCAACAAGCATGAACTGACAGACTGTTATGATTTGAAAATTTTAAAAAAGTTCTAATAGTGTGCCCAAAACAGAGCTGTTTCAGTGTTCAGGCTAGACTCGTTGTCTCCAGTAAATACATATCTTAATTCTAACACAGGATAAAAACCGATTTATAAATTTCCTCTTGTAAAAATGAAACTGTTCCAATCACCCTGTTCACTCCTATTTAAGATATTAAATAGGGCAAATCAGAAGTAACTTGAACCAATCCCTCCCACCCAGCTATAAACCAGGACCATATACAGCCCTTGCAGACTACACAAGACCCTGTCTCATTCCAGCCATATCATTAGCACAAGCTGTGCAAACCCATGCAAATCAACAGGTTTTCCAGGCATAAAAGCAGACTCCAACAGCAGTTAAGCCACTTCTTACAACTGACAATGTCATACTTCCATCACTGATTATAGCACAAGAACAAAAGAGAATGGGTCTTTATTGTCCTTCATGAACTTGAGGGGCTGCAAGAAACCAGTGAAGTTACAAGCCTGGATTCTGTAATGTCGCTATCAGCATAATTTCCAGATCAAAGATCCGGCCTCCTGTTACGATCATCAAACATAATTTTGAGTTCAGGGGACAGGTCATCACAACACTATGTTAGGTAGAGTATAAAACCTTATCATCAGATTCTCAGCTAGTTTAAGTCAATGTATTCTGTGTGTTCCGCTGAAGTCAACGAAACTAAACACACTATCATAGGAAAAAGATATTTCAGCACGCCTCAGACCTGGAAAACTATCTTGAAAAATGCCCGTAACTTTTAACACAAATTCTCTGCACTTCCCACGATCTCTCAACAGCGAGCAGTAGTAAGACCCTAACAGTTACTTGCAACCTATTTCTTGCATAGCATTCATTTTTATTTTAATTTTAAAAGGGGCAACTAATACATAAGATTTTTGCAGCTACTCACAAAAATCAATAAGCAAAGACATTTGTTCCAAGACTTAAATTTCTTGTATAATTTAAAAAACTATCAAAACTCTGTAAAGTAAAATAGATACATTTACCTACTAATGTAGGAAACTACAGACAAACTTCAGGAAATGACCAAAGGTGCAGAGGATAGGCTAATGCCTATTAGCATTAGGTAGAAAAACAAGGTAGAAAAGGTAGAAATGCCTATTAGCATTAAGGTAGAAGAAGAAGAAGAACAACAACAACAACAACAACAACAAAACCCCCAGAAGTTCTACAGAAAAATGAGTGAGCAGCCCACAGCACTGGCAGACAACAGATTTTTTTATCCCCGCTTCCTCCACCCCTTCTTCTTACCCCCCCACCCCCGTTTTTTTTTAAAGGAAATAATTATTCTATTCTGAAACATATTGCCAGTGATGCAGTTGAAGCCAAAAGTTTAAATGAGTTCAGGAGAGAATTAACCGAATTCTAACACATGTGCCAACACAACTGCTATAAAAAGCATCTGCATCATGGTGAAATGCAAACAGCTACTCTGAGAATGACACATTATTATTCACTAAATTTGCCTTTTACCCTGTTGTATAGTTACTAATGTTGAAAAGAGTCACTGCTGTGCAAGAAACTAAAACTTACAGCGCTTTATGCTCGGAGAGAACTGTGGCCCATCAGCTCGTGGCTGTGAAGTCTTACAACTTAACACGTTGCAGTTGCGCACCAGCAAGTTCTGAGGTGGACTGCCGACTGTATTCAATAGTCACAGCTTATGTAGGAGGATATGATAAACTTGACTTATTTGCCTTTAACCGATGCTCCAAATATGTTAAAGTCGTTCTTAAAGCAGGTTACTGGTTTGATTACCCTTCATACAAAATCCTCCTTCAAATGGAGGTTTCTCTTCTCTTCTTTTCAGATTTAAGGCATGAACAGAAACCACACCTGCATCACCACTGAAATCAGTGCCTATTTTTCAATAAACTTTAGCAGCAGCATCAGAATTCGTCCTCAAGTACCGTTCATAAAGCAAATGCTTCATTCTTCAAAACTTTTTTTAGCAAAGGTTAGTAATGCTGTACCACAGACTCTCACGCCCAGTCACACGTGTTCTTCCCGAGACTGTTACGCAGCTTAGTATTTTAAAAAATCGCCATCCTAACTGCGTACCTGATACTACTGGTTCTCCCCTTTTTAAAGTCTGATGTTAAGGAAAAGCTGCAAGTCCTACAAAACCAGGCAGACTTGCTTGTTCATGCCAAAGAGAAAAAGGTTAAGCATTATTAAAAAATAAGACTATTGCCTACCTTTAAGTATCCATAAAGCTATCAACATGAACCGTATGGTGGCCTGTTAGCATCGCTATTTGAACACGGGCATGCAAAATGTCCTTCAGTTAAATTCCAAACTCTATGAAGTAATTGGTGGGCAATTCCCCAAGGATAAAACGTCTATCAAAAGCCAACAGTAAGCCAGAAATCTCTTTCCGTTTCATAGGGTAAAAAAAAAATAAATACAGTGAATCCTGAAAAAAGAAATAGATATTAGACAGGGAACGCCTATATAGTTATAGGGCAAGTAATAAAACATTTAGTGTTTTGATTTTATTTTTTTTTTCTGTCATCACAATAGTTAGACAAACATGGAAACATTTGCAACAGCAATACTTGGGTCACTTTAAAATCTTGGTAACACTGAAATACAGGGCAGCGAAAGCTAATGATGTGGGGAGGGGACTTTAGGTCTTCTTATTTTCATACACATTCACACACACACATATAGATATATACACACGCGCACTCCACAACTCCAAAGAGCTATCTTAACTATGTCTGCCAGTAAACGGAAATAGTAGGCAGAAAGGAACCATATCTATACTAAGACAGTTAGCTGTGCCGTAAAACTGAAGATCACTGCAACCAGTGCCATCTTAAAGAAGAAAAAACAACCACCACCAACAACAACCAAAAAACCTGAAAGGAACCATCACTGTGCATGTCATAAGCATGAAGTTATTTTAACCTGATGACTACTCTGCTCTATACTTTAAGCATCATGAAGTTTTTATGTATTTTTAAAGTCTAAGGTTATTGTTTTAAATGGCCTACTTGTAGTGGCAGCCCAAGTAGCATTCTGGAGAACACCACAGTGCCCACAACTTCTACAGGTCAGTGCAGTCTGATCAAGCACTACATTTCTAGGGGAGGAAAACAAAAAACCACTACCGCTCATTTATTCGATTGAAAAGCTTATTACCTGTACCTTCCAAAGCAACAGGCTACAGGAACACTGAATGCAAAGTAAACCAGACCCATCTGGAATACTCTGACTCAGTCTCAGCTCCAAGTTACACATCTTTCATTTCGTATTTTAAGGGATTAACAGCATTTGGATGCACAGAAACTGTCTTTACAGTGAAGTCTGCAGACCTCCGAGTCAAAAGTTAAAATGTCTTCCTAAATTATAACAGTATTAGCACTTCCTCTGAAAAGGAGTGAAAAAAACACAGCCAGGGAAGGAGGAAGTGGACACAACACCAAGGGTTTTTTTTCCCAGAGATTACAAAATCCTGAGAGAACAAGATGCTTGTGCTATCAGAATAAAAATCCCCAAAGAACAAAAGAGTTTACCTTTCCCTTGGAAAAGTTACTTTTGAGTCAAGATCTGCCTTTTTCTCTCCCAAGCATGAAATCTCTCTTCAGCTTAAGACTCTCTTCTACTGCAGTAGAAATTTAGTGCACATGCTGGAACCTGGACAGAATCTTATTTAAAAAAACAAACAATACAATAGTACTACAGTGGCTAGAAATCTTTTACATATTCTGATGAAGAGACTCAACTTATTTCTAGGAAATAAAGTGTTTGGGGCCAAAGCCAACAGATGATGTTCATGTAAGGTTAAATTTTTATTAATTTTTTTTTTTTTTTTTAAAATTGATATATTGAAAAAAGCTGGAGAAGGAAGCGGGGACAGAAATGAAAAACCACTCAGGGAGTCAGTGGTATAGACTGTCACCATGCAATCTCAATATTGTAATTGCAGATCACATAGTCAGAACAAGCCAGTCAAAAGTAGCACCCTCCCTGGGAGAGGGGCGGGAGTCTCTCTCCCCTTGTCTTTCAAGCCAAGACCCCAACTAGCAGAAGGCAGCTTTTCTGTCAGATAAAGCAAGGCAAAAGGATCACGTACAGCAACTTCCTTGCAGCCTCTTGCTCCTGAGCACCCTTCTTCACCTCTTTCTTTCTTTCTCTCTTTCTTCTGGTGATGGGAAGGCAAAGCATGTTCTGTTCCTGTGAGCCCATACTGCTTGTCCCTATAGTCACAGCAGGCACCTGTGATTCCTCTCCGAAGACATTTACGCATAGAAATCAGTTGAGTGGTGTGTTACGGAAGCATAAGCTGCAGCGGACGTGATTTTGAATCAGTTAATTTTGTGCCCACCATGACAAAATAAAACCAGCAATTTCTTACTTTATAGAAATTCTCCTAAAGTAGTAGTTGCCCCCAACAGCTGTCAAGTTTTTGTATCACAGGAGAACAAATGCAGCCAAAAGAACATTTTCTCTAAAAGGACCGCTCCGAACTACACAAGCAGGCAGGCACAGGGCAGCTCCCGATTTAATAAAGCGTATGTACACAGCACCACTTAGTGGTGCAAGCGGAGTCACCGCTGACAGGAATGAGAAGCTTGAACACCAACCTTCCCGCCGGCTCCCTGGACATGAACGATGTCTGGTCTGTCTGTCCTCACTCGCAAAATACCACTACAATGCCTTTACTACAAGAGAGTACATCTGCCAAGCAAAACAAGTCCCAAGAGTGCTGAACCTCAAGGCCAGCAGAACCAACGGCTGCTGAGCATCAAACAGATGCATCCACTCTGAAGAGCTTTCAGAATTCTGCAGCACTCTACCACACGGTTTCTGGCGACACAGCCTGAAGCAGGGTTTAAACAAATGATCCAGCTTAGTATCTGCCTGTAGTGCAAAGAATAGCAATCTCTTGGCCCACGATTTGGGTTTTATATAGACTTGGGCCATAAACAAATGCAACAGATGTAGAAAAACTGAAGACCGACAGCAACTGGAACGTAACTATTCTTTTTCCACTCCATCAACACCGTTGGAAAACTCACTCACTCGTGCACTTACGTAACTGAGCACAAAGAGAACAAAAAGAAAGGCTTTTATTCAGAACAAATTAGTGTGTCTTTACAGGAAAGTAACGGTTTCAACTTACAAAACCAGCATCATCATTAGTGATGCACCTTTCCTGAATAAGGGATAAAAGAAGAGGATAACCATTGCTTTTACTGATACGTTCTTAATAATTAGCTGAGCACTTCTAAAGAGGAAGAACTTTGCTGCTTTCAGGACCGAAGTAAGAAAAAGTCTAAAGCATAGTCTTCCTGACGTGGGAAGACGTGTCCGCAAGAGAGGCACAAGATCCGATACAGAAATGTATCTACGTCTCGCTGAAAATTTGCACTCTAAGCATCACCAGCTTCTGCTTCCAGGGCAGTATACCACCAGCTTAACCGGAGGGTAGTAATTTTACCCCACACAAGAAGTCAGAACACGCACTATCCTTTAAGGAGGCAGAACAATAACCAAAGCAGGAAGAGGCTTAGAAATTAAGGCAAGATGGCACTTGCTCAGACACACAGTGAGGAGGTGCAAGCTGGGTAAGACAGCAAAATGGAGATTGTTCCTCATTCACACAGAGCTCATTTCGACTCGAGTTGGTCATCCTCTCCTCTTCCCACAAAATTAGGAATGCTTTTACGTAGGAAGTCCTGACTTTGTAGCCATCTATGCCGACAAACAACAAACTATTCTAGGTCTGCTCTTGTGGTATTTAGGAAGTCGCAGAATTCAGCTTAGGGATGCATAATCACAGTATTTAATTACTGTTGCAGTACTGACCTACCTACACCAGCAGATAATAAACTAAAAATCATAGTGCTTCTGATTTGGTATAAGCCAACAGACCTCCAGATTTTTTTCAGAGCACGTAAAGGTACAGCTCTCTGGGCATCACATGGTAATCATAACTGCCAAATGACTTGACAAGCTTGTAAACATCCAAACTGCTGCAAACACATCTATACATACAATAATGGATAAAACGTAGATGCATTCCACCTACACGCTTATGCAGGCAAACACTCGTGAGTTAAAAGCCACTGTATGAACCAGCTTACGGAGCGCTTAACAAAGCCAGTGATTCCCTGGCACACCTGAAGACCAGAAAAACATTCACCAAATAAAGTTAGGGGACATGCTCTTTTTTTTTTTTTTTTTTTTTTTTTTTTAACCTGTAACGTGTACTAAGACAGCAAGGTCACTTTTCCAGCATCATTCATACACACATATGCCCCAGAAGCTACTTGAAATTACCTTGTGTAATGGAATTGTCTGGAAAGCTCAGCTTAAAGTAGCTGAGCTCAGTGACCGATTGATTTACAGGTACAGAAAATAAATGCATGCAGCATTTTAACAATGCTGACTTACCAGTGTTATGTTATTTCCATTTAGCAAAATCTGGTCTAGCTTTGTGATTCTTCTGCCCTCAGACGGAGTCTCACTGAAGCAGCGTTAAAAACAAATAAGTAAGCACACATAACCAGGGACAACAGTTCCAGTTTTGATTACAGAATAAATCTCTACATTAAGATGGCAGTTGTTGGAACTAAGAAATGAATTGGCCACGCTGCAGCCTGATCTTGACAAATTGACCGCCTGGATAAAGCAAGCTATCTGGCAACTAAAAAGATCCATTGTACTTTTCTGCTCAGTACACCTAAAGATACAGATTTCACCCTCGAAATCTCGGCAATTTCTTGAATACCACCAACACTCAGAACAGGTTTCAAATAGCAACGTGGCAGGACAAAGTAATAAATGCTTATCCTTAAGTCTGCTAACTCTCTAAGCCTTTGCCTAGACCTTAAGGAAATGTAAAAACAAACAAACTACTGGAAAGTTCAACACACAATCCACGCAAAGTTAAGGCTATCAAGTAGGAACCGGATTACAAGTATAAGTCATGCAACAGCTACTCTATAACATGGATGTCCTGAACAGATCCTCCTCTACAGTTTAAGTCCAAGGTACAAACCATTCAGCTGGCAAGTATTCCAAAAATATAAAACCTCTTTGCTTACAGAGCTTACACAGTATTTTTCCCCAGGAAACCAAATGTTCAAGAGGAACAGGAGGCAGAAACAACATTTACAATTCTGTAACGTCTTCTAGCACCGTATCTGAAAATCCAGTTTCAAGGAAAATAAGGCCCCGAATTTAAAAATAAAACTATTTCCAGTTATTTCCATGTCACACTGAGCTGTGATTTTACCTGTAAAACAAAAAAATCAGAACAAGACAACTGATCCATACAAAAAAGGCTCTCCTATCCGGCTCTCTTTCAAATGCTGGCATTTTCTGTGACTTGGATTTTGCCTGTTATTATGAGATCATTACATCACCTATCACACAAGTGTAGCTTTGTTATCTTTGAAAGAAAAGCTGCTAGACAATATACAACACAAAGTTAGACAAGCGAGGGCAGTACACAGGGATTTCACAGGCACTCTGGAATTGGGCACCCGACTTGAATTCCTGGCTTTGAAAACCTCTCTCCAAATGACTTACCGTCTTTCACTAAGATCCAGCAGCAGTTCTCTCCTGTGCCTCATGCTCTTCTTTAGCCAGCCAAAGCCCACGGAGCTGCACTGTAAGCTTGAAGGCCAGTGTGCCAGCTGCGTGTCCTATTTCTGTCACCTAGTTCTTATGTACCGTTTCTTGCTAATCAAAAGGCCCAGTGAATCCTCCTCACACATCACACTTGAGGTAGTACATCCAAGCATTATTTCTGCCGCGCTACATTTGCACGGATTAGCTGCTGAACCCTCCAGATGATGTACTGCTTTTCAAGAAGGGTGTAGTATAACTGGCGAGGGTCTACAGTAAGTCCAAGAGGGTGCTCAACGATGTACAGGAGTCTGACTTCAAAGCATAAATTGAAAAACAGCCTCTTAACCTAGAAAGGGCAATACTGGAGAGAAAGAACAATGTTTAAACTCTAAAAGGTAGCTATAAGGAACAACTTTTCTGTGCATCCACTGCACACAGTTACACGGAATCATGGGGCTTAAATTACAACCTGAAAAACTTAGGGTATGTGGCAATCTTTGCAACAGTAGTAATAATTACAGGAAATGTTTAAGAATAAATTAGGCAAGCGTTTGTCAAGAATGGTACAGAACGTTGATCATTCACCTCTAGAATGAGAGCAACACTAGACTATCTTCAAAGGTTCTTCTTTCCCCACTGCTGTCCCTCTCCGTATTTCTACCCTCAAACACAAGCATCATCCCCAGCTCTGCACTTACAATTCTATCTGCATATGCACATGTCTAGAGATGCACATTTATTTCTTCGTTACACACAGCTGAAGGAGACTACTCAGAGCTAAGCCAATTTACATAAACAGCTTTTGAAAGTTAAACACCTCAGCTTCTTGCAAAACGTCAGCCCAACAGAACACCGTCAGCCCAACAGAACACCGGGAGCGGTATGTAAATCCTTATGCCAAAACTGCATTCTCTTAAATCTTATGAAAACCATCTCTAATATAAAGCCTGACTTGTCCATTTTCTGACACTCCCCTTCTCTGTCATCAAGGTACTTATTAGACAGTAAAGCAACTGACGGGGTAAACACCATAACTAGCACAATAGCTGACTTCCGTAGCAGTTGCATATCAGGTCTGAAGAAATGTGAGTTTAGTAGGTAGATACACATTCAGAAATGCACAAGAACTGAAAGGAGTAATCTGTAACTGGTAGACTAAGAACACTGCAATAGCATGCAATGTAAATCAACATGCACCTATAGGGAAGGGAAGTACAGAAACATTCTTCTGGATTGAAAAAAAAAAAAATATACGCAGCAATGGTAGGAAAAGGTACTTGGAACGTGCCACTTTCAATCCACTGAAACAATGTCTGCAACAGCAGTAAGAACACTGGCAAACTACCTTCTCTGTTCCACAGGGCCTTGAAACCCATACGCATTGTCTGTTGCCAGGTGCCCTTAGGAAACAAAGGCGCTGCGATCAGTAGAAGCGTGTAGAACACCGAAAATGAAACTTTTGAGTATGTCACATGCAAGATCCTCATTCTCCGTACAGTCTACAAGGTTACACAATTGTAAAATACTTTGTAAGAATGAGAATCCTGACGTTTGCCTTGGATTAAAAAAGTTTTAAAACTCCGTTTTGAGTTTTTTTTCCAAGGGTTTTAGAAATAAAAGCATCTTGGTAAAGTGATTTTCACACACTGCACAGACACAAGCAGTGTTTCTCCCACTGCGAGAGGAGTATCAAAATACTCTTATCTAATATGTTATAGACAAGAGTGACCAAGGTCACAGGAGAATCTGTACTTTCCCACTGATTACAAGGAACGGGCCAGCTGCTTTGTGCCTCCTATGCAGCTGGAGCATGCAGTTGCCTGGTAACTCGTTCCGACCTATTGCATCTTAATCACATATACATGGAGGAATACCAAGCTGACCGCTTAGGTTTATCAGCCAAAACAGTTTACAGCAACGCAATAGTTTAGAGCAATTCAGGAAGTTTAACACTGAATTTAGGTATGCGCTTATATGGTTTGACGAACAGAACTTTTATAAATGAAAGGGAAACAACAGGTGACTTTAGAGCATACAAAAGGTATAGTCTACAAACCAAATATCAATTATTAGCAATGTTTCCCTGTTCAAAGGGCATCACTTAATGTCTCAGACTCAACAAGCATGAACTGACAGACTGTTATGATTTGAAAATTTTAAAAAAGTTCTAATAGTGTGCCCAAAACAGAGCTGTTTCAGTGTTCAGGCTAGACTCGTTGTCTCCAGTAAATACATATCTTAATTCTAACACAGGATAAAAACCGATTTATAAATTTCCTCTTGTAAAAATGAAACTGTTCCAATCACCCTGTTCACTCCTATTTAAGATATTAAATAGGGCAAATCAGAAGTAACTTGAACCAATCCCTCCCACCCAGCTATAAACCAGGACCATATACAGCCCTTGCAGACTACACAAGACCCTGTCTCATTCCAGCCATATCATTAGCACAAGCTGTGCAAACCCATGCAAATCAACAGGTTTTCCAGGCATAAAAGCAGACTCCAACAGCAGTTAAGCCACTTCTTACAACTGACAATGTCATACTTCCATCACTGATTATAGCACAAGAACAAAAGAGAATGGGTCTTTATTGTCCTTCATGAACTTGAGGGGCTGCAAGAAACCAGTGAAGTTACAAGCCTGGATTCTGTAATGTCGCTATCAGCATAATTTCCAGATCAAAGATCCGGCCTCCTGTTACGATCATCAAACATAATTTTGAGTTCAGGGGACAGGTCATCACAACACTATGTTAGGTAGAGTATAAAACCTTATCATCAGATTCTCAGCTAGTTTAAGTCAATGTATTCTGTGTGTTCCGCTGAAGTCAACGAAACTAAACACACTATCATAGGAAAAAGATATTTCAGCACGCCTCAGACCTGGAAAACTATCTTGAAAAATGCCCGTAACTTTTAACACAAATTCTCTGCACTTCCCACGATCTCTCAACAGCGAGCAGTAGTAAGACCCTAACAGTTACTTGCAACCTATTTCTTGCATAGCATTCATTTTTATTTTAATTTTAAAAGGGGCAACTAATACATAAGATTTTTGCAGCTACTCACAAAAATCAATAAGCAAAGACATTTGTTCCAAGACTTAAATTTCTTGTATAATTTAAAAAACTATCAAAACTCTGTAAAGTAAAATAGATACATTTACCTACTAATGTAGGAAACTACAGACAAACTTCAGGAAATGACCAAAGGTGCAGAGGATAGGCTAATGCCTATTAGCATTAGGTAGAAAAACAAGGTAGAAAAGGTAGAAATGCCTATTAGCATTAAGGTAGAAGAAGAAGAAGAACAACAACAACAACAACAACAACAAAACCCCCAGAAGTTCTACAGAAAAATGAGTGAGCAGCCCACAGCACTGGCAGACAACAGATTTTTTTATCCCCGCTTCCTCCACCCCTTCTTCTTACCCCCCCACCCCCGTTTTTTTTTAAAGGAAATAATTATTCTATTCTGAAACATATTGCCAGTGATGCAGTTGAAGCCAAAAGTTTAAATGAGTTCAGGAGAGAATTAACCGAATTCTAACACATGTGCCAACACAACTGCTATAAAAAGCATCTGCATCATGGTGAAATGCAAACAGCTACTCTGAGAATGACACATTATTATTCACTAAATTTGCCTTTTACCCTGTTGTATAGTTACTAATGTTGAAAAGAGTCACTGCTGTGCAAGAAACTAAAACTTACAGCGCTTTATGCTCGGAGAGAACTGTGGCCCATCAGCTCGTGGCTGTGAAGTCTTACAACTTAACACGTTGCAGTTGCGCACCAGCAAGTTCTGAGGTGGACTGCCGACTGTATTCAATAGTCACAGCTTATGTAGGAGGATATGATAAACTTGACTTATTTGCCTTTAACCGATGCTCCAAATATGTTAAAGTCGTTCTTAAAGCAGGTTACTGGTTTGATTACCCTTCATACAAAATCCTCCTTCAAATGGAGGTTTCTCTTCTCTTCTTTTCAGATTTAAGGCATGAACAGAAACCACACCTGCATCACCACTGAAATCAGTGCCTATTTTTCAATAAACTTTAGCAGCAGCATCAGAATTCGTCCTCAAGTACCGTTCATAAAGCAAATGCTTCATTCTTCAAAACTTTTTTTAGCAAAGGTTAGTAATGCTGTACCACAGACTCTCACGCCCAGTCACACGTGTTCTTCCCGAGACTGTTACGCAGCTTAGTATTTTAAAAATCGCCATCCTAACTGCGTACCTGATACTACTGGTTCTCCCCTTTTTAAAGTCTGATGTTAAGGAAAAGCTGCAAGTCCTACAAAACCAGGCAGACTTGCTTGTTCATGCCAAAGAGAAAAAGGTTAAGCATTATTAAAAAATAAGACTATTGCCTACCTTTAAGTATCCATAAAGCTATCAACATGAACCGTATGGTGGCCTGTTAGCATCGCTATTTGAACACGGGCATGCAAAATGTCCTTCAGTTAAATTCCAAACTCTATGAAGTAATTGGTGGGCAATTCCCCAAGGATAAAACGTCTATCAAAAGCCAACAGTAAGCCAGAAATCTCTTTCCGTTTCATAGGGTAAAAAAAAATAAATACAGTGAATCCTGAAAAAAGAAATAGATATTAGACAGGGAACGCCTATATAGTTATAGGGCAAGTAATAAAACATTTAGTGTTTTGATTTTATTTTTTTTTTCTGTCATCACAATAGTTAGACAAACATGGAAACATTTGCAACAGCAATACTTGGGTCACTTTAAAATCTTGGTAACACTGAAATACAGGGCAGCGAAAGCTAATGATGTGGGGAGGGGACTTTAGGTCTTCTTATTTTCATACACATTCACACACACACACACATATAGATATATACACACGCGCACTCCACAACTCCAAAGAGCTATCTTAACTATGTCTGCCAGTAAACGGAAATAGTAGGCAGAAAGGAACCATATCTATACTAAGACAGTTAGCTGTGCCGTAAAACTGAAGATCACTGCAACCAGTGCCATCTTAAAGAAGAAAAAACAACCACCACCAACAACAACCAAAAAACCTGAAAGGAACCATCACTGTGCATGTCATAAGCATGAAGTTATTTTAACCTGATGACTACTCTGCTCTATACTTTAAGCATCATGAAGTTTTTATGTATTTTTAAAGTCTAAGGTTATTGTTTTAAATGGCCTACTTGTAGTGGCAGCCCAAGTAGCATTCTGGAGAACACCACAGTGCCCACAACTTCTACAGGTCAGTGCAGTCTGATCAAGCACTACATTTCTAGGGGAGGAAAACAAAAAACCACTACCGCTCATTTATTCGATTGAAAAGCTTATTACCTGTACCTTCCAAAGCAACAGGCTACAGGAACACTGAATGCAAAGTAAACCAGACCCATCTGGAATACTCTGACTCAGTCTCAGCTCCAAGTTACACATCTTTCATTTCGTATTTTAAGGGATTAACAGCATTTGGATGCACAGAAACTGTCTTTACAGTGAAGTCTGCAGACCTCCGAGTCAAAAGTTAAAATGTCTTCCTAAATTATAACAGTATTAGCACTTCCTCTGAAAAGGAGTGAAAAAAACACAGCCAGGGAAGGAGGAAGTGACACAACACCAAGGGTTTTTTTCCCAGAGATTACAAAATCCTGAGAGAACAAGATGCTTGTGCTATCAGAATAAAAATCCCCAAAGAAACAAAAGAGTTTACCTTTCCCTTGGAAAAGTTACTTTTGAGTCAAGATCTGCCCTTTTTCTCTCCCAAGCATGAAATCTCTCTTCAGCTTAAGACTCTCTTCTACTGCAGTAGAAATTTAGTGCACATGCTGGAACCTGGACAGAATCTTATTTAAAAAAACAAACAATACAATAGTACTACAGTGGCTAGAAATCTTTTACATATTCTGATGAAGAGACTCAACTTATTTCTAGGAAATAAAGTGTTTGGGGCCAAAGCCAACAGATGATGTTCATGTAAGGTTAAATTTTTATTAATTTTTTTTTTTTTTTTTTAAATTGATATATTGAAAAAAGCTGGAGAAGGAAGCGGGGACAGAAATGAAAAACCACTCAGGGAGTCAGTGGTATAGACTGTCACCATGCAATCTCAATATTGTAATTGCAGATCACATAGTCAGAACAAGCCAGTCAAAAGTAGCACCCTCCCTGGGAGAGGGGCGGGAGTCTCTCTCCCCTTGTCTTTCAAGCCAAGACCCAACTAGCAGAAGGCAGCTTTTCTGTCAGATAAAGCAAGGCAAAAGGATCATGTACAGCAACTTCCTTGCAGCCTCTTGCTCCTGAGCACCCTTCTTCACCTCTTTCTTTCTTTCTCTCTTTCTTCTGGTGATGGGAAGGCAAAGCATGTTCTGTTCCTGTGAGCCCATACTGCTTGTCCCTATAGTCACAGCAGGCACCTGTGATTCCTCTCCGAAGACATTTACGCATAGAAATCAGTTGAGTGGTGTGTTACGGAAGCATAAGCTGCAGCGGACGTGATTTTGAATCAGTTAATTTTGTGCCCACCATGACAAAATAAAACCAGCAATTTCTTACTTTATAGAAATTCTCCTAAAGTAGTAGTTGCCCCCAACAGCTGTCAAGTTTTTGTATCACAGGAGAACAAATGCAGCCAAAAGAACATTTTCTCTAAAAGGACCACTCCGAACTACACAAGCAGGCAGGCACAGGCAGCTCCCGATTTAATTAAGCGTATGTACACAGCACCACTTAGTGGTGCAAGCGGAGTCACCGCTGACAGGAATGAGAAGCTTGAACACCAACCTTCCCGCCCCGGCCCCCTGGACACTGCAGCCTGATCTTGACAAATTGACCGCCTGGATAAAGAAAGCTATCTGGCAACTAAAAAGATCCATTGTACTTTTCTGCTCAGTACACCTAAAGATACAGATTCACCCTCGAAATCTCGGACAATTTCTTGAATACCACCAACACTCAGAACAGGTTTCAAATGGCAACGTGGCAGGACAAAGTAATAAATGCTTATCCTTAAGTCTGCTAACTTTCTAAACCTTTGCCTAGACCTTAAGGAAATGTAAAAACAAACAAACTACTGCAAAGTTCAACACGCAATCCACGCAAAGTTAAGGCTATCAAGTAGGAACCTGATTACGAGTATAAATCGTGCAATAGCTACTCTATGACATGGATGTCCTGAACAGATCATCCTCTACAGTGTAAGTCCAAGGTACAAACCCATCAGCACCTCCTTCCCTCTCTGTATCGCTGTGGTTACCTGCTCTGTGCCCAGAGCCAAAAAGAATCCCGACGTTGGAGTTACTGTTCCTTTTATGCCCAGCCCCATACTTCTTTCCCGACGGAGAGGTGACGCACCTGATTTGAGGTGGAGTGCAGACAACCTTCTCATCTAGTGCTGGGCAGTTTATTTGTCCCACAAACAAACCCCAGGAAAGAGAATGCACAGTTGGACGGGTGCACTTGAGATTTTGACCACGCGGTAGCACCGTTAACTGCTGAAAGAGCAGGACTCTCTGCCGCTCCGTGTCCATGTCACGACTGCCCTCACGTCCCCAGTCTGCACCCAGCTCCTCCAGGGTGTGCAGAGGAGCTTCCAGCCCTGGCTCAGCAGGCGTCCACATAAGATCCCCCAGCCAAGAGGGGGGTGTATGCTCACCTGCCACATCGATACCGTGGGTACATTAAAAGCCACCCCCCAACCCTTTCCCCAGGAGTGATTGGGGGAGGCTCTTCAGTCATCTGGCTGTAAACCCCCTCCCCCTCAGGGAGACCAACATCCAGGCATGCCTTGCTCTAACTCCCCAAATCCACTGCCCTCCGAGGAATAAAAGGCGTCTGGGCCACTCCCCCGGCTCTAATCTGCAGATATGCCTGGCTTCCCAGAAGCAGGCTGAGAAAGCCAGCATTAAGGCACTCCTTCCCACGCCCAGATCCACAAAATCCTCAGAGAAAAGAAGAAAAATAGCCACTTCACTGCAGCATGAAGTAAATAAACTTGGGGGACACAGGAGGCCAGTTCTCCTGGGGTCAATGGAAAGGAGGGCTAGATGCAACGTATCTGAGGATTTTCCATGTGCACAGCTGAAACAGCCATGCCTCAAGCAGGGATACGTCCCATTTATGGCAGTTCCTCCCCACTTCTCATCCCCAAAAGACAAACTCGGGCCTCTGCCTTCTCCGTGTGTAGCTCCCCACTCCCTTCAGCATGGAGCTGCGAGGCTCTGGGTTTGTGGAGAACCACAGGTGGGAAACCGAGGCTACTAATGGTGACCACAGAGAACAGACCAGCTCGGAGGGGGCGAGGAGGGCTGATGCACAATTTCTACGTTTGAATTTGTTGGGAACTTGGTGGGAGTCACAAGCTTGCAAGCCACAACCCCAGCTATCCAGGACATGGGCTTCCCAAGATCACAAACCTCCGGGGACGGGGACGGCGCCTGCGCCGGCGAGCGAACGCCGGGCTGCCCCAACGCGAAGCACGGCGCATGCGCCCGGGAGGCGCGTCCGCACGGCTGGTCGGGGAGCGGGCGCAGCGGGAAGCCCGCGGAAAACCACGCGAAACCGGCAACGCTCCCGAGTCTGACCTGGTCGGACTCCGGGGGCCGCGAGGACTACGCCGCGCCCGAGAGCCACGCTGCTGCCCGGCCGCCGAGTCCGCGAAAACTACAGCTCCCGGCATGCCCCGGGAGGCAGCCTGCCCTGCTGCCTGACGCCGAGGGGACGCCGCTTCCGTTCCCCCCCCCTCCCCACGCCGGCGCAGCAGCAGTTCCCGCCGAGCCCCCAGCGCCGCTCCGGGTAGCTCCGGCACGGCGCGGCCCCGCTGCCGCTCCGTGCGTGCAACACGGACCCCGCCGTCCTCCTCGGGGCTTTCCCCGGGACCCGCCGGCCGACTGCGCAGCCCCGCCACGGGGCCCGGTGAGCCCCCACCCCCGCGCGCCCGTTCTCTCAGCCGCCCTGTCAGCGCCCCACCCCCCACCCCCCGCGCGCCCGTTCTCTCAGCCGCCCTGTCAGCGCCCCGCCCCCCACCCCCCGCGCGCACGTTCTCTCAGCCGCCCTGTCAGCACCCCCCCCCCATCCCCGCGCGCACGTTCTCTCAGCCGCCCTGTCAGCGCCCCCACCCCGACCCCCGCGCGCACGTTCTCTCAGCCGCCCTGTGAGCCCCCAGGGCTCCCCCCCGGCCTCGGCACCCCCACCTCCCCCGGGGCACCCCCACCTCCCCCGGGCCACCCCCGCCTCCGACGTTCGCGCTCCGAGGGGCGCCCGGCCCCGCTCACCTTCTCCCTCGGGGCAGCCGCAGCCCGGTCACTGCTCAGCTCCGCTCCTGCCTGGGCTCCCGGCGGCCCCTCCCCCGGCAGCCCCTCCCCTTGCCAGGGAGGGGGCGTCGCCATCAGCCTCTCACTGCCCGCACCTGGGGCTCCTCCAGCCCCGGCCCGCAGCTGTGGTACCGAAACCCGGAACCAAACCCCTCACCACCAAGGTGAAGTGAAGCAGCAGGCACTGCCTTGACTGAGTGACAGATGTCAAGAGTCATCTGATGTGGAAGAGGTGTTAACTGGGGTCAAAATACAGATTTTAATACCCATCTGATTTTAGTTCTAAGACTTGGCTATTGCCAGGTATCATCTTTTCGATTTCCCCAGGTCCACCCGCGAGCGAGGCCACAAGGGAGATTTCTTCCAGAGAGAGGATAGAGTTATTAAGTCTCAAGACCACGATTTGCTTTTCTCCTTCATGAAGAGGTGAGTGGATCATATAGCATCACTAGTCACCCAAGCAGTTAAGCCTGAACTTTTCACCTGTCCTTTAATGCCGTCAACTCCAAGCTAAATTTTTCCCGTTATTAAGAGGGGACCAAAGATCATGTGAAGTATTATTATCCTTTCTACAAATACACCCCCATCTTGGAGCTTTAGCTACTAGAGAAGGTCTTGGGAGTTTGGGGTCAGAGGAGCTAGCTGCAAGTACAAACTTTCATACAGCTCTGTTTAGGATGTGTGATGTTTCTCTGGTTGTCTAAACCGGTCTAAATTTCCACAGATGGTCCCGACTCTGGGTGGCTCTAACAAGGATCCTGGAACTCCAGTAAGTTCTAAACATCGTTTTATATTTTAAACATGATCCCAAGTTCCTTTTTGCACTTGTCTCTACGGTTTTGGCAGCTGACAGCCCCGAGGGGTGCTTGTACAAGTTTCTCCCGAAGGGCGAGTAAATTAATTCTTTTGTCCGTGAGGTGGATGGTTTGGTAACGTTATAATTCACAACGCTATAATTCCTTCTTTCAAATTTAAAAAAAATAATTGCCTTTTAAATCCATCCAATTTAATCTGCTAAAATGATTTTTGTTGTTCTACCTCTTTTCTCAAATTTTGGTTAAATTCAATGTCAGTTTCTCCACGGAACTAGATTTTCATCTGACTTTGGAATCGGAAAGGCAGGCTGTTACCGAGGTTAACTTCTGTGTCTTTACAAAACTTTGAATCAGTTACAAAACTAGATTATTTTTTTTAATTCAAATTACAAAACCGGTTAATATCAAGATGAATAGTTCAAACAATAATTGTTTCATTTTGTTTATCTCATGTTTAGAACCCCTCAAAAAAAACACATACACCCTCTAAACACACAAAAAGATTATTGCCCTCGACAATATTCCTAATAGCAACCCCAACATTATAAACTTTACACAACTGTTTTCCCAAATAGATAACGTGAAACTTACTTATAGATTTTCCGTTTTAAAGGGACAGTTTCTTTAGACTTCCAGTTTCTTGTTGGGTGCTTTCTTTATTCTCGAATAATGAAGCCAAGGTTCTTCTCCCAGACCTTTACTGCTACAAGTGTTGTTAAAATGACTCGATACGGTCCTTTCCACTTCTCGGTGATTTTATATATATTCAGTCTCCTGGTCGGAAGGGATGCGCTGCTACGTCCAGTTCTAAGGGTCCAGCTGTGGAGACATACTGACAAAGTTCTTGAAAAGAATTGCTTAAAGAAATCATAACACCTTTTAAAAACATATCTCCAAAGGCACTCAAGATACTCAGAACACAGGACTCTTGATATGGTCTTTCATACATTTCCTAAAGACTTGGCTTTTCTTTCTCTTCTGGCTATACTCCGATTCTTAATAGAGCCACGGGTAACGCTTTAACCCATGTGAGGAGTGAGGTTTCCTGACAAATTTTACTCGACTGTTGCTTAAGGATATAGTTCATTCTCTCTCTCTCTCTCTCTCTCTCCCCCCCCCCCACACTTGCCTGTGGTCTATGTGGGGTGTGATAGTCTCAATCCATAGATAATACTTGGCTCAACTTGTCTCATAATCTTTGCTATAAAATGAGGGCCATTGTCAGATGACATTCTTACAGGCACCCCATATTTTGGTATTATCTCTTTGAGCAAGACTTTGACTACTTCCCTTGCTTTGTTGGTGCGACATGGGAAAGCCTTGGGCCACCCAGTAAAGATATCAACTAAAACTAGGACATATCCTTATTTTCAAGGCAATTCTATAAAATCAATTTGCTAATATTCTTCTAAAAAATTTCCTTATTTAATAATCCCAAGGATGATCTTATTACTGGTTCGGGGATAAATTTACATATACACTTCACGTCCACTTATAATTGTTTAAACAATCTTTGTCATATTTCGCTTTCTGTTTCCCAGTATACTCTGTGATGTTCAATGGGGCATTTTCTCTTATTATTGTGGGTGGGACTATTATTCGACCTGTCGGTGTTACAGCCTATCCTGTTTCATTTTGTTAGCCTGCAATCTAATAATTAATTCTTCATCTTTTTCATTATAATTTGGAGTTTCTTTAGGCAATTTTATACCTTTCTCTGGAACTAGTGCTAGGATGCCTTTTTCTGCAGCCTCTTCAGCAGCTTTATCAGCCAGTCGGTTACCTGCGTTAGGACCGGTCTTACCTAACGGATGTGCTTTACAGTGCATCATCGTGACTGCTGTTGGTTTTTGAATGCTTTCTAACAATTTCAGTATTTGTTCTGCGTGCTGAACGGCGGTTCCTGGTGCAGATAACAGTCCTCTTTCTCCCCGTATCGCTCCATGCGCACGTACCACTCCAAAAGCATACTTTGAGTCTGTCCAAGTGTTGACTCGCTTTCCTTGACTTAGTTCCAGAGCTCGAGTAAGAGTTATCAGTTCAGCCTTTTGGGCAGAGATCATCGAAGGCAAAGTTGGCAACGCAAGTACCTCCTCAGTAGTTATTGTCTATCTCGATAAAACGTTTTCCTTCACAGATGGAACCGCTTCCGTCGGCATATAGTTCCCAATCTGTTTCTTCTAGTGGCACATCTCAGAGATCCAGTCAGCTGGAGTAAACTCTTTCGATTGCCTGCAAGCAGTCACGTTCCAGTTCTCCTTTAACTCGGTCAGTTGTTGAAAACGCAACAGGGTTAACGGCGGTAGTAGTTTTTAGGTAAACATCATCTTGTTCCAGCAACAACACCACTTGGTATTTCAGCATTCTGCTAGAGGATAACCAGTGCCCCCCTTTCCGTTTTAGCACAACAGTTATCATGTGGGAAACGTACAATAATCCTTTCTCCTCAGGCGAACTTACGAGCTTCCTGGATCAGTAGCACAGTTGCACCGTTGACGTTTTTTCTTTTTTGGAGGAACCTCTGTCCTCCGGGATCCCCTGTGATTCCTTCTGGACGTCTCCTAGAGTCTTTATGCCTTTTCTTATAAGGACTGGAGATCCCAGGTAGCAGCCCCAGACTTGTTTAATGAGGCTACCCTAGATGATTCTTCTGTTTTGCAGGAAGCTCTCTTCTCCGGGATCGACCCAAGACTCCTCCCAGGCGTCATCCCAGAACGTTTTGACCTCTGAGTTCGGGACCGGAGATCCCAGCTACCTGCCCCAGACTCCTCCAGGTAAGTAGCTCGAGACATTTTTGTTCTCCTGTAGAGAAATCTCTCAACTCCAACAGGCACCTGAGACTCCTCCCAGGCATCTCCCACAGTCTTCTGTCCTCTGCTTTACCTACCTAAGGGGTCAGGTAGAAGCCCCAGACTCCTCTTAGGAAGCTACTGTTGAGGCTTTTTTCTGTTTTGGAGGAGCCTGTGCCCTCTGGGATCCCCTGTGATTCCTTCCAGACGTCTCCTAGAGTCTTTTGGCCTTTTCTTATAAGGACCGGAGATCCCAGGTAGCAGCCCCAGACTTGTCTAATGAGGCTACCCTAGATGATTCTTCTCTTTTGCAGGAAGCTCTCTTCTCTGGGATCAACCCAAGAGTCCTCCCAGGCATCATCCCAGAATGTTTTGACCTCTGCGTTCAGGACCGGAGATCCCATCTACCTGCCCCAGACTCCTCCAAGTAAGTAGCTCGAGACATTTTTGTTCTCCTGTAGAGAAATCTCTCAACTCCGACAGGCACCTGAGACTCCTCCCAGGCATCTCCCACAGTCTTCTGTCTTCTGCTTTACCTACCTAAGGGGTCAGGTAGAAGCCCCAGACTCCTCCAAGGAAGCTACCGTTGAGGTTTTTTTCTTTTTTGGAGGAACCTCTGCCCTCCTGGATTCCCTGTGATTCCTTCCAGACGTCTCCTAGCGTCTTTTGGCCTTTTCTTATAAGGACCGGAGATCCCAGGTAGCAGCCCCAGACTTGTCTAATGAGGCTACCCTAGATGATTCTTCTCTTTTGCAGGAAGCTCTCTTCTCTGGGATCAACCCAAGAGTCCTCCCAGGCGTCATCCCAGAATGTTTTGACCTCTGCGTTCAGGACCGGAGATCCCAGCTACCTGCCCCAGACTCCTCCAAGTAAGTAGCTCGAGACATTTTTGTTCTCCTGTAGAGAAATCTCTCAACTCCGACAGCCACCCGAGACTCCTCCCAGGCATCTCCCACAGTCTTCTGTCCTCTGCTTTACCTACCTAAGGGGTCAGGTAGAAGCCCCAGACTCCTCCAAGGAAGCTACCATTGAGGTTTTTTCTTTTTTGGAGGAGCCTGTGCCCTCCGGGATCCCCTGTGATTCCTTCCAGACGTCTCCTAGAGTCTTTTGGCCTTTTCTTATAAGGACCGGAGATCCCAGGTAGCAGCCCCAGACTTGTCTAATGAGGCTACCCTAGATGATTCTTCTGTTTTGCAGGAAGCTCTCTTCTCCAGGATTGACCCAAGACTCCTCCCAGGCGTCATCCCAGAACGTTTTGACCTCTGCATTCGGGACCGGAGATCCCAGCTACCTGCCCCAGACTCCTCCAAGTAAGTAGCTCGAGACATTTTTGTTCTCCTGTAGAGAAATCTCTCAACTCCGACAGCCACCTGAGACTCCTCCCAGGCATCTCCCACAGTCTTCTGTCCTCTGCTTTACCTACCTAAGGGGTCAGGTAGAAGCCCTAGACTCCTCCAAGGAAGCTACCGTTGACGTTTTTTTCTTTTTTGGAGGAACCTCTGCCCTCCGGGATCCCCTGTGATTCCTTCCAGACGTCTCCTAGAGTCTTTTGGGCATTTCTTATAAGGACCCGAGATCGCAGGTAGCAGCCCCAGACTTGTCTAATGAGGCTACCCTAGATGATTCTTCTCTTTTGCAGGAAGCTCTCTTCTCCGGGATCGACCCAAGACTCCTCCCAGGCGTCATCCCAGAACATTTTGACCTCTGCGTTCGGGACCGGAGATCCCAGCTACCTGCCCCAGACTCCTCCAGGTAAGTAGCTCGAGACATTTTTGTTCTCCTGTAGAGAAATCTCTCAACTCCGACAGCCACCTGAGACTCCTCCCAGGCATCTCCCACAGTCTTCTGTCCTCTGCTTTACCTACCTAAGGGGTCAGGTAGAAGCCCCAGACTCCTCCAAGGAAGCTACCGTTGAGGTTTTTTTCTTTTATTCGAGGAGCCTCTGCCCTCCTGGATTCCCTGTGATTCCTTCCAGACGTCTCCTAGCGTCTTTTGGCCTTTTCTTATAAGGACCGGAGATCCCAGGTAGCAGCCCCAGACTTGTCTAATGAGGCTACCCTATATGATTCTTCTCTTTTGCAGGAAGCTCTCTTCTCTGGGATCGACCCAAGACTCCTCCCAGGCGTCATCCCAGAACGTTTTGACATCTGCGTTCGGGACCGGAGATCCCATCTACCTGCCCCAGACTCCTCCAAGTAAGTAGCTCGAGACATTTTTGTTCTCCTGTAGAGAAATCCGTCAACTCCGACAGGCACCTGAGACTCCTCCCAGGCATCTCCCACAGTCTTCTGTCCTCTGCTTTACCTACCTAAGGGGTCAGGTAGAAACCCCAGACTCCTCCAAGGAAGCTACCGTTGAGGCTTTTTTCCTTTTTGGAGGAAACACTGCCCTCCGGGATCCCCTTTGATTCCTTCCAGACGTCTCCTAGAGTCTTTTGGCCTTTTCTTATAAGGACCCGAGATCGCAGGTAGCAGCCCCAGACTTGTTTAATGAGGCTACCCTAGATGATTCTTCCCTTTTGCAGGAAGCTCTCTTCTCCGGAATCAACCCAAGACTCCTCCCAGGCGTCATCCCAGAACATTTTGACCTCTGCGTTCGGGACCGGAGATCCCAGCTGCCTGCCCCAGACTCCTCCAAGTAAGTAGCTCGAGACATTTTTGTTCTCCTGTAGAGAAATCTCTCAACTCCGACAGCCACCTGAGACTCCTCCCAGGCATCTCCCACAGTCTTCTGTCCTCTGCTTTACCTACCTAAGGGGTCAGGTAGAAGCCCCAGACTCCTCCAAGGAAGCTACCATTGAGGTTTTTTCTTTTTTGGAGGAGCCTGTGCCCTCCGGGATCCCCTGTGATTCCTTCCAGACGTCTCCTAGAGTCTTTTGGCCTTTTCTTATAAGGACCGGAGATCCCAGGTAGCAGCCCCAGACTTGTCTAATGAGGCTACCCTAGATGATTCTTTTCTTTTGCAGGAAGCTCTCTTCTCCGGGATCGACCCAAGACTCCTCCCAGGCGTCATCCCAGAATGTTTTGACCTCTGCGTTCGGGACCGGAGATCCCATCTACCTGCCCCAGACTCCTCCAAGTAAGTAGCTCGAGACATTTTTGTTCTCCTGTAGAGAAATCTCTCAACTCCGTCAGCCACCTGAGACTCCTCCCAGGCATCTCCCACAGTCTTCTGTCTTCTGCTTTACCTACCTAAGGGGTCAGGTAGAAGCCCCAGACTCCTCCAAGGAAGCTACCGTTGAGGTTTTTTTCTTTTTTGGAGGAACCTCTGCCCTCCTGGATTCCCTGTGATTCCTTCCAGACGTCTCCTAGCGTCTTTTGGCCTTTTCTTATAAGGACCGGAGATCCCAGGTAGCAGCCCCAGACTTGTCTAATGAGGCTACCCTAGATGATTCTTCTCTTTTGCAGGAAGCTCTCTTCTCTGGGATCAACCCAAGAGTCCTCCCAGGCGTCATCCCAGAATGTTTTGACCTCTGCGTTCAGGACCGGAGATCCCAGCTACCTGCCCCAGACTCCTCCAAGTAAGTAGCTCAAGACATTTTTGTTCTCCTGTAGAGAAATCTCTCAACTCCGACAGCCACCTGAGACTCCTCCCAGGCATCTCCCACAGTCTTCTGTCTTCTGCTTTACCTACCTAAGGGGTCAGGTAGAAGCCCCAGACTCCTCCAAGGAAGCTACCGTTGAGGTTTTTTTCTTTTTTGGAGGAACCTCTGCCCTCCTGGATTCCCTGTGATTCCTTCCAGACGTCTCCTAGCGTCTTTTGGCCTTTTCTTATAAGGACCGGAGATCCCAGGTAGCAGCCCCAGACTTGTCTAATGAGGCTACCCTAGATGATTCTTCTCTTTTGCAGGAAGCTCTCTTCTCCGGAATCAACCCAAGAGTCCTCCCAGGCGTCATCCCAGAATGTATTGACCTCTGCGTTCAGGACCGGAGATCCCAGCTACCTGCCCCAGACTCCTCCAAGTAAGTAGCTCGAGACATTTTTGTTCTCCTGTAGAGAAATCTCTCAACTCCGACAGCCACCTGAGACTCCTCCCAGGCATCTCCCACAGTCTTCTGTCTTCTGCTTTACCTACCTAAGGGGTCAGGTAGAAGCCCCAGACTCCTCCAAGGAAGCTACCGTTGAGGTTTTTTTCTTTTTTGGAGGAACCTCTGCCCTCCTGGATTCCCTGTGATTCCTTCCATACGTCTCCTAGCGTCTTTTGGCCTTTTCTTATAAGGACCGGAGATCCCAGGTAGCAGCCCCAGACTTGTCTAATGAGGCTACCCTAGATGATTCTTCTCTTTTGCAGGAAGCTCTCTTCTCTGGGATCAACCCAAGAGTCCTCCCAGGCGTCATCCCAGAATGTTTTGACCTCTGCGTTCAGGACCGGAGATCCCAGCTACCTGCCCCAGACTCCTCCAAGTAAGTAGCTCGAGACATTTTTGTTCTCCTGTAGAGAAATCTCTCAACTCCGACAGCCACCTGAGACTCCTCCCAGGCATCTCCCACAGTCTTCTGTCCTCTGCTTTACCTACCTAAGGGGTCAGGTAGAAGCCCTAGACTCCTCCAAGGAAGCTACCGTTGACGTTTTTTTCTTTTTTGGAGGAACCTCTGCCCTCCGGGATCCCCTGTGATTCCTTCCAGACGTCTCCTAGAGTCTTTTGGGCATTTCTTATAAGGACCCGAGATCGCAGGTAGCAGCCCCAGACTTGTCTAATGAGGCTACCCTAGATGATTCTTCTCTTTTGCAGGAAGCTCTCTTCTCCGGGATCGACCCAAGACTCCTCCCAGGCGTCATCCCAGAACATTTTTACCTCTGCGTTCGGGACCGGAGATCCCAGCTACCTGCCCCAGACTCCTCCAGGTAAGTAGCTCGAGACATTTTTGTTCTCCAGTAGAGAAATCCCTCAACTCCGACAGGCACCTGAGACTCCTCCCAGGCATCTCCCACAGTCTTCTGTCCTCTGCTTTACCTACCTAAGGGGTCAGGTAGAAACCCCAGACTCCTCCAAGGAAGCTACCGTTGAGGCTTTTTTCTTTTTTGGAGGAAACACTGCCCTCCGGGATCCCCTGTGATTCCTTCCAGACGTCTCCTAGAGTCTTTTGGCCTTTTCTTATAAGGACCGGAGATCCCAGGTAGCAGCCCCAGACTTGTCTAATGAGGCTACCCTAGATGATTCTTTTCTTTTGCAGGAAGTTCTCTTCTCCGGGGTCGACCCAAGACTCCTCCCAGGCGTCATCCCAGAATGTTTTGACCTCTGCGTTCGGGACCGGAGATCCCATCTACCTGCCCCAGACTCCTCCAAGTAAGTAGCTCGAGACATTTTTGTTCTCCTGTAGAGAAATCTCTCAACTCCGTCAGCCACCTGAGACTCCTCCCAGGCATCTCCCACAGTCTTCTGTCCTCTGCTTTACCTACCTAAGGGGTCAGGTAGAAGCCCCAGACTCCTCTTAGGAAGCTACTGTTGAGGCTTTTTTCTGTTTTGGAGGAGCCTGTGCCCTCTGGGATCCCCTGTGATTCCTTCCAGACGTCTCCTAGAGTCTTTTGGCCTTTTCTTATAAGGACCGGAGATCTCAGGTAGCAGCCCCAGATTTGTCTAATGAGGCTACCCTAGATGATTCTTCTCTTTTGCAGGAAGCTCTCTTCTCCGGGATCGACCCAAGACTCCTCCCAGGCGTCATCCCAGAACGTTTTGACCTCTGCGTTCGAGACCGGAGATCCCAGCTACCTGCCCCAGACTCCTCCAAGTAAGTAGCTCGAGACATTTTTGTTCTCCTGTAGAGAAATCTCTCAACTCCGACAGCCACCTGAGACTCCTCCCAGGCATCTCCCACAGTCTTCTGTCTTCTGCTTTACCTACCTAAGGGGTCAGGTAGAAGCCCCAGACTCCTCCAAGGAAGCTACCGTTGAGGTTTTTTTCTTTTTTGGAGGAACCTCTGCCCTCCTGGATTCCCTGTGATTCCTTCCAGACGTCTCCTAGCGTCTTTTGGCCTTTTCTTATAAGGACCGGAGATCCCAGGTAGCAGCCCCAGACTTGTCTAATGAGGCTACCCTAGATGATTCTTCTCTTTTGCAGGAAGCTCTCTTCTCTGGGATCAACCCAAGAGTCCTCCCAGGCGTCATCCCAGAATGTTTTGACCTCTGCGTTCAGGACCGGAGATCCCAGCTACCTGCCCCAGACTCCTCCAAGTAAGTAGCTCGAGACATTTTTGTTCTCCTGTAGAGAAATCTCTCAACTCCGACAGCCACCTGAGACTCCTCCCAGGCATCTCCCACAGTCTTCTGTCTTCTGCTTTACCTACCTAAGGGGTCAGGTAGAAGCCCCAGACTCCTCTTAGGAAGCTACCGTTGAGGTTTTTTTCTTTTTTGGAGGAACCTCTGCCCTCCTGGATTCCCTGTGATTCCTTCCAGACGTCTCCTAGCGTCTTTTGGCCTTTTCTTATAAGGACCGGAGATCCCAGGTAGCAGCCCCAGACTTGTCTAATGAGGCTACCCTAGATGATTCTTCTCTTTTGCAGGAAGCTCTCTTCTCTGGGATCAACCCAAGAGTCCTCCCAGGCGTCATCCCAGAATGTTTTGACCTCTGCGTTCAGGACCGGAGATCCCAGCTACCTGCCCCAGACTCCTCCAAGTAAGTAGCTCGAGACATTTTTGTTCTCCTGTAGAGAAATCTCTCAACTCCGACAGCCACCTGAGACTCCTCCCAGGCATCTCCCACAGTCTTCTGTCCTCTGCTTTACCTACCTAAGGGGTCAGGTAGAAGCCCTAGACTCCTCCAAGGAAGCTACCGTTGACGTTTTTTTCTTTTTTGGAGGAACCTCTGCCCTCCGGGATCCCCTGTGATTCCTTCCAGACGTCTCCTAGAGTCTTTTGGGCATTTCTTATAAGGACCCGAGATCGCAGGTAGCAGCCCCAGACTTGTCTAATGAGGCTACCCTAGATGATTCTTCTCTTTTGCAGGAAGCTCTCTTCTCCGGGATCGACCCAAGACTCCTCCCAGGCGTCATCCCAGAACATTTTGACCTCTGCGTTCGGGACCGGAGATCCCAGCTACCTGCCCCAGACTCCTCCAGGTAAGTAGCTCGAGACATTTTTGTTCTCCTGTAGAGAAATCTCTCAACTCCGACAGCCACCTGAGACTCCTCCCAGGCATCTCCCACAGTCTTCTGTCTTCTGCTTTACCTACCTAAGGGGTCAGGTAGAAGCCCCAGACTCCTCCAAGGAAGCTACCATTGAGGTTTTTTCTTTTTTGGAGGAGCCTGTGCCCTCCGGGATCCCCTGTGATTCCTTCCAGACGTCTCCTAGCGTCTTTTGGCCTTTTCTTATAAGGACCGGAGATCCCAGGTAGCAGCCCCAGACTTGTCTAATGAGGCTACCCTAGATGATTCTTCTCTTTTGCAGGAAGCTCTCTTCTCCGGGATCTACCCAAGACTCCTCCCAGGCGTCATCCCAGAATGTTTTGACCTCTGCGTTCGGGACCGGAGATCCCATCTACCTGCCCCAGACTCCTCCAAGTAAGTAGCTCGAGACATTTTTGTTCTCCTGTAGAGAAATCTCTCAACTCCGTCAGCCACCTGAGACTCCTCCCAGGCATCTCCCACAGTCTTCTGTCCTCTGCTTTACCTACCTAAGGGGTCAGGTAGAAGCCCCAGACTCCTCCAAGGAAGCTACCGTTGAGGTTTTTTTCTTTTTTGGAGGAACCTCTGCCCTCCTGGATTCCCTGTGATTCCTTCCAGACGTCTCCTAGCGTCTTTTGGCCTTTTCTTATAAGGACCGGAGATCCCAGGTAGCAGCCCCAGACTTGTCTAATGAGGCTACCCTAGATGATTCTTCTCTTTTGCAGGAAGCTCTCTTCTCCGGAATCAACCCAAGAGTCCTCCCAGGCGTCATCCCAGAAAGTTTTGACCTCTGCGTTCAGGACCGGAGATCCCAGCTACCTGCCCCAGACTCCTCCAAGTAAGTAGCTCGAGACATTTTTGTTCTCCTGTAGAGAAATCTCTCAACTCCGACAGCCACCTGAGACTCCTCCCAGGCATCTCCCACAGTCTTCTGTCTTCTGCTTTACCTACCTAAGGGGTCAGGTAGAAGCCCCAGACTCCTCCAAGGAAGCTACCGTTGAGGTTTTTTTCTTTTTTGGAGGAACCTCTGCCCTCCTGGATTCCCTGTGATTCCTTCCAGACGTCTCCTAGCGTCTTTTGGCCTTTTCTTATAAGGACCGGAGATCCCAGGTAGCAGCCCCAGACTTGTCTAATGAGGCTACCCTAGATGATTCTTCTCTTTTGCAGGAAGCTCTCTTCTCTGGGATCAACCCAAGACTCCTCCCAGGCGTCATCCAAGAATGTTTTGACCTCTGCGTTCAGGACCGGAGATCCCAGCTACCTGCCCCAGACTCCTCCAAGTAAGTAGCTCGAGACATTTTTGTTCTCCTGTAGAGAAATCCCTCAACTCCGACAGGCACCTGAGACTCCTCCCAGGCATCTCCCACAGTCTTCTGTCCTCTGCTTTACCTACCTAAGGGGTCAGGTAGAAACCCCAGACTCCTCCAAGGAAGCTACCGTTGAGGCTTTTTTCTTTTTTGGAGGAAACACTGCCCTCCGGGATCCCCTTTGATTCCTTCCAGACGTCTCCTAGAGTCTTTTGGCCTTTTCTTATAAGGACCCGAGATCGCAGGTAGCAGCCCCAGACTTGTTTAATGAGGCTACCCTAGATGATTCTTCTCTTTTGCAGGAAGCTCTCTTCTCCGGAATCAACCCAAGACTCCTCCCAGGCGTCATCCCAGAACATTTTGACCTCTGCGTTCGGGACCGGAGATCCCAGCTACCTGCCCCAGACTCCTCCAAGTAAGTAGCTCGAGACATTTTTGTTCTCCTGTAGAGAAATCTCTCAACTCCGACAGCCACCTGAGACTCCTCCCAGGCACCTCCCACAGTCTTCTGTCCTCTGCTTTACCTACCTAAGGGGTCAGGTAGAAGCCCCAGACTCCTCCAAGGAAGCTACCATTGAGGTTTTTTCTTTTTTGGAGGAGCCTGTGCCCTCCGGGATCCCCTGTGATTCCTTCCAGACGTCTCCTAGAGTCTTTTGGCCTTTTCTTATAAGGACCGGAGATCCCAGGTAGCAGCCCCAGACTTGTCTAATGAGGCTACCCTAGATGATTCTTTTCTTTTGCAGGAAGTTCTCTTCTCCGGGGTCGACCCAAGACTCCTCCCAGGCGTCATCCCAGAATGTTTTGACCTCTGCGTTCGGGACCGGAGATCCCATCTACCTGCCCCAGACTCCTCCAAGTAAGTAGCTCGAGACATTTTTGTTCTCCTGTAGAGAAATCTCTCAACTCCGTCAGCCACCTGAGACTCCTCCCAGGCATCTCCCACAGTCTTCTGTCCTCTGCTTTACCTACCTAAGGGGTCAGGTAGAAGCCCCAGACTCCTCTTAGGAAGCTACTGTTGAGGCTTTTTTCTGTTTTGGAGGAGCCTGTGCCCTCTGGGATCCCCTGTGATTCCTTCCAGACGTCTCCTAGAGTCTTTTGGCCTTTTCTTATAAGGACCGGAGATCTCAGGTAGCAGCCCCAGATTTGTCTAATGAGGCTACCCTAGATGATTCTTCTCTTTTGCAGGAAGCTCTCTTCTCCGGGATCGACCCAAGACTCCTCCCAGGCGTCATCCCAGAACGTTTTGACCTCTGCGTTCGAGACCGGAGATCCCAGCTACCTGCCCCAGACTCCTCCAGGTAAGTATCTCGAGACATTTTTGTTCTCCTGTAGAGAAATCTCTCAACTCCGACAGCCACCTGAGACTCCTCCCAGGCATCTCCCACAGTCTTCTGTCTTCTGCTTTACCTACCTAAGGGGTCAGGTAGAAGCCCCAGACTCCTCCAAGGAAGCTACCGTTGAGGTTTTTTTCTTTTTTGGAGGAACCTCTGCCCTCCTGGATTCCCTGTGATTCCTTCCAGACGTCTCCTAGCGTCTTTTGGCCTTTTCTTATAAGGACCGGAGATCCCAGGTAGCAGCCCCAGACTTGTCTAATGAGGCTACCCTAGATGATTCTTCTCTTTTGCAGGAAACTCTCTTCTCTGGGATCAACCCAAGAGTCCTCCCAGGCGTCATCCCAGAATGTTTTGACCTCTGCGTTCAGGACCGGAGATCCCAGCTACCTGCCCCAGACTCCTCCAAGTAAGTAGCTCGAGACATTTTTGTTCTCCTGTAGAGAAATCTCTCAACTCCGACAGCCACCTGAGACTCCTCCCAGGCATCTCCCACAGTCTTCTGTCCTCTGCTTTACCTACCTAAGGGGTCAGGTAGAAGCCCCAGACTCCTCTTAGGAAGCTACCGTTGAGGTTTTTTCTGTTTTGGCGGAGCCTGTGCCCTCTGGGATCCCCTGTGATTCCTTCCAGACGTCTCCTAGAGTCTTTTGGGCTTTTCTTATAAGGACCGGAGATCGCAGGTAGCAGCCCCAGACTTGTCTAATGAGGCTACCCTAGATGATTCTTCTGTTTTGCAGGAAGCTCTCTTCTCCAGGATTGACCCAAAACTCCTCCCAGGCGTCATCCCAGAACGTTTTGACCTCTGCATTCGGGACCGGAGATCCCAGCTACCTGCCCCAGACTCCTCCAAGTAAGTAGCTCGAGACATTTTTGTTCTCCTGTAGAGAAATCTCTCAACTCCAACAGCCACCTGAGACTCCTCCCAGGCATCTCCCACAGTCTTCTGTCCTCTGCTTTACCTACCTAAGGGGTCAGGTAGAAGCCCTAGACTCCTCCAAGGAAGCTACCGTTGACGATTTTTGCTTTTTTGGAGGAACCTCTGCCCTCCGGGATCCCCTGTGATTCCTTCCAGACGTCTCCTAGAGTCTTTTGGGCATTTCTTATAAGGACCCGAGATCGCAGGTAGCAGCCCCAGACTTGTCTAATGAGGCTACCCTAGATGATTCTTCTCTTTTGCAGGAAGCTCTCTTCTCCGGGATCGACCCAAGACTCCTCCCAGGCGTCATCCCAGAACATTTTTACCTCTGCGTTCGGGACCGGAGATCCCAGCTACCTGCCCCAGACTCCTCCAGGTAAGTAGCTCGAGACATTTTTGTTCTCCTGTAGAGAAATCTCTCAACTCCGACAGCCACCTGAGACTCCTCCCAGGCATCTCCCACAGTCTTCTGTCCTCTGCTTTACCTACCTAAGGGGTCAGGTAGAAGCCCCAGACTCCTCCAAGGAAGCTACCGTTGAGGTTTTTTTCTTTTTTTCGAGGAGCCTCTGACCTCCGGGATTCCCTGTGATTCCTTCCAGACGTCTCCTAGCGTCTTTTGGCCTTTTCTTATAAGGACCGGAGATCCCAGGTAGCAGCCCCAGACTTGTCTAATGAGGCTACCCTATATGATTCTTCTCTTTTGCAGGAAGCTCTCTTCTCTGGGATCGACCCAAGACTCCTCCCAGGCGTCATCCCAGAACGTTTTGACCTCTGCGTTCGGGACCGGAGATCCCAGCTACCTGCCCCAGACTCCTCCAAGTAAGTAGCTCGAGACATTTTTGTTCTCCTGTAGAGAAATCTCTCAACTCCGACAGCCACCTGAGACTCCTCCCAGGCATCTCCCACAGTCTTCTGTCCTCTGCTTTACCTACCTAAGGGGTCAGGTAGAAGCCCCAGACTCCTCCAAGGAAGCTACCGTTGAGGTTTTTTTCTTTTTTGGAGGAACCTCTGCCCTCCTGGATTCCCTGTGATTCCTTCCAGACGTCTCCTAGCGTCTTTTGGCCTTTTCTTATAAGGACCGGAGATCCCAGGTAGCAGCCCCAGACTTGTCTAATGAGGCTACCCTAGATGATTCTTCTCTTTTGCAGGAAGCTCTCTTCTCCGGAATCAACCCAAGAGTCCTCCCAGGCGTCATCCCAGAATGTTTTGACCTCTGCGTTCAGGACCGGAGATCCCAGCTACCTGCCCCAGACTCCTCCAAGTAAGTAGCTCGAGACATTTTTGTTCTCCTGTAGAGAAATCTCTCAACTCCGACAGCCACCTGAGACTCCTCCCAGGCATCTCCCACAGTCTTCTGTCTTCTGCTTTACCTACCTAAGGGGTCAGGTAGAAGCCCCAGACTCCTCCAAGGAAGCTACCGTTGAGGTTTTTTTCTTTTTTGGAGGAACCTCTGCCCTCCTGGATTCCCTGTGATTCCTTCCAGACGTCTCCTAGCGTCTTTTGGCCTTTTCTTATAAGGACCGGAGATCCCAGGTAGCAGCCCCAGACTTGTCTAATGAGGCTACCCTAGATGATTCTTCTCTTTTGCAGGAAGCTCTCTTCTCTGGGATCAACCCAAGAGTCCTCCCAGGCGTCATCCCAGAATGTTTTGACCTCTGCGTTCAGGACCGGAGATCCCAGCTACCTGCCCCAGACTCCTCCAAGTAAGTAGCTCGAGACATTTTTGTTCTCCTGTAGAGAAATCTCTCAACTCCGACAGCCACCTGAGACTCCTCCCAGGCATCTCCCACAGTCTTCTGTCTTCTGCTTTACCTACCTAAGGGGTCAGGTAGAAGCCCCAGACTCCTCCAAGGAAGCTACCGTTGAGGTTTTTTTCTTTTTTGGAGGAACCTCTGCCCTCCTGGATTCCCTGTGATTCCTTCCAGACGTCTCCTAGCGTCTTTTGGCCTTTTCTTATAAGGACCGGAGATCCCAGGTAGCAGCCCCAGACTTGTCTAATGAGGCTACCCTAGATGATTCTTCTCTTTTGCAGGAAGCTCTCTTCTCTGGGATCAACCCAAGAGTCCTCCCAGGCGTCATCCCAGAATGTTTTGACCTCTGCATTCGGGACCGGAGATCCCAGCTACCTGCCCCAGACTCCTCCAAGTAAGTAGCTCGAGACATTTTTGTTCTCCTGTAGAGAAATCTCTCAACTCCGACAGCCACCTGAGACTCCTCCCAGGCATCTCCCACAGTCTTCTGTCCTCTGCTTTACCTACCTAAGGGGTCAGGTAGAAGCCCTAGACTCCTCCAAGGAAGCTACCGTTGACGTTTTTTTCTTTTTTGGAGGAACCTCTGCCCTCCGGGATCCCCTGTGATTCCTTCCAGACGTCTCCTAGAGTCTTTTGGCCTTTTCTTATAAGGACCCGAGATCGCAGGTAGCAGCCCCAGACTTGTCTAATGAGGCTACCCTAGATGATTCTTCTCTTTTGCAGGAAGCTCTCTTCTCCGGGATCGACCCAAGACTCCTCCCAGGCGTCATCCCAGAACATTTTTACCTCTGCGTTCGGGACCGGAGATCCCAGCTACCTGCCCCAGACTCCTCCAGGTAAGTAGCTCAAGACATTTTTGTTCTCCTGTAGAGAAATCCCTCAACTCCGACAGGCACCTGAGACTCCTCCCAGGCATCTCCCACAGTCTTCTGTCCTCTGCTTTACCTACCTAAGGGGTCAGGTAGAAACCCCAGACTCCTCCAAGGAAGCTACCGTTGAGGCTTTTTTCTTTTTTGGAGGAAACACTGCCCTCCGGGATCCCCTTTGATTCCTTCCAGACGTCTCCTAGAGTCTTTTGGCCTTTTCTTATAAGGACCCGAGATCGCAGGTAGCAGCCCCAGACTTGTTTAATGAGGCTACCCTAGATGATTCTTCTCTTTTGCAGGAAGCTCTCTTCTCCGGAATCAACCCAAGACTCCTCCCAGGCGTCATCCCAGAACATTTTTACCTCTGCGTTCGGGACCGGAGATCCCAGCTACCTGCCCCAGACTCCTCCAAGTAAGTAGCTCGAGACATTTTTGTTCTCCTGTAGAGAAATCTCTCAACTCCGACAGCCACCTGAGACTCCTCCCAGGCACCTCCCACAGTCTTCTGTCCTCTGCTTTACCTACCTAAGGGGTCAGGTAGAAGCCCCAGACTCCTCCAAGGAAGCTACCATTGAGGTTTTTTCTTTTTTGGAGGAGCCTGTGCCCTCCGGGATCCCCTGTGATTCCTTCCAGACGTCTCCTAGAGTCTTTTGGCCTTTTCTTATAAGGACCGGAGATCCCAGGTAGCAGCCCCAGACTTGTCTAATGAGGCTACCCTAGATGATTCTTTTCTTTTGCAGGAAGTTCTCTTCTCCGGGGTCGACCCAAGACTCCTCCCAGGCGTCATCCCAGAATGTTTTGACCTCTGCGTTCGGGACCGGAGATCCCATCTACCTGCCCCAGACTCCTCCAAGTAAGTAGCTCGAGACATTTTTGTTCTCCTGTAGAGAAATCTCTCAACTCCGTCAGCCACCTGAGACTGCTCCCAGGCATCTCCCACAGTCTTCTGTCCTCTGCTTTACCTACCTAAGGGGTCAGGTAGAAGCCCCAGACTCCTCTTAGGAAGCTACTGTTGAGGCTTTTTTCTGTTTTGGAGGAGCCTGTGCCCTCTGGGATCCCCTGTGATTCCTTCCAGACGTCTCCTAGAGTCTTTTGGCCTTTTCTTATAAGGACCGGAGATCCCAGGTAGCAGCCCCAGACTTGTCTAATGAGGCTACCCTAGATGATTCTTCTCTTTTGCAGGAAGCTCTCTTCTCCGGGATCGACCCAAGACTCCTCCCAGGCGTCATCCCAGAACGTTTTGACCTCTGCGTTCGAGACCGGAGATCCCAGCTACCTGCCCCAGACTCCTCCAAGTAAGTAGCTCGAGACATTTTTGTTCTCCTGTAGAGAAATCTCTCAACTCCGACAGCCACCTGAGACTCCTCCCAGGCATCTCCCACAGTCTTCTGTCTTCTGCTTTACCTACCTAAGGGGTCAGGTAGAAGCCCCAGACTCCTCCAAGGAAGCTACCGTTGAGGTTTTTTTCTTTTTTGGAGGAACCTCTGCCCTCCTGGATTCCCTGTGATTCCTTCCAGACGTCTCCTAGCGTCTTTTGGCCTTTTCTTATAAGGACCGGAGATCCCAGGTAGCAGCCCCAGACTTGTCTAATGAGGCTACCCTAGATGATTCTTCTCTTTTGCAGGAAGCTCTCTTCTCTGGGATCAACCCAAGAGTCCTCCCAGGCGTCATCCCAGAATGTTTTGACCTCTGCGTTCAGGACCGGAGATCCCAGCTACCTGCCCCAGACTCCTCCAAGTAAGTAGCTCGAGACATTTTTGTTCTCCTGTAGAGAAATCTCTCAACTCCGACAGCCACCTGAGACTCCTCCCAGGCATCTCCCACAGTCTTCTGTCTTCTGCTTTACCTACCTAAGGGGTCAGGTAGAAGCCCCAGACTCCTCCAAGGAAGCTACCGTTGAGGTTTTTTTCTTTTTTGGAGGAACCTCTGCCCTCCTGGATTCCCTGTGATTCCTTCCAGACGTCTCCTAGCGTCTTTTGGCCTTTTCTTATAAGGACCGGAGATCCCAGGTAGCAGCCCCAGACTTGTCTAATGAGGCTACCCTAGATGATTCTTCTCTTTTGCAGGAAGCTCTCTTCTCTGGGATCAACCCAAGAGTCCTCCCAGGCGTCATCCCAGAATGTTTTGACCTCTGCGTTCAGGACCGGAGATCCCAGCTACCTGCCCCAGACTCCTCCAAGTAAGTAGCTCGAGACATTTTTGTTCTCCTGTAGAGAAATCTCTCAACTCCGACAGCCACCTGAGACTCCTCCCAGGCATCTCCCACAGTCTTCTGTCTTCTGCTTTACCTACCTAAGGGGTCAGGTAGAAGCCCCAGACTCCTCTTAGGAAGCTACCGTTGAGGTTTTTTCTGTTTTGGCGGAGCCTGTGCCCTCTGGGATCCCCTGTGATTCCTTCCAGACGTCTCCTAGAGTCTTTTGGGCTTTTCTTATAAGGACCGGAGATCGCAGGTAGCAGCCCCAGACTTGTCTAATGAGGCTATCCTAGATGATTCTTCTGTTTTGCAGGAAGCTCTCTTCTCCAGGATTAACCCAAGACTCCTCCCAGGCGTCATCCCAGAACGTTTTGACCTCTGCATTCGGGACCGGAGATGAGAGCTACCTGCCCCAGACTCCTCCAAGTAAGTAGCTCGAGACATTTTTGTTCTCCTGTAGAGAAATCTCTCAACTCTGACAGCCACCTGAGACTCCTCCCAGGCATCTCCCACAGTCTTCTGTCCTCTGCTTTACCTACCTAAGGGGTCAGGTAGAAGCCCTAGACTCCTCCAAGGAAGCTACCGTTGACGTTTTTTTCTTTTTTGGAGGAACCTCTGCCCTCCGGGATCCCCTGTGATTCCTTCCAGACGTCTCCTAGAGTCTTTTGGCCTTTTCTTATAAGGACCGGAGATCCCAGGTAGCAGCCCCAGACTTGTCTAATGAGGCTACCCTAGATGATTCTTCTCTTTTGCAGGAAGCTCTCTTCTCCGGGATCGACCCAAGACTCCTCCCAGGCGTCATCCCAGAACGTTTTGACCTCTGCGTTCGAGACCGGAGATCCCAGCTACCTGCCCCAGACTCCTCCAAGTAAGTAGCTCGAGACATTTTTGTTCTCCTGTAGAGAAATCTCTCAACTCCGACAGCCACCTGAGACTCCTCCCAGGCATCTCCCACAGTCTTCTGTCTTCTGCTTTACCTACCTAAGGGGTCAGGTAGAAGCCCCAGACTCCTCCAAGGAAGCTACCGTTGAGGTTTTTTTCTTTTTTGGAGGAACCTCTGCCCTCCTGGATTCCCTGTGATTCCTTCCAGACGTCTCCTAGCGTCTTTTGGCCTTTTCTTATAAGGACCGGAGATCCCAGGTAGCAGCCCCAGACTTGTCTAATGAGGCTACCCTAGATGATTCTTCTCTTTTGCAGGAAGCTCTCTTCTCTGGGATCAACCCAAGAGTCCTCCCAGGCGTCATCCCAGAATGTTTTGACCTCTGCGTTCAGGACCGGAGATCCCAGCTACCTGCCCCAGACTCCTCCAAGTAAGTAGCTCGAGACATTTTTGTTCTCCTGTAGAGAAATCTCTCAACTCCGACAGCCACCTGAGACTCCTCCCAGGCATCTCCCACAGTCTTCTGTCTTCTGCTTTACCTACCTAAGGGGTCAGGTAGAAGCCCCAGACTCCTCCAAGGAAGCTACCGTTGAGGTTTTTTTCTTTTTTGGAGGAACCTCTGCCCTCCTGGATTCCCTGTGATTCCTTCCAGACGTCTCCTAGCGTCTTTTGGCCTTTTCTTATAAGGACCGGAGATCCCAGGTAGCAGCCCCAGACTTGTCTAATGAGGCTACCCTAGATGATTCTTCTCTTTTGCAGGAAGCTCTCTTCTCTGGGATCAACCCAAGAGTCCTCCCAGGCGTCATCCCAGAATGTTTTGACCTCTGCGTTCAGGACCGGAGATCCCAGCTACCTGCCCCAGACTCCTCCAAGTAAGTAGCTCGAGACATTTTTGTTCTCCTGTAGAGAAATCTCTCAACTCCGACAGCCACCTGAGACTCCTCCCAGGCATCTCCCACAGTCTTCTGTCTTCTGCTTTACCTACCTAAGGGGTCAGGTAGAAGCCCCAGACTCCTCTTAGGAAGCTACCGTTGAGGTTTTTTCTGTTTTGGCGGAGCCTGTGCCCTCTGGGATCCCCTGTGATTCCTTCCAGACGTCTCCTAGAGTCTTTTGGGCTTTTCTTATAAGGACCGGAGATCGCAGGTAGCAGCCCCAGACTTGTCTAATGAGGCTACCCTAGATGATTCTTCTGTTTTGCAGGAAGCTCTCTTCTCCAGGATTAACCCAAGACTCCTCCCAGGCGTCATCCCAGAACGTTTTGACCTCTGCATTCGGGACCGGAGATCCCAGCTACCTGCCCCAGACTCCTCCAAGTAAGTAGCTCGAGACATTTTTGTTCTCCTGTAGAGAAATCTCTCAACTCTGACAGCCACCTGAGACTCCTCCCAGGCATCTCCCACAGTCTTCTGTCCTCTGCTTTACCTACCTAAGGGGTCAGGTAGAAGCCCTAGACTCCTCCAAGGAAGCTACCGTTGACGTTTTTTTCTTTTTTGGAGGAACCTCTGCCCTCCGGGATCCCCTGTGATTCCTTCCAGACGTCTCCTAGAGTCTTTTGGGCATTTCTTATAAGGACCCGAGATCGCAGGTAGCAGCCCCAGACTTGTCTAATGAGGCTACCCTAGATGATTCTTCTCTTTTGCAGGAAGCTCTCTTCTCTGGGATCGACCCAAGACTCCTCCCAGGCGTCATCCCAGAACATTTTTACCTCTGCGTTCGGGACCGGAGATCCCAGCTACCTGCCCCAGACTCCTCCAGGTAAGTAGCTCGAGACATTTTTGTTCTCCTGTAGAGAAATCCCTCAACTCCGACAGGCACCTGAGACTCCTCCCAGGCATCTCCCACAGTCTTCTGTCCTCTGCTTTACCTACATAAGGGGTCAGGTAGAAACCCCAGACTCCTCCAAGGAAGCTACCGTTGAGGCTTTTTTCTTTTTTGGAGGAAACACTGCCCTCCGGGATCCCCTTTGATTCCTTCCAGACATCTCCTAGAGTCTTTTGGCCTTTTCTTATAAGGACCCGAGATCGCAGGTAGCAGCCCCAGACTTGTTTAATGAGGCTACCCTAGATGATTCTTCTCTTTTGCAGGAAGCTCTCTTCTCCGGAATCAACCCAAGACTCCTCCCAGGCGTCATCCCAGAACATTTTGACCTCTGCGTTCGGGACCGGAGATCCCAGCTACCTGCCCCAGACTCCTCCAAGTAAGTAGCTCGAGACATTTTTGTTCTCCTGTAGAGAAATCTCTCAACTCCGACAGCCACCTGAGACTCCTCCCAGGCACCTCCCACAGTCTTCTGTCCTCTGCTTTACCTACCTAAGGGGTCAGGTAGAAGCCCCAGACTCCTCCAAGGAAGCTACCATTGAGGTTTTTTCTTTTTTGGAGGAGCCTGTGCCCTCCGGGATCCCCTGTGATTCCTTCCAGACGTCTCCTAGAGTCTTTTGGCCTTTTCTTATAAGGACCGGAGATCCCAGGTAGCAGCCCCAGACTTGTCTAATGAGGCTACCCTAGATGATTCTTTTCTTTTGCAGGAAGTTCTCTTCTCCGGGGTCGACCCAAGACTCCTCCCAGGCGTCATCCCAGAATGTTTTGACCTCTGCGTTCGGGACCGGAGATCCCATCTACCTGCCCCAGACTCCTCCAAGTAAGTAGCTCGAGACATTTTTGTTCTCCTGTAGAGAAATCTCTCAACTCCGTCAGCCACCTGAGACTCCTCCCAGGCATCTCCCACAGTCTTCTGTCCTCTGCTTTACCTACCTAAGGGGTCAGGTAGAAGCCCCAGACTCCTCTTAGGAAGCTACTGTTGAGGCTTTTTTCTGTTTTGGAGGAGCCTGTGCCCTCTGGGATCCCCTGTGATTCCTTCCAGACGTCTCCTAGAGTCTTTTGGCCTTTTCTTATAAGGACCGGAGATCTCAGGTAGCAGCCCCAGATTTGTCTAATGAGGCTACCCTAGATGATTCTTCTCTTTTGCAGGAAGCTCTCTTCTCCGGGATCGACCCAAGACTCCTCCCAGGCGTCATCCCAGAACGTTTTGACCTCTGCGTTCGAGACCGGAGATCCCAGCTACCTGCCCCAGACTCCTCCACGTAAGTAGCTCGAGACATTTTTGTTCTCCTGTAGAGAAATCTCTCAACTCCGACAGCCACCTGAGACTCCTCCCAGGCATCTCCCACAGTCTTCTGTCTTCTGCTTTACCTACCTAAGGGGTCAGGTAGAAGCCCCAGACTCCTCCAAGGAAGCTACCGTTGAGGTTTTTTTCTTTTTTGGAGGAACCTCTGCCCTCCTGGATTCCCTGTGATTCCTTCCAGACGTCTCCTAGCGTCTTTTGGCCTTTTCTTATAAGGACCGGAGATCCCAGGTGGCAGCCCCAGACTTGTCTAATGAGGCTACCCTAGATGATTCTTCTCTTTTGCAGGAAGCTCTCTTCTCTGGGATCAACCCAAGAGTCCTCCCAGGCGTCATCCCAGAATGTTTTGACCTCTGCGTTCAGGACCGGAGATCCCAGCTACCTGCCCCAGACTCCTCCAAGTAAGTAGCTCGAGACATTTTTGTTCTCCTGTAGAGAAATCTCTCAACTCCGACAGCCACCTGAGACTCCTCCCAGGCATCTCCCACAGTCTTCTGTCCTCTGCTTTACCTACCTAAGGGGTCAGGTAGAAGCCCTAGACTCCTCCAAGGAAGCTACCGTTGACGTTTTTTTCTTTTTTGGAGGAACCTCTGCCCTCCTGGATTCCCTGTGATTCCTTCCAGACGTCTCCTAGAGTCTTTTGGGCATTTCTTATAAGGACCCGAGATCGCAGGTAGCAGCCCCAGACTTGTCTAATGAGGCTACCCTAGATGATTCTTCTCTTTTGCAGGAAGCTCTCTTCTCCGGGATCGACCCAAGACTCCTCCCAGGCGTCATCCCAGAACATTTTTACCTCTGCGTTCGGGACCGGAGATCCCAGCTACCTGCCCCAGACTCCTCCAGGTAAGTAGCTCGAGACATTTTTGTTCTCCTGTAGAGAAATCTCTCAACTCCGACAGCCACCTGAGACTCCTCCCAGGCATCTCCCACAGTCTTCTGTCCTCTGCTTTACCTACCTAAGGGGTCAGGTAGAAACCCCAGACTCCTCCAAGGAAGCTACCGTTGAGGCTTTTTTCTTTTTTGGAGGAAACACTGCCCTCCGGGATCCCCTTTGATTCCTTCCAGACATCTCCTAGAGTCTTTTGGCCTTTTCTTATAAGGACCCGAGATCGCAGGTAGCAGCCCCAGACTTGTTTAATGAGGCTACCCTAGATGATTCTTCTCTTTTGCAGGAAGCTCTCTTCTCCGGAATCAACCCAAGACTCCTCCCAGGCGTCATCCCAGAACATTTTGACCTCTGCGTTCGGGACCGGAGATCCCAGCTACCTGCCCCAGACTCCTCCAAGTAAGTAGCTCGAGACATTTTTGTTCTCCTGTAGAGAAATCTCTCAACTCCGACAGCCACCTGAGACTCCTCCCAGGCACCTCCCACAGTCTTCTGTCCTCTGCTTTACCTACCTAAGGGGTCAGGTAGAAGCCCCAGACTCCTCCAAGGAAGCTACCATTGAGGTTTTTTCTTTTTTGGAGGAGCCTGTGCCCTCCGGGATCCCCTGTGATTCCTTCCAGACGTCTCCTAGAGTCTTTTGGCCTTTTCTTATAAGGACCGGAGATCCCAGGTAGCAGCCCCAGACTTGTCTAATGAGGCTACCCTAGATGATTCTTTTCTTTTGCAGGAAGTTCTCTTCTCCGGGGTCGACCCAAGACTCCTCCCAGGCGTCATCCCAGAATGTTTTGACCTCTGCGTTCGGGACCGGAGATCCCATCTACCTGCCCCAGACTCCTCCAAGTAAGTAGCTCGAGACATTTTTGTTCTCCTGTAGAGAAATCTCTCAACTCCGTCAGCCACCTGAGACTCCTCCCAGGCATCTCCCACAGTCTTCTGTCTTCTGCTTTACCTACCTAAGGGGTCAGGTAGAAGCCCCAGACTCCTCCAAGGAAGCTACCGTTGAGGTTTTTTTCTTTTTTGGAGGAACCTCTGCCCTCCTGGATTCCCTGTGATTCCTTCCAGACGTCTCCTAGCGTCTTTTGGCCTTTTCTTATAAGGACCGGAGATCCCAGGTAGCAGCCCCAGACTTGTCTAATGAGGCTACCCTAGATGATTCTTCTCTTTTGCAGGAAACTCTCTTCTCTGGGATCAACCCAAGAGTCCTCCCAGGCGTCATCCCAGAATGTTTTGACCTCTGCGTTCAGGACCGGAGATCCCAGCTACCTGCCCCAGACTCCTCCAAGTAAGTAGCTCGAGACATTTTTGTTCTCCTGTAGAGAAATCTCTCAACTCCGACAGCCACCTGAGACTCCTCCCAGGCATCTCCCACAGTCTTCTGTCCTCTGCTTTACCTACCTAAGGGGTCAGGTAGAAGCCCCAGACTCCTCTTAGGAAGCTACCGTTGAGGTTTTTTCTGTTTTGGCGGAGCCTGTGCCCTCTGGGATCCCCTGTGATTCCTTCCAGACGTCTCCTAGAGTCTTTTGGGCTTTTCTTATAAGGACCGGAGATCGCAGGTAGCAGCCCCAGACTTGTCTAATGAGGCTACCCTAGATGATTCTTCTGTTTTGCAGGAAGCTCTCTTCTCCAGGATTGACCCAAGAGTCCTCCCAGGCATCATCCCAGAACGTTTTGACCTCTGCATTCGGGACCGGAGATCCCAGCTACCTGCCCCAGACTCCTCCAAGTAAGTAGCTCGAGACATTTTTGTTCTCCTGTAGAGAAATCTCTCAACTCCGACAGCCACCTGAGACTCCTCCCAGGCATCTCCCACAGTCTTCTGTCCTCTGCTTTACCTACCTAAGGGGTCAGGTAGAAGCCCCAGACTCCTCCAAGGAAGCTACCGTTGAGGTTTTTTTCTTTTTTTCGAGGAGCCTCTGACCTCCGGGATCCCCTTTGATTCCTTCCAGACGTCTCCTAGCGTCTTTTGGCCTTTTCTTATAAGGACCGGAGATCCCAGGTAGCAGCCCCAGACTTGTCTAATGAGGCTACCCTATATGATTCTTCTCTTTTGCAGGAAGCTCTCTTCTCTGGGATCGACCCAAGACTCCTCCCAGGCGTCATCCCAGAACGTTTTGACCTCTGCGTTCAGGACCGGAGATCCCAGCTACCTGCCCCAGACTCCTCCAAGTAAGTAGCTCGAGACATTTTTGTTCTCCTGTAGAGAAATCCCTCAACTCCGACAGGCACCTGAGACTCCTCCCAGGCATCTCCCACAGTCTTCTGTCCTCTGCTTTACCTACCTAAGGGGTCAGGTAGAAGCCCCAGACTCCTCCAAGGAAGCTACCATTGAGGTTTTTTCTTTTTTGGAGGAGCCTGTGCCCTCCGGGATCCCCTGTGATTCCTTCTAGACGTCTCCTAGAGTCTTTTGGCCTTTTCTTATAAGGACCGGAGATCCCAGGTAGCAGCCCCAGACTTGTCTAATGAGGCTACCCTAGATGATTCTTTTCTTTTGCAGGAAGCTCTCTTCTCCGGGATCGACCCAAGACTCCTCCCAGGCGTCATCCCAGAATGTTTTGACCTCTGCGTTCAGGACCGGAGATCCCATCTACCTGCCCCAGACTCCTCCAAGTAAGTAGCTCGAGACATTTTTGTTCTCCTGTAGAGAAATCTCTCAACTCCGTCAGCCACCTGAGACTCCTCCCAGGCATCTCCCACAGTCTTCTGTCCTCTGCTTTACCTACCTAAGGGGTCAGGTAGAAGCCCCAGACTCCTCCAAGGAAGCTACCGTTGAGGTTTTTTTCTTTTTTGGAGGAACCTCTGCCCTCCTGGATTCCCTGTGATTCCTTCCAGACGTCTCCTAGCGTCTTTTGGCCTTTTCTTATAAGGACCGGAGATCCCAGGTAGCAGCCCCAGACTTGTCTAATGAGGCTACCCTAGATGATTCTTCTCTTTTGCAGGAAGCTCTCTTCTCCGGAATCAACCCAAGAGTCCTCCCAGGCGTCATCCCAGAATGTTTTGACCTCTGCGTTCAGGACCGGAGATCCCAGCTACCTGCCCCAGACTCCTCCAAGTAAGTAGCTCGAGACATTTTTGTTCTCCTGTAGAGAAATCTCTCAACTCCGACAGCCACCTGAGACTCCTCCCAGGCATCTCCCACAGTCTTCTGTCTTCTGCTTTACCTACCTAAGGGGTCAGGTAGAAGCCCCAGACTCCTCCAAGGAAGCTACCGTTGAGGTTTTTTTCTTTTTTGGAGGAACCTCTGCCCTCCTGGATTCCCTGTGATTCCTTCCAGACGTCTCCTAGCGTCTTTTGGCCTTTTCTTATAAGGACCGGAGATCCCAGGTAGCAGCCCCAGACTTGTCTAATGAGGCTACCCTAGATGATTCTTCTCTTTTGCAGGAAGCTCTCTTCTCTGGGATCAACCCAAGACTCCTCCCAGGCGTCATCCCAGAATGTTTTGACCTCTGCGTTCAGGACCGGAGATCCCAGCTACCTGCCCCAGACTCCTCCAAGTAAGTAGCTCGAGACATTTTTGTTCTCCTGTAGAGAAATCCCTCAACTCCGACAGGCACCTGAGACTCCTCCCAGGCATCTCCCACAGTCTTCTGTCCTCTGCTTTACCTACCTAAGGGGTCAGGTAGAAACCCCAGACTCCTCCAAGGAAGCTACCGTTGAGGCTTTTTTCTTTTTTGGAGGAAACACTGCCCTCCGGGATCCCCTTTGATTCCTTCCAGACGTCTCCTAGAGTCTTTTGGCCTTTTCTTATAAGGACCCGAGATCGCAGGTAGCAGCCCCAGACTTGTTTAATGAGGCTACCCTAGATGATTCTTCTCTTTTGCAGGAAGCTCTCTTCTCCGGAATCAACCCAAGACTCCTCCCAGGCGTCATCCCAGAACATTTTGACCTCTGCGTTCGGGACCGGAGATCCCAGCTACCTGCCCCAGACTCCTCCAAGTAAGTAGCTCGAGACATTTTTGTTCTCCTGTAGAGAAATCTCTCAACTCCGACAGCCACCTGAGACTCCTCCCAGGCACCTCCCACAGTCTTCTGTCCTCTGCTTTACCTACCTAAGGGGTCAGGTAGAAGCCCCAGACTCCTCCAAGGAAGCTACCATTGAGGTTTTTTCTTTTTTGGAGGAGCCTGTGCCCTCCGGGATCCCCTGTGATTCCTTCCAGACGTCTCCTAGAGTCTTTTGGCCTTTTCTTATAAGGACCGGAGATCCCAGGTAGCAGCCCCAGACTTGTCTAATGAGGCTACCCTAGATGATTCTTTTCTTTTGCAGGAAGTTCTCTTCTCCGGGGTCGACCCAAGACTCCTCCCAGGCGTCATCCCAGAATGTTTTGACCTCTGCGTTCGGGACCGGAGATCCCATCTACCTGCCCCAGACTCCTCCAAGTAAGTAGCTCGAGACATTTTTGTTCTCCTGTAGAGAAATCTCTCAACTCCGTCAGCCACCTGAGACTACTCCCAGGCATCTCCCACAGTCTTCTGTCCTCTGCTTTACCTACCTAAGGGGTCAGGTAGAAGCCCCAGACTCCTCTTAGGAAGCTACTGTTGAGGCTTTTTTCTGTTTTGGAGGAGCCTGTGCCCTCTGGGATCCCCTGTGATTCCTTCCAGACGTCTCCTAGAGTCTTTTGGCCTTTTCTTATAAGGACCGGAGATCTCAGGTAGCAGCCCCAGATTTGTCTAATGAGGCTACCCTAGATGATTCTTCTCTTTTGCAGGAAGCTCTCTTCTCCGGGATCGACCCAAGACTCCTCCCAGGCGTCATCCCAGAACGTTTTGACCTCTGCGTTCGAGACCGGAGATCCCAGCTACCTGCCCCAGACTCCTCCAGGTAAGTATCTCGAGACATTTTTGTTCTCCTGTAGAGAAATCTCTCAACTCCGACAGCCACCTGAGACTCCTCCCAGGCATCTCCCACAGTCTTCTGTCTTCTGCTTTACCTACCTAAGGGGTCAGGTAGAAGCCCCAGACTCCTCCAAGGAAGCTACCGTTGAGGTTTTTTTCTTTTTTGGAGGAACCTCTGCCCTCCTGGATTCCCTGTGATTCCTTCCAGACGTCTCCTAGCGTCTTTTGGCCTTTTCTTATAAGGACCGGAGATCCCAGGTAGCAGCCCCAGACTTGTCTAATGAGGCTACCCTAGATGATTCTTCTCTTTTGCAGGAAACTCTCTTCTCTGGGATCAACCCAAGAGTCCTCCCAGGCGTCATCCCAGAATGTTTTGACCTCTGCGTTCAGGACCGGAGATCCCAGCTACCTGCCCCAGACTCCTCCAAGTAAGTAGCTCGAGACATTTTTGTTCTCCTGTAGAGAAATCTCTCAACTCCGACAGCCACCTGAGACTCCTCCCAGGCATCTCCCACAGTCTTCTGTCTTCTGCTTTACCTACCTAAGGGGTCAGGTAGAAGCCCCAGACTCCTCCAAGGAAGCTACCGTTGAGGTTTTTTTCTTTTTTGGAGGAACCTCTGCCCTCCTGGATTCCCTGTGATTCCTTCCAGACGTCTCCTAGCGTCTTTTGGCCTTTTCTTATAAGGACCGGAGATCCCAGGTAGCAGCCCCAGACTTGTCTAATGAGGCTACCCTAGATGATTCTTCTCTTTTGCAGGAAGCTCTCTTCTCTGGGACCAACCCAAGAGTCCTCCCAGGCGTCATCCCAGAATGTTTTGACCTCTGCGTTCAGGACCGGAGATCCCATCTACCTGCCCCAGACTCCTCCAAGTAAGTAGCTCGAGACATTTTTGTTCTCCTGTAGAGAAATCTCTCAACTCCGACAGCCACCTGAGACTCCTCCCAGGCATCTCCCACAGTCTTCTGTCCTCTGCTTTACCTACCTAAGGGGTCAGGTAGAAGCCCCAGACTCCTCTTAGGAAGCTACCGTTGAGGTTTTTTCTGTTTTGGCGGAGCCTGTGCCCTCTGGGATCCCCTGTGATTCCTTCCAGACGTCTCCTAGAGTCTTTTGGGCTTTTCTTATAAGGACCGGAGATCGCAGGTAGCAGCCCCAGACTTGTCTAATGAGGCTACCCTAGATGATTCTTCTGTTTTGCAGGAAGCTCTCTTCTCCAGGATTGACCCAAAACTCCTCCCAGGCGTCATCCCAGAACGTTTTGACCTCTGCATTCGGGACCGGAGATCCCAGCTACCTGCCCCAGACTCCTCCAAGTAAGTAGCTCGAGACATTTTTGTTCTCCTGTAGAGAAATCTCTCAACTCCGACAGCCACCTGAGACTCCTCCCAGGCATCTCCCACAGTCTTCTGTCCTCTGCTTTACCTACCTAAGGGGTCAGGTAGAAGCCCTAGACTCCTCCAAGGAAGCTACCGTTGACGATTTTTGCTTTTTTGGAGGAACCTCTGCCCTCCGGGATCCCCTGTGATTCCTTCCAGACGTCTCCTAGAGTCTTTTGGGCATTTCTTATAAGGACCCGAGATCGCAGGTAGCAGCCCCAGACTTGTCTAATGAGGCTACCCTAGATGATTCTTCTCTTTTGCAGGAAGCTCTCTTCTCCGGGATCGACCCAAGACTCCTCCCAGGCGTCATCCCAGAACATTTTTACCTCTGCGTTCGGGACCGGAGATCCCAGCTACCTGCCCCAGACTCCTCCAGGTAAGTAGCTCGAGACATTTTTGTTCTCCTGTAGAGAAATCTCTCAACTCCGACAGCCACCTGAGACTCCTCCCAGGCATCTCCCACAGTCTTCTGTCCTCTGCTTTACCTACCTAAGGGGTCAGGTAGAAGCCCCAGACTCCTCCAAGGAAGCTACCGTTGAGGTTTTTTTCTTTTTTTCGAGGAGCCTCTGACCTCCGGGATTCCCTGTGATTCCTTCCAGACGTCTCCTAGCGTCTTTTGGCCTTTTCTTATAAGGACCGGAGATCCCAGGTAGCAGCCCCAGACTTGTCTAATGAGGCTACCCTATATGATTCTTCTCTTTTGCAGGAAGCTCTCTTCTCTGGGATCGACCCAAGACTCCTCCCAGGCGTCATCCCAGAACGTTTTGACCTCTGCGTTCGGGACCGGAGATCCCAGCTACCTGCCCCAGACTCCTCCAAGTAAGTAGCTCGAGACATTTTTGTTCTCCTGTAGAGAAATCCCTCAACTCCGACAGCCACCTGAGACTCCTCCCAGGCATCTCCCACAGTCTTCTGTCCTCTGCTTTACCTACCTAAGGGGTCAGGTAGAAGCCCCAGACTCCTCCAAGGAAGCTACCGTTGAGGTTTTTTTCTTTTTTGGAGGAACCTCTGCCCTCCTGGATTCCCTGTGATTCCTTCCAGACGTCTCCTAGCGTCTTTTGGCCTTTTCTTATAAGGACCGGAGATCCCAGGTAGCAGCCCCAGACTTGTCTAATGAGGCTACCCTAGATGATTCTTCTCTTTTGCAGGAAGCTCTCTTCTCCGGAATCAACCCAAGAGTCCTCCCAGGCGTCATCCCAGAATGTTTTGACCTCTGCGTTCAGGACCGGAGATCCCAGCTACCTGCCCCAGACTCCTCCAAGTAAGTAGCTCAAGACATTTTTGTTCTCCTGTAGAGAAATCTCTCAACTCCGACAGCCACCTGAGACTCCTCCCAGGCATCTCCCACAGTCTTCTGTCTTCTGCTTTACCTACCTAAGGGGTCAGGTAGAAGCCCCAGACTCCTCCAAGGAAGCTACCGTTGAGGTTTTTTTCTTTTTTGGAGGAACCTCTGCCCTCCTGGATTCCCTGTGATTCCTTCCAGACGTCTCCTAGCGTCTTTTGGCCTTTTCTTATAAGGACCGGAGATCCCAGGTAGCAGCCCCAGACTTGTCTAATGAGGCTACCCTAGATGATTCTTCTCTTTTGCAGGAAGCTCTCTTCTCTGGGATCAACCCAAGAGTCCTCCCAGGCGTCATCCCAGAATGTTTTGACCTCTGCGTTCAGGACCGGAGATCCCAGCTACCTGCCCCAGACTCCTCCAAGTAAGTAGCTCGAGACATTTTTGTTCTCCTGTAGAGAAATCTCTCAACTCCGACAGCCACCTGAGACTCCTCCCAGGCATCTCCCACAGTCTTCTGTCTTCTGCTTTACCTACCTAAGGGGTCAGGTAGAAGCCCCAGACTCCTCCAAGGAAGCTACCGTTGAGGTTTTTTTCTTTTTTGGAGGAACCTCTGCCCTCCTGGATTCCCTGTGATTCCTTCCAGACGTCTCCTAGCGTCTTTTGGCCTTTTCTTATAAGGACCGGAGATCCCAGGTAGCAGCCCCAGACTTGTCTAATGAGGCTACCCTAGATGATTCTTCTCTTTTGCAGGAAGCTCTCTTCTCTGGGATCAACCCAAGACTCCTCCCAGGCGTCATCCCAGAATGTTTTGACCTCTGCGTTCAGGACCGGAGATCCCAGCTACCTGCCCCAGACTCCTCCAAGTAAGTAGCTCGAGACATTTTTGTTCTCCTGTAGAGAAATCTCTCAACTCCGACAGCCACCTGAGACTCCTCCCAGGCATCTCCCACAGTCTTCTGTCCTCTGCTTTACCTACCTAAGGGGTCAGGTAGAAGCCCTAGACTCCTCCAAGGAAGCTACCGTTGACGTTTTTTTCTTTTTTGGAGGAACCTCTGCCCTCCGGGATCCCCTGTGATTCCTTCCAGACGTCTCCTAGAGTCTTTTGGCCTTTTCTTATAAGGACCCGAGATCGCAGGTAGCAGCCCCAGACTTGTCTAATGAGGCTACCCTAGATGATTCTTCTCTTTTGCAGGAAGCTCTCTTCTCCGGGATCGACCCAAGACTCCTCCCAGGCGTCATCCCAGAATGTTTTGACCTCTGCGTTCGAGACCGGAGATCCCAGCTACCTGCCCCAGACTCCTCCAAGTAAGTAGCTCGAGACATTTTTGTTCTCCTGTAGAGAAATCTCTCAACTCCGACAGCCACCTGAGACTCCTCCCAGGCATCTCCCACAGTCTTCTGTCCTCTGCTTTACCTACCTAAGGGGTCAGGTAGAAGCCCCAGACTCCTCCAAGGAAGCTACCGTTGAGGTTTTTTTCTTTTTTGGAGGAACCTCTGCCCTCCTGGATTCCCTGTGATTCCTTCCAGACGTCTCCTAGCGTCTTTTGGCCTTTTCTTATAAGGACCGGAGATCCCAGGTAGCAGCCCCAGACTTGTCTAATGAGGCTACCCTAGATGATTCTTCTCTTTTGCAGGAAGCTCTCTTCTCCGGAATCAACCCAAGAGTCCTCCCAGGCGTCATCCCAGAATGTTTTGACCTCTGCGTTCAGGACCGGAGATCCCAGCTACCTGCCCCAGACTCCTCCAAGTAAGTAGCTCAAGACATTTTTGTTCTCCTGTAGAGAAATCTCTCAACTCCGACAGCCACCTGAGACTCCTCCCAGGCATCTCCCACAGTCTTCTGTCTTCTGCTTTACCTACCTAAGGGGTCAGGTAGAAGCCCCAGACTCCTCCAAGGAAGCTACCGTTGAGGTTTTTTTCTTTTTTGGAGGAACCTCTGCCCTCCTGGATTCCCTGTGATTCCTTCCAGACGTCTCCTAGCGTCTTTTGGCCTTTTCTTATAAGGACCGGAGATCCCAGGTAGCAGCCCCAGACTTGTCTAATGAGGCTACCCTAGATGATTCTTCTCTTTTGCAGGAAGCTCTCTTCTCTGGGATCAACCCAAGAGTCCTCCCAGGCGTCATCCCAGAATGTTTTGACCTCTGCGTTCAGGACCGGAGATCCCAGCTACCTGCCCCAGACTCCTCCAAGTAAGTAGCTCGAGACATTTTTGTTCTCCTGTAGAGAAATCTCTCAACTCCGACAGCCACCTGAGACTCCTCCCAGGCATCTCCCACAGTCTTCTGTCTTCTGCTTTACCTACCTAAGGGGTCAGGTAGAAGCCCCAGACTCCTCCAAGGAAGCTACCGTTGAGGTTTTTTTCTTTTTTGGAGGAACCTCTGCCCTCCTGGATTCCCTGTGATTCCTTCCAGACGTCTCCTAGCGTCTTTTGGCCTTTTCTTATAAGGACCGGAGATCCCAGGTAGCAGCCCCAGACTTGTCTAATGAGGCTACCCTAGATGATTCTTCTCTTTTGCAGGAAGCTCTCTTCTCTGGGATCAACCCAAGACTCCTCCCAGGCGTCATCCCAGAATGTTTTGACCTCTGCGTTCAGGACCGGAGATCCCAGCTACCTGCCCCAGACTCCTCCAAGTAAGTAGCTCGAGACATTTTTGTTCTCCTGTAGAGAAATCTCTCAACTCCGACAGCCACCTGAGACTCCTCCCAGGCATCTCCCACAGTCTTCTGTCCTCTGCTTTACCTACCTAAGGGGTCAGGTAGAAGCCCTAGACTCCTCCAAGGAAGCTACCGTTGACGTTTTTTTCTTTTTTGGAGGAACCTCTGCCCTCCGGGATCCCCTGTGATTCCTTCCAGACGTCTCCTAGAGTCTTTTGGCCTTTTCTTATAAGGACCCGAGATCGCAGGTAGCAGCCCCAGACTTGTCTAATGAGGCTACCCTAGATGATTCTTCTCTTTTGCAGGAAGCTCTCTTCTCCGGGATCGACCCAAGACTCCTCCCAGGCGTCATCCCAGAATGTTTTGACCTCTGCGTTCGAGACCGGAGATCCCAGCTACCTGCCCCAGACTCCTCCAAGTAAGTAGCTCGAGACATTTTTGTTCTCCTGTAGAGAAATCTCTCAACTCCGACAGCCACCTGAGACTCCTCCCAGGCATCTCCCACAGTCTTCTGTCTTCTGCTTTACCTACCTAAGGGGTCAGGTAGAAGCCCCAGACTCCTCCAAGGAAGCTACCGTTGAGGTTTTTTTCTTTTTTGGAGGAACCTCTGCCCTCCTGGATTCCCTGTGATTCCTTCCAGACGTCTCCTAGCGTCTTTTGGCCTTTTCTTATAAGGACCGGAGATCCCAGGTAGCAGCCCCAGACTTGTCTAATGAGGCTACCCTAGATGATTCTTCTCTTTTGCAGGAAGCTCTCTTCTCTGGGATCAACCCAAGAGTCCTCCCAGGCGTCATCCCAGAATGTTTTGACCTCTGCGTTCAGGACCGGAGATCCCAGCTACCTGCCCCAGACTCCTCCAAGTAAGTAGCTCGAGACATTTTTGTTCTCCTGTAGAGAAATCTCTCAACTCCGACAGGCACCTGAGACTCCTCCCAGGCATCTCCCACAGTCTTCTGTCTTCTGCTTTACCTACCTAAGGGGTCAGGTAGAAGCCCCAGACTCCTCCAAGGAAGCTACCGTTGAGGTTTTTTTCTTTTTTGGAGGAACCTCTGCCCTCCTGGATTCCCTGTGATTCCTTCCAGACGTCTCCTAGCGTCTTTTGGCCTTTTCTTATAAGGACCGGAGATCCCAGGTAGCAGCCCCAGACTTGTCTAATGAGGCTACCCTAGATGATTCTTCTCTTTTGCAGGAAGCTCTCTTCTCTGGGATCAACCCAAGAGTCCTCCCAGGCGTCATCCCAGAATGTTTTGACCTCTGCGTTCAGGACCGGAGATCCCAGCTACCTGCCCCAGACTCCTCCAAGTAAGTAGCTCGAGACATTTTTGTTCTCCTGTAGAGAAATCTCTCAACTCCGACAGGCACCTGAGACTCCTCCCAGGCATCTCCCACAGTCTTCTGTCTTCTGCTTTACCTACCTAAGGGGTCAGGTAGAAGCCCCAGACTCCTCCAAGGAAGCTACCGTTGAGGTTTTTTTCTTTTTTGGAGGAACCTCTGCCCTCCTGGATTCCCTGTGATTCCTTCCAGACGTCTCCTAGCGTCTTTTGGCCTTTTCTTATAAGGACCGGAGATCCCAGGTAGCAGCCCCAGACTTGTCTAATGAGGCTACCCTAGATGATTCTTCTCTTTTGCAGGAAGCTCTCTTCTCTGGGATCAACCCAAGAGTCCACCCAGGTGTCATCCCAGAATGTTTTGACCTCTGCGTTCAGGACCGGAGATCCCAGCTACCTGCCCCAGACTCCTCCAAGTAAGTAGCTCGAGACATTTTTGTTCTCCTGTAGAGAAATCTCTCAACTCCGACAGCCACCTGAGACTCCTCCCAGGCATCTCCCACAGTCTTCTGTCCTCTGCTTTACCTACCTAAGGGGTCAGGTAGAAGCCCTAGACTCCTCCAAGGAAGCTACCGTTGACGTTTTTTTCTTTTTTGGAGGAACATCTGCCCTCCGGGATCCCCTGTGATTCCTTCCAGACGTCTCCTAGAGTCTTTTGGGCATTTCTTATAAGGACCCGAGATCGCAGGTAGCAGCCCCAGACTTGTCTAATGAGGCTACCCTAGATGATTCTTCTCTTTTGCAGGAAGCTCTCTTCTCCGGGATCGACCCAAGACTCCTCCCAGGCGTCATCCCAGAACATTTTTACCTCTGCGTTCGGGACCGGAGATCCCAGCTACCTGCCCCAGACTCCTCCAGGTAAGTAGCTCGAGACATTTTTGTTCTCCTGTAGAGAAATCTCTCAACTCCGACAGCCACCTGAGACTCCTCCCAGGCATCTCCCACAGTCTTCTGTCCTCTGCTTTACCTACCTAAGGGGTCAGGTAGAAGCCCCAGACTCCTCCAAGGAAGCTACCGTTGAGGTTTTTTTCTTTTTTTCGAGGAGCCTCTGACCTCCGGGATTCCCTGTGATTCCTTCCAGACGTCTCCTAGCGTCTTTTGGCCTTTTCTTATAAGGACCGGAGATCCCAGGTAGCAGCCCCAGACTTGTCTAATGAGGCTACCCTAGATGATTCTTTTCTTTTGCAGGAAGCTCTCTTCTCCGGGATCGACCCAAGACTCCTCCCAGGCGTCATCCCAGAATGTTTTGACCTCTGCGTTCGGGACCGGAGATCCCATCTACCTGCCCCAGACTCCTCCAAGTAAGTAGCTCGAGACATTTTTGTTCTCCTGTAGAGAAATCTCTCAACTCCATCAGCCACCTGAGACTCCTCCCAGGCATCTCCCACAGTCTTCTGTCTTCTGCTTTACCTACCTAAGGGGTCAGGTAGAAGCCCCAGACTCCTCCAAGGAAGCTACCGTTGAGGTTTTTTTCTTTTTTGGAGGAACCTCTGCCCTCCTGGATTCCCTGTGATTCCTTCCAGACGTCTCCTAGCGTCTTTTGGCCTTTTCTTATAAGGACCGGAGATCCCAGGTAGCAGCCCCAGACTTGTCTAATGAGGCTACCCTAGATGATTCTTCTCTTTTGCAGGAAGCTCTCTTCTCTGGGATCAACCCAAGAGTCCTCCCAGGCGTCATCCCAGAATGTTTTGACCTCTGCGTTCAGGACCGGAGATCCCAGCTACCTGCCCCAGACTCCTCCAAGTAAGTAGCTCAAGACATTTTTGTTCTCCTGTAGAGAAATCTCTCAACTCCGACAGCCACCTGAGACTCCTCCCAGGCATCTCCCACAGTCTTCTGTCTTCTGCTTTACCTACCTAAGGGGTCAGGTAGAAGCCCCAGACTCCTCCAAGGAAGCTACCGTTGAGGTTTTTTTCTTTTTTGGAGGAACCTCTGCCCTCCTGGATTCCCTGTGATTCCTTCCAGACGTCTCCTAGCGTCTTTTGGCCTTTTCTTATAAGGACCGGAGATCCCAGGTAGCAGCCCCAGACTTGTCTAATGAGGCTACCCTAGATGATTCTTCTCTTTTGCAGGAAGCTCTCTTCTCCGGAATCAACCCAAGAGTCCTCCCAGGCGTCATCCCAGAATGTTTTGACCTCTGCGTTCAGGACCGGAGATCCCAGCTACCTGCCCCAGACTCCTCCAAGTAAGTAGCTCGAGACATTTTTGTTCTCCTGTAGAGAAATCTCTCAACTCCGACAGCCACCTGAGACTCCTCCCAGGCATCTCCCACAGTCTTCTGTCTTCTGCTTTACCTACCTAAGGGGTCAGGTAGAAGCCCCAGACTCCTCCAAGGAAGCTACCGTTGAGGTTTTTTTCTTTTTTGGAGGAACCTCTGCCCTCCTGGATTCCCTGTGATTCCTTCCAGACGTCTCCTAGCGTCTTTTGGCCTTTTCTTATAAGGACCGGAGATCCCAGGTAGCAGCCCCAGACTTGTCTAATGAGGCTACCCTAGATGATTCTTCTCTTTTGCAGGAAGCTCTCTTCTCTGGGATCGACCCAAGACTCCTCCCAGGCGTCATCCCAGAACATTTTTACCTCTGCGTTCGGGACCGGAGATCCCAGCTACCTGCCCCAGACTCCTCCAGGTAAGTAGCTCGAGACATTTTTGTTCTCCTGTAGAAACATCCCTCAACTCCGACAGGCACCTGAGACTCCTCCCAGGCATCTCCCACAGTCTTCTGTCCTCTGCTTTACCTACCTAAGGGGTCAGGTAGAAACCCCAGACTCCTCCAAGGAAGCTACCGTTGAGGCTTTTTTCCTTTTTGGAGGAAACACTGCCCTCCGGGATCCCCTTTGATTCCTTCCAGACGTCTCCTAGAGTCTTTTGGCCTTTTCTTATAAGGACCCGAGATCGCAGGTAGCAGCCCCAGACTTGTTTAATGAGGCTACCCTAGATGATTCTTCTCTTTTGCAGGAAGCTCTCTTCTCCGGAATCAACCCAAGACTCCTCCCAGGCGTCATCCCAGAACATTTTGACCTCTGCGTTCGGGGCCGGAGATCCCAGCTACCTGCCCCAGACTCCTCCAAGTAAGTAGCTCGAGACATTTTTGTTCTCCTGTAGAGAAATCTCTCAACTCCGACAGCCACCTGAGACTCCTCCCAGGCACCTCCCACAGTCTTCTGTCCTCTGCTTTACCTACCTAAGGGGTCAGGTAGAAGCCCCAGACTCCTCCAAGGAAGCTACCATTGAGGTTTTTTCTTTTTTGGAGGAGCCTGTGCCCTCCGGGATCCCCTGTGATTCCTTCCAGACGTCTCCTAGCGTCTTTTGGCCTTTTCTTATAAGGACCGGAGATCCCAGGTAGCAGCCCCAGACTTGTCTAATGAGGCTACCCTAGATGATTCTTTTCTTTTGCAGGAAGTTCTCTTCTCCGGGGTCGACCCAAGACTCCTCCCAGGCGTCATCCCAGAATGTTTTGACCTCTGCGTTCGGGACCGGAGATCCCATCTACCTGCCCCAGACTCCTCCAAGTAAGTAGCTCGAGACATTTTTGTTCTCCTGTAGAGAAATCTCTCAACTCCGTCAGCCACCTGAGACTCCTCCCAGGCATCTCCCACAGTCTTCTGTCCTCTGCTTTACCTACCTAAGGGGTCAGGTAGAAGCCCCAGACTCCTCTTAGGAAGCTACTGTTGAGGCTTTTTTCTGTTTTGGAGGAGCCTGTGCCCTCTGGGATCCCCTGTGATTCCTTCCAGACGTCTCCTAGAGTCTTTTGGCCTTTTCTTATAAGGACCGGAGATCTCAGGTAGCAGCCCCAGATTTGTCTAATGAGGCTACCCTAGATGATTCTTCTCTTTTGCAGGAAGCTCTCTTCTCCGGGATCGACCCAAGACTCCTCCCAGGCGTCATCCCAGAACGTTTTGACCTCTGCGTTCGAGACCGGAGATCCCAGCTACCTGCCCCAGACTCCTCCAAGTAAGTAGCTCGAGACATTTTTGTTCTCCTGTAGAGAAATCTCTCAACTCTGACAGCCACCTGAGACTCCTCCCAGGCATCTCCCACAGTCTTCTGTCTTCTGCTTTACCTACCTAAGGGGTCAGGTAGAAGCCCCAGACTCCTCCAAGGAAGCTACTGTTGAGGTTTTTTTCTTTTTTGGAGGAACCTCTGCCCTCCTGGATTCCCTGTGATTCCTTCCAGACGTCTCCTAGCGTCTTTTGGCCTTTTCTTATAAGGACCGGAGATCCCAGGTAGCAGCCCCAGACTTGTCTAATGAGGCTACCCTAGATGATTCTTCTCTTTTGCAGGAAGCTCTCTTCTCTGGGATCAACCCAAGAGTCCTCCCAGGCGTCATCCCAGAATGTTTTGACCTCTGCGTTCAGGACCGGAGATCCCAGCTACCTGCCCCAGACTCCTCCAAGTAAGTAGCTCGAGACATTTTTGTTCTCCTGTAGAGAAATCTCTCAACTCCGACAGCCACCTGAGACTCCTCCCAGGCATCTCCCACAGTCTTCTGTCTTCTGCTTTACCTACCTAAGGGGTCAGGTAGAAGCCCCAGACTCCTCCAAGGAAGCTACCGTTGAGGTTTTTTTCTTTTTTGGAGGAACCTCTGCCCTCCTGGATTCCCTGTGATTCCTTCCAGACGTCTCCTAGCGTCTTTTGGCCTTTTCTTATAAGGACCGGAGATCCCAGGTAGCAGCCCCAGACTTGTCTAATGAGGCTACCCTAGATGATTCTTCTCTTTTGCAGGAAGCTCTCTTCTCTGGGATCAACCCAAGAGTCCTCCCAGGCGTCATCCCAGAATGTTTTGACCTCTGCGTTCAGGACCGGAGATCCCAGCTACCTGCCCCAGACTCCTCCAAGTAAGTAGCTCGAGACATTTTTGTTCTCCTGTAGAGAAATCTCTCAACTCCGACAGCCACCTGAGACTCCTCCCAGGCATCTCCCACAGTCTTCTGTCTTCTGCTTTACCTACCTAAGGGGTCAGGTAGAAGCCCCAGACTCCTCCAAGGAAGCTACCGTTGAGGTTTTTTTCTTTTTTGGAGGAACCTCTGCCCTCCTGGATTCCCTGTGATTCCTTCCAGACGTCTCCTAGCGTCTTTTGGCCTTTTCTTATAAGGACCGGAGATCCCAGGTAGCAGCCCCAGACTTGTCTAATGAGGCTACCCTAGATGATTCTTCTCTTTTGCAGGAAGCTCTCTTCTCTGGGATCAACCCAAGAGTCCTCCCAGGCGTCATCCAAGAATGTTTTGACCTCTGCGTTCAGGACCGGAGATCCCAGCTACCTGCCCCAGACTCCTCCAAGTAAGTAGCTCGAGACATTTTTGTTCTCCTGTAGAGAAATCTCTCAACTCCGACAGCCACCTGAGACTCCTCCCAGGCATCTCCCACAGTCTTCTGTCCTCTGCTTTACCTACCTAAGGGGTCAGGTAGAAGCCCTAGACTCCTCCAAGGAAGCTACCGTTGACGTTTTTTTCTTTTTTGGAGGAACCTCTGCCCTCCTGGATCCCCTGTGATTCCTTCCAGACGTCTCCTAGAGTCTTTTGGGCATTTCTTATAAGGACCCGAGATCGCAGGTAGCAGCCCCAGACTTGTCTAATGAGGCTACCCTAGATGATTCTTCTCTTTTGCAGGAAGCTCTCTTCTCCGGGATCGACCCAAGACTCCTCCCAGGCGTCATCCCAGAACATTTTTACCTCTGCGTTCGGGACCGGAGATCCCAGCTACCTGCCCCAGACTCCTCCAGGTAAGTAGCTCGAGACATTTTTGTTCTCCTGTAGAGAAATCTCTCAACTCCGACAGGCACCTGAGACTCCTCCCAGGCATCTCCCACAGTCTTCTGTCTTCTGCTTTACCTACCTAAGGGGTCAGGTAGAAGCCCCAGACTCCTCCAAGGAAGCTACCGTTGAGGTTTTTTTCTTTTTTTCGAGGAGCCTCTGACATCCGGGATTCCCTGTGATTCCTTTCAGACGTCTCCTAGCGTCTTTTGGCCTTTTCTTATAAGGACCGGAGATCCCAGGTAGCAGCCCCAGACTTGTCTAATGAGGCTACCCTATATGATTCTTCTCTTTTGCAGGAAGCTCTCTTCTCTGGGATCGACCCAAGACTCCTCCCAGGCGTCATCCCAGAACGTTTTGACATCTGCGTTCGGGACCGGAGATCCCATCTACCTGCCCCAGACTCCTCCAAGTAAGTAGCTCGAGACATTTTTGTTCTCCTGTAGAAACATCCCTCAACTCCGACAGGCACCTGAGACTCCTCCCAGGCATCTCCCACAGTCTTCTGTCCTCTGCTTTACCTACCTAAGGGGTCAGGTAGAAACCCCAGACTCCTCCAAGGAAGCTACCGTTGAGGCTTTTTTCCTTTTTGGAGGAAACACTGCCCTCCGGGATCCCCTTTGATTCCTTCCAGACGTCTCCTAGAGTCTTTTGGCCTTTTCTTATAAGGACCCGAGATCGCAGGTAGCAGCCCCAGACTTGTTTAATGAGGCTACCCTAGATGATTCTTCCCTTTTGCAGGAAGCTCTCTTCTCCGGAATCAACCCAAGACTCCTCCCAGGCGTCATCCCAGAACATTTTGACCTCTGCGTTCGGGACCGGAGATCCCAGCTACCTGCCCCAGACTCCTCCAAGTAAGTAGCTCGAGACATTTTTGTTCTCCTGTAGAGAAATCTCTCAACTCCGACAGCCACCTGAGACTCCTCCCAGGCATCTCCCACAGTCTTCTGTCCTCTGCTTTACCTACCTAAGGGGTCAGGTAGAAGCCCCAGACTCCTCCAAGGAAGCTACCATTGAGGTTTTTTCTTTTTTGGAGGAGCCTGTGCCCTCCGGGATCCCCTGTGATTCCTTCCAGACGTCTCCTAGAGTCTTTTGGCCTTTTCTTATAAGGACCGGAGATCCCAGGTAGCAGCCCCAGACTTGTCTAATGAGGCTACCCTAGATGATTCTTCTCTTTTGCAGGAAGCTCTCTTCTCCGGGATCGACCCAAGACTCCTCCCAGGCGTCATCCCAGAATGTTTTGACCTCTGCGTTCGGGACCGGAGATCCCATCTACCTGCCCCAGACTCCTCCAAGTAAGTAGCTCGAGACATTTTTGTTCTCCTGTAGAGAAATCTCTCAACTCCGACAGCCACCTGAGACTCCTCCCAGGCATCTCCCACAGTCTTCTGTCTTCTGCTTTACCTACCTAAGGGGTCAGGTAGAAGCCCCAGACTCCTCCAAGGAAGCTACCGTTGAGGTTTTTTTCTTTTTTGGAGGAACCTCTGCCCTCCTGGATTCCCTGTGATTCCTTCCAGACGTCTCCTAGCGTCTTTTGGCCTTTTCTTATAAGGACCGGAGATCCCAGGTAGCAGCCCCAGACTTGTCTAATGAGGCTACCCTAGATGATTCTTCTCTTTTGCAGGAAGCTCTCTTCTCTGGGATCAACCCAAGAGTCCTCCCAGGCGTCATCCCAGAATGTTTTGACCTCTGCGTTCAGGACCGGAGATCCCAGCTACCTGCCCCAGACTCCTCCAAGTAAGTAGCTCAAGACATTTTTGTTCTCCTGTAGAGAAATCTCTCAACTCCGACAGCCACCTGAGACTCCTCCCAGGCATCTCCCACAGTCTTCTGTCTTCTGCTTTACCTACCTAAGGGGTCAGGTAGAAGCCCCAGACTCCTCCAAGGAAGCTACCGTTGAGGTTTTTTTCTTTTTTGGAGGAACCTCTGCCCTCCTGGATTCCCTGTGATTCCTTCCAGACGTCTCCTAGCGTCTTTTGGCCTTTTCTTATAAGGACCGGAGATCCCAGGTAGCAGCCCCAGACTTGTCTAATGAGGCTACCCTAGATGATTCTTCTCTTTTGCAGGAAGCTCTCTTCTCTGGGATCAACCCAAGAGTCCTCCCAGGCGTCATCCCAGAATGTTTTGACCTCTGCGTTCAGGACCGGAGATCCCAGCTACCTGCCCCAGACTCCTCCAAGTAAGTAGCTCGAGACATTTTTGTTCTCCTGTAGAGAAATCTCTCAACTCCGACAGCCACCTGAGACTCCTCCCAGGCATCTCCCACAGTCTTCTGTCTTCTGCTTTACCTACCTAAGGGGTCAGGTAGAAGCCCCAGACTCCTCCAAGGAAGCTACCGTTGAGGTTTTTTTCTTTTTTGGAGGAACCTCTGCCCTCCTGGATTCCCTGTGATTCCTTCCAGACGTCTCCTAGCGTCTTTTGGCCTTTTCTTATAAGGACCGGAGATCCCAGGTAGCAGCCCCAGACTTGTCTAATGAGGCTACCCTAGATGATTCTTCTCTTTTGCAGGAAGCTCTCTTCTCTGGGATCAACCCAAGAGTCCTCCCAGGCGTCATCCCAGAATGTTTTGACCTCTGCGTTCAGGACCGGAGATCCCAGCTACCTGCCCCAGACTCCTCCAAGTAAGTAGCTCGAGACATTTTTGTTCTCCTGTAGAGAAATCTCTCAACTCCGACAGCCACCTGAGACTCCTCCCAGGCATCTCCCACAGTCTTCTGTCCTCTGCTTTACCTACCTAAGGGGTCAGGTAGAAGCCCTAGACTCCTCCAAGGAAGCTACCGTTGACGTTTTTTTCTTTTTTGGAGGAACCTCTGCCCTCCTGGATCCCCTGTGATTCCTTCCAGACGTCTCCTAGAGTCTTTTGGGCATTTCTTATAAGGACCCGAGATCGCAGGTAGCAGCCCCAGACTTGTCTAATGAGGCTACCCTAGATGATTCTTCTCTTTTGCAGGAAGCTCTCTTCTCCGGGATCGACCCAAGACTCCTCCCAGGCGTCATCCCAGAACATTTTTACCTCTGCGTTCGGGACCGGAGATCCCAGCTACCTGCCCCAGACTCCTCCAGGTAAGTAGCTCGAGACATTTTTGTTCTCCTGTAGAGAAATCTCTCAACTCCGACAGCCACCTGAGACTCCTCCCAGGCATCTCCCACAGTCTTCTGTCCTCTGCTTTACCTACCTAAGGGGTCAGGTAGAAACCCCAGACTCCTCCAAGGAAGCTACCGTTGAGGCTTTTTTCCTTTTTGGAGGAAACACTGCCCTCCGGGATCCCCTTTGATTCCTTCCAGACGTCTCCTAGAGTCTTTTGGCCTTTTCTTATAAGGACCCGAGATCGCAGGTAGCAGCCCCAGACTTGTTTAATGAGGCTACCCTAGATGATTCTTCCCTTTTGCAGGAAGCTCTCTTCTCCGGAATCAACCCAAGACTCCTCCCAGGCGTCATCCCAGAATGTTTTGACCTCTGCGTTCAGGACCGGAGATCCCAGCTACCTGCCCCAGACTCCTCCAAGTAAGTAGCTCGAGACATTTTTGTTCTCCTGTAGAGAAATCTCTCAACTCCGTCAGCCACCTGAGACTCCTCCCAGGCATCTCCCACAGTCTTCTGTCTTCTGCTTTACCTACCTAAGGGGTCAGGTAGAAGCCCCAGACTCCTCCAAGGAAGCTACCGTTGAGGTTTTTTTCTTTTTTGGAGGAACCTCTGCCCTCCTGGATTCCCTGTGATTCCTTCCAGACGTCTCCTAGCGTCTTTTGGCCTTTTCTTATAAGGACCGGAGATCCCAGGTAGCAGCCCCAGACTTGTCTAATGAGGCTACCCTAGATGATTCTTCTCTTTTGCAGGAAGCTCTCTTCTCTGGGATCAACCCAAGAGTCCTCCCAGGCGTCATCCCAGAATGTTTTGACCTCTGCGTTCAGGACCGGAGATCCCAGCTACCTGCCCCAGACTCCTCCAAGTAAGTAGCTCAAGACATTTTTGTTCTCCTGTAGAGAAATCTCTCAACTCCGACAGCCACCTGAGACTCCTCCCAGGCATCTCCCACAGTCTTCTGTCTTCTGCTTTACCTACCTAAGGGGTCAGGTAGAAGCCCCAGACTCCTCCAAGGAAGCTACCGTTGAGGTTTTTTTCTTTTTTGGAGGAACCTCTGCCCTCCTGGATTCCCTGTGATTCCTTCCAGACGTCTCCTAGCGTCTTTTGGCCTTTTCTTATAAGGACCGGAGATCCCAGGTAGCAGCCCCAGACTTGTCTAATGAGGCTACCCTAGATGATTCTTCTCTTTTGCAGGAAGCTCTCTTCTCTGGGATCAACCCAAGAGTCCTCCCAGGCGTCATCCCAGAATGTTTTGACCTCTGCGTTCAGGACCGGAGATCCCAGCTACCTGCCCCAGACTCCTCCAAGTAAGTAGCTCGAGACATTTTTGTTCTCCTGTAGAGAAATCTCTCAACTCCGACAGCCACCTGAGACTCCTCCCAGGCATCTCCCACAGTCTTCTGTCTTCTGCTTTACCTACCTAAGGGGTCAGGTAGAAGCCCCAGACTCCTCCAAGGAAGCTACCGTTGAGGTTTTTTTCTTTTTTGGAGGAACCTCTGCCCTCCTGGATTCCCTGTGATTCCTTCCAGACGTCTCCTAGCGTCTTTTGGCCTTTTCTTATAAGGACCGGAGATCCCAGGTAGCAGCCCCAGACTTGTCTAATGAGGCTACCCTAGATGATTCTTCTCTTTTGCAGGAAGCTCTCTTCTCTGGGATCAACCCAAGAGTCCTCCCAGGCGTCATCCCAGAATGTTTTGACCTCTGCGTTCAGGACCGGAGATCCCAGCTACCTGCCCCAGACTCCTCCAAGTAAGTAGCTCGAGACATTTTTGTTCTCCTGTAGAGAAATCTCTCAACTCCGACAGCCACCTGAGACTCCTCCCAGGCATCTCCCACAGTCTTCTGTCCTCTGCTTTACCTACCTAAGGGGTCAGGTAGAAGCCCTAGACTCCTCCAAGGAAGCTACCGTTGACGTTTTTTTCTTTTTTGGAGGAACCTCTGCCCTCCTGGATCCCCTGTGATTCCTTCCAGACGTCTCCTAGAGTCTTTTGGGCATTTCTTATAAGGACCCGAGATCGCAGGTAGCAGCCCCAGACTTGTCTAATGAGGCTACCCTAGATGATTCTTCTCTTTTGCAGGAAGCTCTCTTCTCCGGGATCGACCCAAGACTCCTCCCAGGCGTCATCCCAGAACATTTTTACCTCTGCGTTCGGGACCGGAGATCCCAGCTACCTGCCCCAGACTCCTCCAGGTAAGTAGCTCGAGACATTTTTGTTCTCCTGTAGAGAAATCTCTCAACTCCGACAGCCACCTGAGACTCCTCCCAGGCATCTCCCACAGTCTTCTGTCCTCTGCTTTACCTACCTAAGGGGTCAGGTAGAAACCCCAGACTCCTCCAAGGAAGCTACCGTTGAGGCTTTTTTCCTTTTTGGAGGAAACACTGCCTTCCGGGATCCCCTTTGATTCCTTCCAGACGTCTCCTAGAGTCTTTTGGCCTTTTCTTATAAGGACCCGAGATCGCAGGTAGCAGCCCCAGACTTGTTTAATGAGGCTACCCTAGATGATTCTTCCCTTTTGCAGGAAGCTCTCTTCTCCGGAATCAACCCAAGACTCCTCCCAGGCGTCATCCCAGAACATTTTGACCTCTGCGTTCGGGACCGGAGATCCCAGCTACCTGCCCCAGACTCCTCCAAGTAAGTAGCTCGAGACATTTTTGTTCTCCTGTAGAGAAATCTCTCAACTCCGACAGCCACCTGAGACTCCTCCCAGGCATCTCCCACAGTCTTCTGTCCTCTGCTTTACCTACCTAAGGGGTCAGGTAGAAGCCCCAGACTCCTCCAAGGAAGCTACCATTGAGGTTTTTTCTTTTTTGGAGGAGCCTGTGCCCTCCGGGATCCCCTGTGATTCCTTCCAGACGTCTCCTAGAGTCTTTTGGCCTTTTCTTATAAGGACCGGAGATCCCAGGTAGCAGCCCCAGACTTGTCTAATGAGGCTACCCTAGATGATTCTTTTCTTTTGCAGGAAGCTCTCTTCTCCGGGATCGACCCAAGACTCCTCCCAGGCGTCATCCCAGAATGTTTTGACCTCTGCGTTCGGGACCGGAGATCCCATCTACCTGCCCCAGACTCCTCCAAGTAAGTAGCTCGAGACATTTTTGTTCTCCTGTAGAGAAATCTCTCAACTCCGTCAGCCACCTGAGACTCCTCCCAGGCATCTCCCACAGTCTTCTGTCTTCTGCTTTACCTACCTAAGGGGTCAGGTAGAAGCCCCAGACTCCTCCAAGGAAGCTACCGTTGAGGTTTTTTTCTTTTTTGGAGGAACCTCTGCCCTCCTGGATTCCCTGTGATTCCTTCCAGACGTCTCCTAGCGTCTTTTGGCCTTTTCTTATAAGGACCGGAGATCCCAGGTAGCAGCCCCAGACTTGTCTAATGAGGCTACCCTAGATGATTCTTTTCTTTTGCAGGAAGCTCTCTTCTCCGGGATCAACCCAAGAGTCCTCCCAGGCGTCATCCCAGAATGTTTTGACCTCTGCGTTCAGGACCGGAGATCCCAGCTACCTGCCCCAGACTCCTCCAAGTAAGTAGCTCGAGACATTTTTGTTCTCCTGTAGAGAAATCTCTCAACTCCGACAGCCACCTGAGACTCCTCCCAGGCATCTCCCACAGTCTTCTGTCCTCTGCTTTACCTACCTAAGGGGTCAGGTAGAAGCCCCAGACTCCTCTTAGGAAGCTACCGTTGAGGTTTTTTCTGTTTTGGCGGAGCCTGTGCCCTCTGGGATCCCTTCCAGACGTCTCCTAGAGTCTTTTGGGCTTTTCTTATAAGGACCGGAGATCGCAGGTAGCAGCCCCAGACTTGTCTAATGAGGCTACCCTAGATGATTCTTCTCTTTTGCAGGAAGCTCTCTTCTCCGGAATCAACCCAAGACTCCTCCCAGGCGTCATCCCAGAACATTTTGACCTCTGCGTTCGGGACCGGAGATCCCAGCTACCTGCCCCAGACTCCTCCAAGTAAGTAGCTCGAGACATTTTTGTTCTCCTGTAGAGAAATCTCTCAACTCCGACAGCCACCTGAGACTCCTCCCAGGCATCTCCCACAGTCTTCTGTCCTCTGCTTTACCTACCTAAGGGGTCAGGTAGAAGCCCCAGACTCCTCCAAGGAAGCTACCATTGAGGTTTTTTCTTTTTTGGAGGAGCCTGTGCCCTCCGGGATCCCCTGTGATTCCTTCCAGACGTCTCCTAGAGTCTTTTGGCCTTTTCTTATAAGGACCGGAGATCGCAGGTAGCAGCCCCAGACTTGTCTAATGAGGCTACCCTAGATGATTCTTTTCTTTTGCAGGAAGTTCTCTTCTCCGGGGTCGACCCAAGACTCCTCCCAGGCCTCATCCCAGAATGTTTTGACCTCTGCGTTCGGGACCGGAGATCCCAGCTACCTGCCCCAGACTCCTCCAAGTAAGTAGCTCGAGACATTTTTGTTCTCCTGTAGAGAAATCTCTCAACTCCGACAGCCACCTGAGACTCCTCCCAGGCATCTCCCACAGTCTTCTGTCCTCTGCTTTACCTACCTAAGGGGTCAGGTAGAAGCCCCAGACTCCTCTTAGGAAGCTACTGTTGAGGCTTTTTTCTGTTTTGGAGGAGCCTGTGCCCTCTGGGATCCCCTGTGATTCCTTCCAGACGTCTCCTAGAGTCTTTTGGCCTTTTCTTATAAGGACCGGAGATCTCAGGTAGCAGCCCCAGATTTGTCTAATGAGGCTACCCTAGATGATTCTTCTCTTTTGCAGGAAGCTCTCTTCTCCGGGGTCGACCCAAGACTCCTCCCAGGCGTCATCCCAGAACGTTTTGACATCTGCGTTCGGGACCGGAGATCCCATCTACCTGCCCCAGACTCCTCCAGGTAAGTAGCTCGAGACATTTTTGTTCTCCTGTAGAGAAATCTCTCAACTCCGACAGCCACCTGAGACTCCTCCCAGGCATCTCCCACAGTCTTCTGTCCTCTGCTTTACCTACCTAAGGGGTCAGGTAGAAGCCCTAGACTCCTCCAAGGAAGCTACCGTTGACGTTTTTTTCTTTTTTGGAGGAACCTCTGCCCTCCTGGATCCCCTGTGATTCCTTCCAGACGTCTCCTAGAGTCTTTTGGGCATTTCTTATAAGGACCCGAGATCGCAGGTAGCAGCCCCAGACTTGTCTAATGAGGCTACCCTAGATGATTCTTCTCTTTTGCAGGAAGCTCTCTTCTCCGGGATCGACCCAAGACTCCTCCCAGGCGTCATCCCAGAACATTTTTACCTCTGCGTTCGGGACCGGAGATCCCAGCTACCTGCCCCAGACTCCTCCAGGTAAGTAGCTCGAGACATTTTTGTTCTCCTGTAGAGAAATCTCTCAACTCCGACAGCCACCTGAGACTCCTCCCAGGCATCTCCCACAGTCTTCTGTCCTCTGCTTTACCTACCTAAGGGGTCAGGTAGAAACCCCAGACTCCTCCAAGGAAGCTACCGTTGAGGCTTTTTTCCTTTTTGGAGGAAACACTGCCCTCCGGGATCCCCTTTGATTCCTTCCAGACGTCTCCTAGAGTCTTTTGGCCTTTTCTTATAAGGACCCGAGATCGCAGGTAGCAGCCCCAGACTTGTTTAATGAGGCTACCCTAGATGATTCTTCCCTTTTGCAGGAAGCTCTCTTCTCCGGAATCAACCCAAGACTCCTCCCAGGCGTCATCCCAGAACATTTTGACCTCTGCGTTCGGGACCGGAGATCCCAGCTACCTGCCCCAGACTCCTCCAAGTAAGTAGCTCGAGACATTTTTGTTCTCCTGTAGAGAAATCTCTCAACTCCGACAGCCACCTGAGACTCCTCCCAGGCATCTCCCACAGTCTTCTGTCCTCTGCTTTACCTACCTAAGGGGTCAGGTAGAAGCCCCAGACTCCTCCAAGGAAGCTACCATTGAGGTTTTTTCTTTTTTGGAGGAGCCTGTGCCCTCCGGGATCCCCTGTGATTCCTTCCAGACGTCTCCTAGAGTCTTTTGGCCTTTTCTTATAAGGACCGGAGATCCCAGGTAGCAGCCCCAGACTTGTCTAATGAGGCTACCCTAGATGATTCTTTTCTTTTGCAGGAAGCTCTCTTCTCCGGGATCGACCCAAGACTCCTCCCAGGCGTCATCCCAGAATGTTTTGACCTCTGCGTTCGGGACCGGAGATCCCATCTACCTGCCCCAGACTCCTCCAAGTAAGTAGCTCGAGACATTTTTGTTCTCCTGTAGAGAAATCTCTCAACTCCGTCAGCCACCTGAGACTCCTCCCAGGCATCTCCCACAGTCTTCTGTCTTCTGCTTTACCTACCTAAGGGGTCAGGTAGAAGCCCCAGACTCCTCCAAGGAAGCTACCGTTGAGGTTTTTTTCTTTTTTGGAGGAACCTCTGCCCTCCTGGATTCCCTGTGATTCCTTCCAGACGTCTCCTAGCGTCTTTTGGCCTTTTCTTATAAGGACCGGAGATCCCAGGTAGCAGCCCCAGACTTGTCTAATGAGGCTACCCTAGATGATTCTTTTCTTTTGCAGGAAGCTCTCTTCTCCGGGATCAACCCAAGAGTCCTCCCAGGCGTCATCCCAGAATGTTTTGACCTCTGCGTTCAGGACCGGAGATCCCAGCTACCTGCCCCAGACTCCTCCAAGTAAGTAGCTCGAGACATTTTTGTTCTCCTGTAGAGAAATCTCTCAACTCCGACAGCCACCTGAGACTCCTCCCAGGCATCTCCCACAGTCTTCTGTCCTCTGCTTTACCTACCTAAGGGGTCAGGTAGAAGCCCCAGACTCCTCTTAGGAAGCTACCGTTGAGGTTTTTTCTGTTTTGGCGGAGCCTGTGCCCTCTGGGATCCCTTCCAGACGTCTCCTAGAGTCTTTTGGGCTTTTCTTATAAGGACCGGAGATCGCAGGTAGCAGCCCCAGACTTGTCTAATGAGGCTACCCTAGATGATTCTTCTCTTTTGCAGGAAGCTCTCTTCTCCGGAATCAACCCAAGACTCCTCCCAGGCGTCATCCCAGAACATTTTGACCTCTGCGTTCGGGACCGGAGATCCCAGCTACCTGCCCCAGACTCCTCCAAGTAAGTAGCTCGAGACATTTTTGTTCTCCTGTAGAGAAATCTCTCAACTCCGACAGCCACCTGAGACTCCTCCCAGGCATCTCCCACAGTCTTCTGTCCTCTGCTTTACCTACCTAAGGGGTCAGGTAGAAGCCCCAGACTCCTCCAAGGAAGCTACCATTGAGGTTTTTTCTTTTTTGGAGGAGCCTGTGCCCTCCGGGATCCCCTGTGATTCCTTCCAGACGTCTCCTAGAGTCTTTTGGCCTTTTCTTATAAGGACCGGAGATCGCAGGTAGCAGCCCCAGACTTGTCTAATGAGGCTACCCTAGATGATTCTTTTCTTTTGCAGGAAGTTCTCTTCTCCGGGGTCGACCCAAGACTCCTCCCAGGCGTCATCCCAGAATGTTTTGACCTCTGCGTTCGGGACCGGAGATCCCATCTACCTGCCCCAGACTCCTCCAAGTAAGTAGCTCGAGACATTTTTGTTCTCCTGTAGAGAAATCTCTCAACTCCGACAGCCACCTGAGACTCCTCCCAGGCATCTCCCACAGTCTTCTGTCCTCTGCTTTACCTACCTAAGGGGTCAGGTAGAAGCCCCAGACTCCTCTTAGGAAGCTACTGTTGAGGCTTTTTTCTGTTTTGGAGGAGCCTGTGCCCTCTGGGATCCCCTGTGATTCCTTCCAGACGTCTCCTAGAGTCTTTTGGCCTTTTCTTATAAGGACCGGAGATCTCAGGTAGCAGCCCCAGATTTGTCTAATGAGGCTACCCTAGATGATTCTTCTCTTTTGCAGGAAGCTCTCTTCTCCGGGGTCGACCCAAGACTCCTCCCAGGCGTCATCCCAGAACGTTTTGACATCTGCGTTCGGGACCGGAGATCCCATCTACCTGCCCCAGACTCCTCCAAGTAAGTAGCTCGAGACATTTTTGTTCTCCTGTAGAGACATCCCTCAACTCCGACAGGCACCTGAGACTCCTCCCAGGCATCTCCCACAGTCTTCTGTCCTCTGCTTTACCTACCTAAGGGGTCAGGTAGAAACCCCAGACTCCTCCAAGGAAGCTACCGTTGAGGCTTTTTTCTTTTTTGGAGGAAACACTGCCCTCCGGGATCCCCTTTGATTCCTTCCAGACGTCTCCTAGAGTCTTTTGGCCTTTTCTTATAAGGACCCGAGATCGCAGGTAGCAGCCCCAGACTTGTTTAATGAGGCTACCCTAGATGATTCTTCTCTTTTGCAGGAAGCTCTCTTCTCCGGAATCAACCCAAGACTCCTCCCAGGCGTCATCCCAGAACATTTTGACCTCTGCGTTCGGGACCGGAGATCCCAGCTACCTGCCCCAGACTCCTCCAAGTAAGTAGCTCGAGACATTTTTGTTCTCCTGTAGAGAAATCTCTCAACTCCGACAGCCACCTGAGACTCCTCCCAGGCATCTCCCACAGTCTTCTGTCCTCTGCTTTACCTACCTAAGGGGTCAGGTAGAAGCCCCAGACTCCTCCAAGGAAGCTACCATTGAGGTTTTTTCTTTTTTGGAGGAGCCTGTGCCCTCCGGGATCCCCTGTGATTCCTTCCAGACGTCTCCTAGAGTCTTTTGGCCTTTTCTTATAAGGACCGGAGATCGCAGGTAGCAGCCCCAGACTTGTCTAATGAGGCTACCCTAGATGATTCTTTTCTTTTGCAGGAAGTTCTCTTCTCCGGGGTCGACCCAAGACTCCTCCCAGGCGTCATCCCAGAATGTTTTGACCTCTGCGTTCGGGACCGGAGATCCCAGCTACCTGCCCCACACTCCTCCAAGTAAGTAGCTCGAGACATTTTTGTTCTCCTGTAGAGAAATCTCTCAACTCCGACAGCCACCTGAGACTCCTCCCAGGCATCTCCCACAGTCTTCTGTCCTCTGCTTTACCTACCTAAGGGGTCAGGTAGAAGCCCCAGACTCCTCTTAGGAAGCTACTGTTGAGGCTTTTTTCTGTTTTGGAGGAGCCTGTGCCCTCTGGGATCCCCTGTGATTCCTTCCAGACGTCTCCTAGAGTCTTTTGGCCTTTTCTTATAAGGACCGGAGATCTCAGGTAGCAGCCCCAGATTTGTCTAATGAGGCTACCCTAGATGATTCTTCTCTTTTGCAGGAAGCTCTCTTCTCCGGGATCGATCCAAGACTCCTCCCAGGCGTCATCCCAGAACGTTTTGACCTCTGCGTTCGAGACCGGAGATCCCAGCTACCTGCCCCAGACTCCTCCAAGTAAGTAGCTCGAGACATTTTTGTTCTCCTGTAGAGAAATCTCTCAACTCCGACAGCCACCTGAGACTCCTCCCAGGCATCTCCCACAGTCTTCTGTCTTCTGCTTTACCTACCTAAGGGGTCAGGTAGAAGCCCCAGACTCCTCCAAGGAAGCTACCGTTGAGGTTTTTTTCTTTTTTGGAGGAACCTCTGCCCTCCTGGATTCCCTGTGATTCCTTCCAGACGTCTCCTAGCGTCTTTTGGCCTTTTCTTATAAGGACCGGAGATCCCAGGTAGCAGCCCCAGACTTGTCTAATGAGGCTACCCTAGATGATTCTTCTCTGTTGCAGGAAGCTCTCTTCTCTGGGATCAACCCAAGAGTCCTCCCAGGCGTCATCCCAGAATGTTTTGACCTCTGCGTTCAGGACCGGAGATCCCAGCTACCTGCCCCAGACTCCTCCAAGTAAGTAGCTCGAGACATTTTTGTTCTCCTGTAGAGAAATCTCTCAACTCCGACAGCCACCTGAGACTCCTCCCAGGCATCTCCCACAGTCTTCTGTCCTCTGCTTTACCTACCTAAGGGGTCAGGTAGAAGCCCCAGACTCCTCCAAGGAAGCTACCATTGAGGTTTTTTCTTTTTTGGAGGAGCCTGTGCCCTCCGGGATCCCCTGTGATTCCTTCCAGACGTCTCCTAGAGTCTTTTGGCCTTTTCTTATAAGGACCCGAGATCCCAGGTAGCAGCCCCAGACTTGTCTAATGAGGCTACCCTAGATGATTCTTTTCTTTTGCAGGAAGTTCTCTTCTCCGGGGTCGACCCAAGACTCCTCCCAGGCGTCATCCCAGAATGTTTTGACCTCTGCGTTCGGGACCGGAGATCCCATCTACCTGCCCCAGACTCCTCCAAGTAAGTAGCTCGAGACATTTTTGTTCTCCTGTAGAGAAATCTCTCAACTCCGTCAGCCACCTGAGACTCCTCCCAGGCATCTCCCACAGTCTTCTGTCCTCTGCTTTACCTACCTAAGGGGTCAGGTAGAAGCCCCAGACTCCTCCAAGGAAGCTACCATTGAGGTTTTTTCTTTTATGGAGGAGCCTGTGCCCTCTGGGATCCCCTGTGATTCCTTCCAGACGTCTCCTAGCGTCTTTTGGCCTTTTCTTATAAGGACCGGAGATCCCAGGTAGCAGCCCCAGACTTGTCTAATGAGGCTACCCTAGATGATTCTTCTCTTTTGCAGGAAGCTCTCTTCTCTGGGATCAACCCAAGAGTCCTCCCAGGCGTCATCCCAGAATGTTTTGACCTCTGCGTTCAGGACCGGAGATCCCAGCTACCTGCCCCAGACTCCTCCAAGTAAGTAGCTCGAGACATTTTTGTTCTCCTGTAGAGAAATCTCTCAACTCCGACAGCCACCTGAGACTCCTCCCAGGCATCTCCCACAGTCTTCTGTCTTCTGCTTTACCTACCTAAGGGGTCAGGTAGAAGCCCCAGACTCCTCCAAGGAAGCTACCGTTGAGGTTTTTTTCTTTTTTGGAGGAACCTCTGCCCTCCTGGATTCCCTGTGATTCCTTCCAGACGTCTCCTAGCGTCTTTTGGCCTTTTCTTATAAGGACCGGAGATCCCAGGTAGCAGCCCCAGACTTGTCTAATGAGGCTACCCTAGATGATTCTTCTCTTTTGCAGGAAGCTCTCTTCTCTGGGATCAACCCAAGAGTCCTCCCAGGCGTCATCCCAGAATGTTTTGACCTCTGCGTTCAGGACCGGAGATCCCAGCTACCTGCCCCAGACTCCTCCAAGTAAGTAGCTCGAGACATTTTTGTTCTCCTGTAGAGAAATCTCTCAACTCCGACAGCCACCTGAGACTCCTCCCAGGCATCTCCCACAGTCTTCTGTCCTCTGCTTTACCTACCTAAGGGGTCAGGTAGAAGCCCCAGACTCCTCTTAGGAAGCTACCGTTGAGGTTTTTTCTGTTTTGGCGGAGCCTGTGCCCTCTGGGATCCCCTGTGATTCCTTCCAGACGTCTCCTAGAGTCTTTTGGGCTTTTCTTATAAGGACCGGAGATCGCAGGTAGCAGCCCCAGACTTGTCTAATGAGGCTACCCTAGATGATTCTTCTGTTTTGCAGGAAGCTCTCTTCTCCAGGATTGACCCAAGACTCCTCCCAGGCGTCATCCCAGAACGTTTTGACCTCTGCATTCGGGACCGGAGATCCCAGCTACCTGCCCCAGACTCCTCCAAGTAAGTAGCTCGAGACATTTTTGTTCTCCTGTAGAGAAATCTCTCAACTCCGACAGCCACCTGAGACTCCTCCCAGGCATCTCCCACAGTCTTCTGTCCTCTGCTTTACCTACCTAAGGGGTCAGGTAGAAGCCCTAGACTCCTCCAAGGAAGCTACCGTTGACGTTTTTTTCTTTTTTGGAGGAACCTCTGCCCTCCGGGATCCCCTGTGATTCCTTCCAGACGTCTCCTAGAGTCTTTTGGGCATTTCTTATAAGGACCCGAGATCGCAGGTAGCAGCCCCAGACTTGTCTAATGAGGCTACCCTAGATGATTCTTCTCTTTTGCAGGAAGCTCTCTTCTCCGGGATCGACCCAAGACTCCTCCCAGGCGTCATCCCAGAACATTTTTACCTCTGCGTTCGGGACCGGAGATCCCAGCTACCTGCCCCAGACTCCTCCAGGTAAGTAGCTCGAGACATTTTTGTTCTCCTGTAGAGAAATCTCTCAACTCCGACAGCCACCTGAGACTCCTCCCAGGCATCTCCCACAGTCTTCTGTCCTCTGCTTTACCTACCTAAGGGGTCAGGTAGAAGCCCCAGACTCCTCCAAGGAAGCTACCGTTGAGGTTTTTTTCTTTTTTTCGAGGAGCCTCTGACCTCCGGGATTCCCTGTGATTCCTTCCAGACGTCTCCTAGCGTCTTTTGGCCTTTTCTTATAAGGACCGGAGATCCCAGGTAGCAGCCCCAGACTTGTCTAATGAGGCTACCCTATATGATTCTTCTCTTTTGCAGGAAGCTCTCTTCTCTGGGATCGACCCAAGACTCCTCCCAGGCGTCATCCCAGAACGTTTTGACATCTGCGTTCGGGACCGGAGATCCCATCTACCTGCCCCAGACTCCTCCAAGTAAGTAGCTCGAGACATTTTTGTTCTCCTGTAGAGACATCCCTCAACTCCGACAGGCACCTGAGACTCCTCCCAGGCATCTCCCACAGTCTTCTGTCCTCTGCTTTACCTACCTAAGGGGTCAGGTAGAAACCCCAGACTCCTCCAAGGAAGCTACCGTTGAGGCTTTTTTCTTTTTTGGAGGAAACACTGCCCTCCGGGATCCCCTTTGATTCCTTCCAGACGTCTCCTAGAGTCTTTTGGCCTTTTCTTATAAGGACCCGAGATCGCAGGTAGCAGCCCCAGACTTGTTTAATGAGGCTACCCTAGATGATTCTTCTCTTTTGCAGGAAGCTCTCTTCTCCGGAATCAACCCAAGACTCCTCCCAGGCGTCATCCCAGAACATTTTGACCTCTGCGTTCGGGACCGGAGATCCCAGCTACCTGCCCCAGACTCCTCCAAGTAAGTAGCTCGAGACATTTTTGTTCTCCTGTAGAGAAATCTCTCAACTCCGACAGCCACCTGAGACTCCTCCCAGGCATCTCCCACAGTCTTCTGTCCTCTGCTTTACCTACCTAAGGGGTCAGGTAGAAGCCCCAGACTCCTCTTAGGAAGCTACTGTTGAGGCTTTTTTCTGTTTTGGAGGAGCCTGTGCCCTCTGGGATCCCCTGTGATTCCTTCCAGACGTCTCCTAGCGTCTTTTGGCCTTTTCTTATAAGGACCGGAGATCTCAGGTAGCAGCCCCAGATTTGTCTAATGAGGCTACCCTAGATGATTCTTCTGTTTTGCAGGAAGCTCTCTTCTCCGGGATCGACCCAAGACTCCTCCCAGGCGTCATCCCAGAACGTTTTGACCTCTGCGTTCGAGACCGGAGATCCCAGCTACCTGCCCCAGACTCCTCCAGGTAAGTATCTCGAGACATTTTTGTTCTCCTGTAGAGAAATCTCTCAACTCCGACAGCCACCTGAGACTCCTCCCAGGCATCTCCCACAGTCTTCTGTCTTCTGCTTTACCTACCTAAGGGGTCAGGTAGAAGCCCCAGACTCCTCCAAGGAAGCTACCGTTGAGGTTTTTTTTGTTTTTTGGAGGAACCTCTGCCCTCCTGGATTCCCTGTGATTCCTTCCAGACGTCTCCTAGCGTCTTTTGGCCTTTTCTTATAAGGACCGGAGATCCCAGGTAGCAGCCCCAGACTTGTCTAATGAGGCTACCCTAGATGATTCTTCTCTTTTGCAGGAAGCTCTCTTCTCTGGGATCAACCCAAGAGTCCTCCCAGGCGTCATCCCAGAATGTTTTGACCTCTGCGTTCAGGACCGGAGATCCCAGCTACCTGCCCCAGACTCCTCCAAGTAAGTAGCTCGAGACATTTTTGTTCTCCTGTAGAGAAATCTCTCAACTCCGACAGCCACCTGAGACTCCTCCCAGGCATCTCCCACAGTCTTCTGTCTTCTGCTTTACCTACCTAAGGGGTCAGGTAGAAGCCCCAGACTCCTCCAAGGAAGCTACCGTTGAGGTTTTTTTCTTTTTTGGAGGAACCTCTGCCCTCCTGGATTCCCTGTGATTCCTTCCAGACGTCTCCTAGCGTCTTTTGGCCTTTTCTTATAAGGACCGGAGATCCCAGGTAGCAGCCCCAGACTTGTCTAATGAGGCTACCCTAGATGATTCTTCTCTTTTGCAGGAAGCTCTCTTCTCCGGGATCGACCCAAGAGTCCTCCCAGGCGTCATCCCAGAATGTTTTGACCTCTGCGTTCAGGACCGGAGATCCCAGCTACCTGCCCCAGACTCCTCCAAGTAAGTAGCTCGAGACATTTTTGTTCTCCTGTAGAGAAATCTCTCAACTCCGACAGCCACCTGAGACTCCTCCCAGGCATCTCCCACAGTCTTCTGTCCTCTGCTTTACCTACCTAAGGGGTCAGGTAGAAGCCCCAGACTCCTCTTAGGAAGCTACCGTTGAGGTTTTTTCTGTTTTGGCGGAGCCTGTGCCCTCTGGGATCCCTTCCAGACGTCTCCTAGAGTCTTTTGGGCTTTTCTTATAAGGACCGGAGATCGCAGGTAGCAGCCCCAGACTTGTCTAATGAGGCTACCCTAGATGATTCTTCTGTTTTGCAGGAAGCTCTCTTCTCCAGGATTGACCCAAGACTCCTCCCAGGCGTCATCCCAGAACATTTTGACCTCTGCATTCGGGACCGGAGATCCCAGCTACCTGCCCCAGACTCCTCCAAGTAAGTAGCTCGAGACATTTTTGTTCTCCTGTAGAGAAATCTCTCAACTCCGACAGCCACCTGAGACTCCTCCCAGGCATCTCCCACAGTCTTCTGTCCTCTGCTTTACCTACCTAAGGGGTCAGGTAGAAGCCCTAGACTCCTCCAAGGAAGCTACCGTTGACGTTTTTTCCTTTTTTGGAGGAACCTCTGCCCTCCGGGATCCCCTGTGATTCCTTCCAGACGTCTCCTAGAGTCTTTTGGGCATTTCTTATAAGGACCCGAGATCGCAGGTAGCAGCCCCAGACTTGTCTAATGAGGCTACCCTAGATGATTCTTCTCTTTTGCAGGAAGCTCTCTTCTCCGGGATCGACCCAAGACTCCTCCCAGGCGTCATCCCAGAACATTTTTACCTCTGCGTTCGGGACCGGAGATCCCAGCTACCTGCCCCAGACTCCTCCAGGTAAGTAGCTCGAGACATTTTTGTTCTCCTGTAGAGAAATCTCTCAACTCCGACAGCCACCTGAGACTCCTCCCAGGCATCTCCCACAGTCTTCTGTCCTCTGCTTTACCTACCTAAGGGGTCAGGTAGAAGCCCCAGACTCCTCCAAGGAAGCTACCGTTGAGGTTTTTTTCTTTTTTTCGAGGAGCCTCTGACCTCCGGGATTCCCTGTGATTCCTTCCAGACGTCTCCTAGCGTCTTTTGGCCTTTTCTTATAAGGACCGGAGATCCCAGGTAGCAGCCCCAGACTTGTCTAATGAGGCTACCCTATATGATTCTTCTCTTTTGCAGGAAGCTCTCTTCTCTGGGATCGACCCAAGACTCCTCCCAGGCGTCATCCCAGAACGTTTTGACATCTGCGTTCGGGACCGGAGATCCCATCTACCTGCCCCAGACTCCTCCAAGTAAGTAGCTCGAGACATTTTTGTTCTCCTGTAGAGAAATCCCTCAACTCCGACAGGCACCTGAGACTCCTCCCAGGCATCTCCCACAGTCTTCTGTCCTCTGCTTTACCTACCTAAGGGGTCAGGTAGAAACCCCAGACTCCTCCAAGGAAGCTACCGTTGAGGCTTTTTTCTTTTTTGGAGGAAACACTGCCCTCCGGGATCCCCTTTGATTCCTTCCAGACGTCTCCTAGAGTCTTTTGGCCTTTTCTTATAAGGACCCGAGATCGCAGGTAGCAGCCCCAGACTTGTCTAATGAGGCTACCCTAGATGATTCTTCTGTTTTGCAGGAAGCTCTCTTCTCCAGGATTGACCCAAGACTCCTCCCAGGCGTCATCCCAGAACGTTTTGACCTCTGCATCCGGGACCGGAGATCCCAGCTACCTGCCCCAGACTCCTCCAAGTAAGTAGCTCGAGACATTTTTGTTCTCCTGTAGAGAAATCTCTCAACTCCGACAGCCACCTGAGACTCCTCCCAGGCATCTCCCACAGTCTTCTGTCCTCTGCTTTACCTACCTAAGGGGTCAGGTAGAAGCCCTAGACTCCTCCAAGGAAGCTACCGTTGACGTTTTTTTCTTTTTTGGAGGAGCCTGTGCCCTCCGGGATCCCCTGTGATTCCTTCCAGACGTCTCCTAGAGTCTTTTGGGCATTTCTTATAAGGACCCGAGATCGCAGGTAGCAGCCCCAGACTTGTCTAATGAGGCTACCCTAGATGATTCTTCTCTTTTGCAGGAAGCTCTCTTCTCCGGGATCGACCCAAGACTCCTCCCAGGCGTCATCCCAGAACATTTTTACCTCTGCGTTCGGGACCGGAGATCCCAGCTACCTGCCCCAGACTCCTCCAGGTAAGTAGCTCGAGACATTTTTGTTCTCCTGTAGAGAAATCTCTCAACTCCGACAGCCACCTGAGACTCCTCCCAGGCATCTCCCACAGTCTTCTGTCCTCTGCTTTACCTACCTAAGGGGTCAGGTAGAAGCCCCAGACTCCTCCAAGGAAGCTACCGTTGAGGCTTTTTTCTTTTTTGGAGGAAACACTGCCCTCCGGGATCCCCTTTGATTCCTTCCAGACGTCTCCTAGAGTCTTTTGGCCTTTTCTTATAAGGACCCGAGATCGCAGGTAGCAGCCCCAGACTTGTTTAATGAGGCTACCCTAGATGATTCTTCTCTTTTGCAGGAAGCTCTCTTCTCCGGAATCAACCCAAGACTCCTCCCAGGCCTCATCCCAGAACATTTTGACCTCTGCGTTCGGGACCGGAGATCCCAGCTACCTGCCCCAGACTCCTCCAAGTAAGTAGCTCGAGACATTTTTGTTCTCCTGTAGAGAAATCTCTCAACTCCGACAGCCACCTGAGACTCCTCCCAGGCATCTCCCACAGTCTTCTGTCCTCTGCTTTACCTACCTAAGGGGTCAGGTAGAAGCCCCAGACTCCTCCAAGGAAGCTACCATTGAGGTTTTTTCTTTTTTGGAGGAGCCTGTGCCCTCCGGGATCCCCTGTGATTCCTTCCAGACTTCTCCTAGAGTCTTTTGGCCTTTTCTTATAAGGACCGGAGATCCCAGGTAGCAGCCCCAGACTTGTCTAATGAGGCTACCCTAGATGATTCTTCTGTTTTGCAGGAAGCTCTCTTCTCCAGGATTGACCCAAGACTCCTCCCAGGCGTCATCCCAGAACGTTTTGACCTCTGCATCCGGGACCGGAGATCCCAGCTACCTGCCCCAGACTCCTCCAAGTAAGTAGCTCGAGACATTTTTGTTCTCCTGTAGAGAAATCTCTCAACTCCGACAGCCACCTGAGACTCCTCCCAGGCATCTCCCACAGTCTTCTGTCCTCTGCTTTACCTACCTAAGGGGTCAGGTAGAAGCCCCAGACTCCTCCAAGGAAGCTACCGTTGACGTTTTTTTCTTTTTTGGAGGAGCCTGTGCCCTCCGGGATCCCCTGTGATTCCTTCCAGACGTCTCCTAGAGTCTTTTGGGCATTTCTTATAAGGACCCGAGATCGCAGGTAGCAGCCCCAGACTTGTCTAATGAGGCTACCCTAGATGATTCTTCTCTTTTGCAGGAAGCTCTCTTCTCCGGGATCGACCCAAGACTCCTCCCAGGCGTCATCCCAGAACATTTTGACCTCTGCGTTCGGGACCGGAGATCCCAGCTACCTGCCCCAGACTCCTCCAGGTAAGTAGCTCGAGACATTTTTGTTCTCCTGTAGAGAAATCTCTCAACTCCGACAGCCACCTGAGACTCCTCCCAGGCATCTCCCACAGTCTTCTGTCCTCTGCTTTACCTACCTAAGGGGTCAGGTAGAAGCCCCAGACTCCTCCAAGGAAGCTACCGTTGAGGTTTTTTTCTTTTTTTCGAGGAGCCTCTGACCTCCGGGATTCCCTGTGATTCCTTCCAGACGTCTTCTAGCGTCTTTTGGCCTTTTCTTATAAGGACCGGAGATCCCAGGTAGCAGCCCCAGACTTGTCTAATGAGGCTACCCTATATGATTCTTCTCTTTTGCAGGAAGCTCTCTTCTCTGGGATCGACCCAAGACTCCTCCCAGGCGTCATCCCAGAACGTTTTGACATCTGCGTTCGGGACCGGAGATCCCATCTACCTGCCCCAGACTCCTCCAAGTAAGTAGCTCGAGACATTTTTGTTCTCCTGTAGAGACATCCCTCAACTCCGACAGGCACCTGAGACTCCTCCCAGGCATCTCCCACAGTCTTCTGTCCTCTGCTTTACCTACCTAAGGGGTCAGGTAGAAACCCCAGACTCCTCCAAGGAAGCTACCGTTGAGGCTTTTTTCTTTTTTGGAGGAAACACTGCCCTCCGGGATCCCCTTTGATTCCTTCCAGACGTCTCCTAGAGTCTTTTGGCCTTTTCTTATAAGGACCCGAGATCGCAGGTAGCAGCCCCAGACTTGTTTAATGAGGCTACCCAAGATGATTCTTCTCTTTTGCAGGAAGCTCTCTTCTCCGGAATCAACCCAAGACTCCTCCCAGGCGTCATCCCAGAACATTTTGACCTCTGCATTCGGGACCGGAGATCCCAGCTACCTGCCCCAGACTCCTCCAAGTAAGTAGCTCGAGACATTTTTGTTCTCCTGTAGAGAAATCTCTCAACTCCGACAGCCACCTGAGACTCCTCCCAGGCATCTCCCACAGTCTTCTGTCCTCTGCTTTACCTACCTAAGGGGTCAGGTAGAAGCCCCAGACTCCTCCAAGGAAGCTACCATTGAGGTTTTTTCTTTTTTGGAGGAGCCTGTGCCCTCCGGGATCCCCTGTGATTCCTTCCAGACGTCTCCTAGAGTCTTTTGGCCTTTTCTTATAAGGACCGGAGATCGCAGGTAGCAGCCCCAGACTTGTCTAATGAGGCTACCCTAGATGATTCTTCTCTTTTGCAGGAAGCTCTCTTCTCCAGGATTGACCCAAGACTCCTCCCAGGCGTCATCCCAGAACGTTTTGACCTCTGCATCCGGGACCGGAGATCCCAGCTACCTGCCCCAGACTCCTCCAAGTAAGTAGCTCGAGACATTTTTGTTCTCCTGTAGAGAAATCTCTCAACTCCGACAGCCACCTGAGACTCCTCCCAGGCATCTCCCACAGTCTTCTGTCCTCTGCTTTACCTACCTAAGGGGTCAGGTAGAAGCCCTAGACTCCTCCAAGGAAGCTACTGTTGACGTTTTTTTCTTTTTTGGAGGAACCTCTGCCCTCCGGGATCCCCTGTGATTCCTTCCAGACGTCTCCTAGAGTCTTTTGGGCATTTCTTATAAGGACCCGAGATCGCAGGTAGCAGCCCCAGACTTGTCTAATGAGGCTACCCTAGATGATTCTTCTCTTTTGCAGGAAGCTCTCTTCTCCGGGATCGACCCAAGACTCCTCCCAGGCGTCATCCCAGAACATTTTGACCTCTGCGTTCGGGACCGGAGATCCCAGCTACCTGCCCCAGACTCCTCCAGGTAAGTAGCTCGAGACATTTTTGTTCTCCTGTAGAGAAATCTCTCAACTCCGACAGCCACCTGAGACTCCTCCCAGGCATCTCCCACAGTCTTCTGTCCTCTGCTTTACCTACCTAAGGGGTCAGGTAGAAGCCCCAGACTCCTCCAAGGAAGCTACCGTTGAGGTTTTTTTCTTTTTTTCGAGGAGCCTCTGACCTCCGGGATTCCCTGTGATTCCTTCCAGACGTCTTCTAGCGTCTTTTGGCCTTTTCTTATAAGGACCGGAGATCCCAGGTAGCAGCCCCAGACTTGTCTAATGAGGCTACCCTATATGATTCTTCTCTTTTGCAGGAAGCTCTCTTCTCTGGGATCGACCCAAGACTCCTCCCAGGCGTCATCCCAGAACGTTTTGACATCTGCGTTCGGGACCGGAGATCCCATCTACCTGCCCCAGACTCCTCCAAGTAAGTAGCTCGAGACATTTTTGTTCTCCTGTAGAGAAATCCCTCAACTCCGACAGCCACCTGAGACTCCTCCCAGGCATCTCCCACAGTCTTCTGTCCTCTGCTTTACCTACCTAAGGGGTCAGGTAGAAACCCCAGACTCCTCCAAGGAAGCTACCGTTGAGGCTTTTTTCTTTTTTGGAGGAAACACTGCCCTCCGGGATCCCCTTTGATTCCTTCCAGACGTCTCCTAGAGTCTTTTGGCCTTTTCTTATAAGGACCCGAGATCGCAGGTAGCAGCCCCAGACTTGTTTAATGAGGCTACCCTAGATGATTCTTCTCTTTTGCAGGAAGCTCTCTTCTCCGGAATCAACCCAAGACTCCTCCCAGGCGTCATCCCAGAACATTTTGACCTCTGCGTTCGGGACCGGAGATCCCAGCTACCTGCCCCAGACTCCTCCAAGTAAGTAGCTCGAGACATTTTTGTTCTCCTGTAGAGAAATCTCTCAACTCCGACAGCCACCTGAGACTCCTCCCAGGCATCTCCCACAGTCTTCTGTCCTCTGCTTTACCTACCTAAGGGGTCAGGTAGAAGCCCCAGACTCCTCCAAGGAAGCTACCATTGAGGTTTTTTCTTTTTTGGAGGAGCCTGTGCCCTCCGGGATCCCCTGTGATTCCTTCCAGACGTCTCCTAGAGTCTTTTGGCCTTTTCTTATAAGGACCGGAGATCGCAGGTAGCAGCCCCAGACTTGTCTAATGAGGCTACCCTAGATGATTCTTTTCTTTTGCAGGAAGTTCTCTTCTCCGGGGTCGACCCAAGACTCCTCCCAGGCGTCATCCCAGAATGTTTTGACCTCTGCGTTCGGGACCGGAGATCCCATCTACCTGCCCCAGACTCCTCCAAGTAAGTAGCTCGAGACATTTTTGTTCTCCTGTAGAGAAATCTCTCAACTCCGACAGCCACCTGAGACTCCTCCCAGGCATCTCCCACAGTCTTCTGTCCTCTGCTTTACCTACCTAAGGGGTCAGGTAGAAGCCCCAGACTCCTCTTAGGAAGCTACTGTTGAGGCTTTTTTCTGTTTTGGAGGAGCCTGTGCCCTCTGGGATCCCCTGTGATTCCTTCCAGACGTCTCCTAGAGTCTTTTGGCCTTTTCTTATAAGGACCGGAGATCTCAGGTAGCAGCCCCAGATTTGTCTAATGAGGCTACCCTAGATGATTCTTCTCTTTTGCAGGAAGCTCTCTTCTCCGGGATCGATCCAAGACTCCTCCCAGGCGTCATCCCAGAACGTTTTGACCTCTGCGTTCGAGACCGGAGATCCCAGCTACCTGCCCCAGACTCCTCCAAGTAAGTAGCTCGAGACATTTTTGTTCTCCTGTAGAGAAATCTCTCAACTCCGACAGCCACCTGAGACTCCTCCCAGGCATCTCCCACAGTCTTCTGTCTTCTGCTTTACCTACCTAAGGGGTCAGGTAGAAGCCCCAGACTCCTCCAAGGAAGCTACCGTTGAGGTTTTTTTCTTTTTTGGAGGAACCTCTGCCCTCCTGGATTCCCTGTGATTCCTTCCAGACGTCTCCTAGCGTCTTTTGGCCTTTTCTTATAAGGACCCGAGATCGCAGGTAGCAGCCCCAGACTTGTCTAATGAGGCTACCCTAGATGATTCTTCTCTTTTGCAGGAAGCTCTCTTCTCTGGGATCAACCCAAGAGTCCTCCCAGGCGTCATCCCAGAATGTTTTGACCTCTGCGTTCAGGACCGGAGATCCCAGCTACCTGCCCCAGACTCCTCCAAGTAAGTAGCTCGAGACATTTTTGTTCTCCTGTAGAGAAATCTCTCAACTCCGACAGCCACCTGAGACTCCTCCCAGGCATCTCCCACAGTCTTCTGTCTTCTGCTTTACCTACCTAAGGGGTCAGGTAGAAGCCCCAGACTCCTCCAAGGAAGCTACCGTTGAGGTTTTTTTCTTTTTTGGAGGAACCTCTGCCCTCCTGGATTCCCTGTGATTCCTTCCAGACGTCTCCTAGCGTCTTTTGGCCTTTTCTTATAAGGACCGGAGATCCCAGGTAGCAGCCCCAGACTTGTCTAATTAGGCTACCCTAGATGATTCTTCTCTGTTGCAGGAAGCTCTCTTCTCTGGGATCAACCCAAGAGTCCTCCCAGGCGTCATCCCAGAATGTTTTGACCTCTGCGTTCAGGACCGGAGATCCCAGCTACCTGCCCCAGACTCCTCCAAGTAAGTAGCTCGAGACATTTTTGTTCTCCTGTAGAGAAATCTCTCAACTCCGACAGCCACCTGAGACTCCTCCCAGGCATCTCCCACAGTCTTCTGTCCTCTGCTTTACCTACCTAAGGGGTCAGGTAGAAGCCCCAGACTCCTCTTAGGAAGCTACCGTTGAGGTTTTTTCTGTTTTGGCGGAGCCTGTGCCCTCTGGGATCCCTTCCAGACGTCTCCTAGAGTCTTTTGGGCTTTTCTTATAAGGACCGGAGATCGCAGGTAGCAGCCCCAGACTTGTCTAATGAGGCTACCCTAGATGATTCTTCTCTTTTGCAGGAAGCTCTCTTCTCCGGAATCAACCCAAGACTCCTCCCAGGCGTCATCCCAGAACATTTTGACCTCTGCGTTCGGGACCGGAGATCCCAGCTACCTGCCCCAGACTCCTCCAAGTAAGTAGCTCGAGACATTTTTGTTCTCCTGTAGAGAAATCTCTCAACTCCGACAGCCACCTGAGACTCCTCCCAGGCATCTCCCACAGTCTTCTGTCCTCTGCTTTACCTACCTAAGGGGTCAGGTAGAAGCCCCAGACTCCTCCAAGGAAGCTACCATTGAGGTTTTTTCTTTTTTGGAGGAGCCTGTGCCCTCCGGGATCCCCTGTGATTCCTTCCAGACGTCTCCTAGAGTCTTTTGGCCTTTTCTTATAAGGACCGGAGATCGCAGGTAGCAGCCCCAGACTTGTCTAATGAGGCTACCCTAGATGATTCTTTTCTTTTGCAGGAAGTTCTCTTCTCCGGGGTCGACCCAAGACTCCTCCCAGGCCTCATCCCAGAATGTTTTGACCTCTGCGTTCGGGACCGGAGATCCCAGCTACCTGCCCCAGACTCCTCCAAGTAAGTAGCTCGAGACATTTTTGTTCTCCTGTAGAGAAATCTCTCAACTCCGACAGCCACCTGAGACTCCTCCCAGGCATCTCCCACAGTCTTCTGTCCTCTGCTTTACCTACCTAAGGGGTCAGGTAGAAGCCCCAGACTCCTCTTAGGAAGCTACTGTTGAGGCTTTTTTCTGTTTTGGAGGAGCCTGTGCCCTCTGGGATCCCCTGTGATTCCTTCCAGACGTCTCCTAGAGTCTTTTGGCCTTTTCTTATAAGGACCGGAGATCTCAGGTAGCAGCCCCAGATTTGTCTAATGAGGCTACCCTAGATGATTCTTCTCTTTTGCAGGAAGCTCTCTTCTCCGGGGTCGACCCAAGACTCCTCCCAGGCGTCATCCCAGAACATTTTGACCTCTGCGTTCGGGACCGGAGATCCCATCTACCTGCCCCAGACTCCTCCAAGTAAGTAGCTCGAGACATTTTTGTTCTCCTGTAGAGACATCCCTCAACTCCGACAGGCACCTGAGACTCCTCCCAGGCATCTCCCACAGTCTTCTGTCCTCTGCTTTACCTACCTAAGGGGTCAGGTAGAAACCCCAGACTCCTCCAAGGAAGCTACCGTTGAGGCTTTTTTCTTTTTTGGAGGAAACACTGCCCTCCGGGATCCCCTTTGATTCCTTCCAGACGTCTCCTAGAGTCTTTTGGCCTTTTCTTATAAGGACCCGAGATCGCAGGTAGCAGCCCCAGACTTGTTTAATGAGGCTACCCAAGATGATTCTTCTCTTTTGCAGGAAGCTCTCTTCTCCGGAATCAACCCAAGACTCCTCCCAGGCGTCATCCCAGAACATTTTGACCTCTGCGTTCGGGACCGGAGATCCCAGCTACCTGCCCCAGACTCCTCCAAGTAAGTAGCTCGAGACATTTTTGTTCTCCTGTAGAGAAATCTCTCAACTCCGACAGCCACCTGAGACTCCTCCCAGGCATCTCCCACAGTCTTCTGTCCTCTGCTTTACCTACCTAAGGGGTCAGGTAGAAGCCCCAGACTCCTCCAAGGAAGCTACCATTGAGGTTTTTTCTTTTTTGGAGGAGCCTGTGCCCTCCGGGATCCCCTGTGATTCCTTCCAGACGTCTCCTAGAGTCTTTTGGCCTTTTCTTATAAGGACCGGAGATCGCAGGTAGCAGCCCCAGACTTGTCTAATGAGGCTACCCTAGATGATTCTTTTCTTTTGCAGGAAGTTCTCTTCTCCGGGGTCGACCCAAGACTCCTCCCAGGCGTCATCCCAGAATGTTTTGACCTCTGCGTTCGGGACCGGAGATCCCATCTACCTGCCCCAGACTCCTCCAAGTAAGTAGCTCGAGACATTTTTGTTCTCCTGTAGAGAAATCTCTCAACTCCGACAGCCACCTGAGACTCCTCCCAGGCATCTCCCACAGTCTTCTGTCCTCTGCTTTACCTACCTAAGGGGTCAGGTAGAAGCCCCAGACTCCTCTTAGGAAGCTACTGTTGAGGCTTTTTTCTGTTTTGGAGGAGCCTGTGCCCTCTGGGATCCCCTGTGATTCCTTCCAGACGTCTCCTAGAGTCTTTTGGCCTTTTCTTATAAGGACCGGAGATCTCAGGTAGCAGCCCCAGATTTGTCTAATGAGGCTACCCTAGATGATTCTTCTCTTTTGCAGGAAGCTCTCTTCTCCGGGATCGATCCAAGACTCCTCCCAGGCGTCATCCCAGAACGTTTTGACCTCTGCGTTCGAGACCGGAGATCCCAGCTACCTGCCCCAGACTCCTCCAAGTAAGTAGCTCGAGACATTTTTGTTCTCCTGTAGAGAAATCTCTCAACTCCGACAGCCACCTGAGACTCCTCCCAGGCATCTCCCACAGTCTTCTGTCTTCTGCTTTACCTACCTAAGGGGTCAGGTAGAAGCCCCAGACTCCTCCAAGGAAGCTACCGTTGAGGTTTTTTTCTTTTTTGGAGGAACCTCTGCCCTCCTGGATTCCCTGTGATTCCTTCCAGACGTCTCCTAGCGTCTTTTGGCCTTTTCTTATAAGGACCCGAGATCGCAGGTAGCAGCCCCAGACTTGTCTAATGAGGCTACCCTAGATGATTCTTCTCTTTTGCAGGAAGCTCTCTTCTCTGGGATCAACCCAAGAGTCCTCCCAGGCGTCATCCCAGAATGTTTTGACCTCTGCGTTCAGGACCGGAGATCCCAGCTACCTGCCCCAGACTCCTCCAAGTAAGTAGCTCGAGACATTTTTGTTCTCCTGTAGAGAAATCTCTCAACTCCGACAGCCACCTGAGACTCCTCCCAGGCATCTCCCACAGTCTTCTGTCTTCTGCTTTACCTACCTAAGGGGTCAGGTAGAAGCCCCAGACTCCTCCAAGGAAGCTACCGTTGAGGTTTTTTTCTTTTTTGGAGGAACCTCTGCCCTCCTGGATTCCCTGTGATTCCTTCCAGACGTCTCCTAGCGTCTTTTGGCCTTTTCTTATAAGGACCGGAGATCCCAGGTAGCAGCCCCAGACTTGTCTAATTAGGCTACCCTAGATGATTCTTCTCTGTTGCAGGAAGCTCTCTTCTCTGGGATCAACCCAAGAGTCCTCCCAGGCGTCATCCCAGAATGTTTTGACCTCTGCGTTCAGGACCGGAGATCCCAGCTACCTGCCCCAGACTCCTCCAAGTAAGTAGCTCGAGACATTTTTGTTCTCCTGTAGAGAAATCTCTCAACTCCGACAGCCACCTGAGACTCCTCCCAGGCATCTCCCACAGTCTTCTGTCCTCTGCTTTACCTACCTAAGGGGTCAGGTAGAAGCCCCAGACTCCTCTTAGGAAGCTACCGTTGAGGTTTTTTCTGTTTTGGCGGAGCCTGTGCCCTCTGGGATCCCTTCCAGACGTCTCCTAGAGTCTTTTGGGCTTTTCTTATAAGGACCGGAGATCGCAGGTAGCAGCCCCAGACTTGTCTAATGAGGCTACCCTAGATGATTCTTCTCTTTTGCAGGAAGCTCTCTTCTCCGGAATCAACCCAAGACTCCTCCCAGGCGTCATCCCAGAACATTTTGACCTCTGCGTTCGGGACCGGAGATCCCAGCTACCTGCCCCAGACTCCTCCAAGTAAGTAGCTCGAGACATTTTTGTTCTCCTGTAGAGAAATCTCTCAACTCCGACAGCCACCTGAGACTCCTCCCAGGCATCTCCCACAGTCTTCTGTCCTCTGCTTTACCTACCTAAGGGGTCAGGTAGAAGCCCCAGACTCCTCCAAGGAAGCTACCATTGAGGTTTTTTCTTTTTTGGAGGAGCCTGTGCCCTCCGGGATCCCCTGTGATTCCTTCCAGACGTCTCCTAGAGTCTTTTGGCCTTTTCTTATAAGGACCGGAGATCGCAGGTAGCAGCCCCAGACTTGTCTAATGAGGCTACCCTAGATGATTCTTTTCTTTTGCAGGAAGTTCTCTTCTCCGGGGTCGACCCAAGACTCCTCCCAGGCCTCATCCCAGAATGTTTTGACCTCTGCGTTCGGGACCGGAGATCCCAGCTACCTGCCCCAGACTCCTCCAAGTAAGTAGCTCGAGACATTTTTGTTCTCCTGTAGAGAAATCTCTCAACTCCGACAGCCACCTGAGACTCCTCCCAGGCATCTCCCACAGTCTTCTGTCCTCTGCTTTACCTACCTAAGGGGTCAGGTAGAAGCCCCAGACTCCTCTTAGGAAGCTACTGTTGAGGCTTTTTTCTGTTTTGGAGGAGCCTGTGCCCTCTGGGATCCCCTGTGATTCCTTCCAGACGTCTCCTAGAGTCTTTTGGCCTTTTCTTATAAGGACCGGAGATCTCAGGTAGCAGCCCCAGATTTGTCTAATGAGGCTACCCTAGATGATTCTTCTCTTTTGCAGGAAGCTCTCTTCTCCGGGGTCGACCCAAGACTCCTCCCAGGCGTCATCCCAGAACATTTTGACCTCTGCGTTCGGGACCGGAGATCCCATCTACCTGCCCCAGACTCCTCCAAGTAAGTAGCTCGAGACATTTTTGTTCTCCTGTAGAGACATCCCTCAACTCCGACAGGCACCTGAGACTCCTCCCAGGCATCTCCCACAGTCTTCTGTCCTCTGCTTTACCTACCTAAGGGGTCAGGTAGAAACCCCAGACTCCTCCAAGGAAGCTACCGTTGAGGCTTTTTTCTTTTTTGGAGGAAACACTGCCCTCCGGGATCCCCTTTGATTCCTTCCAGACGTCTCCTAGAGTCTTTTGGCCTTTTCTTATAAGGACCCGAGATCGCAGGTAGCAGCCCCAGACTTGTTTAATGAGGCTACCCAAGATGATTCTTCTCTTTTGCAGGAAGCTCTCTTCTCCGGAATCAACCCAAGACTCCTCCCAGGCGTCATCCCAGAACATTTTGACCTCTGCGTTCGGGACCGGAGATCCCAGCTACCTGCCCCAGACTCCTCCAAGTAAGTAGCTCGAGACATTTTTGTTCTCCTGTAGAGAAATCTCTCAACTCCGACAGCCACCTGAGACTCCTCCCAGGCATCTCCCACAGTCTTCTGTCCTCTGCTTTACCTACCTAAGGGGTCAGGTAGAAGCCCCAGACTCCTCCAAGGAAGCTACCATTGAGGTTTTTTCTTTTTTGGAGGAGCCTGTGCCCTCCGGGATCCCCTGTGATTCCTTCCAGACGTCTCCTAGAGTCTTTTGGCCTTTTCTTATAAGGACCGGAGATCGCAGGTAGCAGCCCCAGACTTGTCTAATGAGGCTACCCTAGATGATTCTTTTCTTTTGCAGGAAGTTCTCTTCTCCGGGGTCGACCCAAGACTCCTCCCAGGCGTCATCCCAGAATGTTTTGACCTCTGCGTTCGGGACCGGAGATCCCAGCTACCTGCCCCACACTCCTCCAAGTAAGTAGCTCGAGACATTTTTGTTCTCCTGTAGAGAAATCTCTCAACTCCGACAGCCACCTGAGACTCCTCCCAGGCATCTCCCACAGTCTTCTGTCCTCTGCTTTACCTACCTAAGGGGTCAGGTAGAAGCCCCAGACTCCTCTTAGGAAGCTACTGTTGAGGCTTTTTTCTGTTTTGGAGGAGCCTGTGCCCTCTGGGATCCCCTGTGATTCCTTCCAGACGTCTCCTAGAGTCTTTTGGCCTTTTCTTATAAGGACCGGAGATCTCAGGTAGCAGCCCCAGATTTGTCTAATGAGGCTACCCTAGATGATTCTTCTCTTTTGCAGGAAGCTCTCTTCTCCGGGATCGATCCAAGACTCCTCCCAGGCGTCATCCCAGAACGTTTTGACCTCTGCGTTCGAGACCGGAGATCCCAGCTACCTGCCCCAGACTCCTCCAAGTAAGTAGCTCGAGACATTTTTGTTCTCCTGTAGAGAAATCTCTCAACTCCGACAGCCACCTGAGACTCCTCCCAGGCATCTCCCACAGTCTTCTGTCCTCTGCTTTACCTACCTAAGGGGTCAGGTAGAAGCCCCAGACTCCTCCAAGGAAGCTACCGTTGAGGCTTTTTTCTTTTTTGGAGGAAACACTGCCCTCCGGGATCCCCTTTGATTCCTTCCAGACGTCTCCTAGAGTCTTTTGGCCTTTTCTTATAAGGACCCGAGATCGCAGGTAGCAGCCCCAGACTTGTTTAATGAGGCTACCCTAGATGATTCTTCTCTTTTGCAGGAAGCTCTCTTCTCCGGAATCAACCCAAGACTCCTCCCAGGCCTCATCCCAGAACATTTTGACCTCTGCGTTCGGGACCGGAGATCCCAGCTACCTGCCCCAGACTCCTCCAAGTAAGTAGCTCGAGACATTTTTGTTCTCCTGTAGAGAAATCTCTCAACTCCGACAGCCACCTGAGACTCCTCCCAGGCATCTCCCACAGTCTTCTGTCCTCTGCTTTACCTACCTAAGGGGTCAGGTAGAAGCCCCAGACTCCTCCAAGGAAGCTACCATTGAGGTTTTTTCTTTTTTGGAGGAGCCTGTGCCCTCCGGGATCCCCTGTGATTCCTTCCAGACTTCTCCTAGAGTCTTTTGGCCTTTTCTTATAAGGACCGGAGATCCCAGGTAGCAGCCCCAGACTTGTCTAATGAGGCTACCCTAGATGATTCTTCTGTTTTGCAGGAAGCTCTCTTCTCCAGGATTGACCCAAGACTCCTCCCAGGCGTCATCCCAGAACGTTTTGACCTCTGCATCCGGGACCGGAGATCCCAGCTACCTGCCCCAGACTCCTCCAAGTAAGTAGCTCGAGACATTTTTGTTCTCCTGTAGAGAAATCTCTCAACTCCGACAGCCACCTGAGACTCCTCCCAGGCATCTCCCACAGTCTTCTGTCCTCTGCTTTACCTACCTAAGGGGTCAGGTAGAAGCCCCAGACTCCTCCAAGGAAGCTACCGTTGACGTTTTTTTCTTTTTTGGAGGAGCCTGTGCCCTCCGGGATCCCCTGTGATTCCTTCCAGACGTCTCCTAGAGTCTTTTGGGCATTTCTTATAAGGACCCGAGATCGCAGGTAGCAGCCCCAGACTTGTCTAATGAGGCTACCCTAGATGATTCTTCTCTTTTGCAGGAAGCTCTCTTCTCCGGGATCGACCCAAGACTCCTCCCAGGCGTCATCCCAGAACATTTTGACCTCTGCGTTCGGGACCGGAGATCCCAGCTACCTGCCCCAGACTCCTCCAGGTAAGTAGCTCGAGACATTTTTGTTCTCCTGTAGAGAAATCTCTCTACTCCGACAGCCACCTGAGACTCCTCCCAGGCATCTCCCACAGTCTTCTGTCCTCTGCTTTACCTACCTAAGGGGTCAGGTAGAAGCCCCAGACTCCTCCAAGGAAGCTACCGTTGAGGTTTTTTTCTTTTTTTCGAGGAGCCTCTGACCTCCGGGATTCCCTGTGATTCCTTCCAGACGTCTCCTAGCGTCTTTTGGCCTTTTCTTATAAGGACCGGAGATCCCAGGTAGCAGCCCCAGACTTGTCTAATGAGGCTACCCTATATGATTCTTCTCTTTTGCAGGAAGCTCTCTTCTCTGGGATCGACCCAAGACTCCTCCCAGGCGTCATCCCAGAACGTTTTGACATCTGTGTTCGGGACCGGAGATCCCATCTACCTGCCCCAGACTCCTCCAAGTAAGTAGCTCGAGACATTTTTGTTCTCCTGTAGAGACATCCCTCAACTCCGACAGGCACCTGAGACTCCTCCCAGGCATCTCCCACAGTCTTCTGTCCTCTGCTTTACCTACCTAAGGGGTCAGGTAGAAACCCCAGACTCCTCCAAGGAAGCTACCGTTGAGGCTTTTTTCTTTTTTGGAGGAAACACTGCCCTCCGGGATCCCCTTTGATTCCTTCCAGACGTCTCCTAGAGTCTTTTGGCCTTTTCTTATAAGGACCCGAGATCGCAGGTAGCAGCCCCAGACTTGTTTAATGAGGCTACCCTAGATGATTCTTCTCTTTTGCAGGAAGCTCTCTTCTCCGGAATCAACCCAAGACTCCTCCCAGGCGTCATCCCAGAACATTTTGACCTCTGCATTCGGGACCGGAGATCCCAGCTACCTGCCCCAGACTCCTCCAAGTAAGTAGCTCGAGACATTTTTGTTCTCCTGTAGAGAAATCTCTCAACTCCGACAGCCACCTGAGACTCCTCCCAGGCATCTCCCACAGTCTTCTGTCCTCTGCTTTACCTACCTAAGGGGTCAGGTAGAAGCCCCAGACTCCTCCAAGGAAGCTACCATTGAGGTTTTTTCTTTTTTGGAGGAGCCTGTGCCCTCCGGGATCCCCTGTGATTCCTTCCAGACGTCTCCTAGAGTCTTTTGGCCTTTTCTTATAAGGACCGGAGATCCCAGGTAGCAGCCCCAGACTTGTCTAATGAGGCTACCCTAGATGATTCTTCTCTTTTGCAGGAAGCTCTCTTCTCCAGGATTGACCCAAGACTCCTCCCAGGCGTCATCCCAGAACGTTTTGACCTCTGCATCCGGGACCGGAGATCCCAGCTACCTGCCCCAGACTCCTCCAAGTAAGTAGCTCGAGACATTTTTGTTCTCCTGTAGAGAAATCTCTCAACTCCGACAGCCACCTGAGACTCCTCCCAGGCATCTCCCACAGTCTTCTGTCCTCTGCTTTACCTACCTAAGGGGTCAGGTAGAAGCCCTAGACTCCTCCAAGGAAGCTACTGTTGACGTTTTTTTCTTTTTTGGAGGAACCTCTGCCCTCCGGGATCCCCTGTGATTCCTTCCAGACGTCTCCTAGAGTCTTTTGGGCATTTCTTATAAGGACCCGAGATCGCAGGTAGCAGCCCCAGACTTGTCTAATGAGGCTACCCTAGATGATTCTTCTCTTTTGCAGGAAGCTCTCTTCTCCGGGATCGACCCAAGACTCCTCCCAGGCGTCATCCCAGAACATTTTGACCTCTGCGTTCGGGACCGGAGATCCCAGCTACCTGCCCCAGACTCCTCCAGGTAAGTAGCTCGAGACATTTTTGTTCTCCTGTAGAGAAATCTCTCAACTCCGACAGCCACCTGAGACTCCTCCCAGGCATCTCCCACAGTCTTCTGTCCTCTGCTTTACCTACCTAAGGGGTCAGGTAGAAGCCCCAGACTCCTCCAAGGAAGCTACCGTTGAGGTTTTTTTCTTTTTTTCGAGGAGCCTCTGACCTCCGGGATTCCCTGTGATTCCTTCCAGACGTCTCCTAGCGTCTTTTGGCCTTTTCTTATAAGGACCGGAGATCCCAGGTAGCAGCCCCAGACTTGTCTAATGAGGCTACCCTATATGATTCTTCTCTTTTGCAGGAAGCTCTCTTCTCTGGGATCGACCCAAGACTCCTCCCAGGCGTCATCCCAGAAAGTTTTGACATCTGCGTTCGGGACCGGAGATCCCATCTACCTGCCCCAGACTCCTCCAAGTAAGTAGCTCGAGACATTTTTGTTCTCCTGTAGAGAAATCCCTCAACTCCGACAGCCACCTGAGACTCCTCCCAGGCATCTCCCACAGTCTTCTGTCCTCTGCTTTACCTACCTAAGGGGTCAGGTAGAAACCCCAGACTCCTCCAAGGAAGCTACCGTTGAGGCTTTTTTCTTTTTTGGAGGAAACACTGCCCTCCGGGATCCCCTTTGATTCCTTCCAGACGTCTCCTAGAGTCTTTTGGCCTTTTCTTATAAGGACCCGAGATCGCAGGTAGCAGCCCCAGACTTGTTTAATGAGGCTACCCTAGATGATTCTTCTCTTTTGCAGGAAGCTCTCTTCTCCGGAATCAACCCAAGACTCCTCCCAGGCGTCATCCCAGAACATTTTGACCTCTGCGTTCGGGACCGGAGATCCCAGCTACCTGCCCCAGACTCCTCCAAGTAAGTAGCTCGAGACATTTTTGTTCTCCTGTAGAGAAATCTCTCAACTCCGACAGCCACCTGAGACTCCTCCCAGGCATCTCCCACAGTCTTCTGTCCTCTGCTTTACCTACCTAAGGGGTCAGGTAGAAGCCCCAGACTCCTCCAAGGAAGCTACCATTGAGGTTTTTTCTTTTTTGGAGGAGCCTGTGCCCTCCGGGATCCCCTGTGATTCCTTCCAGACGTCTCCTAGAGTCTTTTGGCCTTTTCTTATAAGGACCGGAGATCGCAGGTAGCAGCCCCAGACTTGTCTAATGAGGCTACCCTAGATGATTCTTTTCTTTTGCAGGAAGTTCTCTTCTCCGGGGTCGACCCAAGACTCCTCCCAGGCGTCATCCCAGAATGTTTTGACCTCTGCGTTCGGGACCGGAGATCCCATCTACCTGCCCCAGACTCCTCCAAGTAAGTAGCTCGAGACATTTTTGTTCTCCTGTAGAGAAATCTCTCAACTCCGACAGCCACCTGAGACTCCTCCCAGGCATCTCCCACAGTCTTCTGTCCTCTGCTTTACCTACCTAAGGGGTCAGGTAGAAGCCCCAGACTCCTCTTAGGAAGCTACTGTTGAGGCTTTTTTCTGTTTTGGAGGAGCCTGTGCCCTCTGGGATCCCCTGTGATTCCTTCCAGACGTCTCCTAGAGTCTTTTGGCCTTTTCTTATAAGGACCGGAGATCTCAGGTAGCAGCCCCAGATTTGTCTAATGAGGCTACCCTAGATGATTCTTCTCTTTTGCAGGAAGCTCTCTTCTCCGGGATCGATCCAAGACTCCTCCCAGGTGTCATCCCAGAACGTTTTGACCTCTGCGTTCGAGACCGGAGATCCCAGCTACCTGCCCCAGACTCCTCCAAGTAAGTAGCTCGAGACATTTTTGTTCTCCTGTAGAGAAATCTCTCAACTCCGACAGCCACCTGAGACTCCTCCCAGGCATCTCCCACAGTCTTCTGTCTTCTGCTTTACCTACCTAAGGGGTCAGGTAGAAGCCCCAGACTCCTCCAAGGAAGCTACCGTTGAGGTTTTTTTCTTTTTTGGAGGAACCTCTGCCCTCCTGGATTCCCTGTGATTCCTTCCAGACGTCTCCTAGCGTCTTTTGGCCTTTTCTTATAAGGACCCGAGATCGCAGGTAGCAGCCCCAGACTTGTCTAATGAGGCTACCCTAGATGATTCTTCTCTTTTGCAGGAAGCTCTCTTCTCCGGGATCAACCCAAGAGTCCTCCCAGGCGTCATCCCAGAACGTTTTGACCTCTGCGTTCAGGACCGGAGATCCCATCTACCTGCCCCAGACTCCTCCAAGTAAGTAGCTCGAGACATTTTTGTTCTCCTGTAGAGAAATCTCTCAACTCCGACAGCCACCTGAGACTCCTCCCAGGCATCTCCCACAGTCTTCTGTCTTCTGCTTTACCTACCTAAGGGGTCAGGTAGAAGCCCCAGACTCCTCCAAGGAAGCTACCGTTGAGGTTTTTTTCTTTTTTGGAGGAACCTCTGCCCTCCTGGATTCCCTGTGATTCCTTCCAGACGTCTCCTAGCGTCTTTTGGCCTTTTCTTATAAGGACCGGAGATCCCAGGTAGCAGCCCCAGACTTGTCTAATGAGGCTACCCTAGATGATTCTTCTCTGTTGCAGGAAGCTCTCTTCTCTGGGATCAACCCAAGAGTCCTCCCAGGCGTCATCCCAGAATGTTTTGACCTCTGCGTTCAGGACCGGAGATCCCAGCTACCTGCCCCAGACTCCTCCAAGTAAGTAGCTCGAGACATTTTTGTTCTCCTGTAGAGAAATCTCTCAACTCCGACAGCCACCTGAGACTCCTCCCAGGCATCTCCCACAGTCTTCTGTCCTCTGCTTTACCTACCTAAGGGGTCAGGTAGAAGCCCCAGACTCCTCTTAGGAAGCTACCGTTGAGGTTTTTTCTGTTTTGGCGGAGCCTGTGCCCTCTGGGATCCCTTCCAGACGTCTCCTAGAGTCTTTTGGGCTTTTCTTATAAGGACCGGAGATCGCAGGTAGCAGCCCCAGACTTGTCTAATGAGGCTACCCTAGATGATTCTTCTCTTTTGCAGGAAGCTCTCTTCTCCGGAATCAACCCAAGACTCCTCCCAGGCGTCATCCCAGAACATTTTGACCTCTGCGTTCGGGACCGGAGATCCCAGCTACCTGCCCCAGACTCCTCCAAGTAAGTAGCTCGAGACATTTTTGTTCTCCTGTAGAGAAATCTCTCAACTCCGACAGCCACCTGAGACTCCTCCCAGGCATCTCCCACAGTCTTCTGTCCTCTGCTTTACCTACCTAAGGGGTCAGGTAGAAGCCCCAGACTCCTCCAAGGAAGCTACAATTGAGGTTTTTTCTTTTTTGGAGGAGCCTGTGCCCTCCGGGATCCCCTGTGATTCCTTCCAGACGTCTCCTAGAGTCTTTTGGCCTTTTCTTATAAGGACCGGAGATCGCAGGTAGCAGCCCCAGACTTGTCTAATGAGGCTACCCTAGATGATTCTTTTCTTTTGCAGGAAGTTCTCTTCTCCGGGGTCGACCCAAGACTCCTCCCAGGCCTCATCCCAGAATGTTTTGACCTCTGCGTTCGGGACCGGAGATCCCAGCTACCTGCCCCAGACTCCTCCAAGTAAGTAGCTCGAGACATTTTTGTTCTCCTGTAGAGAAATCTCTCAACTCCGACAGCCACCTGAGACTCCTCCCAGGCATCTCCCACAGTCTTCTGTCCTCTGCTTTACCTACCTAAGGGGTCAGGTAGAAGCCCCAGACTCCTCTTAGGAAGCTACTGTTGAGGCTTTTTTCTGTTTTGGAGGAGCCTGTGCCCTCTGGGATCCCCTGTGATTCCTTCCAGACGTCTCCTAGAGTCTTTTGGCCTTTTCTTATAAGGACCGGAGATCTCAGGTAGCAGCCCCAGATTTGTCTAATGAGGCTACCCTAGATGATTCTTCTCTTTTGCAGGAAGCTCTCTTCTCCGGGGTCGACCCAAGACTCCTCCCAGGCGTCATCCCAGAACGTTTTGACATCTGCGTTCGGGACCGGAGATCCCATCTACCTGCCCCAGACTCCTCCAAGTAAGTAGCTCGAGACATTTTTGTTCTCCTGTAGAGACATCCCTCAACTCCGACAGGCACCTGAGACTCCTCCCAGGCATCTCCCACAGTCTTCTGTCCTCTGCTTTACCTACCTAAGGGGTCAGGTAGAAACCCCAGACTCCTCCAAGGAAGCTACCGTTGAGGCTTTTTTCTTTTTTGGAGGAAACACTGCCCTCCGGGATCCCCTTTGATTCCTTCCAGACGTCTCCTAGAGTCTTTTGGCCTTTTCTTATAAGGACCCGAGATCGCAGGTAGCAGCCCCAGACTTGTTTAATGAGGCTACCCTAGATGATTCTTCTCTTTTGCAGGAAGCTCTCTTCTCCGGAATCAACCCAAGACTCCTCCCAGGCGTCATCCCAGAACATTTTGACCTCTGCGTTCGGGACCGGAGATCCCAGCTACCTGCCCCAGACTCCTCCAAGTAAGTAGCTCGAGACATTTTTGTTCTCCTGTAGAGAAATCTCTCAACTCCGACAGCCACCTGAGACTCCTCCCAGGCATCTCCCACAGTCTTCTGTCCTCTGCTTTACCTACCTAAGGGGTCAGGTAGAAGCCCCAGACTCCTCCAAGGAAGCTACCATTGAGGTTTTTTCTTTTTTGGAGGAGCCTGTGCCCTCCGGGATCCCCTGTGATTCCTTCCAGACGTCTCCTAGAGTCTTTTGGCCTTTTCTTATAAGGACCGGAGATCGCAGGTAGCAGCCCCAGACTTGTCTAATGAGGCTACCCTAGATGATTCTTTTCTTTTGCAGGAAGTTCTCTTCTCCGGGGTCGACCCAAGACTCCTCCCAGGCGTCATCCCAGAATGTTTTGACCTCTGCGTTCGGGACCGGAGATCCCAGCTACCTGCCCCACACTCCTCCAAGTAAGTAGCTCGAGACATTTTTGTTCTCCTGTAGAGAAATCTCTCAACTCCGACAGCCACCTGAGACTCCTCCCAGGCATCTCCCACAGTCTTCTGTCCTCTGCTTTACCTACCTAAGGGGTCAGGTAGAAGCCCCAGACTCCTCTTAGGAAGCTACTGTTGAGGCTTTTTTCTGTTTTGGAGGAGCCTGTGCCCTCTGGGATCCCCTGTGATTCCTTCCAGACGTCTCCTAGAGTCTTTTGGCCTTTTCTTATAAGGACCGGAGATCTCAGGTAGCAGCCCCAGATTTGTCTAATGAGGCTACCCTAGATGATTCTTCTCTTTTGCAGGAAGCTCTCTTCTCCGGGATCGATCCAAGACTCCTCCCAGGCGTCATCCCAGAACGTTTTGACCTCTGCGTTCGAGACCGGAGATCCCAGCTACCTGCCCCAGACTCCTCCAAGTAAGTAGCTCGAGACATTTTTGTTCTCCTGTAGAGAAATCTCTCAACTCCGACAGCCACCTGAGACTCCTCCCAGGCATCTCCCACAGTCTTCTGTCTTCTGCTTTACCTACCTAAGGGGTCAGGTAGAAGCCCCAGACTCCTCCAAGGAAGCTACCGTTGAGGTTTTTTTCTTTTTTGGAGGAACCTCTGCCCTCCTGGATTCCCTGTGATTCCTTCCAGACGTCTCCTAGCGTCTTTTGGCCTTTTCTTATAAGGACCGGAGATCCCAGGTAGCAGCCCCAGACTTGTCTAATGAGGCTACCCTAGATGATTCTTCTCTGTTGCAGGAAGCTCTCTTCTCTGGGATCAACCCAAGAGTCCTCCCAGGCGTCATCCCAGAATGTTTTGACCTCTGCGTTCAGGACCGGAGATCCCAGCTACCTGCCCCAGACTCCTCCAAGTAAGTAGCTCGAGACATTTTTGTTCTCCTGTAGAGAAATCTCTCAACTCCGACAGCCACCTGAGACTCCTCCCAGGCATCTCCCACAGTCTTCTGTCCTCTGCTTTACCTACCTAAGGGGTCAGGTAGAAGCCCCAGACTCCTCTTAGGAAGCTACCGTTGAGGTTTTTTCTGTTTTGGCGGAGCCTGTGCCCTCTGGGATCCCTTCCAGACGTCTCCTAGAGTCTTTTGGGCTTTTCTTATAAGGACCGGAGATCGCAGGTAGCAGCCCCAGACTTGTCTAATGAGGCTACCCTAGATGATTCTTCTCTTTTGCAGGAAGCTCTCTTCTCCGGAATCAACCCAAGACTCCTCCCAGGCGTCATCCCAGAACATTTTGACCTCTACGTTCGGGACCGGAGATCCCAGCTACCTGCCCCAGACTCCTCCAAGTAAGTAGCTCGAGACATTTTTGTTCTCCTGTAGAGAAATCTCTCAACTCCGACAGCCACCTGAGACTCCTCCCAGGCATCTCCCACAGTCTTCTGTCTTCTGCTTTACCTACCTAAGGGGTCAGGTAGAAGCCCCAGACTCCTCCAAGGAAGCTACCGTTGAGGTTTTTTTCTTTTTTGGAGGAACCTCTGCCCTCCTGGATTCCCTGTGATTCCTTCCAGACGTCTCCTAGCGTCTTTTGGCCTTTTCTTATAAGGACCGGAGATCCCAGGTAGCAGCCCCAGACTTGTCTAATGAGGCTACCCTAGATGATTCTTCTCTGTTGCAGGAAGCTCTCTTCTCTGGGATCAACCCAAGAGTCCTCCCAGGCGTCATCCCAGAATGTTTTGACCTCTGCGTTCAGGACTGGAGATCCCAGCTACCTGCCCCAGACTCCTCCAAGTAAGTAGCTCGAGACATTTTTGTTCTCCTGTAGAGAAATCTCTCAACTCCGACAGCCACCTGAGACTCCTCCCAGGCATCTCCCACAGTCTTCTGTCCTCTGCTTTACCTACCTAAGGGGTCAGGTAGAAGCCCCAGACTCCTCTTAGGAAGCTACCGTTGAGGTTTTTTCTGTTTTGGCGGAGCCTGTGCCCTCTGGGATCCCTTCCAGACGTCTCCTAGAGTCTTTTGGGCTTTTCTTATAAGGACCGGAGATCGCAGGTAGCAGCCCCAGACTTGTCTAATGAGGCTACCCTAGATGATTCTTCTCTTTTGCAGGAAGCTCTCTTCTCCGGAATCAACCCAAGACTCCTCCCAGGCGTCATCCCAGAACATTTTGACCTCTGCGTTCGGGACCGGAGATCCCAGCTACCTGCCCCAGACTCCTCCAAGTAAGTAGCTCGAGACATTTTTGTTCTCCTGTAGAGAAATCTCTCAACTCCGACAGCCACCTGAGACTCCTCCCAGGCATCTCCCACAGTCTTCTGTCCTCTGCTTTACCTACCTAAGGGGTCAGGTAGAAGCCCCAGACTCCTCCAAGGAAGCTACCATTGAGGTTTTTTCTTTTTTGGAGGAGCCTGTGCCCTCCGGGATCCCCTGTGATTCCTTCCAGACGTCTCCTAGAGTCTTTTGGCCTTTTCTTATAAGGACCGGAGATCGCAGGTAGCAGCCCCAGACTTGTCTAATGAGGCTACCCTAGATGATTCTTTTCTTTTGCAGGAAGTTCTCTTCTCCGGGGTCGACCCAAGACTCCTCCCAGGCCTCATCCCAGAATGTTTTGACCTCTGCGTTCGGGACCGGAGATCCCAGCTACCTGCCCCAGACTCCTCCAAGTAAGTAGCTCGAGACATTTTTGTTCTCCTGTAGAGAAATCTCTCAACTCCGACAGCCACCTGAGACTCCTCCCAGGCATCTCCCACAGTCTTCTGTCCTCTGCTTTACCTACCTAAGGGGTCAGGTAGAAGCCCCAGACTCCTCTTAGGAAGCTACTGTTGAGGCTTTTTTCTGTTTTGGAGGAGCCTGTGCCCTCTGGGATCCCCTGTGATTCCTTCCAGACGTCTCCTAGAGTCTTTTGGCCTTTTCTTATAAGGACCGGAGATCTCAGGTAGCAGCCCCAGATTTGTCTAATGAGGCTACCCTAGATGATTCTTCTCTTTTGCAGGAAGCTCTCTTCTCCGGGGTCGACCCAAGACTCCTCCCAGGCGTCATCCCAGAACGTTTTGACATCTGCGTTCGGGACCGGAGATCCCATCTACCTGCCCCAGACTCCTCCAAGTAAGTAGCTCGAGACATTTTTGTTCTCCTGTAGAGACATCCCTCAACTCCGACAGGCACCTGAGACTCCTCCCAGGCATCTCCCACAGTCTTCTGTCCTCTGCTTTACCTACCTAAGGGGTCAGGTAGAAACCCCAGACTCCTCCAAGGAAGCTACCGTTGAGGCTTTTTTCTTTTTTGGAGGAAACACTGCCCTCCGGGATCCCCTTTGATTCCTTCCAGACGTCTCCTAGAGTCTTTTGGCCTTTTCTTATAAGGACCCGAGATCGCAGGTAGCAGCCCCAGACTTGTTTAATGAGGCTACCCTAGATGATTCTTCTCTTTTGCAGGAAGCTCTCTTCTCCGGAATCAACCCAAGACTCCTCCCAGGCGTCATCCCAGAACATTTTGACCTCTGCGTTCGGGACCGGAGATCCCAGCTACCTGCCCCAGACTCCTCCAAGTAAGTAGCTCGAGACATTTTTGTTCTCCTGTAGAGAAATCTCTCAACTCCGACAGCCACCTGAGACTCCTCCCAGGCATCTCCCACAGTCTTCTGTCCTCTGCTTTACCTACCTAAGGGGTCAGGTAGAAGCCCCAGACTCCTCCAAGGAAGCTACCATTGAGGTTTTTTCTTTTTTGGAGGAGCCTGTGCCCTCCGGGATCCCCTGTGATTCCTTCCAGACGTCTCCTAGAGTCTTTTGGCCTTTTCTTATAAGGACCGGAGATCGCAGGTAGCAGCCCCAGACTTGTCTAATGAGGCTACCCTAGATGATTCTTTTCTTTTGCAGGAAGTTCTCTTCTCCGGGGTCGACCCAAGACTCCTCCCAGGCGTCATCCCAGAATGTTTTGACCTCTGCGTTCGGGACCGGAGATCCCAGCTACCTGCCCCACACTCCTCCAAGTAAATAGCTCGAGACATTTTTGTTCTCCTGTAGAGAAATCTCTCAACTCCGACAGCCACCTGAGACTCCTCCCAGGCATCTCCCACAGTCTTCTGTCCTCTGCTTTACCTACCTAAGGGGTCAGGTAGAAGCCCCAGACTCCTCTTAGGAAGCTACTGTTGAGGCTTTTTTCTGTTTTGGAGGAGCCTGTGCCCTCTGGGATCCCCTGTGATTCCTTCCAGACGTCTCCTAGAGTCTTTTGGCCTTTTCTTATAAGGACCGGAGATCTCAGGTAGCAGCCCCAGATTTGTCTAATGAGGCTACCCTAGATGATTCTTCTCTTTTGCAGGAAGCTCTCTTCTCCGGGATCGATCCAAGACTCCTCCCAGGCGTCATCCCAGAACGTTTTGACCTCTGCGTTCGAGACCGGAGATCCCAGCTACCTGCCCCAGACTCCTCCAAGTAAGTAGCTCGAGACATTTTTGTTCTCCTGTAGAGAAATCTCTCAACTCCGACAGCCACCTGAGACTCCTCCCAGGCATCTCCCACAGTCTTCTGTCTTCTGCTTTACCTACCTAAGGGGTCAGGTAGAAGCCCCAGACTCCTCCAAGGAAGCTACCGTTGAGGTTTTTTTCTTTTTTGGAGGAACCTCTGCCCTCCTGGATTCCCTGTGATTCCTTCCAGACGTCTCCTAGCGTCTTTTGGCCTTTTCTTATAAGGACCGGAGATCCCAGGTAGCAGCCCCAGACTTGTCTAATGAGGCTACCCTAGATGATTCTTCTCTGTTGCAGGAAGCTCTCTTCTCTGGGATCAACCCAAGAGTCCTCCCAGGCGTCATCCCAGAATGTTTTGACCTCTGCGTTCAGGACCGGAGATCCCAGCTACCTGCCCCAGACTCCTCCAAGTAAGTAGCTCGAGACATTTTTGTTCTCCTGTAGAGAAATCTCTCAACTCCGACAGCCACCTGAGACTCCTCCCAGGCATCTCCCACAGTCTTCTGTCCTCTGCTTTACCTACCTAAGGGGTCAGGTAGAAGCCCCAGACTCCTCTTAGGAAGCTACCGTTGAGGTTTTTTCTGTTTTGGCGGAGCCTGTGCCCTCTGGGATCCCTTCCAGACGTCTCCTAGAGTCTTTTGGGCTTTTCTTATAAGGACCGGAGATCGCAGGTAGCAGCCCCAGACTTGTCTAATGAGGCTACCCTAGATGATTCTTCTCTTTTGCAGGAAGCTCTCTTCTCCGGAATCAACCCAAGACTCCTCCCAGGCGTCATCCCAGAACATTTTGACCTCTGCGTTCGGGACCGGAGATCCCAGCTACCTGCCCCAGACTCCTCCAAGTAAGTAGCTCGAGACATTTTTGTTCTCCTGTAGAGAAATCTCTCAACTCCGACAGCCACCTGAGACTCCTCCCAGGCATCTCCCACAGTCTTCTGTCTTCTGCTTTACCTACCTAAGGGGTCAGGTAGAAGCCCCAGACTCCTCCAAGGAAGCTACCGTTGAGGTTTTTTTCTTTTTTGGAGGAACCTCTGCCCTCCTGGATTCCCTGTGATTCCTTCCAGACGTCTCCTAGCGTCTTTTGGCCTTTTCTTATAAGGACCGGAGATCCCAGGTAGCAGCCCCAGACTTGTCTAATGAGGCTACCCTAGATGATTCTTCTCTGTTGCAGGAAGCTCTCTTCTCTGGGATCAACCCAAGAGTCCTCCCAGGCGTCATCCCAGAATGTTTTGACCTCTGCGTTCAGGACCGGAGATCCCAGCTACCTGCCCCAGACTCCTCCAAGTAAGTAGCTCGAGACATTTTTGTTCTCCTGTAGAGAAATCTCTCAACTCCGACAGCCACCTGAGACTCCTCCCAGGCATCTCCCACAGTCTTCTGTCCTCTGCTTTACCTACCTAAGGGGTCAGGTAGAAGCCCCAGACTCCTCTTAGGAAGCTACCGTTGAGGTTTTTTCTGTTTTGGCGGAGCCTGTGCCCTCTGGGATCCCTTCCAGACGTCTCCTAGAGTCTTTTGGGCTTTTCTTATAAGGACCGGAGATCGCAGGTAGCAGCCCCAGACTTGTCTAATGAGGCTACCCTAGATGATTCTTCTCTTTTGCAGGAAGCTCTCTTCTCCGGAATCAACCCAAGACTCCTCCCAGGCGTCATCCCAGAACATTTTGACCTCTGCGTTCGGGACCGGAGATCCCAGCTACCTGCCCCAGACTCCTCCAAGTAAGTAGCTCGAGACATTTTTGTTCTCCTGTAGAGAAATCTCTCAACTCCGACAGCCACCTGAGACTCCTCCCAGGCATCTCCCACAGTCTTCTGTCCTCTGCTTTACCTACCTAAGGGGTCAGGTAGAAGCCCCAGACTCCTCCAAGGAAGCTACCATTGAGGTTTTTTCTTTTTTGGAGGAGCCTGTGCCCTCCGGGATCCCCTGTGATTCCTTCCAGACGTCTCCTAGAGTCTTTTGGCCTTTTCTTATAAGGACCGGAGATCGCAGGTAGCAGCCCCAGACTTGTCTAATGAGGCTACCCTAGATGATTCTTTTCTTTTGCAGGAAGTTCTCTTCTCCGGGGTCGACCCAAGACTCCTCCCAGGCCTCATCCCAGAATGTTTTGACCTCTGCGTTCGGGACCGGAGATCCCAGCTACCTGCCCCAGACTCCTCCAAGTAAGTAGCTCGAGACATTTTTGTTCTCCTGTAGAGAAATCTCTCAACTCCGACAGCCACCTGAGACTCCTCCCAGGCATCTCCCACAGTCTTCTGTCCTCTGCTTTACCTACCTAAGGGGTCAGGTAGAAGCCCCAGACTCCTCTTAGGAAGCTACTGTTGAGGCTTTTTTCTGTTTTGGAGGAGCCTGTGCCCTCTGGGATCCCCTGTGATTCCTTCCAGACGTCTCCTAGAGTCTTTTGGCCTTTTCTTATAAGGACCGGAGATCTCAGGTAGCAGCCCCAGATTTGTCTAATGAGGCTACCCTAGATGATTCTTCTCTTTTGCAGGAAGCTCTCTTCTCCGGGGTCGACCCAAGACTCCTCCCAGGCGTCATCCCAGAACGTTTTGACATCTGCGTTCGGGACCGGAGATCCCATCTACCTGCCCCAGACTCCTCCAAGTAAGTAGCTCGAGACATTTTTGTTCTCCTGTAGAGACATCCCTCAACTCCGACAGGCACCTGAGACTCCTCCCAGGCATCTCCCACAGTCTTCTGTCCTCTGCTTTACCTACCTAAGGGGTCAGGTAGAAACCCCAGACTCCTCCAAGGAAGCTACCGTTGAGGCTTTTTTCTTTTTTGGAGGAAACACTGCCCTCCGGGATCCCCTTTGATTCCTTCCAGACGTCTCCTAGAGTCTTTTGGCCTTTTCTTATAAGGACCCGAGATCGCAGGTAGCAGCCCCAGACTTGTTTAATGAGGCTACCCTAGATGATTCTTCTCTTTTGCAGGAAGCTCTCTTCTCCGGAATCAACCCAAGACTCCTCCCAGGCGTCATCCCAGAACATTTTGACCTCTGCGTTCGGGACCGGAGATCCCAGCTACCTGCCCCAGACTCCTCCAAGTAAGTAGCTCGAGACATTTTTGTTCTCCTGTAGAGAAATCTCTCAACTCCGACAGCCACCTGAGACTCCTCCCAGGCATCTCCCACAGTCTTCTGTCCTCTGCTTTACCTACCTAAGGGGTCAGGTAGAAGCCCCAGACTCCTCCAAGGAAGCCACCATTGAGGTTTTTTCTTTTTTGGAGGAGCCTGTGCCCTCCGGGATCCCCTGTGATTCCTTCCAGACGTCTCCTAGAGTCTTTTGGCCTTTTCTTATAAGGACCGGAGATCGCAGGTAGCAGCCCCAGACTTGTCTAATGAGGCTACCCTAGATGATTCTTTTCTTTTGCAGGAAGTTCTCTTCTCCGGGGTCGACCCAAGACTCCTCCCAGGCGTCATCCCAGAATGTTTTGACCTCTGCGTTCGGGACCGGAGATCCCAGCTACCTGCCCCACACTCCTCCAAGTAAGTAGCTCGAGACATTTTTGTTCTCCTGTAGAGAAATCTCTCAACTCCGACAGCCACCTGAGACTCCTCCCAGGCATCTCCCACAGTCTTCTGTCCTCTGCTTTACCTACCTAAGGGGTCAGGTAGAAGCCCCAGACTCCTCTTAGGAAGCTACTGTTGAGGCTTTTTTCTGTTTTGGAGGAGCCTGTGCCCTCTGGGATCCCCTGTGATTCCTTCCAGACGTCTCCTAGAGTCTTTTGGCCTTTTCTTATAAGGACCGGAGATCTCAGGTAGCAGCCCCAGATTTGTCTAATGAGGCTACCCTAGATGATTCTTCTCTTTTGCAGGAAGCTCTCTTCTCCGGGATCGATCCAAGACTCCTCCCAGGCGTCATCCCAGAACGTTTTGACCTCTGCGTTCGAGACCGGAGATCCCAGCTACCTGCCCCAGACTCCTCCAAGTAAGTAGCTCGAGACATTTTTGTTCTCCTGTAGAGAAATCTCTCAACTCCGACAGCCACCTGAGACTCCTCCCAGGCATCTCCCACAGTCTTCTGTCTTCTGCTTTACCTACCTAAGGGGTCAGGTAGAAGCCCCAGACTCCTCCAAGGAAGCTACCGTTGAGGTTTTTTTCTTTTTTGGAGGAACCTCTGCCCTCCTGGATTCCCTGTGATTCCTTCCAGACGTCTCCTAGCGTCTTTTGGCCTTTTCTTATAAGGACCGGAGATCCCAGGTAGCAGCCCCAGACTTGTCTAATGAGGCTACCCTAGATGATTCTTCTCTGTTGCAGGAAGCTCTCTTCTCTGGGATCAACCCAAGAGTCCTCCCAGGCGTCATCCCAGAATGTTTTGACCTCTGCGTTCAGGACCGGAGATCCCAGCTACCTGCCCCAGACTCCTCCAAGTAAGTAGCTCGAGACATTTTTGTTCTCCTGTAGAGAAATCTCTCAACTCCGACAGCCACCTGAGACTCCTCCCAGGCATCTCCCACAGTCTTCTGTCTTCTGCTTTACCTACCTAAGGGGTCAGGTAGAAGCCCCAGACTCCTCCAAGGAAGCTACCGTTGAGGTTTTTTTCTTTTTTGGAGGAACCTCTGCCCTCCTGGATTCCCTGTGATTCCTTCCAGACGTCTCCTAGCGTCTTTTGGCCTTTTCTTATAAGGACCGGAGATCCCAGGTAGCAGCCCCAGACTTGTCTAATGAGGCTACCCTAGATGATTCTTCTCTGTTGCAGGAAGCTCTCTTCTCTGGGATCAACCCAAGAGTCCTCCCAGGCGTCATCCCAGAATGTTTTGACCTCTGCGTTCAGGACCGGAGATCCCAGCTACCTGCCCCAGACTCCTCCAAGTAAGTAGCTCGAGACATTTTTGTTCTCCTGTAGAGAAATCTCTCAACTCCGACAGCCACCTGAGACTCCTCCCAGGCATCTCCCACAGTCTTCTGTCCTCTGCTTTACCTACCTAAGGGGTCAGGTAGAAGCCCCAGACTCCTCTTAGGAAGCTACCGTTGAGGTTTTTTCTGTTTTGGCGGAGCCTGTGCCCTCTGGGATCCCTTCCAGACGTCTCCTAGAGTCTTTTGGGCTTTTCTTATAAGGACCGGAGATCGCAGGTAGCAGCCCCAGACTTGTCTAATGAGGCTACCCTAGATGATTCTTCTGTTTTGCAGGAAGCTCTCTTCTCCAGGATTGACCCAAGACTCCTCCCAGGCGTCATCCCAGAACGTTTTGACCTCTGCATTCGGGACCGGAGATCCCAGCTACCTGCCCCAGACTCCTCCAGGTAAGTAGCTCGAGACATTTTTGTTCTCCTGTAGAGAAATCTCTCAACTCCGACAGCCACCTGAGACTCCTCCCAGGCATCTCCCACAGTCTTCTGTCCTCTGCTTTACCTACCTAAGGGGTCAGGTAGAAGCCCCAGACTCCTCCAAGGAAGCTACCGTTGAGGTTTTTTTCTTTTTTTCGAGGAGCCTCTGCCCTCCTGGATTCCCTGTGATTCCTTCCAGATGTCTCCTAGCGTCTTTTGGCCTTTTCTTATAAGGACCGGAGATCCCAGGTAGCAGCCCCAGACTTGTCTAATGAGGCTACCCTAGATGATTCTTCTCTTTTGCAGGAAGCTCTCTTCTCTGGGATCGACCCAAGACTCCTCCCAGGCGTCATCCCAGAACGTTTTGACATCTGCGTTCGGGACCGGAGATCCCATCTACCTGCCCCAGACTCCTCCAAGTAAGTAGCTCGAGACATTTTTGTTCTCCTGTAGAGAAATCCCTCAACTCCGACAGGCACCTGAGACTCCTCCCAGGCATCTCCCACAGTCTTCTGTCCTCTGCTTTACCTACCTAAGGGGTCAGGTAGAAACCCCAGACTCCTCCAAGGAAGCTACCGTTGAGGCTTTTTTCTTTTTTGGAGGAAACACTGCCCTCCGGGATCCCCTTTGATTCCTTCCAGACGTCTCCTAGAGTCTTTTGGCCTTTTCTTATAAGGACCCGAGATCGCAGGTAGCAGCCCCAGACTTGTTTAATGAGGCTACCCTAGATGATTCTTCTCTTTTGCAGGAAGCTCTCTTCTCCGGAATCAACCCAAGACTCCTCCCAGGCGTCATCCCAGAACATTTTGACCTCTGCGTTCGGGACCGGAGATCCCAGCTACCTGCCCCAGACTCCTCCAAGTAAGTAGCTCGAGACATTTTTGTTCTCCTGTAGAGAAATCTCTCAACTCCGACAGCCACCTGAGACTCCTCCCAGGCATCTCCCACAGTCTTCTGTCCCCTGCTTTACCTACCTAAGGGGTCAGGTAGAAGCCCCAGACTCCTCCAAGGAAGCTACCGTTGAGGCTTTTTCTTTTTTGGAGGAGCCTGTGCCCTCCGGGATCCCCTGTGATTCCTTCCAGACGTCTCCTAGAGTCTTTTGGCCTTTTCTTATAAGGACCGGAGATCGCAGGTAGCAGCCCCAGACTTGTCTAATGAGGCTACCCTAGATGATTCTTTTCTTTTGCAGGAAGTTCTCTTCTCCGGGGTCGACCCAAGACTCCTCCCAGGCGTCATCCCAGAATGTTTTGACCTCTGCGTTCGGGACCGGAGATCCCATCTACCTGCCCCAGACTCCTCCAAGTAAGTAGCTCGAGACATTTTTGTTCTCCTGTAGAGAAATCTCTCAACTCCGACAGCCACCTGAGACTCCTCCCAGGCATCTCCCACAGTCTTCTGTCCTCTGCTTTACCTACCTAAGGGGTCAGGTAGAAGCCCCAGACTCCTCTTAGGAAGCTACTGTTGAGGCTTTTTTCTGTTTTGGAGGAGCCTGTGCCCTCTGGGATCCCCTGTGATTCCTTCCAGACGTCTCCTAGAGTCTTTTGGCCTTTTCTTATAAGGACCGGAGATCCCAGGTAGCAGCCCCAGATTTGTCTAATGAGGCTACCCTAGATGATTCTTCTCTTTTGCAGGAAGCTCTCTTCTCCGGGATCGACCCAAGACTCCTCCCAGGCGTCATCCCAGAACGTTTTGACCTCTGCGTTCGAGACCGGAGATCCCAGCTACCTGCCCCAGACTCCTCCAAGTAAGTAGCTCGAGACATTTTTGTTCTCCTGTAGAGAAATCTCTCAACTCCGACAGCCACCTGAGACTCCTCCCAGGCATCTCCCACAGTCTTCTGTCTTCTGCTTTACCTACCTAAGGGGTCAGGTAGAAGCCCCAGACTCCTCCAAGGAAGCTACCGTTGAGGTTTTTTTCTTTTTTGGAGGAACCTCTGCCCTCCTGGATTCCCTGTGATTCCTTCCAGACGTCTCCTAGCGTCTTTTGGCCTTTTCTTATAAGGACCGGAGATCCCAGGTAGCAGCCCCAGACTTGTCTAATGAGGCTACCCTAGATGATTCTTCTCTTTTGCAGGAAGCTCTCTTCTCTGGGATCAACCCAAGAGTCCTCCCAGGCGTCATCCCAGAATGTTTTGACCTCTGCGTTCAGGACCGGAGATCCCAGCTACCTGCCCCACACTCCTCCAAGTAAGTAGCTCGAGACATTTTTGTTCTCCTGTAGAGAAATCTCTCAACTCCGACAGCCACCTGAGACTCCTCCCAGGCATCTCCCACAGTCTTCTGTCTTCTGCTTTACCTACCTAAGGGGTCAGGTAGAAGCCCCAGACTCCTCTTAGGAAGCTACCGTTGAGGTTTTTTCTGTTTTGGCGGAGCCTGTGCCCTCTGGGATCCCTTCCAGACGTCTCCTAGAGTCTTTTGGGCTTTTCTTATAAGGACCGGAGATCCCAGGTAGCAGCCCCAGACTTGTTTAATGAGGCTACCCTAGATGATTCTTCTCTTTTGCAGGAAGCTCTCTTCTCCGGAATCAACCCAAGACTCCTCCCAGGCGTCATCCCAGAACATTTTGACATCTGCGTTCGGGACCGGAGATCCCATCTACCTGCCCCAGACTCCTCCAAGTAAGTAGCTCGAGACATTTTTGTTCTCCTGTAGAGAAATCCGTCAACTCCGACAGGCACCTGAGACTCCTCCCAGGCATCTCCCACAGTCTTCTGTCCTCTGCTTTACCTACCTAAGGGGTCAGGTAGAAACCCCAGACTCCTCCAAGGAAGCTACCGTTGAGGCTTTTTTCCTTTTTGGAGGAAACACTGCCCTCCGGGATCCCCTTTGATTCCTTCCAGACGTCTCCTAGAGGCTTTTGGCCTTTTCCTATAAGGACCGGAGATCCCAGGTAGCAGCCCCAGACTTGTTTAATGAGGCTACCCTAGATGATTCTTCTCTTTTGCAGGAAGCTCTCTTCTCCGGAATCAACCCAAGACTCCTCCCAGGCGTCATCCCAGAACATTTTGACCTCTGCGTTCAGGACCGGAGATCCCAGCTACCTGCCCCAGACTCCTCCAAGTAAGTAGCTCGAGACATTTTTGTTCTCCTGTAGAGAAATCTCTCAACTCCGACAGCCACCTGAGACTCCTCCCAGGCATCTCCCACAGTCTTCTGTCCTCTGCTTTACCTACCTAAGGGGTCAGGTAGAAGCCCCAGACTCCTCCAAGGAAGCTACCATTGAGGTTTTTTCCTTTTTTGGAGGAGCCTGTGCCCTCCGGGATCCCCTGTGATTCCTTCCAGACGTCTCCTAGAGTCTTTTGGCCTTTTCTTATAAGGACCGGAGATCCCAGGTAGCAGCCCCAGACTTGTCTAATGAGGCTACCCTAGATGATTCTTTTCTTTTGCAGGAAGTTCTCTTCTCCGGGATCGACCCAAGACTCCTCCCAGGCGTCATCCCAGAATGTTTTGACCTCTGCGTTCGGGACCGGAGATCCCATCTACCTGCCCCAGACTCCTCCAAGTAAGTAGCTCGAGACATTTTTGTTCTCCTGTAGAGAAATCTCTCAACTCCGTCAGCCACCTGAGACTCCTCCCAGGCATCTCCCACAGTCTTCTGTCCTCTGCTTTACCTACCTAAGGGGTCAGGTAGAAGCCCCAGACTCCTCTTAGGAAGCTACTGTTGAGGCTTTTTTCTGTTTTGGAGGAGCCTGTGCCCTCCGGGATCCCCTGTGATTCCTTCCAGACGTCTCCTAGAGTCTTTTGGCCTTTTCTTATAAGGACCGGAGATCCCAGGTAGCAGCCCCAGACTTGTCTAATGAGGCTACCCTAGATGATTCTTCTCTTTTGCAGGAAGCTCTCTTCTCCAGGATTGACCCAAGACTCCTCCCAGGCGTCATCCCAGAACGTTTTGACCTCTGCATTCGGGACCGGAGATCCCAGCTACCTGCCCCAGACTCCTCCAAGTAAGTAGCTCGAGACATTTTTGTTCTCCTGTAGAGAAATCTCTCAACTCCGACAGCCACCTGAGACTCCTCCCAGGCATCTCCCACAGTCTTCTGTCCTCTGCTTTACCTACCTAAGGGGTCAGGTAGAAGCCCTAGACTCCTCCAAGGAAGCTACCGTTGACGTTTTTTTCTTTTTTGGAGGAACCTCTGCCCTCCGGGATCCCCTGTGATTCCTTCCAGACGTCTCCTAGAGTCTTTTGGCCTTTTCTTATAAGGACCCGAGATCGCAGGTAGCAGCCCCAGACTTGTCTAATGAGGCTACCCTAGATGATTCTTCTCTTTTGCAGGAAGCTCTCTTCTCCGGGATCGACCCAAGACTCCTCCCAGGCGTCATCCCAGAACATTTTTACCTCTGCGTTCGGGACCGGAGATCCCAGCTACCTGCCCCAGACTCCTCCAGGTAAGTAGCTCGAGACATTTTTGTTCTCCTGTAGAGAAATCTCTCAACTCCGACAGCCACCTGAGACTCCTCCCAGGCATCTCCCACAGTCTTCTGTCCTCTGCTTTACCTACCTAAGGGGTCAGGTAGAAGCCCCAGACTCCTCCAGGGAAGCTACCGTTGAGGTTTTTTTCTTTTTTTCGAGGAGCCTCTGACCTCCGGGATTCCCTGTGATTCCTTCCAGACGTCTCCTAGAGTCTTTTGGCCTTTTCTTATAAGGACCCGAGATCGCAGGTAGCAGCCCCAGACTTGTTTAATGAGGCTACCCTATATGATTCTTCTCTTTTGCAGGAAGCTCTCTTCTCTGGGATCGACCCAAGACTCCTCCCGGGCGTCATCCCAGAACGTTTTGACATCTGCGTTCGGGACCGGAGATCCCATCTACCTGCCCCAGACTCCTCCAAGTAAGTAGCTCGAGACATTTTTGTTCTCCTGTAGAGAAATCCCTCAACTCCGACAGGCACCTGAGACTCCTCCCAGGCATCTCCCACAGTCTTCTGTCCTCTGCTTTACCTACCTAAGGGGTCAGGTAGAAACCCCAGACTCCTCCAAGGAAGCTACCGTTGAGGCTTTTTTCTTTTTTGGAGGAAACACTGCCCTCCGGGATCCCCTTTGATTCCTTCCAGACGTCTCCTAGAGTCTTTTGGCCTTTTCTTATAAGGAACCGAGATCGCAGGTAGCAGCCCCAGACTTGTTTAATGAGGCTACCCTAGATGATTCTTCTCTTTTGCAGGAAGCTCTCTTCTCCGGAATCAACCCAAGACTCCTCCCAGGCGTCATCCCAGAACATTTTGACCTCTGCGTTCGGGACCGGAGATCCCAGCTATCTGCCCCAGACTCCTCCAAGTAAGTAGCTCGAGACATTTTTGTTCTCCTGTAGAGAAATCTCTCAACTCCGACAGCCACCTGAGACTCCTCCCAGGCATCTCCCACAGTCTTCTGTCCTCTGCTTTACCTACCTAAGGGGTCAGGTAGAAGCCCCAGACTCCTCCAAGGAAGCTACCATTGAGGTTTTTTCTTTTTTGGAGGAGCCTGTGCCCTCCGGGATCCCCTGTGATTCCTTCCAGACGTCTCCTAGAGTCTTTTGGCCTTTTCTTATAAGGACCGGAGATCCCAGGTAGCAGCCCCAGACTTGTCTAATGAGGCTACCCTAGATGATTCTTTTCTTTTGCAGGAAGTTCTCTTCTCTGGGGTCGACCCAAGACTCCTCCCAGGCGTCATCCCAGAATGTTTTGACCTCTGCGTTCGGGACCGGAGATCCCATCTACCTGCCCCAGACTCCTCCAAGTAAGTAGCTCGAGACATTTTTGTTCTCCTGTAGAGAAATCTCTCAACTCCGTCAGCCACCTGAGACTCCTCCCAGGCATCTCCCACAGTCTTCTGTCCTCTGCTTTACCTACCTAAGGGGTCAGGTAGAAGCCCCAGACTCCTCTTAGGAAGCTACTGTTGAGGCTTTTTTCTGTTTTGGAGGAGCCTGTGCCCTCTGGGATCCCCTGTGATTCCTTCCAGACATCTCCTAGAGTCTTTTGGCCTTTTCTTATAAGGACCGGAGATCTCAGGTAGCAGCCCCAGATTTGTCTAATGAGGCTACCCTAGATGATTCTTCTCTTTTGCAGGAAGCTCTCTTCTCCGGGATCGACCCAAGACTCCTCCCAGGCGTCATCCCAGAACGTTTTGACCTCTGCGTTCGAGACCGGAGATCCCAGCTACCTGCCCCAGACTCCTCCAAGTAAGTAGCTCGAGACATTTTTGTTCTCCTGTAGAGAAATCTCTCAACTCCGACAGCCACCTGAGACTCCTCCCAGGCATCTCCCACAGTCTTCTGTCTTCTGCTTTACCTACCTAAGGGGTCAGGTAGAAGCCCCAGACTCCTCCAAGGAAGCTACCGTTGAGGTTTTTTTCTTTTTTGGAGGAACCTCTGCCCTCCGGGATCCCCTGTGATTCCTTCCAAACGTCTCCTAGCGTCTTTTGGCCTTTTCTTATAAGGACCGGAGATCCCAGGTAGCAGCCCCAGACTTGTCTAATGAGGCTACCCTAGATGATTCTTCTCTTTTGCAGGAAGCTCTCTTCTCTGGGATCAACCCAAGAGTCCTCCCAGGCGTCATCCCAGAATGTTTTGACCTCTGCGTTCAGGACCGGAGATCCCAGCTACCTGCCCCAGACTCCTCCAAGTAAGTAGCTCGAGACATTTTTGTTCTCCTGTAGAGAAATCTCTCAACTCCGTCAGCCACCTGAGACTCCTCCCAGGCATCTCCCACAGTCTTCTGTCCTCTGCTTTACCTACCTAAGGGGTCAGGTAGAAGCCCCAGACTCCTCTTAGGAAGCTACTGTTGAGGCTTTTTTCTGTTTTGGAGGAGCCTGTGCCCTCTGGGATCCCCTGTGATTCCTTCCAGACGTCTCCTAGAGTCTTTTGGCCTTTTCTTATAAGGACCGGAGATCTCAGGTAGCAGCCCCAGATTTGTCTAATGAGGCTACCCTAGATGATTCTTCTCTTTTGCAGGAAGCTCTCTTCTCCGGGATCGACCCAAGACTCCTCCCAGGCGTCATCCCAGAACGTTTTGACCTCTGCGTTCGAGACCGGAGATCCCAGCTACCTGCCCCAGACTCCTCCAAGTAAGTAGCTCGAGACATTTTTGTTCTCCTGTAGAGAAATCTCTCAACTCCGACAGCCACCTGAGACTCCTCCCAGGCATCTCCCACAGTCTTCTGTCTTCTGCTTTACCTACCTAAGGGGTCAGGTAGAAGCCCCAGACTCCTCCAAGGAAGCTACCGTTGAGGTTTTTTTCTTTTTTGGAGGAACCTCTGCCCTCCTGGATTCCCTGTGATTCCTTCCAGACGTCTCCTAGCGTCTTTTGGCCTTTTCTTATAAGGACCGGAGATCCCAGGTAGCAGCCCCAGACTTGTCTAATGAGGCTACCCTAGATGATTCTTCTCTTTAGCAGGAAGCTCTCTTCTCTGGGATCAACCCAAGAGTCCTCCCAGGCGTCATCCCAGAATGTTTTGACCTCTGCGTTCAGGACCGGAGATCCCAGCTACCTGCCCCACACTCCTCCAAGTAAGTAGCTCGAGACATTTTTGTTCTCCTGTAGAGAAATCTCTCAACTCCGACAGCCACCTGAGACTCCTCCCAGGCATCTCCCACAGTCTTCTGTCTTCTGCTTTACCTACCTAAGGGGTCAGGTAGAAGCCCCAGACTCCTCCAAGGAAGCTACCGTTGAGGTTTTTTTCTTTTTTGGAGGAACCTCTGCCCTCCTGGATTCCCTGTGATTCCTTCCAGACGTCTCCTAGCGTCTTTTGGCCTTTTCTTATAAGGACCGGAGATCCCAGGTAGCAGCCCCAGACTTGTCTAATGAGGCTACCCTAGATGATTCTTCTCTGTTGCAGGAAGCTCTCTTCTCTGGGATCAACCCAAGAGTCCTCCCAGGCGTCATCCCAGAATGTTTTGACCTCTGCGTTCAGGACCGGAGATCCCAGCTACCTGCCCCAGACTCCTCCAAGTAAGTAGCTCGAGACATTTTTGTTCTCCTGTAGAGAAATCTCTCAACTCCGACAGCCACCTGAGACTCCTCCCAGGCATCTCCCACAGTCTTCTGTCCTCTGCTTTACCTACCTAAGGGGTCAGGTAGAAGCCCCAGACTCCTCCAAGGAAGCTACCGTTGAGGTTTTTTCTGTTTTGGCGGAGCCTGTGCCCTCTGGGATCCCTTCCAGACGTCTCCTAGAGTCTTTTGGGCTTTTCTTATAAGGACCGGAGATCGCAGGTAGCAGCCCCAGACTTGTCTAATGAGGCTACCCTAAATGATTCTTCTCTTTTGCAGGAAGCTCTCTTCTCTGGGATCGACCCAAGACTCCTCCCAGGCGTCATCCCAGAACGTTTTGACATCTGCGTTCGGGACCGGAGATCCCATCTACCTGCCCCAGACTCCTCCAAGTAAGTAGCTCGAGACATTTTTGTTCTCCTGTAGAGAAATCCCTCAACTCCGACAGGCACCTGAGACTCCTCCCAGGCATCTCCCACAGTCTTCTGTCCTCTGCTTTACCTACCTAAGGGGTCAGGTAGAAACCCCAGACTCCTCCAAGGAAGCTACCGTTGAGGCTTTTTTCTTTTTTGGAGGAAACACTGCCCTCCGGGATCCCCTTTGATTCCTTCCAGACGTCTCCTAGAGTCTTTTGGCCTTTTCTTATAAGGACCCGAGATCGCAGGTAGCAGCCCCAGACTTGTTTAATGAGGCTACCCTAGATGATTCTTCTCTTTTGCAGGAAGCTCTCTTCTCCGGAATCAACCCAAGACTCCTCCCAGGCGTCATCCCAGAACATTTTGACCTCTGCGTTCGGGACCGGAGATCCCAGCTACCTGCCCCAGACTCCTCCAAGTAAGTAGCTCGAGACATTTTTGTTCTCCTGTAGAGAAATCTCTCAACTCCGACAGCCACCTGAGACTCCTCCCAGGCATCTCCCACAGTCTTCTGTCCTCTGCTTTACCTACCTAAGGGGTCAGGTAGAAGCCCCAGACTCCTCCAAGGAAGCTACCATTGAGGTTTTTTCTTTTTTGGAGGAGCCTGTGCCCTCCGGGATCCCCTGTGATTCCTTCCAGACGTCTCCTAGAGTCTTTTGGGCTTTTCTTATAAGGACCGGAGATCCCAGGTAGCAGCCCCAGACTTGTCTAATGAGGCTACCCTAGATGATTCTTCTGTTTTGCAGGAAGCTCTCTTCTCCAGGATTGACCCAAGACTCCTCCCAGGCGTCATCCCAGAACGTTTTGACCTCTGCATTCGGGACCGGAGATCCCAGCTACCTGCCCCAGACTCCTCCAAGTAAGTAGCTCGAGACATTTTTGTTCTCCTGTAGAGAAATCTCTCAACTCCGACAGCCACCTGAGACTCCTCCCAGGCATCTCCCACAGTCTTCTGTCCTCTGCTTTACCTACCTAAGGGGTCAGGTAGAAGCCCTAGACTCCTCCAAGGAAGCTACCGTTGACGTTTTTTTCTTTTTTGGAGGAACCTCTGCCCTCCGGGATCCCCTGTGATTCCTTCCAGACGTCTCCTAGCGTCTTTTGGCCTTTTCTTATAAGGACCGGAGATCTCAGGTAGCAGCCCCAGATTTGTCTAATGAGGCTACCCTAGATGATTCTTCTCTTTTGCAGGAAGCTCTCTTCTCCGGGATCGACCCAAGACTCCTCCCAGGCGTCATCCCAGAACGTTTTGACCTCTGCGTTCGAGACCGGAGATCCCAGCTACCTGCCCCAGACTCCTCCAAGTAAGTAGCTCCAGACATTTTTGTTCTCCTGTAGAGAAATCTCTCAACTCCGACAGCCACCTGAGACTCCTCCCAGGCATCTCCCACAGTCTTCTGTCTTCTGCTTTACCTACCTAAGGGGTCAGGTAGAAGCCCCAGACTCCTCCAAGGAAGCTACCGTTGAGGTTTTTTTCTTTTTTGGAGGAACCTCTGCCCTCCTGGATTCCCTGTGATTCCTTCCAGACGTCTCCTAGCGTCTTTTGGCCTTTTCTTATAAGGACCGGAGATCCCAGGTAGCAGCCCCAGACTTGTCTAATGAGGCTACCCTAGATGATTCTTCTCTTTTGCAGGAAGCTCTCTTCTCTGGGATAAACCCAAGAGTCCTCCCAGGCGTCATCCCAGAATGTTTTGACCTCTGCGTTCAGGACCGGAGATCCCAGCTACCTGCCCCAGACTCCTCCAAGTAAGTAGCTCGACACATTTTTGTTCTCCTGTAGAGAAATCTCTCAACTCCGACAGCCACCTGAGACTCCTCCCAGGCATCTCCCACAGTCTTCTGTCTTCTGCTTTACCTACCTAAGGGGTCAGGTAGAAGCCCCAGACTCCTCCAAGGAAGCTACCGTTGAGGTTTTTTCTTTTTTGGAGGAACCTCTGCCCTCCTGGATTCCCTGTGATTCCTTCCAGACGTCTCCCAGCGTCTTTTGGCCTTTTCTTATAAGGACCGGAGATCCCAGGTAGCAGCCCCAGACTTGTCTAATGAGGCTACCCTAGATGATTCTTCTCTTTAGCAGGAAGCTCTCTTCTCTGGGATCAACCCAAGAGTCCTCCCAGGCATCATCCCAGAATGTTTTGACCTCTGCGTTCAGGACCGGAGATCCCAGCTACCTGCCCCAGACTCCTCCAAGTAAGTAGCTCGACACATTTTTGTTCTCCTGTAGAGAAATCTCTCAACTCCGACAGCCACCTGAGACTCCTCCCAGGCATCTCCCACAGTCTTCTGTCCTCTGCTTTACCTACCTAAGGAGTCAGGTAGAAGCCCCAGACTCCTCTTAGGAAGCTACCGTTGAGGTTTTTTCTGTTTTGGCGGAGCCTGTGCCCTCTGGGATCCCCTGTGATTCCTTCCAGACGTCTCCTAGAGTCTTTTGGGCTTTTCTTATAAGGACCGGAGATCGCAGGTAGCAGCCCCAGACTTGTCTAATGAGGCTACCCTAGATGATTCTTCTGTTTTGCAGGAAGCTCTCTTCTCCAGGATTGACCCAAGACTCCTCCCAGGCGTCATCCCAGAACGTTTTGACCTCTGCATTCGGGACCGGAGATCCCAGCTACCTGCCCCAGACTCCTCCAAGTAAGTAGCTCAAGACATTTTTGTTCTCCTGTAGAGAAATCTCTCAACTCCGACAGCCACCTGAGACTCCTCCCAGGCATCTCCCACAGTCTTCTGTCCTCTGCTTTACCTACCTAAGGGGTCAGGTAGAAGCCCTAGACTCCTCCAAGGAAGCTACCGTTGACGTTTTTTTCTTTTTTGGAGGAACCTCTGCCCTCCGGGATCCCCTGTGATTCCTTCCAGACGTCTCCTAGAGTCTTTTGGGCATTTCTTATAAGGACCCGAGATCGCAGGTAGCAGCCCCAGACTTGTCTAATGAGGCTACCCTAGATGATTCTTCTCTTTTGCAGGAAGCTCTCTTCTCCGGGATCGACCCAAGACTCCTCCCAGGCGTCATCCCAGAACATTTTGACCTCTGCGTTCGGGACCGGAGATCCCAGCTACCTGCCCCAGACTCCTCCAGGTAAGTAGCTCGAGACATTTTTGTTCTCCTGTAGAGAAATCTCTCAACTCCGACAGCCACCTGAGACTCCTCCCAGGCATCTCCCACAGTCTTCTGTCCTCTGCTTTACCTACCTAAGGGGTCAGGTAGAAGCCCCAGACTCCTCCAAGGAAGCTACCGTTGAGGTTTTTTTCTTTTTTTCGAGGAGCCTCTGACCTCCGGGATTCCCTGTGATTCCTTCCAGACGTCTCCTAGCGTCTTTTGGCCTTTTCTTATAAGGACCGGAGATCCCAGGTAGCAGCCCCAGACTTGTCTAATGAGGCTACCCTAGATGATTCTTCTCTTTTGCAGGAAGCTCTCTTCTCTGGGATCAACCCAAGAGTCCTCCCAGGCGTCATCCCAGAACGTTTTGACATCTGCGTTCGGGACCGGAGATCCCATCTACCTGCCCCAGACTCCTCCAAGTAAGTAGCTCGAGACATTTTTGTTCTCCTGTAGAGAAATCCCTCAACTCCGACAGGCACCTGAGACTCCTCCCAGGCATCTCCCACAGTCTTCTGTCCTCTGCTTTACCTACCTAAGGGGTCAGGTAGAAACCCCAGACTCCTCCAAGGAAGCTACCGTTGAGGCTTTTTTCTTTTTTGGAGGAAACACTGCCCTCCGGGATCCCCTTTGATTCCTTCCAGACGTCTCCTAGAGTCTTTTGGCCTTTTCTTATAAGGACCCGAGATCGCAGGTAGCAGCCCCAGACTTGTTTAATGAGGCTACCCTAGATGATTCTTCTCTTTTGCAGGAAGCTCTCTTCTCCGGAATCAACCCAAGACTCCTCCCAGGCGTCATCCCAGAACATTTTGACCTCTGCGTTCGGGACCGGAGATCCCATCTACCTGCCCCAGACTCCTCCAAGTAAGTAGCTCGAGACATTTTTGTTCTCCTGTAGAGAAATCTCTCAACTCCGACAGCCACCTGAGACTCCTCCCAGGCATCTCCCACAGTCTTCTGTCTTCTGCTTTACCTACCTAAGGGGTCAGGTAGAAGCCCCAGACTCCTCCAAGGAAGCTACCGTTGAGGTTTTTTTCTTTTTTGGAGGAACCTCTGCCCTCCTGGATTCCCTGTGATTCCTTCCAGACGTCTCCTAGCGTCTTTTGGCCTTTTCTTATAAGGACCGGAGATCCCAGGTAGCAGCCCCAGACTTGTCTAATGAGGCTACCCTAGATGATTCTTCTCTTTTGCAGGAAGCTCTCTTCTCTGGGATCAACCCAAGAGTCCTCCCAGGCGTCATCCCAGAATGTTTTGACCTCTGCGTTCAGGACCGGAGATCCCAGCTACCTGCCCCAGACTCCTCCAAGTAAGTAGCTCGACACATTTTTGTTCTCCTGTAGAGAAATCTCTCAACTCCGACAGCCACCTGAGACTCCTCCCAGGCATCTCCCACAGTCTTCTGTCTTCTGCTTTACCTACCTAAGGGGTCAGGTAGAAGCCCCAGACTCCTCCAAGGAAGCTACCGTTGAGGTTTTTTTCTTTTTTGGAGGAACCTCTGCCCTCCTGGATTCCCTGTGATTCCTTCCAGACGTCTCCTAGCGTCTTTTGGCCTTTTCTTATAAGGACCGGAGATCCCAGGTAGCAGCCCCAGACTTGTCTAATGAGGCTACCCTAGATGATTCTTCTCTTTTGCAGGAAGCTCTCTTCTCCGGGATCGACCCAAGACTCCTCCCAGGCGTCATCCCAGAACATTTTGACCTCTGCGTTCGGGACCGGAGATCCCAGCTACCTGCCCCGGACTCCTCCAGGTAAGTAGCTCGAGACATTTTTGTTCTCCTGTAGAGAAATCTCTCAACTCCGACAGCCACCTGAGACTCCTCCCAGGCATCTCCCACAGTCTTCTGTCCTCTGCTTTACCTACCGAAGGGGTCAGGTAGAAGCCCCAGACTCCTCCAAGGAAGCTACCGTTGAGGTTTTTTTCTTTTTTTCGAGGAGCCTCTGACCTCCGGGATTCCCTGTGATTCCTTCCAGACGTCTCCTAGCGTCTTTTGGCCTTTTCTTATAAGGACCGGAGATCCCAGGTAGCAGCCCCAGACTTGTCTAATGAGGCTACCCTAGATGATTCTTCTCTTTTGCAGGAAGCTCTCTTCTCTGGGATCGACCCAAGACTCCTCCCAGGCGTCATCCCAGAACGTTTTGACATCTGCATTCGGGACCGGAGATCCCAGCTACCTGCCCCAGACTCCTCCAAGTAAGTAGCTCGAGACATTTTTGTTCTCCTGTAGAGAAATCCCTCAACTCCGACAGGCACCTGAGACTCCTCCCAGGCATCTCCCACAGTCTTCTCTCCTCTGCTTTACCTACCTAAGGGGTCAGGTAGAAACCCCAGACTCCTCCAAGGAAGCTACCGTTGAGGCTTTTTTCTTTTTTGGAGGAAACACTGCCCTCCGGGATCCCCTTTGATTCCTTCCAGACGTCTCCTAGAGTCTTTTGGCCTTTTCTTATAAGGACCCGAGATCGCAGGTAGCAGCCCCAGACTTGTTTAATGAGGCTACCCTAGATGATTCTTCTCTTTTGCAGGAAGCTCTCTTCTCCGGAATCAACCCAAGACTCCTCCCAGGCGTCATCCCAGAACATTTTGACCTCTGCGTTCGGGACCGGAGATCCCAGCTACCTGCCCCAGACTCCTCCAAGTAAGTAGCTCGAGACATTTTTGTTCTCCTGTAGAGAAATCTCTCAACTCCGACAGCCACCTGAGACTCCTCCCAGGCATCTCCCACAGTCTTCTGTCCTCTGCTTTACCTACCTAAGGGGTCAGGTAGAAGCCCCAGACTCCTCCAAGGAAGCTACCATTGAGGTTTTTTCTTTTTTGAAGGAGCCTGTGCCCTCCGGGATCCCCTGTGATTCCTTCCAGACGTCTCCTAGAGTCTTTTGGCCTTTTCTTATAAGGACCCGAGATCGCAGGTAGCAGCCCCAGACTTGTCTAATGAGGCTACCCTAGATGATTCTTCTCTTTTGCAGGAAGTTCTCTTCTCCGGGATCGACCCAAGACTCCTCCCAGGCGTCATCCCAGAATGTTTTGACCTCTGCGTTCGGGACCGGAGATCCCATCTACCTGCCCCAGACTCCTCCAAGTAAGTAGCTCGAGACATTTTTGTTCTCCTGTAGAGAAATCTCTCAACTCCGTCAGCCACCTGAGACTCCTCCCAGGCATCTCCCACAGTCTTCTGTCTTCTGCTTTACCTACCTAAGGGGTCAGGTAGAAGCCCCAGACTCCTCCAAGGAAGCTACCGTTGAGGTTTTTTTCTTTTTTGGAGGAACCTCTGCCCTCCTGGATTCCCTGTGATTCCTTCCAGACGTCTCCTAGCGTCTTTTGGCCTTTTCTTATAAGGACTGGAGATCCCAGGTAGCAGCCCCAGACTTGTCTAATGAGGCTACCCTAGATGATTCTTCTCTTTTGCAGGAAGCTCTCTTCTCTGGGATCAACCCAAGAGTCCTCCCAGGCGTCATCCCAGAATGTTTTGACCTCTGCGTTCAGGACCGGAGATCCCAGCTACCTGCCCCAGACTCCTCCAAGTAAGTAGCTCAAGACATTTTTGTTCTCCTGTAGAGAAATCTCTCAACTCCGACAGCCACCTGAGACTCCTCCCAGGCATCTCCCACAGTCTTCTGTCTTCTGCTTTACCTACCTAAGGGGTCAGGTAGAAGCCCCAGACTCCTCCAAGGAAGCTACCGTTGAGGTTTTTTTCTTTTTTGGAGGAACCTCTGCCCTCCTGGATTCCCTGTGATTCCTTCCAGACGTCTCCTAGCGTCTTTTGGCCTTTTCTTATAAGGACCGGAGATCCCAGGTAGCAGCCCCAGACTTGTCTAATGAGGCTACCCTAGATGATTCTTCTCTTTTGCAGGAAGCTCTCTTCTCTGGGATCAACCCAAGAGTCCTCCCAGGCGTCATCCCAGAATGTTTTGACCTCTGCGTTCAGGACCGGAGATCCCAGCTACCTGCCCCAGACTCCTCCAAGTAAGTAGCTCGACACATTTTTGTTCTCCTGTAGAGAAATCTCTCAACTCCGACAGCCACCTGAGACTCCTCCCAGGCATCTCCCAGTCTTCTGTCTTCTGCTTTACCTACCTAAGGGGTCAGGTAGAAGCCCCAGACTCCTCCAAGGAAGCTACCGTTGAGGTTTTTTTCTTTTTTGGAGGAACCTCTGCCCTCCTGGATTCCCTGTGATTCCTTCCAGACGTCTCCTAGAGTCTTTTGGCCTTTTCTTATAAGGACCGGAGATCCCAGGTAGCAGCCCCAGACTTGTCTAATGAGGCTACCCTAGATGATTCTTCTCTTTTGCAGGAAGCTCTCTTCTCTGGGATCAACCCAAGAGTCCTCCCAGGCGTCATCCCAGAATGTTTTGACCTCTGCGTTCAGGACCGGAGATCCCAGCTACCTGCCCCAGACTCCTCCAAGTAAGTAGCTCGAGACATTTTTGTTCTCCTGTAGAGAAATCTCTCAACTCCGTCAGCCACCTGAGACTCCTCCCAGGCATCTCCCACAGTCTTCTGTCCTCTGCTTTACCTACCTAAGGGGTCAGGTAGAAGCCCCAGACTCCTCTTAGGAAGCTACCGTTGAGGTTTTTTCTGTTTTGGCGGAGCCTGTGCCCTCTGGGATCCCCTGTGATTCCTTCCAGACGTCTCCTAGAGTCTTTTGGGCTTTTCTTATAAGGACCGGAGATCGCAGGTAGCAGCCCCAGACTTGTCTAATGAGGCTACCCTAGATGATTCTTCTCTTTTGCAGGAAGCTCTCTTCTCCGGGATCGACCCAAGACTCCTCCCAGGCGTCATCCCAGAACATTTTTACCTCTGCGTTCGGGACCGGAGATCCCAGCTACCTGCCCCAGACTCCTCCAGGTAAGTAGCTCGAGACATTTTTGTTCTCCTGTAGAGAAATCTCTCAACTCCGACAGCCACCTGAGACTCCTCCCAGGCATCTCCCACAGTCTTCTGTCCTCTGCTTTACCTACCTAAGGGGTCAGGTAGAAGCCCCAGACTCCTCCAAGGAAGCTACCGTTGAGGTTTTTTTCTTTTTTTCGAGGAGCCTCTGCCCTCCTGGATTCCCTGTGATTCCTTCCAGACGTCTCCTAGCGTCTTTTGGCCTTTTCTTATAAGGACCGGAGATCCCAGGTAGCAGCCCCAGACTTGTCTAATGAGGCTACCCTAGATGATTCTTCTCTTTTGCAGGAAGCTCTCTTCTCTGGGATCGACCCAAGACTCCTCCCAGGCGTCATCCCAGAACGTTTTGACATCTGCGTTCGGGACCGGAGATCCCATCTACCTGCCCCAGACTCCTCCAAGTAAGTAGCTCGAGACATTTTTGTTCTCCTGTAGAGAAATCCCTCAACTCCGACAGGCACCTGAGACTCCTCCCAGGCATCTCCCACAGTCTTCTGTCCTCTGCTTTACCTACCTAAGGGGTCAGGTAGAAGCCCCAGACTCCTCCAAGGAAGCTACCATTGAGGTTTTTTCTGTTTTGGAGGAGCCTGTGCCCTCTGGGATCCCCTGTGATTCCTTCCAGACGTCTCCTAGAGTCTTTTGGCCTTTTCTTATAAGGACCGGAGATCCCAGGTAGCAGCCCCAGACTTGTCTAATGAGGCTACCCTAGATGATTCTTTTCTTTTGCAGGAAGTTCTCTTCTCCGGGGTCGACCCAAGACTCCTCCCAGGCGTCATCCCAGAATGTTTTGACCTCTGCGTTCGGGACCGGAGATCCCATCTACCTGCCCCAGACTCCTCCAAGTAAGTAGCTCGAGACATTTTTGTTCTCCTGTAGAGAAATCTCTCAACTCCGTCAGCCACCTGAGACTCCTCCCAGGCATCTCCCACAGTCTTCTGTCCTCTGCTTTACCTACCTAAGGGGTCAGGTAGAAGCCCCAGACTCCTCTTAGGAAGCTACTGTTGAGGCTTTTTTCTGTTTTGGAGGAGCCTGTGCCCTCTGGGATCCCCTGTGATTCCTTCCAGACGTCTCCTAGCGTCTTTTGGCCTTTTCTTATAAGGACCGGAGATCTCAGGTAGCAGCCCCAGATTTGTCTAATGAGGCTACCCTAGATGATTCTTCTCTTTTGCAGGAAGCTCTCTTCTCCGGGATCGACCCAAGACTCCTCCCAGGCGTCATCCCAGAACGTTTTGACCTCTGCGTTCGAGACCGGAGATCCCAGCTACCTGCCCCAGACTCCTCCAAGTAAGTAGCTCGAGACATTTTTGTTCTCCTGTAGAGAAATCTCTCAACTCCGACAGCCACCTGAGACTCCTCCCAGGCATCTCCCACAGTCTTCTGTCTTCTGCTTTACCTACCTAAGGGGTCAGGTAGAAGCCCCAGACTCCTCCAAGGAAGCTACCGTTGAGGTTTTTTTCTTTTTTGGAGGAACCTCTGCCCTCCTGGATTCCCTGTGATTCCTTCCAGACGTCTCCTAGCGTCTTTTGGCCTTTTCTTATAAGGACCGGAGATCCCAGGTAGCAGCCCCAGACTTGTCTAATGAGGCTACCCTAGATGATTCTTCTCTTTTGCAGGAAGCTCTCTTCTCTGGGATCAACCCAAGAGTCCTCCCAGGCGTCATCCCAGAATGTTTTGACCTCTGCGTTCAGGACCGGAGATCCCAGCTACCTGCCCCAGACTCCTCCAAGTAAGTAGCTCGAGACATTTTTGTTCTCCTGTAGAGAAATCTCTCAACTCCGTCAGCCACCTGAGACTCCTCCCAGGCATCTCCCACAGTCTTCTGTCCTCTGCTTTACCTACCTAAGGGGTCAGGTAGAAGCCCCAGACTCCTCTTAGGAAGCTACCGTTGAGGTTTTTTCTGTTTTGGCGGAGCCTGTGCCCTCTGGGATCCCCTGTGATTCCTTCCAGACGTCTCCTAGAGTCTTTTGGGCTTTTCTTATAAGGACCGGAGATCGCAGGTAGCAGCCCCAGACTTGTCTAATGAGGCTACCCTAGATGATTCTTCTGTTTTGCAGGAAGCTCTCTTCTCCAGGATTGACCCAAGACTCCTCCCAGGCGTCATCCCAGAACGTTTTGACCTCTGCGTTCGGGACCGGAGATCCCATCTACCTGCCCCAGACTCCTCCAAGTAAGTAGCTCGAGACATTTTTGTTCTCCTGTAGAGAAATCCCTCAACTCCGACAGGCACCTGAGACTCCTCCCAGGCATCTCCCACAGTCTTCTGTCCTCTGCTTTACCTACCTAAGGGGTCAGGTAGAAGCCCCAGACTCCTCCAAGGAAGCTACCATTGAGGTTTTTTCTTTTTTGGAGGAGCCTGTGCCCTCCGGGATCCCCTGTGATTCCTTCCAGACGTCTCCTAGAGTCTTTTGGCCTTTTCTTATAAGGACCGGAGATCCCAGGTAGCAGCCCCAGACTTGTCTAATGAGGCTACCCTAGATGATTCTTTTCTTTTGCAGGAAGTTCTCTTCTCCGGGGCCGACCCAAGACTCCTCCCAGGCGTCATCCCAGAATGTTTTGACCTCTGCGTTCGGGACCGGAGATCCCATCTACCTGCCCCAGACTCCTCCAAGTAAGTAGCTCGAGACATTTTTGTTCTCCTGTAGAGAAATCTCTCAACTCCGTCAGCCACCTGAGACTCCTCCCAGGCATCTCCCACAGTCTTCTGTCCTCTGCTTTACCTACCTAAGGGGTCAGGTAGAAGCCCCAGACTCCTCTTAGGAAGCTACTGTTGAGGCTTTTTTCTGTTTTGGAGGAGCCTGTGCCCTCTGGGATCCCCTGTGATTCCTTCCAGACGTCTCCTAGCGTCTTTTGGCCTTTTCTTATAAGGACCGGAGATCTCAGGTAGCAGCCCCAGATTTGTCTAATGAGGCTACCCTAGATGATTCTTCTCTTTTGCAGGAAGCTCTCTTCTCCGGGATCGACCCAAGACTCCTCCCAGGCGTCATCCCAGAACGTTTTGACCTCTGCGTTCGAGACCGGAGATCCCAGCTACCTGCCCCAGACTCCTCCAAGTAAGTAGCTCGAGACATTTTTGTTCTCCTGTAGAGAAATCTCTCAACTCCGACAGCCACCTGAGACTCCTCCCAGGCATCTCCCACAGTCTTCTGTCTTCTGCTTTACCTACCTAAGGGGTCAGGTAGAAGCCCCAGACTCCTCCAAGGAAGCTACCGTTGAGGTTTTTTTCTTTTTTGGAGGAACCTCTGCCCTCCTGGATTCCCTGTGATTCCTTCCAGACGTCTCCTAGCGTCTTTTGGCCTTTTCTTATAAGGACCGGAGATCCCAGGTAGCAGCCCCAGACTTGTCTAATGAGGCTACCCTAGATGATTCTTCTCTTTTGCAGGAAGCTCTCTTCTCTGGGATCAACCCAAGAGTCCTCCCAGGCGTCATCCCAGAATGTTTTGACCTCTGCGTTCAGGACCGGAGATCCCAGCTACCTGCCCCAGACTCCTCCAAGTAAGTAGCTCGAGACATTTTTGTTCTCCTGTAGAGAAATCTCTCAACTCCGACAGCCACCTGAGACTCCTCCCAGGCATCTCCCACAGTCTTCTGTCCTCTGCTTTACCTACCTAAGGGGTCAGGTAGAAGCCCCAGACTCCTCTTAGGAAGCTACCGTTGAGGTTTTTTCTGTTTTGGCGGAGCCTGTGCCCTCTGGGATCCCCTGTGATTCCTTCCAGACGTCTCCTAGAGTCTTTTGGGCTTTTCTTATAAGGACCGGAGATCGCAGGTAGCAGCCCCAGACTTGTCTAATGAGGCTACCCTAGATGATTCTTCTGTTTTGCAGGAAGCTCTCTTCTCCAGGATTGACCCAAGACTCCTCCCAGGCGTCATCCCAGAACGTTTTGACCTCTGCGTTCGGGACCGGAGATCCCAGCTACCTGCCCCAGACTCCTCCAAGTAAGTAGCTCGAGACATTTTTGTTCTCCTGTAGAGAAATCTCTCAACTCCGACAGCCACCTGAGACTCCTCCCAGGCATCTCCCACAGTCTTCTGTCCTCTGCTTTACCTACCTAAGGGGTCAGGTAGAAGCCCTAGACTCCTCCAAGGAAGCTACCGTTGACGTTTTTTTCTTTTTTGGAGGAACCTCTGCCCTCCGGGATCCCCTGTGATTCCTTCCAGACGTCTCCTAGCGTCTTTTGGCCTTTTCTTATAAGGACCGGAGATCCCAGGTAGCAGCCCCAGACTTGTCTAATGAGGCTACCCTAGATGATTCTTCTCTTTTGCAGGAAGCTCTCTTCTCTGGGATCGACCCAAGACTCCTCCCAGGCGTCATCCCAGAACGTTTTGACATCTGCGTTCGGGACCGGAGATCCCATCTACCTGCCCCAGACTCCTCCAAGTAAGTAGCTCGAGACATTTTTGTTCTCCTGTAGAGAAATCCCTCAACTCCGACAGGCACCTGAGACTCCTCCCAGGCATCTCCCACAGTCTTCTGTCCTCTGCTTTACCTACCTAAGGGGTCAGGTAGAAACCCCAGACACCTCCAAAGAAGCTACCGTTGAGGTTTTTTTCTTTTTTGGAGGAACCTCTGCCCTCCTGGATTCCCTGTGATTCCTTCCAGACGTCTCCTAGCGTCTTTTGGCCTTTTCTTATAAGGACCGGAGATCCCAGGTAGCAGCCCCAGACTTGTCTAATGAGGCTACCCTAGATGATTCTTCTCTTTTGCAGGAAGCTCTCTTCTCTGGGATCAACCCAAGAGTCCTCCCAGGCGTCATCCCAGAATGTTTTGACCTCTGCGTTCAGGACCGGAGATCCCAGCTACCTGCCCCAGACTCCTCCAAGTAAGTAGCTCGAGACATTTTTGTTCTCCTGTAGAGAAATCTCTCAACTCCGACAGCCACCTGAGACTCCTCCCAGGCATCTCCCACAGTCTTCTGTCCTCTGCTTTACCTACCTAAGGGGTCAGGTAGAAGCCCCAGACTCCTCTTAGGAAGCTACCGTTGAGGTTTTTTCTGTTTTGGCGGAGCCTGTGCCCTCTGGGATCCCCTGTGATTCCTTCCAGACGTCTCCTAGAGTCTTTTGGGCTTTTCTTATAAGGACCGGAGATCCCAGGTAGCAGCCCCAGACTTGTCTAATGAGGCTACCCTAGATGATTCTTCTCTTTTGCAGGAAGCTCTCTTCTCCGGGATCGACCCAAGACTCCTCCCAGGCGTCATCCCAGAACATTTTTACCTCTGCGTTCGGGACCGGAGATCCCAGCTACCTGCCCCAGACTCCTCCAGGTAAGTAGCTCGAGACATTTTTGTTCTCCTGTAGAGAAATCTCTCAACTCCGACAGCCACCTGAGACTCCTCCCAGGCATCTCCCACAGTCTTCTGTCCTCTGCTTTACCTACCTAAGGGGTCAGGTAGAAGCCCCAGACTCCTCCAAGGAAGCTACCGTTGAGGTTTTTTTCTTTTTTTCGAGGAGCCTCTGCCCTCCTGGATTCCCTGTGATTCCTTCCAGACGTCTCCTAGCGTCTTTTGGCCTTTTCTTATAAGGACCGGAGATCCCAGGTAGCAGCCCCAGACTTGTCTAATGAGGCTACCCTAGATGATTCTTCTCTTTTGCAGGAAGCTCTCTTCTCTGGGATCGACCCAAGACTCCTCCCAGGCGTCATCCCAGAACGTTTTGACATCTGCGTTCGGGACCGGAGATCCCATCTACCTGCCCCAGACTCCTCCAAGTAAGTAGCTCGAGACATTTTTGTTCTCCTGTAGAGAAATCCCTCAACTCCGACAGGCACCTGAGACTCCTCCCAGGCATCTCCCACAGTCTTCTGTCCTCTGCTTTACCTACCTAAGGGGTCAGGTAGAAACCCCAGACACCTCCAAGGAAGCTACCGTTGAGGCTTTTTTCTTTTTTGGAGGAAACACTGCCCTCCGGGATCCCCTTTGATTCCTTCCAGACGTCTCCTAGAGTCTTTTGGCCTTTTCTTATAAGGACCCGAGATCGCAGGTAGCAGCCCCAGACTTGTTTAATGAGGCTACCCTAGATGATTCTTCTCTTTTGCAGGAAGCTCTCTTCTCCGGAATCAACCCAAGACTCCTCCCAGGCGTCATCCCAGAACATTTTGACCTCTGCGTTCGGGACCGGAGATCCCAGCTACCTGCCCCAGACTCCTCCAAGTAAGTAGCTCGAGACATTTTTGTTCTCCTGTAGAGAAATCTCTCAACTCCGACAGCCACCTGAGACTCCTCCCAGGCATCTCCCACAGTCTTCTGTCCTCTGCTTTACCTACCTAAGGGGTCAGGTAGAAGCCCCAGACTCCTCCAAGGAAGCTACCATTGAGGTTTTTTCTTTTTTGGAGGAGCCTGTGCCCTCCGGGATCCCCTGTGATTCCTTCCAGACGTCTCCTAGCGTCTTTTGGCCTTTTCTTATAAGGACCGGAGATCTCAGGTAGCAGCCCCAGATTTGTCTAATGAGGCTACCCTACATGATTCTTCTCTTTTGCAGGAAGCTCTCTTCTCCGGGATCGACCCAAGACTCCTCCCAGGCGTCATCCCAGAACGTTTTGACCTCTGCGTTCGAGACCGGAGATCCCAGCTACCTGCCCCAGACTCCTCCAAGTAAGTAGCTCGAGACATTTTTGTTCTCCTGTAGAGAAATCTCTCAACTCCGACAGCCACCTGAGACTCCTCCCAGGCATCTCCCACAGTCTTCTGTCTTCTGCTTTACCTACCTAAGGGGTCAGGTAGAAGCCCCAGACTCCTCTTAGGAAGCTACCGTTGAGGTTTTTTCTGTTTTGGCGGAGCCTGTGCCCTCTGGGATCCCCTGTGATTCCTTCCAGACGTCTCCTAGAGTCTTTTGGGCTTTTCTTATAAGGACCGGAGATCGCAGGTAGCAGCCCCAGACTTGTCTAATGAGGCTACCCTAGATGATTCTTCTGTTTTGCAGGAAGCTCTCTTCTCCAGGATTGACCCAAGACTCCTCCCAGGCGTCATCCCAGAACGTTTTGACCTCTGCATTCGGGACCGGAGATCCCAGCTACCTGCCCCAGACTCCTCCAAGTAAGTAGCTCGAGACATTTTTGTTCTCCTGTAGAGAAATCTCTCAACTCCGACAGCCACCTGAGACTCCTCCCAGGCATCTCCCACAGTCTTCTGTCCTCTGCTTTACCTACCTAAGGGGTCAGGTAGAAGCCCTAGACTCCTCCAAGGAAGCTACCGTTGACGTTTTTTTCTTTTTTGGAGGAACCTCTGCCCTCCGGGATCCCCTGTGATTCCTTCCAGACGTCTCCTAGAGTCTTTTGGGCATTTCTTATAAGGACCCGAGATCGCAGGTAGCAGCCCCAGACTTGTCTAATGAGGCTACCCTAGATGATTCTTCTCTTTTGCAGGAAGCTCTCTTCTCCGGGATCGACCCAAGACTCCTCCCAGGCGTCATCCCAGAACATTTTTACCTCTGCGTTCGGGACCGGAGATCCCAGCTACCTGCCCCAGACTCCTCCAAGTAAGTAGCTCGACACATTTTTGTTCTCCTGTAGAGAAATCTCTCAACTCCGACAGCCACCTGAGACTCCTCCCAGGCATCTCCCACAGTCTTCTGTCCTCTGCTTTACCTACCTAAGGGGTCAGGTAGAAGCCCCAGACTCCTCTTAGGAAGCTACCGTTGAGGTTTTTTCTGTTTTGGCGGAGCCTGTGCCCTCTGGGATCCCCTGTGATTCCTTCCAGACGTCTCCTAGAGTCTTTTGGGCTTTTCTTATAAGGACCGGAGATCCCAGGTAGCAGCCCCAGACTTGTCTAATGAGGCTACCCTAGATGATTCTTCTCTTTTGCAGGAAGCTCTCTTCTCCGGGATCGACCCAAGACTCCTCCCAGGCGTCATCCCAGAACATTTTTACCTCTGCGTTCGGGACCGGAGATCCCAGCTACCTGCCCCAGACTCCTCCAGGTAAGTAGCTCGAGACATTTTTGTTCTCCTGTAGAGAAATCTCTCAACTCCGACAGCCACCTGAGACTCCTCCCAGGCATCTCCCACAGTCTTCTGTCCTCTGCTTTACCTACCTAAGGGGTCAGGTAGAAGCCCCAGACTCCTCCAAGGAAGCTACCGTTGAGGTTTTTTTCTTTTTTTCGAGGAGCCTCTGCCCTCCTGGATTCCCTGTGATTCCTTCCAGACGTCTCCTAGCGTCTTTTGGCCTTTTCTTATAAGGACCGGAGATCCCAGGTAGCAGCCCCAGACTTGTCTAATGAGGCTACCCTAGATGATTCTTCTCTTTTGCAGGAAGCTCTCTTCTCTGGGATCGACCCAAGACTCCTCCCAGGCGTCATCCCAGAACGTTTTGACATCTGCGTTCGAGACCGGAGATCCCATCTACCTGCCCCAGACTCCTCCAAGTAAGTAGCTCGAGACATTTTTGTTCTCCTGTAGAGAAATCCCTCAACTCCGACAGGCACCTGAGACTCCTCCCAGGCATCTCCCACAGTCTTCTGTCCTCTGCTTTACCTACCTAAGGGGTCAGGTAGAAACCCCAGACACCTCCAAGGAAGCTACCGTTGAGGCTTTTTTCTTTTTTGGAGGAAACACTGCCCTCCGGGATCCCCTTTGATTCCTTCCAGACGTCTCCTAGAGTCTTTTGGCCTTTTCTTATAAGGACCCGAGATCGCAGGTAGCAGCCCCAGACTTGTTTAATGAGGCTACCCTAGATGATTCTTCTCTTTTGCAGGAAGCTCTCTTCTCCGGAATCAACCCAAGACTCCTCCCAGGCGTCATCCCAGAACATTTTGACCTCTGCGTTCGGGACCGGAGATCCCAGCTACCTGCCCCAGACTCCTCCAAGTAAGTAGCTCGAGACATTTTTGTTCTCCTGTAGAGAAATCTCTCAACTCCGACAGCCACCTGAGACTCCTCCCAGGCATCTCCCACAGTCTTCTGTCCTCTGCTTTACCTACCTAAGGGGTCAGGTAGAAGCCCCAGACTCCTCCAAGGAAGCTACCATTGAGGTTTTTTCTTTTTTGGAGGAGCCTGTGCCCTCCGGGATCCCCTGTGATTCCTTCCAGACGTCTCCTAGCGTCTTTTGGCCTTTTCTTATAAGGACCGGAGATCTCAGGTAGCAGCCCCAGATTTGTCTAATGAGGCTACCCTACATGATTCTTCTCTTTTGCAGGAAGCTCTCTTCTCCGGGATCGACCCAAGACTCCTCCCAGGCGTCATCCCAGAACGTTTTGACCTCTGCGTTCGAGACCGGAGATCCCAGCTACCTGCCCCAGACTCCTCCAAGTAAGTAGCTCGAGACATTTTTGTTCTCCTGTAGAGAAATCTCTCAACTCCGACAGCCACCTGAGACTCCTCCCAGGCATCTCCCACAGTCTTCTGTCTTCTGCTTTACCTACCTAAGGGGTCAGGTAGAAGCCCCAGACTCCTCTTAGGAAGCTACCGTTGAGGTTTTTTCTGTTTTGGCAGAGCCTGTGCCCTCTGGGATCCCCTGTGATTCCTTCCAGACGTCTCCTAGAGTCTTTTGGGCTTTTCTTATAAGGACCGGAGATCGCAGGTAGCAGCCCCAGACTTGTCTAATGAGGCTACCCTAGATGATTCTTCTGTTTTGCAGGAAGCTCTCTTCTCCAGGATTGACCCAAGACTCCTCCCAGGCGTCATCCCAGAACGTTTTGACCTCTGCATTCGGGACCGGAGATCCCAGCTACCTGCCCCAGACTCCTCCAAGTAAGTAGCTCGAGACATTTTTGTTCTCCTGTAGAGAAATCTCTCAACTCCGACAGCCACCTGAGACTCCTCCCAGGCATCTCCCACAGTCTTCTGTCCTCTGCTTTACCTACCTAAGGGGTCAGGTAGAAGCCCTAGACTCCTCCAAGGAAGCTACCGTTGACGTTTTTTTCTTTTTTGGAGGAACCTCTGCCCTCCGGGATCCCCTGTGATTCCTTCCAGACGTCTCCTAGAGTCTTTTGGGCATTTCTTATAAGGACCCGAGATCGCAGGTAGCAGCCCCAGACTTGTCTAATGAGGCTACCCTAGATGATTCTTCTCTTTTGCAGGAAGCTCTCTTCTCCGGGATCGACCCAAGACTCCTCCCAGGCGTCATCCCAGAACATTTTTACCTCTGCGTTCGGGACCGGAGATCCCAGCTACCTGCCCCAGACTCCTCCAGGTAAGTAGCTCGAGACATTTTTGTTCTCCTGTAGAGAAATCTCTCAACTCCGACAGCCACCTGAGACTCCTCCCAGGCATCTCCCACAGTCTTCTGTCCTCTGCTTTACCTACCTAAGGGGTCAGGTAGAAGCCCTAGACTCCTCCAAGGAAGCTACCGTTGACGTTTTTTTCTTTTTTGGAGGAACCTCTGCCCTCCGGGATTCCCTGTGATTCCTTCCAGACGTCTCCTAGCGTCTTTTGGCCTTTTCTTATAAGGACCGGAGATCCCAGGTAGCAGCCCCAGACTTGTCTAATGAGGCTACCCTAGATGATTCTTCTCTTTTGCAGGAAGCTCTCTTCTCCGGGATCGACCCAAGACTCCTCCCAGGCGTCATCCCAGAACATTTTTACCTCTGCGTTCGGGACCGGAGATCCCATCTACCTGCCCCAGACTCCTCCAAGTAAGTAGCTCGAGACATTTTTGTTCTCCTGTAGAGAAATCTCTCAACTCCGACAGCCACCTGAGACTCCTCCCAGGCATCTCCCACAGTCTTCTGTCCTCTGCTTTACCTACCTAAGGGGTCAGGTAGAAGCCCCAGACTCCTCCAAGGAAGCTACCGTTGAGGTTTTTTTCTTTTTTTCGAGGAGCCTCTGCCCTCCTGGATTCCCTGTGATTCCTTCCAGACGTCTCCTAGCGTCTTTTGGCCTTTTCTTATAAGGACCGGAGATCCCAGGTAGCAGCCCCAGACTTGTCTAATGAGGCTACCCTAGATGATTCTTCTCTTTTGCAGGAAGCTCTCTTCTCTGGGATCGACCCAAGACTCCTCCCAGGCGTCATCCCAGAACGTTTTGACATCTGCGTTCGGGACCGGAGATCCCATCTACCTGCCCCAGACTCCTCCAAGTAAGTAGCTCGAGACATTTTTGTTCTCCTGTAGAGAAATCCCTCAACTCCGACAGGCACCTGAGACTCCTCCCAGGCATCTCCCACAGTCTTCTGTCCTCTGCTTTACCTACCTAAGGGGTCAGGTAGAAACCCCAGACACCTCCAAGGAAGCTACCGTTGAGGCTTTTTTCTTTTTTGGAGGAAACACTGCCCTCCGGGATCCCCTTTGATTCCTTCCAGACGTCTCCTAGAGTCTTTTGGCCTTTTCTTATAAGGACCCGAGATCGCAGGTAGCAGCCCCAGACTTGTTTAATGAGGCTACCCTAGATGATTCTTCTCTTTTGCAGGAAGCTCTCTTCTCCGGGATCGACCCAAGACTCCTCCCAGGCGTCATCCCAGAACATTTTTACCTCTGCGTTCGGGACCGGAGATCCCAGCTACCTGCCCCAGACTCCTCCAGGTAAGTAGCTCGAGACATTTTTGTTCTCCTGTAGAGAAATCTCTCAACTCCGACAGCCACCTGAGACTCCTCCCAGGCATCTCCCACAGTCTTCTGTCCTCTGCTTTACCTACCTAAGGGGTCAGGTAGAAGCCCTAGACTCCTCCAAGGAAGCTACCGTTGACGTTTTTTTCTTTTTTGGAGGAACCTCTGCCCTCCGGGATTCCCTGTGATTCCTTCCAGACGTCTCCTAGCGTCTTTTGGCCTTTTCTTATAAGGACCGGAGATCCCAGGTAGCAGCCCCAGACTTGTCTAATGAGGCTACCCTAGATGATTCTTCTCTTTTGCAGGAAGCTCTCTTCTCCGGGATCGACCCAAGACTCCTCCCAGGCGTCATCCCAGAACATTTTTACCTCTGCGTTCGGGACCGGAGATCCCATCTACCTGCCCCAGACTCCTCCAAGTAAGTAGCTCGAGACATTTTTGTTCTCCTGTAGAGAAATCTCTCAACTCCGACAGCCACCTGAGACTCCTCCCAGGCATCTCCCACAGTCTTCTGTCCTCTGCTTTACCTACCTAAGGGGTCAGGTAGAAGCCCCAGACTCCTCCAAGGAAGCTACCGTTGAGGTTTTTTTCTTTTTTTCGAGGAGCCTCTGACCTCCGGGATTCCCTGTGATTCCTTCCAGACGTCTCCTAGCGTCTTTTGGCCTTTTCTTATAAGGACCGGAGATCCCAGGTAGCAGCCCCAGACTTGTCTAATGAGGCTACCCTAGATGATTCTTCTCTTTTGCAGGAAGCTCTCTTCTCTGGGATCGACCCAAGACTCCTCCCAGGCGTCATCCCAGAACGTTTTGACATCTGCGTTCGGGACCGGAGATCCCATCTACCTGCCCCAGACTCCTCCAAGTAAGTAGCTCGAGACATTTTTGTTCTCCTGTAGAGAAATCCCTCAACTCCGACAGGCACCTGAGACTCCTCCCAGGCATCTCCCACAGTCTTCTGTCCTCTGCTTTACCTACCTAAGGGGTCAGGTAGAAACCCCAGACACCTCCAAGGAAGCTACCGTTGAGGCTTTTTTCTTTTTTGGAGGAAACACTGCCCTCCGGGATCCCCTTTGATTCCTTCCAGACGTCTCCTAGAGTCTTTTGGCCTTTTCTTATAAGGACCCGAGATCGCAGGTAGCAGCCCCAGACTTGTTTAATGAGGCTACCCTAGATGATTCTTCTCTTTTGCAGGAAGCTCTCTTCTCCGGAATCAACCCAAGACTCCTCCCAGGCGTCATCCCAGAACATTTTGACCTCTGCGTTCGGGACCGGAGATCCCAGCTACCTGCCCCAGACTCCTCCAAGTAAGTAGCTCGAGACATTTTTGTTCTCCTGTAGAGAAATCTCTCAACTCCGACAGCCACCTGAGACTCCTCCCAGGCATCTCCCACAGTCTTCTGTCCTCTGCTTTACCTACCTAAGGGGTGAGGTAGAAGCCCCAGACTCCTCCAAGGAAGCTACCATTGAGGTTTTTTCTTTTTTGGAGCAGCCTGTGCCCTCCGGGATCCCCTGTGATTCCTTCCAGACGTCTCCTAGCGTCTTTTGGCCTTTTCTTATAAGGACCGGAGATCCCAGGTAGCAGCCCCAGACTTGTCTAATGAGGCTACCCTAGATGATTCTTTTCTTTTGCAGGAAGTTCTCTTCTCCGGGGTCGACCCAAGACTCCTCCCAGGCGTCATCCCAGAATGTTTTGACCTCTGCGTTCGGGACCGGAGATCCCATCTACCTGCCCCAGACTCCTCCAAGTAAGTAGCTCGAGACATTTTTGTTCTCCTGTAGAGAAATCTCTCAACTCCGTCAGCCACCTGAGACTCCTCCCAGGCATCTCCCACAGTCTTCTGTCCTCTGCTTTACCTACCTAAGGGGTCAGGTAGAAGCCCCAGACTCCTCTTAGGAAGCTACTGTTGAGGCTTTTTTCTGTTTTGGAGGAGCCTGTGCCCTCTGGGATCCCCTGTGATTCCTTCCAGACGTCTCCTAGCGTCTTTTGGCCTTTTCTTATAAGGACCGGAGATCTCAGGTAGCAGCCCCAGATTTGTCTAATGAGGCTACCCTAGATGATTCTTCTCTTTTGCAGGAAGCTCTCTTCTCCGGGATCGACCCAAGACTCCTCCCAGGCGTCATCCCAGAACGTTTTGACCTCTGCGTTCGAGACCGGAGATCCCAGCTACCTGCCCCAGACTCCTCCAAGTAAGTAGCTCGAGACATTTTTGTTCTCCTGTAGAGAAATCTCTCAACTCCGACAGCCACCTGAGACTCCTCCCAGGCATCTCCCACAGTCTTCTGTCTTCTGCTTTACCTACCTAAGGGGTCAGGTAGAAGCCCCAGACTCCTCCAAGGAAGCTACCGTTGAGGTTTTTTTCTTTTTTGGAGGAACCTCTGCCCTCCTGGATTCCCTGTGATTCCTTCCAGACGTCTCCTAGCGTCTTTTGGCCTTTTCTTATAAGGACCGGAGATCCCAGGTAGCAGCCCCAGACTTGTCTAATGAGGCTACCCTAGATGATTCTTCTCTTTTGCAGGAAGCTCTCTTCTCTGGGATCAACCCAAGAGTCCTCCCAGGCGTCATCCCAGAATGTTTTGACCTCTGCGTTCAGGACCGGAGATCCCAGCTACCTGCCCCAGACTCCTCCAAGTAAGTAGCTCGAGACATTTTTGTTCTCCTGTAGAGAAATCTCTCAACTCCGACAGCCACCTGAGACTCCTCCCAGGCATCTCCCACAGTCTTCTGTCCTCTGCTTTACCTACCTAAGGGGTCAGGTAGAAGCCCCAGACTCCTCTTAGGAAGCTACCGTTGAGGTTTTTTCTGTTTTGGCGGAGCCTGTGCCCTCTGGGATCCCCTGTGATTCCTTCCAGACGTCTCCTAGAGTCTTTTGGGCTTTTCTTATAAGGACCGGAGATCGCAGGTAGCAGCCCCAGACTTGTCTAATGAGGCTACCCTAGATGATTCTTCTGTTTTGCAGGAAGCTCTCTTCTCCAGGATTGACCCAAGACTCCTCCCAGGCGTCATCCCAGAACGTTTTGACCTCTGCATTCGGGACCGGAGATCCCAGCTACCTGCCCCAGACTCCTCCAAGTAAGTAGCTCGAGACATTTTTGTTCTCCTGTAGAGAAATCTCTCAACTCCGACAGCCACCTGAGACTCCTCCCAGGCATCTCCCACAGTCTTCTGTCTTCTGCTTTACCTACCTAAGGGGTCAGGTAGAAGCCCCAGACTCCTCCAAGGAAGCTACCGTTGAGGTTTTTTTCTTTTTTGGAGGAACCTCTGCCCTCCTGGATTCCCTGTGATTCCTTCCAGACGTCTCCTAGCGTCTTTTGGCCTTTTCTTATAAGGACCGGAGATCCCAGGTAGCAGCCCCAGACTTGTCTAATGAGGCTACCCTAGATGATTCTTCTCTTTTGCAGGAAGCTCTCTTCTCTGGGATCAACCCAAGAGTCCTCCCAGGCGTCATCCCAGAATGTTTTGACCTCTGCGTTCAGGACCGGAGATCCCAGCTACCTGCCCCAGACTCCTCCAAGTAAGTAGCTCGACACATTTTTGTTCTCCTGTAGAGAAATCTCTCAACTCCGACAGCCACCTGAGACTCCTCCCAGGCATCTCCCACAGTCTTCTGTCTTCTGCTTTACCTACCTAAGGGGTCAGGTAGAAGCCCCAGACTCCTCCAAGGAAGCTACCGTTGAGGTTTTTTTCTTTTTTGGAGGAACCTCTGCCCTCCTGGATTCCCTGTGATTCCTTCCAGACGTCTCCTAGCGTCTTTTGGCCTTTTCTTATAAGGACCGGAGATCCCAGGTAGCAGCCCCAGACTTGTCTAATGAGGCTACCCTAGATGATTCTTCTCTTTTGCAGGAAGCTCTCTTCTCTGGGATCAACCCAAGAGTCCTCCCAGGCGTCATCCCAGAATGTTTTGACCTCTGCGTTCAGGACCGGAGATCCCAGCTACCTGCCCCAGACTCCTCCAAGTAAGTAGCTCGAGACATTTTTGTTCTCCTGTAGAGAAATCTCTCAACTCCGACAGCCACCTGAGACTCCTCCCAGGCATCTCCCACAGTCTTCTGTCCTCTGCTTTACCTACCTAAGGGGTCAGGTAGAAGCCCCAGACTCCTCTTAGGAAGCTACCGTTGAGGTTTTTTCTGTTTTGGCGGAGCCTGTGCCCTCTGGGATCCCCTGTGATTCCTTCCAGACGTCTCCTAGAGTCTTTTGGGCTTTTCTTATAAGGACTGGAGATCGCAGGTAGCAGCCCCAGACTTGTCTAATGAGGCTACCCTAGATGATTCTTCTGTTTTGCAGGAAGCTCTCTTCTCCAGGATTGACCCAAGACTCCTCCCAGGCGTCATCCCAGAACGTTTTGACCTCTGCATTCGGGACCGGAGATCCCAGCTACCTGCCCCAGACTCCTCCAAGTAAGTAGCTCGAGACATTTTTGTTCTCCTGTAGAGAAATCTCTCAACTCCGACAGGCACCTGAGACTCCTCCCAGGCATCTCCCACAGTCTTCTGTCCTCTGCTTTACCTACCTAAGGGGTCAGGTAGAAGCCCTAGACTCCTCCAAGGAAGCTACCGTTGACGTTTTTTTCTTTTTTGGAGGAACCTCTGCCCTCCGGGATCCCCTGTGATTCCTTCCAGACGTCTCCTAGAGTCTTTTGGGCATTTCTTATAAGGACCCGAGATCGCAGGTAGCAGCCCCAGACTTGTCTAATGAGGCTACCCTAGATGATTCTTCTCTTTTGCAGGAAGCTCTCTTCTCCGGGATCGACCCAAGACTCCTCCCAGGCGTCATCCCAGAACATTTTTACCTCTGCGTTCGGGACCGGAGATCCCAGCTACCTGCCCCAGACTCCTCCAGGTAAGTAGCTCGAGACATTTTTGTTCTCCTGTAGAGAAATCTCTCAACTCCGACAGCCACCTGAGACTCCTACCAGGCATCTCCCACAGTCTTCTGTCCTCTGCTTTACCTACCTAAGGGGTCAGGTAGAAGCCCCAGACTCCTCCAAGGAAGCTACCGTTGAGGTTTTTTTCTTTTTTTCGAGGAGCCTCTGACCTCCGGGATTCCCTGTGATTCCTTCCAGACGTCTCCTAGCGTCTTTTGGCCTTTTCTTATAAGGACCGGAGATCCCAGGTAGCAGCCCCAGACTTGTCTAATAAGGCTACCCTAGATGATTCTTCTCTTTTGCAGGAAGCTCTCTTCTCTGGGATCAACCCAAGAGTCCTCCCAGGCGTCATCCCAGAACGTTTTGACATCTGCGTTCGGGACCGGAGATCCCATCTACCTGCCCCAGACTCCTCCAAGTAAGTAGCTCGAGACATTTTTGTTCTCCTGTAGAGAAATCCCTCAACTCCGACAGGCACCTGAGACTCCTCCCAGGCATCTCCCACAGTCTTCTGTCCTCTGCTTTACCTACCTAAGGGGTCAGGTAGAAACCCCAGACTCCTCCAAGGAAGCTACCGTTGAGGCTTTTTTCTTTTTTGGAGGAAACACTGCCCTCCGGGATCCCCTTTGATTCCTTCCAGACGTCTCCTAGAGTCTTTTGGCCTTTTCTTATAAGGACCCGAGATCGCAGGTAGCAGCCCCAGACTTGTTTAATGAGGCTACCCTAGATGATTCTTCTCTTTTGCAGGAAGCTCTCTTCTCCGGAATCAACCCAAGACTCCTCCCAGGCGTCATCCCAGAACATTTTGACCTCTGCGTTCGGGACCGGAGATCCCAGCTACCTGCCCCAGACTCCTCCAAGTAAGTAGCTCGAGACATTTTTGTTCTCCTGTAGAGAAATCTCTCAACTCCGACAGCCACCTGAGACTCCTCCCAGGCATCTCCCACAGTCTTCTGTCCTCAGCTTTACCTACCTAAGGGGTCAGGTAGAAGCCCTAGACTCCTCCAAGGAAGCTACCGTTGACGTTTTTTTCTTTTTTGGAGGAACCTCTGCCCTCCGGGATCCCCTGTGATTCCTTCCAGACGTCTCCTAGAGTCTTTTGGGCATTTCTTATAAGGACCCGAGATCTCAGGTAGCAGCCCCAGACTTGTCTAATGAGGCTACCCTAGATGATTCTTCTGTTTTGCAGGAAGCTCTCTTCTCCAGGATTGACCCAAGACTCCTCCCAGGCGTCATCCCAGAACGTTTTGACCTCTGCATTCGGGACCGGAGATCCCAGCTACCTGCCCCAGACTCCTCCAAGTAAGTAGCTCGAGACATTTTTGTTCTCCTGTAGAGAAATCTCTCAACTCCGACAGGCACCTGAGACTCCTCCCAGGCATCTCCCACAGTCTTCTGTCCTCTGCTTTACCTACCTAAGCGGTCAGGTAGAAGCCCTAGACTCCTCCAAGGAAGCTACCGTTGACGTTTTTTTCTTTTTTGGAGGAACCTCTGCCCTCCGGGATCCCCTGTGATTCCTTCCAGACGTCTCCTAGAGTCTTTTGGGCATTTCTTATAAGGACCCGAGATCGCAGGTAGCAGCCCCAGACTTGTCTAATGAGGCTACCCTAGATGATTCTTCTCTTTTGCAGGAAGCTCTCTTCTCCGGGATCGACCCAAGACTCCTCCCAGGCGTCATCCCAGAACATTTTTACCTCTGCGTTCGGGACCGGAGATCCCAGCTACCTGCCCCAGACTCCTCCAGGTAAGTAGCTCGAGACATTTTTGTTCTCCTGTAGAGAAATCTCTCAACTCCGACAGCCACCTGAGACTCCTACCAGGCATCTCCCACAGTCTTCTGTCCTCTGCTTTACCTACCTAAGGGGTCAGGTAGAAGCCCCAGACTCCTCCAAGGAAGCTACCGTTGAGGTTTTTTTCTTTTTTTCGAGGAGCCTCTGACCTCCGGGATTCCCTGTGATTCCTTCCAGACGTCTCCTAGCGTCTTTTGGCCTTTTCTTATAAGGACCGGAGATCCCAGGTAGCAGCCCCAGACTTGTCTAATAAGGCTACCCTAGATGATTCTTCTCTTTTGCAGGAAGCTCTCTTCTCTGGGATCAACCCAAGAGTCCTCCCAGGCGTCATCCCAGAACGTTTTGACATCTGCGTTCGGGACCGGAGATCCCATCTACCTGCCCCAGACTCCTCCAAGTAAGTAGCTCGAGACATTTTTGTTCTCCTGTAGAGAAATCCCTCAACTCCGACAGGCACCTGAGACTCCTCCCAGGCATCTCCCACAGTCTTCTGTCCTCTGCTTTACCTACCTAAGGGGTCAGGTAGAAACCCCAGACTCCTCCAAGGAAGCTACCGTTGAGGCTTTTTTCTTTTTTGGAGGAAACACTGCCCTCCGGGATCCCCTTTGATTCCTTCCAGACGTCTCCTAGAGTCTTTTGGCCTTTTCTTATAAGGACCCGAGATCGCAGGTAGCAGCCCCAGACTTGTTTAATGAGGCTACCCTAGATGATTCTTCTCTTTTGCAGGAAGCTCTCTTCTCCGGAATCAACCCAAGACTCCTCCCAGGCGTCATCCCAGAACATTTTGACCTCTGCGTTCGGGACCGGAGATCCCAGCTACCTGCCCCAGACTCCTCCAAGTAAGTAGCTCGAGACATTTTTGTTCTCCTGTAGAGAAATCTCTCAACTCCGACAGCCACCTGAGACTCCTCCCAGGCATCTCCCACAGTCTTCTGTACAAAGCATTACCTACCAAAGGGGACAGGTAGAAGCCCTAGACTCCTCCAAGGAAGCTACCGTTGACGTTTTTTTCTTTTTTGGAGGAACCTCTGCCCTCCGGGATCCCCTGTGATTCCTTCCAGACGTCTCCTAGAGTCTTTTGGGCATTTCTTATAAGGACCCGAGATCTCAGGTAGCAGCCCCAGACTTGTCTAATGAGGCTACCCTAGATGATTCTTCTCTTTTGCAGGAAGCTCTCTTCTCCGGGATCGACCCAAGACTCCTCCCAGGCGTCATCCCAGAACATTTTTACCTCTGCGTTCGGGACCGGAGATCCCAGCTACCTGCCCCAGACTCCTCCAGGTAAGTAGCTCGAGACATTTTTGTTCTCCTGTAGAGAAATCTCTCAACTCCGACAGCCACCTGAGACTCCTCCCAGGCATCTCCCACAGTCTTCTGTCCTCTGCTTTACCTACCTAAGGGGTCAGGTAGAAGCCCCAGACTCCTCCAAGGAAGCTACCGTTGAGGTTTTTTTCTTTTTTTCGAGGAGCCTCTGACCTCCGGGATTCCCTGTGATTCCTTCCAGACGTCTCCTAGCGTCTTTTGGCCTTTTCTTATAAGGACCGGAGATCCCAGGTAGCAGCCCCAGACTTGTCTAATGAGGCTACCCTAGATGATTCTTCTCTTTTGCAGGAAGCTCTCTTCTCTGGGATCAACCCAAGAGTCCTCCCAGGCGTCATCCCAGAATGTTTTGACCTCTGCGTTCAGGACCGGAGATCCCAGCTACCTGCCCCAGACTCCTCCAAGTAAGTAGCTCGACACATTTTTGTTCTCCTGTAGAGAAATCTCTCAACTCCGACAGCCACCTGAGACTCCTCCCAGGCATCTCCCACAGTCTTCTGTCTTCTGCTTTACCTACCTAAGGGGTCAGGTAGAAGCCCCAGACTCCTCCAAGGAAGCTACCGTTGAGGTTTTTTTCTTTTTTGGAGGAACCTCTGCCCTCCTGGATTCCCTGTGATTCCTTCCAGACGTCTCCTAGCGTCTTTTGGCCTTTTCTTATAAGGACCGGAGATCCCAGGTAGCAGCCCCAGACTTGTCTAATGAGGCTACCCTAGATGATTCTTCTCTTTTGCAGGAAGCTCTCTTCTCTGGGATCAACCCAAGAGTCCTCCCAGGCGTCATCCCAGAATGTTTTGACCTCTGCGTTCAGGACCGGAGATCCCAGCTACCTGCCCCAGACTCCTCCAAGTAAGTAGCTCGAGACATTTTTGTTCTCCTGTAGAGAAATCTCTCAACTCCGACAGCCACCTGAGACTCCTCCCAGGCATCTCCCACAGTCTTCTGTCCTCTGCTTTACCTACCTAAGGGGTCAGGTAGAAGCCCCAGACTCCTCTTAGGAAGCTACCGTTGAGGTTTTTTCTGTTTTGGCGGAGCCTGTGCCCTCTGGGATCCCCTGTGATTCCTTCCAGACGTCTCCTAGAGTCTTTTGGGCTTTTCTTATAAGGACCGGAGATCGCAGGTAGCAGCCCCAGACTTGTCTAATGAGGCTACCCTAGATGATTCTTCTGTTTTGCAGGAAGCTCTCTTCTCCAGGATTGACCCAAGACTCCTCCCAGGCGTCATCCCAGAACGTTTTGACCTCTGCATTCGGGACCGGAGATCCCAGCTACCTGCCCCAGACTCCTCCAAGTAAGTAGCTCGAGACATTTTTGTTCTCCTGTAGAGAAATCTCTCAACTCCGACAGGCACCTGAGACTCCTCCCAGGCATCTCCCACAGTCTTCTGTCCTCTGCTTTACCTACCTAAGGGGTCAGGTAGAAGCCCTAGACTCCTCCAAGGAAGCTACCGTTGACGTTTTTTTCTTTTTTGGAGGAACCTCTGCCCTCCGGGATCCCCTGTGATTCCTTCCAGACGTCTCCTAGAGTCTTTTGGGCATTTCTTATAAGGACCCGAGATCGCAGGTAGCAGCCCCAGACTTGTCTAATGAGGCTACCCTAGATGATTCTTCTCTTTTGCAGGAAGCTCTCTTCTCCGGGATCGACCCAAGACTCCTCCCAGGCGTCATCCCAGAACATTTTTACCTCTGCGTTCGGGACCGGAGATCCCAGCTACCTGCCCCAGACTCCTCCAGGTAAGTAGCTCGAGACATTTTTGTTCTCCTGTAGAGAAATCTCTCAACTCCGACAGCCACCTGAGACTCCTACCAGGCATCTCCCACAGTCTTCTGTCCTCTGCTTTACCTACCTAAGGGGTCAGGTAGAAGCCCCAGACTCCTCCAAGGAAGCTACCGTTGAGGTTTTTTTCTTTTTTTCGAGGAGCCTCTGACCTCCGGGATTCCCTGTGATTCCTTCCAGACGTCTCCTAGCGTCTTTTGGCCTTTTCTTATAAGGACCGGAGATCCCAGGTAGCAGCCCCAGACTTGTCTAATAAGGCTACCCTAGATGATTCTTCTCTTTTGCAGGAAGCTCTCTTCTCTGGGATCAACCCAAGAGTCCTCCCAGGCGTCATCCCAGAACGTTTTGACATCTGCGTTCGGGACCGGAGATCCCATCTACCTGCCCCAGACTCCTCCAAGTAAGTAGCTCGAGACATTTTTGTTCTCCTGTAGAGAAATCCCTCAACTCCGACAGGCACCTGAGACTCCTCCCAGGCATCTCCCACAGTCTTCTGTCCTCTGCTTTACCTACCTAAGGGGTCAGGTAGAAACCCCAGACTCCTCCAAGGAAGCTACCGTTGAGGCTTTTTTCTTTTTTGGAGGAAACACTGCCCTCCGGGATCCCCTTTGATTCCTTCCAGACGTCTCCTAGAGTCTTTTGGCCTTTTCTTATAAGGACCCGAGATCGCAGGTAGCAGCCCCAGACTTGTTTAATGAGGCTACCCTAGATGATTCTTCTCTTTTGCAGGAAGCTCTCTTCTCCGGAATCAACCCAAGACTCCTCCCAGGCGTCATCCCAGAACATTTTGACCTCTGCGTTCGGGACCGGAGATCCCAGCTACCTGCCCCAGACTCCTCCAAGTAAGTAGCTCGAGACATTTTTGTTCTCCTGTAGAGAAATCTCTCAACTCCGACAGCCACCTGAGACTCCTCCCAGGCATCTCCCACAGTCTTCTGTCCTCAGCTTTACCTACCTAAGGGGTCAGGTAGAAGCCCTAGACTCCTCCAAGGAAGCTACCGTTGACGTTTTTTTCTTTTTTGGAGGAACCTCTGCCCTCCGGGATCCCCTGTGATTCCTTCCAGACGTCTCCTAGAGTCTTTTGGGCATTTCTTATAAGGACCCGAGATCTCAGGTAGCAGCCCCAGACTTGTCTAATGAGGCTACCCTAGATGATTCTTCTGTTTTGCAGGAAGCTCTCTTCTCCAGGATTGACCCAAGACTCCTCCCAGGCGTCATCCCAGAACGTTTTGACCTCTGCATTCGGGACCGGAGATCCCAGCTACCTGCCCCAGACTCCTCCAAGTAAGTAGCTCGAGACATTTTTGTTCTCCTGTAGAGAAATCTCTCAACTCCGACAGGCACCTGAGACTCCTCCCAGGCATCTCCCACAGTCTTCTGTCCACAGCTTTACCTAACAAAGCGGTCAGGTAGAAGCCCTAGACTCCTCCAAGGAAGCTACCGTTGACGTTTTTTTCTTTTTTGGAGGAACCTCTGCCCTCCGGGATCCCCTGTGATTCCTTCCAGACGTCTCCTAGAGTCTTTTGGGCATTTCTTATAAGGACCCGAGATCGCAGGTAGCAGCCCCAGACTTGTCTAATGAGGCTACCCTAGATGATTCTTCTCTTTTGCAGGAAGCTCTCTTCTCCGGGATCGACCCAAGACTCCTCCCAGGCGTCATCCCAGAACATTTTTACCTCTGCGTTCGGGACCGGAGATCCCAGCTACCTGCCCCAGACTCCTCCAGGTAAGTAGCTCGAGACATTTTTGTTCTCCTGTAGAGAAATCTCTCAACTCCGACAGCCACCTGAGACTCCTACCAGGCATCTCCCACAGTCTTCTGTCTTCTGCTTTACCTACCTAAGGGGTCAGGTAGAAGCCCCAGACTCCTCCAAGGAAGCTACCGTTGAGGTTTTTTTCTTTTTTTCGAGGAGCCTCTGACCTCCGGGATTCCCTGTGATTCCTTCCAGACGTCTCCTAGCGTCTTTTGGCCTTTTCTTATAAGGACCGGAGATCCCAGGTAGCAGCCCCAGACTTGTCTAATAAGGCTACCCTAGATGATTCTTCTCTTTTGCAGGAAGCTCTCTTCTCTGGGATCAACCCAAGAGTCCTCCCAGGCGTCATCCCAGAACGTTTTGACATCTGCGTTCGGGACCGGAGATCCCATCTACCTGCCCCAGACTCCTCCAAGTAAGTAGCTCGAGACATTTTTGTTCTCCTGTAGAGAAATCCCTCAACTCCGACAGGCACCTGAGACTCCTCCCAGGCATCTCCCACAGTCTTCTGTCCTCTGCTTTACCTACCTAAGGGGTCAGGTAGAAACCCCAGACTCCTCCAAGGAAGCTACCGTTGAGGCTTTTTTCTTTTTTGGAGGAAACACTGCCCTCCGGGATCCCCTTTGATTCCTTCCAGACGTCTCCTAGAGTCTTTTGGCCTTTTCTTATAAGGACCCGAGATCGCAGGTAGCAGCCCCAGACTTGTTTAATGAGGCTACCCTAGATGATTCTTCTCTTTTGCAGGAAGCTCTCTTCTCCGGAATCAACCCAAGACTCCTCCCAGGCGTCATCCCAGAACATTTTGACCTCTGCGTTCGGGACCGGAGATCCCAGCTACCTGCCCCAGACTCCTCCAAGTAAGTAGCTCGAGACATTTTTGTTCTCCTGTAGAGAAATCTCTCAACTCCGACAGCCACCTGAGACTCCTCCCAGGCATCTCCCACAGTCTTCTGTCCTCAGCTTTACCTACCTAAGGGGTCAGGTAGAAGCCCTAGACTCCTCCAAGGAAGCTACCGTTGACGTTTTTTTCTTTTTTGGAGGAACCTCTGCCCTCCGGGATCCCCTGTGATTCCTTCCAGACGTCTCCTAGAGTCTTTTGGGCATTTCTTATAAGGACCCGAGATCTCAGGTAGCAGCCCCAGACTTGTCTAATGAGGCTACCCTAGATGATTCTTCTCTTTTGCAGGAAGCTCTCTTCTCCGGGATCGACCCAAGACTCCTCCCAGGCGTCATCCCAGAACATTTTTACCTCTGCGTTCGGGACCGGAGATCCCAGCTACCTGCCCCAGACTCCTCCAGGTAAGTAGCTCGAGACATTTTTGTTCTCCTGTAGAGAAATCTCTCAACTCCGACAGCCACCTGAGACTCCTCCCAGGCATCTCCCACAGTCTTCTGTCCTCTGCTTTACCTACCTAAGGGGTCAGGTAGAAGCCCCAGACTCCTCCAAGGAAGCTACCGTTGAGGTTTTTTTCTTTTTTTCGAGGAGCCTCTGACCTCCGGGATTCCCTGTGATTCCTTCCAGACGTCTCCTAGCGTCTTTTGGCCTTTTCTTATAAGGACCGGAGATCCCAGGTAGCAGCCCCAGACTTGTCTAATAAGGCTACCCTAGATGATTCTTCTCTTTTGCAGGAAGCTCTCTTCTCTGGGATCAACCCAAGAGTCCTCCCAGGCGTCATCCCAGAACGTTTTGACATCTGCGTTCGGGACCGGAGATCCCATCTACCTGCCCCAGACTCCTCCAAGTAAGTACCTCGAGACATTTTTGTTCTCCTGTAGAGAAATCCCTCAACTCCGACAGGCACCTGAGACTCCTCCCAGGCATCTCCCACAGTCTTCTGTCCTCTGCTTTACCTACCTAAGGGGTCAGGTAGAAACCCCAGACTCCTCCAAGGAAGCTACCGTTGAGGCTTTTTTCTTTTTTGGAGGAAACACTGCCCTCCGGGATCCCCTTTGATTCCTTCCAGACGTCTCCTAGAGTCTTTTGGCCTTTTCTTATAAGGACCCGAGATCGCAGGTAGCAGCCCCAGACTTGTTTAATGAGGCTACCCTAGATGATTCTTCTCTTTTGCAGGAAGCTCTCTTCTCCGGAATCAACCCAAGACTCCTCCCAGGCGTCATCCCAGAACATTTTGACCTCTGCGTTCGGGACCGGAGATCCCAGCTACCTGCCCCAGACTCCTCCAAGTAAGTAGCTCGAGACATTTTTGTTCTCCTGTAGAGAAATCTCTCAACTCCGACAGCCACCTGAGACTCCTCCCAGGCATCTCCCACAGTCTTCTGTCCTCTGCTTTACCTACCTAAGGGGTCAGGTAGAAGCCCCAGACTCCTCCAAGGAAGCTACCATTGAGGTTTTTTCTTTTTTGGAGGAGCCTGTGCCCTCCGGGATCCCCTGTGATTCCTTCCAGACGTCTCCTAGAGTCTTTTGGCCTTTTCTTATAAGGACCGGAGATCCCAGGTAGCAGCCCCAGACTTGTCTAATGAGGCTACCCTATATGATTCTTTTCTTTTGCAGGAAGTTCTCTTCTCCGGGGTCGACCCAAGACTCCTCCCAGGCGTCATCCCAGAATGTTTTGACCTCTGCGTTCGGGACCGGAGATCCCATCTACCTGCCCCAGACTCCTCCAAGTAAGTAGCTCGACACATTTTCTCCTGTAGAGAAATCTCTCAACTCCGTCAGCCACCTGAGACTCCTCCCAGGCATCTCCCACAGTCTTCTGTCTTCTGCTTTACCTACCTAAGGGGTCAGGTAGAAGCCCCAGACTCCTCCAAGGAAGCTACCGTTGAGGTTTTTTTCTTTTTTGGAGGAACCTCTGCCCTCCTGGATTCCCTGTGATTCCTTCCAGACGTCTCCTAGAGTCTTTTGGCCTTTTCTTATAAGGACAGGAGATCCCAGGTAGCAGCCCCAGACTTGTCTAATGAGGCTACCCTAGATGATTCTTCTCTTTTGCAGGAAGCTCTCTTCTCCGGAATCAACCCAAGAGTCCTCCCAGGCGTCATCCCAGAATGTTTTGACCTCTGCGTTCAGGACCGGAGATCCCAGCTACCTGCCCCAGACTCCTCCAAGTAAGTAGCTCGACACATTTTTGTTCTCCTGTAGAGAAATCTCTCAACTCCGACAGCCACCTGAGACTCCTCCCAGGCATCTCCCACAGTCTTCTGTCTTCTGCTTTACCTACCTAAGGGGTCAGGTAGAAGCCCCAGACTCCTCCAAGGAAGCTACCGTTGAGGTTTTTTTCTTTTTTGGAGGAACCTCTGCCCTCCTGGATTCCCTGTGATTCCTTCCAGACGTCTCCTAGCGTCTTTTGGCCTTTTCTTATAAGGACCGGAGATCCCAGGTAGCAGCCCCAGACTTGTCTAATGAGGCTACCCTAGATGATTCTTCTCTTTTGCAGGAAGCTCTCTTCTCTGGGATCAACCCAAGAGTCCTCCCAGGCGTCATCCCAGAATGTTTTGACCTCTGCGTTCAGGACCGGAGATCCCAGCTACCTGCCCCAGACTCCTCCAAGTAAGTAGCTCGAGACATTTTTGTTCTCCTGTAGAGAAATCTCTCAACTCCGACAGCCACCTGAGACTCCTCCCAGGCATCTCCCACAGTCTTCTGTCCTCTGCTTTACCTACCTAAGGGGTCAGGTAGAAGCCCCAGACTCCTCTTAGGAAGCTACCGTTGAGGTTTTTTCTGTTTTGGCGGAGCCTGTGCCCTCTGGGATCCCCTGTGATTCCTTCCAGACGTCTCCTAGAGTCTTTTGGGCTTTTCTTATAAGGACCGGAGATCGCAGGTAGCAGCCCCAGACTTGTCTAATGAGGCTACCCTAGATGATTCTTCTCTTTTGCAGGAAGTTCTCTTCTCCGGGGTCGACCCAAGACTCCTCCCAGGCGTCATCCCAGAATGTTTTGACCTCTGCGTTCGGGACCGGAGATCCCATCTACCTGCCCCAGACTCCTCCAAGTAAGTAGCTCGACACATTTTCTCCTGTAGAGAAATCTCTCAACTCTGTCAGCCACCTGAGACTCCTCCCAGGCATCTCCCACAGTCTTCTGTCCTCTGCTTTACCTACCTAAGGGGTCAGGTAGAAGCCCCAGACTCCTCCAAGGAAGCTACTGTTGAGGCTTTTTTCTGTTTTGGAGGAGCCTGTGCCCTCTGGGATCCCCTGTGATTCCTTCCAGACGTCTCCTAGAGTCTTTTGGCCTTTTCTTATAAGGACCGGAGATCTCAGGTAGCAGCCCCAGATTTGTCTAATGAGGCTACCCTAGATGATTCTTCTCTTTTGCAGGAAGCTCTCTTCTCCGGGATCGACCCAAGACTCCTCCCAGGCGTCATCCCAGAACATTTTGACCTCTGCGTTCGAGACCGGAGATCCCAGCTACCTGCCCCAGACTCCTCCAAGTAAGTAGCTCGAGACATTTTTGTTCTCCTGTAGAGAAATCTCTCAACTCCGACAGCCACCTGAGACTCCTCCCAGGCATCTCCCACAGTCTTCTGTCTTCTGCTTTACCTACCTAAGGGGTCAGGTAGAAGCCCCAGACTCCTCCAAGGAAGCTACCGTTGAGGTTTTTTTTCTTTTTTGGAGGAACCTCTGCCCTCCTGGATTCCCTGTGATTCCTTCCAGACGTCTCCTAGCGTCTTTTGGCCTTTTCTTATAAGGACCGGAGATCCCAGGTAGCAGCCCCAGACTTGTCTAATGAGGCTACCCTAGATGATTCTTCTCTTTTGCAGGAAGCTCTCTTCTCTGGGATCAACCCAAAAGTCCTCCCAGGCGTCATCCCAGAATGTTTTGACCTCTGCGTTCAGGACCGGAGATCCCATCTACCTGCCCCAGACTCCTCCAAGTAAGTAGCTCGACACATTTTCTCCTGTAGAGAAATCTCTCAACTCCGTCAGCCACCTGAGACTCCTCCCAGGCATCTCCCACAGTCTTCTGTCCTCTGCTTTACCTACCTAAGGGGTCAGGTAGAAGCCCCAGACTCCTCTTAGGAAGCTACCGTTGAGGTTTTTTCTGTTTTGGCGGAGCCTGTGCCCTCCGGGATCCCCTGTGATTCCTTCCAGACGTCTCCTAGAGTCTTTTGGCCTTTTCTTATAAGGACCGGAGATCCCAGGTAGCAGCCCCAGACTTGTCTAATGAGGCTACCCTATATGATTCTTTTCTTTTGCAGGAAGTTCTCTTCTCCGGGGTCGACCCAAGACTCCTCCCAGGCGTCATCCCAGAATGTTTTGACCTCTGCGTTCGGGACCGGAGATCCCATCTACCTGCCCCAGACTCCTCCAAGTAAGTAGCTCGACACATTTTCTCCTGTAGAGAAATCTCTCAACTCCGTCAGCCACCTGAGACTCCTCCCAGGCATCTCCCACAGTCTTCTGTCTTCTGCTTTACCTACCTAAGGGGTCAGGTAGAAGCCCCAGACTCCTCCAAGGAAGCTACCGTTGAGGTTTTTTTCTTTTTTGGAGGAACCTCTGCCCTCCTGGATTCCCTGTGATTCCTTCCAGACGTCTCCTAGCGTCTTTTGGCCTTTTCTTATAAGGACCGGAGATCCCAGGTAGCAGCCCCAGACTTGTCTAATGAGGCTACCCTAGATGATTCTTCTCTTTTGCAGGAAGCTCTCTTCTCTGGGATCAACCCAAGAGTCCTCCCAGGCGTCATCCCAGAATGTTTTGACCTCTGCGTTCAGGACCGGAGATCCCAGCTACCTGCCCCAGACTCCTCCAAGTAAGTAGCTCGACACATTTTTGTTCTCCTGTAGAGAAATCTCTCAACTCCGACAGCCACCTGAGACTCCTCCCAGGCATCTCCCACAGTCTTCTGTCTTCTGCTTTACCTACCTAAGGGGTCAGGTAGAAGCCCCAGACTCCTCCAAGGAAGCTACCGTTGAGGTTTTTTTCTTTTTTGGAGGAACCTCTGCCCTCCTGGATTCCCTCTGATTCCTTCCAGACGTCTCCTAGCGTCTTTTGGCCTTTTCTTATAAGGACCGGAGATCCCAGGTAGCAGCCCCAGACTTGTCTAATGAGGCTACCCTAGATGATTCTTCTCTTTTGCAGGAAGCTCTCTTCTCTGGGATCAACCCAAGAGTCCTCCCAGGCGTCATCCCAGAATGTTTTGACCTCTGCGTTCAGGACCGGAGATCCCAGCTACCTGCCCCAGACTCCTCCAAGTAAGTAGCTCGAGACATTTTTGTTCTCCTGTAGAGAAATCTCTCAACTCCGACAGCCACCTGAGACTCCTCCCAGGCATCTCCCACAGTCTTCTGTCTTCTGCTTTACCTACCTAAGGGGTCAGGTAGAAGCCCCAGACTCCTCCAAGGAAGCTACCGTTGAGGTTTTTTTCTTTTTTGGAGGAACCTCTGCCCTCCTGGATTCCCTGTGATTCCTTCCAGACGTCTCCTAGCGTCTTTTGGCCTTTTCTTATAAGGACCGGAGATCCCAGGTAGCAGCCCCAGACTTGTCTAATGAGGCTACCCTAGATGATTCTTCTCTTTTGCAGGAAGCTCTCTTCTCTGGGATCAACCCAAGAGTCCTCCCAGGCGTCATCCCAGAATGTTTTGACCTCTGCGTTCAGGACCGGAGATCCCAGCTACCTGCCCCAGACTCCTCCAAGTAAGTAGCTCGAGACATTTTTGTTCTCCTGTAGAGAAATCTCTCAACTCCGACAGCCACCTGAGACTCCTCCCAGGCATCTCCCACAGTCTTCTGTCCTCTGCTTTACCTACCTAAGGGGTCAGGTAGAAGCCCCAGACTCCTCTTAGGAAGCTACCGTTGAGGTTTTTTCTGTTTTGGCGGAGCCTGTGCCCTCTGGGATCCCCTGTGATTCCTTCCAGACGTCTCCTAGAGGCTTTTGGGCTTTTCTTATAAGGACCGGAGATCGCAGGTAGCAGCCCCAGACTTGTCTAATGAGGCTACCCTAGATGATTCTTCTGTTTTGCAGGAAGCTCTCTTCTCCAGGATTGACCCAAGACTCCTCCCAGGCGTCATCCCAGAACGTTTTGACCTCTGCATTCGGGACCGGAGATCCCAGCTACCTGCCCCAGACTCCTCCAAGTAAGTAGCTCGAGACATTTTTGTTCTCCTGTAGAGAAATCTCTCAACTCCGACAGCCACCTGAGACTCCTCCCAGGCATCTCCCACAGTCTTCTGTCCTCTGCTTTACCTACCTAAGGGGTCAGGTAGAAGCCCTAGACTCCTCCAAGGAAGCTACCGTTGACGTTTTTTTCTTTTTTGGAGGAACCTCTGCCCTCCGGGATCCCCTGTGATTCCTTCCAGACGTCTCCTAGAGTCTTTTGGGCATTTCTTATAAGGACCCGAGATCGCAGGTAGCAGCCCCAGACTTGTCTAATGAGGCTACCCTAGATGATTCTTCTCTTTTGCAGGAAGCTCTCTTCTCCGGGATCGACCCAAGACTCCTCCCAGGCGTCATCCCAGAACATTTTGACCTCTGCGTTCGGGACCGGAGATCCCAGCTACCTGCCCCAGACTCCTCCAGGTAAGTAGCTCGAGACATTTTTGTTCTCCTGTAGAGAAATCTCTCAACTCCGACAGCCACCTGAGACTCCTCCCAGGCATCTCCCACAGTCTTCTGTCCTCTGCTTTACCTACCTAAGGGGTCAGGTAGAAGCCCCAGACTCCTCCAAGGAAGCTACCGTTGAATTTTTTTTTCTTTTTTTCGAGGAGCCTCTGACCTCCGGGATTCCCTGTGATTCCTTCCAGACGTCTCCTAGCGTCTTTTGGCCTTTTCTTATAAGGACCGGAGATCCCAGGTAGCAGCCCCAGACTTGTCTAATGAGGCTACCCTAGATGATTCTTCTCTTTTGCAGGAAGCTCTCTTCTCTGGAATCGACCCAAGACTCCTCCCAGGCGTCATCCCAGAACGTTTTGACCTCTGCGTTCGGGACCGGAGATCCCAGCTACCTGCCCCAGACTCCTCCAAGTAAGTAGCTCGAGACATTTTTGTTCTCCTGTAGAGAAATCCCTCAACTCCGACAGGCACCTGAGACTCCTCCCAGGCATCTCCCACAGTCTTCTGTCCTCTGCTTTACCTACCTAAGGGGTCAGGTAGAAACCCCAGACACCTCCAAGGAAGCTACCGTTGAGGCTTTTTTCTTTTTTGGAGGAAACACTGCCCTCCTGGATCCCCTTTGATTCCTTCCAGACGTCTCCTAGAGTCTTTTGGCCTTTTCTTATAAGGACCCGAGATCGCAGGTAGCAGCCCCAGACTTGTTTAATGAGGCTACCCTAGATGATTTTTCTCTTTTGCAGGAAGCTCTCTTCTCCGGAATCAACCCAAGACTCCTCCCAGGCGTCATCCCAGAACATTTTGACCTCTGCGTTCGGGACCGGAGATCCCAGCTACCTGCCCCAGACTCCTCCAAGTAAGTAGCTCGAGACATTTTTGTTCTCCTGTAGAGAAATCTCTCAACTCCGACAGCCACCTGAGACTCCTCCCAGGCATCTCCCACAGTCTTCTGTCCTCTGCTTTACCTACCTAAGGGGTCAGGTAGAAGCCCCAGACTCCTCCAAGGAAGCTACCATTGAGGTTTTTTCTTTTTTGGAGGAGCCTGTGCCCTCCTGGATCCCCTGTGATTCCTTCCAGACGTCACCTAGAGTCTTTTGGCCTTTTCTTATAAGGACCGGAGATCCCAGGTAGCAGCCCCAGACTTGTCTAATGAGGCTACCCTAGATGATTCTTTTCTTTTGCAGGAAGTTCTCTTCTCCGGGGTCGACCCAAGACTCCTCCCAGGCGTCATCCCAGAATGTTTTGACCTCTGCGTTCGGGACCGGAGATCCCATCTACCTGCCCCAGACTCCTCCAAGTAAGTAGCTCGAGACATTTTTGTTCTCCTGTAGAGAAATCTCTCAACTCCGACAGCCACCTGAGACTCCTCCCAGGCATCTCCCACAGTCTTCTGTCCTCTGCTTTACCTACCTAAGGGGTCAGGTAGAAGCCCCAGACTCCTCTTAGGAAGCTACCGTTGAGGTTTTTTCTGTTTTGGAGGAGCCTGTGCCCTCTGGGATCCCCTGTGATTCCTTCCAGACGTCTCCTAGAGTCTTTTGGGCTTTTCTTATAAGGACCGGAGATCGCAGGTAGCAGCCCCAGACTTGTCTAATGAGGCTACCCTAGATGATTCTTCTGTTTTGCAGGAAGCTCTCTTCTCCAGGATTGACCCAAGACTCCTCCCAGGCGTCATCCCAGAACATTTTGACCTCTGCATTCGGGACCGGAGATCCCAGCTACCTGCCCCAGACTCCTCCAAGTAAGTAGCTCGAGACATTTTTGTTCTCCTGTAGAGAAATCTCTCAACTCCGACAGCCACCTGAGACTCCTCCCAGGCATCTCCCACAGTCTTCTGTCCTCTGCTTTACCTACCTAAGGGGTCAGGTAGAAGCCCCAGACTCCTCCAAGGAAGCTACCGTTGAGGTTTTTTTCTTTTTTTCGAGGAGCCTCTGACCTCCGGGATTCCCTGTGATTCCTTCCAGACGTCTCCTAGCGTCTTTTGGCCTTTTCTTATAAGGACCGGAGATCCCAGGTAGCAGCCCCAGACTTGTCTAATGAGGCTACCCTAGATGATTCTTCTCTTTTGCAGGAAGCTCTCTTCTCTGGGATCAACCCAAGAGTCCTCCCAGGCGTCATCCCATAACGTTTTGACCTCTGCGTTCGGGACCGGAGATCCCATCTACCTGCCCCAAACTCCTCCAAGTAAGTAGCTCGAGACAGTTTTGTTCTCCTGTAGAGAAATCCCTCAACTCCGACAGGCACCTGAGACTCCTCCCAGGCATCTCCCACAGTCTTCTGTCCTCTGCTTTACCTACCTAAGGGGTCAGGTAGAAACCCCAGACTCCTCCAAGGAAGCTACCGTTGAGCCTTTTTTCTTTTTTGGAGGAAACACTGCCCTCCGGGATCCCCTTTGATTCCTTCCAGACGTCTCCTAGAGTCTTTTGGCCTTTTCTTATAAGGACCCGAGATCGCAGGTAGCAGCCCCAGACTTGTTTAATGAGGCTACCCTAGATGATTCTTCTCTTTTGCAGGAAGCTCTCTTCTCCGGAATCAACCCAAGACTCCTCCCAGGCGTCATCCCAGAACATTTTGACCTCTGCGTTCGGGACCGGAGATCCCAGCTACCTGCCCCAGACTCCTCCAAGTAAGTAGCTCGAGACATTTTTGTTCTCCTGTAGAGAAATCTCTCAACTCCGTCAGCCACCTGAGACTCCTCCCAGGCATCTCCCACAGTCTTCTGTCCTCTGCTTTACCTACCTAAGGGGTCAGGTAGAAGCCCCAGACTCCTCTTAGGAAGCTACCGTTGAGGTTTTTTCTGTTTTGGCGGAGCCTGTGCCCTCTGGGATCCCCTGTGATTCCTTCCAGACGTCTCCTAGAGTCTTTTGGGCTTTTCTTATAAGGACTGGAGATCGCAGGTAGCAGCCCCAGACTTGTCTAATGAGGCTACCCTAGATGATTCTTCTGTTTTGCAGGAAGCTCTCTTCTCCAGGATTGACCCAAGACTCCTCCCAGGCGTCATCCCAGAACGTTTTGACCTCTGCATTCGGGACCGGAGATCCCAGCTACCTGCCCCAGACTCCTCCAAGTAAGTAGCTCGAGACATTTTTGTTCTCCTGTAGAGAAATCTCTCAACTCCGACAGCCACCTGAGACTCCTCCCAGGCATCTCCCACAGTCTTCTGTCCTCTGCTTTACCTACCTAAGGGGTCAGGTAGAAGCCCTAGACTCCTCCAAGGAAGCTACCGTTGACGTTTTTTTCTTTTTTGGAGGAACCTCTGCCCTCCGGGATCCCCTGTGATTCCTTCCAGACGTCTCCTAGAGTCTTTTGGGCATTTCTTATAAGGACCCGAGATCGCAGGTAGCAGCCCCAGACTTGTCTAATGAGGCTACCCTAGATGATTCTTCTCTTTTGCAGGAAGCTCTCTTCTCTGGGATCAACCCAAGAGTCCTCCCAGGCGTCATCCCAGAACGTTTTGACATCTGCGTTCGGGACCGGAGATCCCATCTACCTGCCCCAGACTCCTCCAAGTAAGTAGCTCGAGACATTTTTGTTCTCCTGTAGAGAAATCCCTCAACTCCGACAGGCACCTGAGACTCCTCCCAGGCATCTCCCACAGTCTTCTGTCCTCTGCTTTACCTACCTAAGGGGTCAGGTAGAAACCCCAGACTCCTCCAAGGAAGCTACCGTTGAGGCTTTTTTCTTTTTTGGAGGAAACACTGCCCTCCGGGATCCCCTTTGATTCCTTCCAGACGTCTCCTAGAGTCTTTTGGCCTTTTCTTATAAGGACCCGAGATCGCAGGTAGCAGCCCCAGACTTGTTTAATGAGGCTACCCTAGATGATTCTTCTCTTTTGCAGGAAGCTCTCTTCTCCGGAATCAACCCAAGACTCCTCCCAGGCGTCATCCCAGAACATTTTGACCTCTGCGTTCGGGACCGGAGATCCCAGCTACCTGCCCCAGACTCCTCCAAGTAAGTAGCTCGAGACATTTTTGTTCTCCTGTAGAGAAATCTCTCAACTCCGACAGCCACTTGAGACTCCTCCCAGGCATCTCCCACAGTCTTCTGTCCTCTGCTTTACCTACCTAAGGGGTCAGGTAGAAGCCCTAGACTCCTCCAAGGAAGCTACCGTTGACGTTTTTTTCTTTTTTGGAGGAACCTCTGCCCTCCGGGATCCCCTGTGATTCCTTCCAGACGTCTCCTAGAGTCTTTTGGGCATTTCTTATAAGGACCCGAGATCTCAGGTAGCAGCCCCAGACTTGTCTAATGAGGCTACCCTAGATGATTCTTCTCTTTTGCAGGAAGCTCTCTTCTCCGGGATCGACCCAAGACTCCTCCCAGGCGTCATCCCAGAACATTTTGACCTCTGCGTTCGGGACCGGAGATCCCAGCTACCTGCCCCAGACTCCTCCAGGTAAGTAGCTCGAGACATTTTTGTTCTCCTGTAGAGAAATCTCTCAACTCCGACAGCCACCTGAGACTCCTCCCAGGCATCTCCCACAGTCTTCTGTCCTCTGCTTTACCTACCTAAGGGGTCAGGTAGAAGCCCCAGACTCCTCCAAGGAAGCTACCGTTGAGGTTTTTTTCTTTTTTTCGAGGAGCCTCTGACCTCCGGGATTCCCTGTGATTCCTTCCAGACGTCTCCTAGCGTCTTTTGGCCTTTTCTTATAAGGACCGGAGATCCCAGGTAGCAGCCCCAGACTTGTCTAATAAGGCTACCCTAGATGATTCTTCTCTTTTGCAGGAAGCTCTCTTCTCTGGGATCAACCCAAGAGTCCTCCCAGGCGTCATCCCAGAACGTTTTGACATCTGCGTTCGGGACCGGAGATCCCATCTACCTGCCCCAGACTCCTCCAAGTAAGTAGCTCGAGACATTTTTGTTCTCCTGTAGAGAAATCCCTCAACTCCGACAGGCACCTGAGACTCCTCCCAGGCATCTCCCACAGTCTTCTGTCCTCTGCTTTACCTACCTAAGGGGTCAGGTAGAAACCCCAGACTCCTCCAAGGAAGCTACCGTTGAGGCTTTTTTCTTTTTTGGAGGAAACACTGCCCTCCGGGATCCCCTTTGATTCCTTCCAGACGTCTCCTAGAGTCTTTTGGCCTTTTCTTATAAGGACCCGAGATCGCAGGTAGCAGCCCCAGACTTGTTTAATGAGGCTACCCTAGATGATTCTTCTCTTTTGCAGGAAGCTCTCTTCTCCGGAATCAACCCAAGACTCCTCCCAGGCGTCATCCCAGAACATTTTGACCTCTGCGTTCGGGACCGGAGATCCCAGCTACCTGCCCCAGACTCCTCCAAGTAAGTAGCTCGAGACATTTTTGTTCTCCTGTAGAGAAATCTCTCAACTCCGACAGCCACCTGAGACTCCTCCCAGGCATCTCCCACAGTCTTCTGTCCTCTGCTTTACCTACCTAAGGGGTCAGGTAGAAGCCCCAGACTCCTCCAAGGAAGCTACCATTGAGGTTTTTTCTTTTTTGGAGGAGCCTGTGCCCTCCGGGATCCCCTGTGATTCCTTCCAGACGTCTCCTAGAGTCTTTTGGCCTTTTCTTATAAGGACCGGAGATCCCAGGTAGCAGCCCCAGACTTGTCTAATGAGGCTACCCTATATGATTCTTTTCTTTTGCAGGAAGTTCTCTTCTCCGGGGTCGACCCAAGACTCCTCCCAGGCGTCATCCCAGAATGTTTTGACCTCTGCGTTCGGGACCGGAGATCCCATCTACCTGCCCCAGACTCCTCCAAGTAAGTAGCTCGACACATTTTCTCCTGTAGAGAAATCTCTCAACTCCGTCAGCCACCTGAGACTCCTCCCAGGCATCTCCCACAGTCTTCTGTCTTCTGCTTTACCTACCTAAGGGGTCAGGTAGAAGCCCCAGACCCCTCCAAGGAAGCTACCGTTGAGGTTTTTTTCTTTTTTGGAGGAACCTCTGCCCTCCTGGATTCCCTGTGATTCCTTCCAGACGTCTCCTAGCGTCTTTTGGCCTTTTCTTATAAGGACCGGAGATCCCAGGTAGCAGCCCCAGACTTGTCTAATGAGGCTACCCTAGATGATTCTTCTCTTTTGCAGGAAGCTCTCTTTTCCGGGGTCGACCCAAGACTCCTCCCAGGCGTCATCCCAGAATGTTTTGACCTCTGCGTTCGGGACCGGAGATCCCATCTACCTGCCCCAGACTCCTCCAAGTAAGTAGCTCGACACATTTTCTCCTGTAGAGAAATCTCTCAACTCTGTCAGCCACCTGAGACTCCTCCCAGGCATCTCCCACAGTCTTCTGTCCTCTGCTTTACCTACCTAAGGGGTCAGGTAGAAGCCCCAGACTCCTCCAAGGAAGCTACTGTTGAGGCTTTTTTCTGTTTTGGAGGAGCCTGTGCCCTCTGGGATCCCCTGTGATTCCTTCCAGACGTCTCCTAGAGTCTTTTGGCCTTTTCTTATAAGGACCGGAGATCTCAGGTAGCAGCCCCAGATTTGTCTAATGAGGCTACCCTAGATGATTCTTCTCTTTTGCAGGAAGCTCTCTTCTCCGGGATCGACCCAAGACTCCTCCCAGACGTCATCCCAGAACATTTTGACCTCTGCGTTCGAGACCGGAGATCCCAGCTACCTGCCCCAGACTCCTCCAAGTAAGTAGCTCGAGACATTTTTGTTCTCCTGTAGAGAAATCTCTCAACTCCGACAGCCACCTGAGACTCCTCCCAGGCATCTCCCACAGTCTTCTGTCTTCTGCTTTACCTACCTAAGGGGTCAGGTAGAAGCCCCAGACTCCTCCAAGGAAGCTACCGTTGAGGTTTTTTTTCTTTTTTGGAGGAACCTCTGCCCTCCTGGATTCCCTGTGATTCCTTCCAGACGTCTCCTAGCGTCTTTTGGCCTTTTCTTATAAGGACCGGAGATCCCAGGTAGCAGCCCCAGACTTGTCTAATGAGGCTACCCTAGATGATTCTTCTCTTTTGCAGGAAGCTCTCTTCTCTGGGATCAACCCAAAAGTCCTCCCAGGCGTCATCCCAGAATGTTTTGACCTCTGCGTTCAGGACCGGAGATCCCATCTACCTGCCCCAGACTCCTCCAAGTAAGTAGCTCGACACATTTTCTCCTGTAGAGAAATCTCTCAACTCCGTCAGCCACCTGAGACTCCTCCCAGGCATCTCCCACAGTCTTCTGTCCTCTGCTTTACCTACCTAAGGGGTCAGGTAGAAGCCCCAGACTCCTCTTAGGAAGCTACCGTTGAGGTTTTTTCTGTTTTGGCGGAGCCTGTGCCCTCCGGGATCCCCTGTGATTCCTTCCAGACGTCTCCTAGAGTCTTTTGGCCTTTTCTTATAAGGACCGGAGATCCCAGGTAGCAGCCCCAGACTTGTCTAATGAGGCTACCCTATATGATTCTTTTCTTTTGCAGGAAGTTCTCTTCTCCGGGGTCGACCCAAGACTCCTCCCAGGCGTCATCCCAGAATGTTTTGACCTCTGCGTTCGGGACCGGAGATCCCATCTACCTGCCCCAGACTCCTCCAAGTAAGTAGCTCGACACATTTTCTCCTGTAGAGAAATCTCTCAACTCCGTCAGCCACCTGAGACTCCTCCCAGGCATCTCCCACAGTCTTCTGTCTTCTGCTTTACCTACCTAAGGGGTCAGGTAGAAGCCCCAGACTCCTCCAAGGAAGCTACTGTTGAGGCTTTTTTCTGTTTTGGAGGAGCCTGTGCCCTCTGGGATCCCCTGTGATTCCTTCCAGACGTCTCCTAGAGTCTTTTGGCCTTTTCTTATAAGGACCGGAGATCTCAGGTAGCAGCCCCAGATTTGTCTAATGAGGCTACCCTAGATGATTCTTCTCTTTTGCAGGAAGCTCTCTTCTCCGGGATCGACCCAAGACTCCTCCCAGACGTCATCCCAGAACATTTTGACCTCTGCGTTCGAGACCGGAGATCCCAGCTACCTGCCCCAGACTCCTCCAAGTAAGTAGCTCGACACATTTTTGTTCTCCTGTAGAGAAATCTCTCAACTCCGACAGCCACCTGAGACTCCTCCCAGGCATCTCCCACAGTCTTCTGTCTTCTGCTTTACCTACCTAAGGGGTCAGGTAGAAGCCCCAGACTCCTCCAAGGAAGCTACCGTTGAGGTTTTTTTTCTTTTTTGGAGGAACCTCTGCCCTCCTGGATTCCCTGTGATTCCTTCCAGACGTCTCCTAGCGTCTTTTGGCCTTTTCTTATAAGGACCGGAGATCCCAGGTAGCAGCCCCAGACTTGTCTAATGAGGCTACCCTAGATGATTCTTCTCTTTTGCAGGAAGCTCTCTTCTCTGGGATCAACCCAAAAGTCCTCCCAGGCGTCATCCCAGAATGTTTTGACCTCTGCGTTCAGGACCGGAGATCCCATCTACCTGCCCCAGACTCCTCCAAGTAAGTAGCTCGACACATTTTCTCCTGTAGAGAAATCTCTCAACTCCGTCAGCCACCTGAGACTCCTCCCAGGCATCTCCCACAGTCTTCTGTCCTCTGCTTTACCTACCTAAGGGGTCAGGTAGAAGCCCCAGACTCCTCTTAGGAAGCTACCGTTGAGGTTTTTTCTGTTTTGGCGGAGCCTGTGCCCTCCGGGATCCCCTGTGATTCCTTCCAGACGTCTCCTAGAGTCTTTTGGCCTTTTCTTATAAGGACCGGAGATCCCAGGTAGCAGCCCCAGACTTGTCTAATGAGGCTACCCTATATGATTCTTTTCTTTTGCAGGAAGTTCTCTTCTCCGGGGTCGACCCAAGACTCCTCCCAGGCGTCATCCCAGAATGTTTTGACCTCTGCGTTCGGGACCGGAGATCCCATCTACCTGCCCCAGACTCCTCCAAGTAAGTAGCTCGACACATTTTCTCCTGTAGAGAAATCTCTCAACTCCGTCAGCCACCTGAGACTCCTCCCAGGCATCTCCCACAGTCTTCTGTCTTCTGCTTTACCTACCTAAGGGGTCAGGTAGAAGCCCCAGACTCCTCCAAGGAAGCTACTGTTGAGGCTTTTTTCTGTTTTGGAGGAGCCTGTGCCCTCTGGGATCCCCTGTGATTCCTTCCAGACGTCTCCTAGAGTCTTTTGGCCTTTTCTTATAAGGACCGGAGATCTCAGGTAGCAGCCCCAGATTTGTCTAATGAGGCTACCCTAGATGATTCTTCTCTTTTGCAGGAAGCTCTCTTCTCCGGGATCGACCCAAGACTCCTCCCAGACGTCATCCCAGAACATTTTGACCTCTGCGTTCGAGACCGGAGATCCCAGCTACCTGCCCCAGACTCCTCCAAGTAAGTAGCTCGAGACATTTTTGTTCTCCTGTAGAGAAATCTCTCAACTCCGACAGCCACCTGAGACTCCTCCCAGGCATCTCCCACAGTCTTCTGTCTTCTGCTTTACCTACCTAAGGGGTCAGGTAGAAGCCCCAGACTCCTCCAAGGAAGCTACCGTTGAGGTTTTTTTTCTTTTTTGGAGGAACCTCTGCCCTCCTGGATTCCCTGTGATTCCTTCCAGACGTCTCCTAGCGTCTTTTGGCCTTTTCTTATAAGGACCGGAGATCCCAGGTAGCAGCCCCAGACTTGTCTAATGAGGCTACCCTAGATGATTCTTCTCTTTTGCAGGAAGCTCTCTTCTCTGGGATCAACCCAAAAGTCCTCCCAGGCGTCATCCCAGAATGTTTTGACCTCTGCGTTCAGGACCGGAGATCCCATCTACCTGCCCCAGACTCCTCCAAGTAAGTAGCTCGACACATTTTCTCCTGTAGAGAAATCTCTCAACTCCGTCAGCCACCTGAGACTCCTCCCAGGCATCTCCCACAGTCTTCTGTCCTCTGCTTTACCTACCTAAGGGGTCAGGTAGAAGCCCCAGACTCCTCTTAGGAAGCTACCGTTGAGGTTTTTTCTGTTTTGGCGGAGCCTGTGCCCTCCGGGATCCCCTGTGATTCCTTCCAGACGTCTCCTAGAGTCTTTTGGCCTTTTCTTATAAGGACCGGAGATCCCAGGTAGCAGCCCCAGACTTGTCTAATGAGGCTACCCTATATGATTCTTTTCTTTTGCAGGAAGTTCTCTTCTCCGGGGTCGACCCAAGACTCCTCCCAGGCGTCATCCCAGAATGTTTTGACCTCTGCGTTCGGGACCGGAGATCCCATCTACCTGCCCCAGACTCCTCCAAGTAAGTAGCTCGACACATTTTCTCCTGTAGAGAAATCTCTTAACTCCGTCAGCCACCTGAGACTCCTCCCAGGCATCTCCCACAGTCTTCTGTCTTCTGCTTTACCTACCTAAGGGGTCAGGTAGAAGCCCCAGACTCCTCCAAGGAAGCTACCGTTGAGGTTTTTTTCTTTTTTGGAGGAACCTCTGCCCTCCTGGATTCCCTGTGATTCCTTCCAGACGTCTCCTAGCGTCTTTTGGCCTTTTCTTATAAGGACCGGAGATCCCAGGTAGCAGCCCCAGACTTGTCTAATGAGGCTACCCTAGATGATTCTTCTCTTTTGCAGGAAGCTCTCTTCTCTGGGATCAACCCAAGAGTCCTCCCAGGCGTCATCCCAGAATGTTTTGACCTCTGCGTTCAGGACCGGAGATCCCAGCTACCTGCCCCAGACTCCTCCAAGTAAGTAGCTCGACACATTTTTGTTCTCCTGTAGAGAAATCTCTCAACTCCGACAGCCACCTGAGACTCCTCCCAGGCATCTCCCACAGTCTTCTGTCTTCTGCTTTACCTACCTAAGGGGTCAGGTAGAAGCCCCAGACTCCTCCAAGGAAGCTACCGTTGAGGTTTTTTTCTTTTTTGGAGGAACCTCTGCCCTCCTGGATTCCCTGTGATTCCTTCCAGACGTCTCCTAGCGTCTTTTGGCCTTTTCTTATAAGGACCGGAGATCCCAGGTAGCAGCCCCAGACTTGTCTAATGAGGCTACCCTAGATGATTCTTCTCTTTTGCAGGAAGCTCTCTTCTCTGGGATCAACCCAAGAGTCCTCCCAGGCGTCATCCCAGAATGTTTTGACCTCTGCGTTCAGGACCGGAGATCCCAGCTACCTGCCCCAGACTCCTCCAAGTAAGTAGCTCGAGACATTTTTGTTCTCCTGTAGAGAAATCTCTCAACTCCGACAGCCACCTGAGACTCCTCCCAGGCATCTCCCACAGTCTTCTGTCTTCTGCTTTACCTACCTAAGGGGTCAGGTAGAAGCCCCAGACTCCTCCAAGGAAGCTACCGTTGAGGTTTTTTTCTTTTTTGGAGGAACCTCTGCCCTCCTGGATTCCCTGTGATTCCTTCCAGACGTCTCCTAGCGTCTTTTGGCCTTTTCTTATAAGGACCGGAGATCCCAGGTAGCAGCCCCAGACTTGTCTAATGAGGCTACCCTAGATGATTCTTCTCTTTTGCAGGAAGCTCTCTTCTCTGGGATCAACCCAAGAGTCCTCCCAGGCGTCATCCCAGAATGTTTTGACCTCTGCGTTCAGGACCGGAGATCCCAGCTACCTGCCCAAGACTCCTCCAAGTAAGTAGCTCGAGACATTTTTGTTCTCCTGTAGAGAAATCTCTCAACTCCGACAGCCACCTGAGACTCCTCCCAGGCATCTCCCACAGTCTTCTGTCCTCTGCTTTACCTACCTAAGGGGTCAGGTAGAAGCCCCAGACTCCTCTTAGGAAGCTACCGTTGAGGTTTTTTCTGTTTTGGCGGAGCCTGTGCCCTCTGGGATCCCCTGTGATTCCTTCCAGACGTCTCCTAGAGTCTTTTGGGCTTTTCTTATAAGGACCGGAGATCGCAGGTAGCAGCCCCAGACTTGTCTAATGAGGCTACCCTAGATGATTCTTCTGTTTTGCAGGAAGCTCTCTTCTCCAGGATTGACCCAAGACTCCTCCCAGGCGTCATCCCAGAACGTTTTGACCTCTGCATTCGGGACCGGAGATCCCAGCTACCTGCCCCAGACTCCTCCAAGTAAGTAGCTCGAGACATTTTTGTTCTCCTGTAGAGAAATCTCTCAACTCCGACAGCCACCTGAGACTCCTCCCAGGCATCTCCCACAGTCTTCTGTCCTCTGCTTTACCTACCTAAGGGGTCAGGTAGAAGCCCTAGACTCCTCCAAGGAAGCTACCGTTGACGTTTTTTTCTTTTTTGGAGGAACCTCTGCCCTCCGGGATCCCCTGTGATTCCTTCCAGACGTCTCCTAGAGTCTTTTGGGCATTTCTTATAAGGACCCGAGATCGCAGGTAGCAGCCCCAGACTTGTCTAATGAGGCTACCCTAGATGATTCTTCTCTTTTGCAGGAAGCTCTCTTCTCCGGGATCGACCCAAGACTCCTCCCAGGCGTCATCCCAGAACATTTTGACCTCTGCGTTCGGGACCGGAGATCCCAGCTACCTGCCCCAGACTCCTCCAGGTAAGTAGCTCGAGACATTTTTGTTCTCCTGTAGAGAAATCTCTCAACTCCGACAGCCACCTGAGACTCCTCCCAGGCATCTCCCACAGTCTTCTGTCCTCTGCTTTACCTACCAAAGGGGTCAGGTAGAAGCCCCAGACTCCTCCAAGGAAGCTACCGTTGAATTTTTTTTTCTTTTTTTCGAGGAGCCTCTGACCTCCGGGATTCCCTGTGATTCCTTCCAGACGTCTCCTAGCGTCTTTTGGCCTTTTCTTATAAGGACCGGAGATCCCAGGTAGCAGCCCCAGACTTGTCTAATGAGGCTACCCTATATGATTCTTCTCTTTTGCAGGAAGCTCTCTTCTCTGGGATCGACCCAAGACTCCTCCCAGGCGTCATCCCAGAACGTTTTGACCTCTGCGTTCGGGACCGGAGATCCCATCTACCTGCCCCAGACTCCTCCAAGTAAGTAGCTCGAGACATTTTTGTTCTCCTGTAGAGAAATCCCTCAACTCCGACAGGCACCTGAGACTCCTCCCAGGCATCTCCCACAGTCTTCTGTCCTCTGCTTTACCTACCTAAGGGGTCAGGTGGAAACCCCAGACACCTCCAAGGAAGCTACCGTTGAGGCTTTTTTCTTTTTTGGAGGAAACACTGCCCTCCTGGATCCCCTTTGATTCCTTCCAGACGTCTCCTAGAGTCTTTTGGCCTTTTCTTATAAGGACCCGAGATCGCAGGTAGCAGCCCCAGACTTGTTTAATGAGGCTACCCTAGATGATTCTTCTCTTTTGCAGGAAGCTCTCTTCTCCGGAATCAACCCAAGACTCCTCCCAGGCGTCATCCCAGAACATTTTGACCTCTGCGTTCGGGACCGGAGATCCCAGCTACCTGCCCCAGACTCCTCCAAGTAAGTAGCTCGAGACATTTTTGTTCTCCTGTAGAGAAATCTCTCAACTCCGACAGCCACCTGAGACTCCTCCCAGGCATCTCCCACAGTCTTCTGTCCTCTGCTTTACCTACCTAAGGGGTCAGGTAGAAGCCCCAGACTCCTCCAAGGAAGCTACCATTGAGGTTTTTCTTTTTTGGAGGAGCCTGTGCCCTCCGGGATCCCCTGTGATTCCTTCCAGACGTCTCCTAGAGTCTTTTGGCCTTTTCTTATAAGGACCGGAGATCCCAGGTAGCAGCCCCAGACTTGTCTAATGAGGCTACCCTAGATGATTCTTTTCTTTTGCAGGAAGTTCTCTTCTCCGGGGTCGACCCAAGACTCCTCCCAGGCGTCATCCCAGAATGTTTTGACCTCTGCGTTCGGGACCGGAGATCCCATCTACCTGCCCCAGACTCCTCCAAGTAAGTAGCTCGAGACATTTTTGTTCTCCTGTAGAGAAATCTCTCAACTCCGACAGCCACCTGAGACTCCTCCCAGGCATCTCCCACAGTCTTCTGTCCTCTGCTTTACCTACCTAAGGGGTCAGGTAGAAGCCCCAGACTCCTCTTAGGAAGCTACCGTTGAGGTTTTTTCTGTTTTGGAGGAGCCTGTGCCCTCTGGGATCCCCTGTGATTCCTTCCAGACGTCTCCTAGAGTCTTTTGGGCTTTTCTTATAAGGACCGGAGATCGCAGGTAGCAGCCCCAGACTTGTCTAATGAGGCTACCCTAGATGATTCTTCTGTTTTGCAGGAAGCTCTCTTCTCCAGGATTGACCCAAGACTCCTCCCAGGCGTCATCCCAGAACATTTTGACCTCTGCATTCGGGACCGGAGATCCCAGCTACCTGCCCCAGACTCCTCCAAGTAAGTAGCTCGAGACATTTTTGTTCTCCTGTAGAGAAATCTCTCAACTCCGACAGCCACCTGAGACTCCTCCCAGGCATCTCCCACAGTCTTCTGTCCTCTGCTTTACCTACCTAAGGGGTCAGGTAGAAGCCCCAGACTCCTCCAAGGAAGCTACCGTTGAGGTTTTTTTCTTTTTTGGAGGAACCTCTGCCCTCCTGGATTCCCTGTGATTCCTTCCAGACGTCTCCTAGCGTCTTTTGGGCATTTCTTATAAGGACCCGAGATCGCAGGTAGCAGCCCCAGACTTGTCTGATGAGGCTACCCTAGATGATTCTTCTCTTTTGCAGGAAGCTCTCTTCTCCGGGATCGACCCAAGACTCCTCCCAGGCGTCATCCCAGAACATTTTTACCTCTGCGTTCGGGACCGGAGATCCCAGCTACCTGCCCCAGACTCCTCCAGGTAAGTAGCTCGAGACATTTTTGTTCTCCTGTAGAGAAATCTCTCAACTCCGACAGCCACCTGAGACTCCTCCCAGGCATCTCCCACAGTCTTCTGTCCTCTGCTTTACCTACCTAAGGGGTCAGGTAGAAGCCCCAGACTCCTCCAAGGAAGCTACCGTTGAGGTTTTTTTCTTTTTTTCGAGGAGCCTCTGACCTCCGGGATTCCCTGTGATTCCTTCCAGACGTCTCCTAGCGTCTTTTGGCCTTTTCTTATAAGGACCGGAGATCCCAGGTAGCAGCCCCAGACTTGTCTAATGAGGCTACCCTAGATGATTCTTCTCTTTTGCAGGAAGCTCTCTTCTCTGGGATCGACCCAAGACTCCTCCCAGGCGTCATCCCAGAACGTTTTGACCTCTGCGTTCGGGACCGGAGATCCCATCTACCTGCCCCAGACTCCTCCAAGTAAGTAGCTCGAGACATTTTTGTTCTCCTGTAGAGAAATCTCTCAACTCCGACAGCCACCTGAGACTCCTCCCAGGCATCTCCCACAGTCTTCTGTCCTCTGCTTTACCTACCTAAGGGGTCAGGTAGAAGCCCTAGACTCCTCCAAGGAAGCTACCGTTGACGATTTTTTCTTTTTTGGAGGAACCTCTGCCCTCCGGGATCCCCTGTGATTCCTTCCAGACGTCTCCTAGAGTCTTTTGGGCATTTCTTATAAGGACCCGAGATCGCAGGTAGCAGCCCCAGACTTGTCTGATGAGGCTACCCTAGATGATTCTTCTCTTTTGCAGGAAGCTCTCTTCTCCGGGATCGACCCAAGACTCCTCCCAGGCGTCATCCCAGAACATTTTTACCTCTGCGTTCGGGACCGGAGATCCCAGCTACCTGCCCCAGACTCCTCCAAGTAAGTAGCTCGAGACATTTTTGTTCTCCTGTAGAGAAATCTCTCAACTCCGACAGCCACCTGAGACTCCTCCCAGGCATCTCCCACAGTCTTCTGTCCTCTGCTTTACCTACCTAAGGGGTCAGGTAGAAGCCCCAGACTCCTCCAAGGAAGCTACCGTTGAGGTTTTTTTCTTTTTTTCGAGGAGCCTCTGACCTCCGGGATTCCCTGTGATTCCTTCCAGACGTCTCCTAGCGTCTTTTGGCCTTTTCTTATAAGGACCGGAGATCCCAGGTAGCAGACCCAGACTTGTCTAATGAGGCTACCCTAGATGATTCTTCTCTTTTGCAGGAAGCTCTCTTCTCTGGGATCAACCCAAGACTCCTCCCAGGCGTCATCCCAGAATGTTTTGACCTCTGCGTTCAGGACCGGAGATCCCAGCTACCTGCCCCAGACTCCTCCAAGTAAGTAGCTCGAGACATTTTTGTTCTCCTGTAGAGAAATCTCTCAACTCTGACAGCCACCTGAGACTCCTCCCAGGCATCTCCCACAGTCTTCTGTCTTCTGCTTTACCTACCTAAGGGGTCAGGTAGAAGCCCCAGACTCCTCCAAGGAAGCTACCGTTGAGGTTTTTTTCTTTTTTGGAGGAACCTCTGCCCTCCTGGATTCCCTGTGATTCCTTCCAGACGTCTCCTAGCGTCTTTTGGCCTTTTCTTATAAGGACCGGAGATCCCAGGTAGCAGACCCAGACTTGTCTAATGAGGCTACCCTAGATGATTCTTCTCTTTTGCAGGAAGCTCTCTTCTCTGGGATCAACCCAAGAGTCCTCCCAGGCGTCATCCCAGAATGTTTTGACCTCTGCGTTCAGGACCGGAGATCCCAGCTACCTGCCCCAGACTCCTCCAAGTAAGTAGCTCGAGACATTTTTGTTCTCCTGTAGAGAAATCTCTCAACTCTGACAGCCACCTGAGACTCCTCCCAGGCATCTCCCACAGTCTTCTGTCTTCTGCTTTACCTACCTAAGGGGTCAGGTAGAAGCCCCAGACTCCTCCAAGGAAGCTACCGTTGAGGTTTTTTTCTTTTTTGGAGGAACCTCTGCCCTCCTGGATTCCCTGTGATTCCTTCCAGACGTCTCCTAGCGTCTTTTGGCCTTTTCTTATAAGGACCGGAGATCCCAGGTAGCAGCCCCAGACTTGTCTAATGAGGCTACCCTAGATGATTCTTCTCTTTTGCAGGAAGCTCTCTTCTCTGGGATCGACCCAAGAGTCCTCCCAGGCGTCATCCCAGAATGTTTTGACCTCTGCGTTCAGGACCGGAGATCCCAGCTACCTGCCCCAGACTCCTCCAAGTAAGTAGCTCGACACATTTTTGTTCTCCTGTAGAGAAATCTCTCAACTCCGACAGCCACCTGAGACTCCTCCCAGGCATCTCCCACAGTCTTCTGTCTTCTGCTTTACCTACCTAAGGGGTCAGGTAGAAGCCCCAGACTCCTCCAAGGAAGCTACCGTTGAGGTTTTTTTCTTTTTTTCGAGGAGCCTCTGACCTCCGGGATTCCCTGTGATTCCTTCCAGACGTCTCCTAGCGTCTTTTGGCCTTTTCTTATAAGGACCGGAGATCCCAGGTAGCAGCCCCAGACTTGTCTAATGAGGCTACCCTATATGATTCTTCTCTTTTGCAGGAAGCTCTCTTCTCTGGGATCGACCCAAGACTCCTCCCAGGCGTCATCCCAGAACGTTTTGACATCTGCGTTCGGGACCGGAGATCCCATCTACCTGCCCCAGACTCCTCCAAGTAAGTAGCTCGAGACATTTTTGTTCTCCTGTAGAGAAATCTCTCAACTCCAACAGGCACCTGAGACTCCTCCCAGGCATCTCCCACAGTCTTCTGTCCTCTGCTTTACCTACCTAAGGGGTCAGGTAGAAGCCCCAGACTCCTCTTAGGAAGCTACCGTTGAGGTTTTTTCTGTTTTGGCGGAGCCTGTGCCCTCTGGGATCCCCTGTGATTCCTTCCAGACGTCTCCTAGAGTCTTTTGGGCTTTTCTTATAAGGACCGGAGATCGCAGGTAGCAGCCCCAGACTTGTCTAATGAGGCTACCCTAGATGATTCTTCTGTTTTGCAGGAAGCTCTCTTCTCCGGAATCAACCCAAGACTCCTCCCAGGCGTCATCCCAGAACATTCTGACCTCTGCGTTCGGGACCGGAGATCCCAGCTACCTGCCCCAGACTCCTCCAAGTAAGTAGCTCGAGACATTTTTGTTCTCCTGTAGAGAAATCTCTCAACTCCGACAGCCACCTGAGACTCCTCCCAGGCATCTCCCACAGTCTTCTGTCCTCTGCTTTACCTACCTAAGGGGTCAGGTAGAAGCCCCAGACTCCTCCAAGGAAGCTACCATTGAGGTTTTTCTTTTTTGGAGGAGCCTGTGCCCTCCGGGATCCCCTGTGATTCCTTCCAGACGTCTCCTAGAGTCTTTTGGCCTTTTCTTATAAGGACCGGAGATCCCAGGTAGCAGCCCCAGACTTGTCTAATGAGGCTACCCTAGATGATTCTTTTCTTTTGCAGGAAGTTCTCTTCTCCGGGGTCGACCCAAGACTCCTCCCAGGCGTCATCCCAGAATGTTTTGACCTCTGCGTTCGGGACCGGAGATCCCATCTACCTGCCCCAGACTCCTCCAAGTAAGTAGCTCGAGACATTTTTGTTCTCCTGTAGAGAAATCTCTCAACTCCGTCAGCCACCTGAGACTCCTCCCAGGCATCTCCCACAGTCTTCTGTCCTCTGCTTTACCTACCTAAGGGGTCAGGTAGAAGCCCCAGACTCCTCTTAGGAAGCTACTGTTGAGGCTTTTTTCTGTTTTGGAGGAGCCTGTGCCCTCTGGGATCCCCTGTGATTCCTTCCAGACGTCTCCTAGAGTCTTTTGGCCTTTTCTTATAAGGACCGGAGATCTCAGGTAGCAGCCCCAGATTTGTCTAATGAGGCTACCCTAGATGATTCTTCTCTTTTGCAGGAAGCTCTCTTCTCCGGGATCGACCCAAGACTCCTCCCAGGCGTCATCCCAGAACGTTTTGACCTCTGCGTTCAGGACCGGAGATCCCAGCTACCTGCCCCAGACTCCTCCAAGTAAGTAGCTCGAGACATTTTTGTTCTCCTGTAGAGAAATCTCTCAACTCTGACAGCCACCTGAGACTCCTCCCAGGCATCTCCCACAGTCTTCTGTCTTCTGCTTTACCTACCTAAGGGGTCAGGTAGAAGCCCCAGACTCCTCCAAGGAAGCTACCGTTGAGGTTTTTTTCTTTTTTGGAGGAACCTCTGCCCTCCTGGATTCCCTGTGATTCCTTCCAGACGTCTCCTAGCGTCTTTTGGCCTTTTCTTATAAGGACCGGAGATCCCAGGTAGCAGACCCAGACTTGTCTAATGAGGCTACCCTAGATGATTCTTCTCTTTTGCAGGAAGCTCTCTTCTCTGGGATCAACCCAAGAGTCCTCCCAGGCGTCATCCCAGAATGTTTTGACCTCTGCGTTCAGGACCGGAGATCCCAGCTACCTGCCCCAGACTCCTCCAAGTAAGTAGCTCGACACATTTTTGTTCTCCTGTAGAGAAATCTCTCAACTCTGACAGCCACCTGAGACTCCTCCCAGGCATCTCCCACAGTCTTCTGTCTTCTGCTTTACCTACCTAAGGGGTCAGGTAGAAGCCACAGACTCCTCCAAGGAAGCTACCGTTGAGGTTTTTTTCTTTTTTGGAGGAACCTCTGCCCTCCTGGATTCCCTGTGATTCCTTCCAGACGTCTCCTAGCGTCTTTTGGCCTTTTCTTATAAGGACCGGAGATCCCAGGTAGCAGCCCCAGACTTGTCTAATGAGGCTACCCTAGATGATTCTTCTCTTTTGCAGGAAGCTCTCTTCTCTGGGATCAACCCAAGAGTCCTCCCAGGCGTCATCCCAGAATGTTTTGACCTCTGCGTTCAGGACCGGAGATCCCAGCTACCTGCCCCAGACTCCTCCAAGTAAGTAGCTCGAGACATTTTTGTTCTCCTGTAGAGAAATCTCTCAACTCCGACAGCCACCTGAGACTCCTCCCAGGCATCTCCCACAGTCTTCTGTCTTCTGCTTTACCTACCTAAGGGGTCAGGTAGAAGCCCCAGACTCCTCCAAGGAAGCTACCGTTGAGGTTTTTTTCTTTTTTTCGAGGAGCCTCTGACCTCCGGGATTCCCTGTGATTCCTTCCAGACGTCTCCTAGCGTCTTTTGGCCTTTTCTTATAAGGACCGGAGATCCCAGGTAGCAGCCCCAGACTTGTCTAATGAGGCTACCCTATATGATTCTTCTCTTTTGCAGGAAGCTCTCTTCTCTGGGATCGACCCAAGACTCCTCCCAGGCGTCATCCCAGAACGTTTTGACATCTGCGTTCGGGACCGGAGATCCCATCTACCTGCCCCAGACTCCTCCAAGTAAGTAGCTCGAGACATTTTTGTTCTCCTGTAGAGAAATCTCTCAACTCCAACAGGCACCTGAGACTCCTCCCAGGCATCTCCCACAGTCTTCTGTCCTCTGCTTTACCTACCTAAGGGGTCAGGTAGAAGCCCCAGACTCCTCTTAGGAAGCTACCGTTGAGGTTTTTTCTGTTTAGGCGGAGCCTGTGCCCTCTGGGATCCCCTGTGATTCCTTCCAGACGTCTCCTAGAGTCTTTTGGCCTTTTCTTATAAGGACCGGAGATCCCAGGTAGCAGCCCCAGACTTGTCTAATGAGGCTACCCTAGATGATTCTTTTCTTTTGCAGGAAGTTCTCTTCTCCGGGGTCGACCCAAGACTCCTCCCAGGCGTCATCCCAGAATGTTTTGACCTCTGCGTTCGGGACCGGAGATCCCATCTACCTGCCCCAGACTCCTCCAAGTAAGTAGCTCGAGACATTTTTGTTCTCCTGTAGAGAAATCTCTCAACTCCGTCAGCCACCTGAGACTCCTCCCAGGCATCTCCCACAGTCTTCTGTCCTCTGCTTTACCTACCTAAGGGGTCAGGTAGAAGCCCCAGACTCCTCTTAGGAAGCTACTGTTGAGGCTTTTTTCTGTTTTGGAGGAGCCTGTGCCCTCTGGGATCCCCTGTGATTCCTTCCAGACGTCTCCTAGAGTCTTTTGGCCTTTTCTTATAAGGACCGGAGATCTCAGGTAGCAGCCCCAGATTTGTCTAATGAGGCTACCCTAGATGATTCTTCTCTTTTGCAGGAAGCTCTCTTCTCCGGGATCGACCCAAGACTCCTCCCAGGCGTCATCCCAGAACGTTTTGACCTCTGCGTTCGAGACCGGAGATCCCAGCTACCTGCCCCAGACTCCTCCAAGTAAGTAGCTCGAGACATTTTTGTTCTCCTGTAGAGAAATCTCTCAACTCCGACAGCCACCTGAGACTCCTCCCAGGCATCTCCCACAGTCTTCTGTCTTCTGCTTTACCTACCTAAGGGGTCAGGTAGAAGCCCCAGACTCCTCCAAGGAAGCTACCGTTGAGGTTTTTTTCTTTTTTGGAGGAACCTCTGCCCTCCTGGATTCCCTGTGATTCCTTCCAGACGTCTCCTAGCGTCTTTTGGCCTTTTCTTATAAGGACCGGAGATCCCAGGTAGCAGCCCCAGACTTGTCTAATGAGGCTACCCTAGATGATTCTTCTCTTTTGCAGGAAGCTCTCTTCTCTGGGATCAACCCAAGAGTCCTCCCAGGCGTCATCCCAGAATGTTTTGACCTCTGCGTTCAGGACCGGAGATCCCAGCTACCTGCCCCAGACTCCTCCAAGTAAGTAGCTCGACACATTTTTGTTCTCCTGTAGAGAAATCTCTCAACTCCGACAGCCACCTGAGACTCCTCCCAGGCATCTCCCACAGTCTTCTGTCTTCTGCTTTACCTACCTAAGGGGTCAGGTAGAAGCCCCAGACTCCTCCAAGGAAGCTACCGTTGAGGTTTTTTTCTTTTTTGGAGGAACCTCTGCCCTCCTGGATTCCCTGTGATTCCTTCCAGACGTCTCCTAGCGTCTTTTGGCCTTTTCTTATAAGGACCGGAGATCCCAGGTAGCAGCCCCAGACTTGTCTAATGAGGCTACCCTAGATGATTCTTCTCTTTTGCAGGAAGCTCTCTTCTCTGGGATCAACCCAAGAGTCCTCCCAGGCGTCATCCCAGAATGTTTTGACCTCTGCGTTCAGGACCGGAGATCCCATCTACCTGCCCCAGACTCCTCCAAGTAAGTAGCTCGAGACATTTTTGTTCTCCTGTAGAGAAATCTCTCAACTCTGACAGCCACCTGAGACTCCTCCCAGGCATCTCCCACAGTCTTCTGTCTTCTGCTTTACCTACCTAAGGGGTCAGGTAGAAGCCCCAGACTCCTCCAAGGAAGCTACCGTTGAGGTTTTTTTCTTTTTTGGAGGAACCTTTGCCCTCCTGGATTCCCTGTGATTCCTTCCAGACGTCTCCTAGCGTCTTTTGGCCTTTTCTTATAAGGACCGGAGATCCCAGGTAGCAGCCCCAGACTTGTCTAATGAGGCTACCCTAGATGATTCTTCTGTTTTGCAGGAAGCTCTCTTCTCTGGGATCAACCCAAGAGTCCTCCCAGGCGTCATCCCAGAATGTTTTGACCTCTGCGTTCAGGACCGGAGATCCCAGCTACCTGCCCCAGACTCCTCCAAGTAAGTAGCTCGAGACATTTTTGTTCTCCTGTAGAGAAATCTCTCAACTCCGACAGCCACCTGAGACTCCTCCCAGGCATCTCCCACAGTCTTCTGTCCTCTGCTTTACCTACCTAAGGGGTCAGGTAGAAGCCCCAGACTCCTCTTAGGAAGCTACCGTTGAGGTTTTTTCTGTTTTGGCGGAGCCTGTGCCCTCTGGGATCCCCTGTGATTCCTTCCAGACGTCTCCTAGAGTCTTTTGGGCTTTTCTTATAAGGACCGGAGATCGCAGGTAGCAGCCCCAGACTTGTCTAATGAGGCTACCCTAGATGATTCTTCTGTTTTGCAGGAAGCTCTCTTCTCCAGGATTGACCCAAGACTCCTCCCCGGCGTCATCCCAGAACATTTTGACCTCTGCATTCGGGACCGGAGATCCCAGCTACCTGCCCCAGACTCCTCCAAGTAAGTAGCTCGAGACATTTTTGTTCTCCTGTAGAGAAATCTCTCAACTCCGACAGCCACCTGAGACTCCTCCCAGGCATCTCCCACAGTCTTCTGTCCTCTGCTTTACCTACCTAAGGGGTCAGGTAGAAGCCCTAGACTCCTCCAAGGAAGCTACCGTTGACGTTTTTTTCTTTTTTGGAGGAACCTCTGCCCTCCGGGATCCCCTGTGATTCCTTCCAGACGTCTCCTAGAGTCTTTTGGGCATTTCTTATAAGGACCCGAGATCGCAGGTAGCAGCCCCAGACTTGTCTAATGAGGCTACCCTAGATGATTCTTCTCTCTTGCAGGAAGCTCTCTTCTCCGGGATCGACCCAAGACTCCTCCCAGGCGTCATCCCAGAACATTTTTACCTCTGCGTTCGGGACCGGAGATCCCAGCTACCTGCCCCAGACTCCTCCAGGTAAGTAGCTCGAGACATTTTTGTTCTCCTGTAGAGAAATCTCTCAACTCCCACAGCCACCTGAGACTCCTCCCAGGCATCTCCCACAGTCTTCTGTCCTCTGCTTTACCTACCTAAGGGGTCAGGTAGAAGCCCCAGACTCCTCCAAGGAAGCTACCGTTGAGGTTTTTTTCTTTTTTTCGAGGAGCCTCTGACCTCCGGAATTCCCTGTGATTCCTTCCAGACGTCTCCTAGCGTCTTTTGGCCTTTTCTTATAAGGACCGGAGATCCCAGGTAGCAGCCCCAGACTTGTCTAATGAGGCTACCCTAGATGATTCTTCTCTTTTGCAGGAAGCTCTCTTCTCTGGGATCGACCCAAGACTCCTCCCAGGCGTCATCCCAGAACGTTTTGACATCTGCGTTCGGGACCGGAGATCCCATCTACCTGCCCCAGACTCCTCCAAGTAAGTAGCTCGAGACATTTTTGTTCTCCTGTAGAGAAATCTCTCAACTCCGACAGGCACCTGAGACTCCTCCCAGGCATCTCCCACAGTCTTCTGTCCTCTGCTTTACCTACCTAAGGGGTCAGGTAGAAGCCCCAGACTCCTCCAAGGAAGCTACCATTGAGGTTTTTTCTTTTTTGGAGGAGCCTGTGCCCTCCGGGATCCCCTGTGATTCCTTCCAGACGTCTCCTAGAGTCTTTTGGCCTTTTCTTATAAGGACCGGAGATCCCAGGTAGCAGCCCCAGACTTGTCTAATGAGGCTACCCTAGATGATTCTTCTCTTTTGCAGGAAGTTCTCTTCTCCGGGGTCGACCCAAGACTCCTCCCAGGCGTCATCCCAGAATGTTTTGACCTCTGCGTTCGGGACCGGAGATCCCATCTACCTGCCCCAGACTCCTCCAAGTAAGTAGCTCGACACATTTTCTCCTGTAGAGAAATCTCTCAACTCTGACAGGCACCTGAGACTCCTCCCAGGCATCTCCCACAGTCTTCTGTCCTCTGCTTTACCTACCTAAGGGGTCAGGTAGAAGCCCCAGACTCCTCTTAGGAAGCTACTGTTGAGGCTTTTTTCTGTTTTGGAGGAGCCTGTGCCCTCTGGGATCCCCTGTGATTCCTTCCAGACGTCTCCTAGAGTCTTTTGGCCTTTTCTTATAAGGACCGGAGATCTCAGGTAGCAGCCCCAGATTTGTCTAATGAGGCTACCCTAGATGATTCTTCTCTTTTGCAGGAAGCTCTCTTCTCCGGGATCGACCCAAGACTCCTCCCAGGCGTCATCCCAGAACGTTTTGACCTCTGCGTTCGGGACCGGAGATCCCAGCTACCTGCCCCAGACTCCTCCAAGTAAGTAGCTCGAGACATTTTTGTTCTCCTGTAGAGAAATCTCTCAACTCCGACAGCCACCTGAGACTCCTCCCAGGCATCTCCCACAGTCTTCTGTCTTCTGCTTTACCTACCTAAGGGGTCAGGTAGAAGCCCCAGACTCCTCCAAGGAAGCTACCGTTGAGGTTTTTTTCTTTTTTGGAGGAACCTCTGCCCTCCTGGATTCCCTGTGATTCCTTCCAGACGTCTCCTAGCGTCTTTTGGGCATTTCTTATAAGGACCCGAGATCGCAGGTAGCAGCCCCAGACTTGTCTGATGAGGCTACCCTAGATGATTCTTCTCTTTTGCAGGAAGCTCTCTTCTCCGGGATCGACCCAAGACTCCTCCCAGGCGTCATCCCAGAACATTTTTACCTCTGCGTTCGGGACCGGAGATCCCAGCTACCTGCCCCAGACTCCTCCAGGTAAGTAGCTCGAGACATTTTTGTTCTCCTGTAGAGAAATCTCTCAACTCCGACAGCCACCTGAGACTCCTCCCAGGCATCTCCCACAGTCTTCTGTCCTCTGCTTTACCTACCTAAGGGGTCAGGTAGAAGCCCCAGACTCCTCCAAGGAAGCTACCGTTGAGGTTTTTTTCTTTTTTTCGAGGAGCCTCTGACCTCCGGGATTCCCTGTGATTCCTTCCAGACGTCTCCTAGCGTCTTTTGGCCTTTTCTTATAAGGACCGGAGATCCCAGGTAGCAGCCCCAGACTTGTCTAATGAGGCTACCCTAGATGATTCTTCTCTTTTGCAGGAAGCTCTCTTCTCTGGGATCAACCCAAGAGTCCTCCCAGGCGTCATCCCAGAATGTTTTGACCTCTGCGTTCAGGACCGGAGATCCCAGCTACCTGCCCCAGACTCCTCCAAGTAAGTAGCTCGAGACATTTTTGTTCTCCTGTAGAGAAATCTCTCAACTCTGACAGCCACCTGAGACTCCTCCCAGGCATCTCCCACAGTCTTCTGTCTTCTGCTTTACCTACCTAAGGGGTCAGGTAGAAGCCCCAGACTCCTCCAAGGAAGCTACCGTTGAGGTTTTTTTCTTTTTTGGAGGAACCTCTGCCCTCCTGGATTCCCTGTGATTCCTTCCAGACGTCTCCTAGCGTCTTTTGGCCTTTTCTTATAAGGACCGGAGATCCCAGGTAGCAGCCCCAGACTTGTCTAATGAGGCTACCCTAGATGATTCTTCTGTTTTGCAGGAAGCTCTCTTCTCCAGGATTGACCCAAGACTCCTCCCAGGCGTCATCCCAGAACGTTTTGACCTCTGCATTCGGGACCGGAGATCCCAGCTACCTGCCCCAGACTCCTCCAAGTAAGTAGCTCGAGACATTTTTGTTCTCCTGTAGAGAAATCTCTCAACTCCGACAGCCACCTGAGACTCCTCCCAGGCATCTCCCACAGTCTTCTGTCCTCTGCTTTACCTACCTAAGGGGTCAGGTAGAAGCCCTAGACTCCTCCAAGGAAGCTACCGTTGACGATTTTTTCTTTTTTGGAGGAACCTCTGCCCTCCGGGATCCCCTGTGATTCCTTCCAGACGTCTCCTAGAGTCTTTTGGGCATTTCTTATAAGGACCCGAGATCGCAGGTAGCAGCCCCAGACTTGTCTGATGAGGCTACCCTAGATGATTCTTCTCTTTTGCAGGAAGCTCTCTTCTCCGGGATCGACCCAAGACTCCTCCCAGGCGTCATCCCAGAACATTTTTACCTCTGCGTTCGGGACCGGAGATCCCAGCTACCTGCCCCAGACTCCTCCAGGTAAGTAGCTCGAGACATTTTTGTTCTCCTGTAGAGAAATCTCTCAACTCCGACAGCCACCTGAGACTCCTCCCAGGCATCTCCCACAGTCTTCTGTCCTCTGCTTTACCTACCTAAGGGGTCAGGTAGAAGCCCCAGACTCCTCCAAGGAAGCGACCGTTGAGGTTTTTTTCTTTTTTTCGAGGAGCCTCTGACCTCCGGGATTCCCTGTGATTCCTTCCAGACGTCTCCTAGCGTCTTTTGGCCTTTTCTTATAAGGACCGGAGATCCCAGGTAGCAGCCCCAGACTTGTCTAATGAGGCTACCCTAGATGATTCTTCTCTTTTGCAGGAAGCTCTCTTCTCTGGGATCAACCCAAGACTCCTCCCAGGCGTCATCCCAGAATGTTTTGACCTCTGCGTTCAGGACCGGAGATCCCAGCTACCTGCCCCAGACTCCTCCAAGTAAGTAGCTCGAGACATTTTTGTTCTCCTGTAGAGAAATCTCTCAACTCTGACAGCCACCTGAGACTCCTCCCAGGCATCTCCCACAGTCTTCTGTCTTCTGCTTTACCTACCTAAGGGGTCAGGTAGAAGCCCCAGACTCCTCCAAGGAAGCTACCGTTGAGGTTTTTTTCTTTTTTGGAGGAACCTCTGCCCTCCTGGATTCCCTGTGATTCCTTCCAGACGTCTCCTAGCGTCTTTTGGCCTTTTCTTATAAGGACCGGAGATCCCAGGTAGCAGACCCAGACTTGTCTAATGAGGCTACCCTAGATGATTCTTCTCTTTTGCAGGAAGCTCTCTTCTCTGGGATCAACCCAAGAGTCCTCCCAGGCGTCATCCCAGAATGTTTTGACCTCTGCGTTCAGGACCGGAGATCCCAGCTACCTGCCCCAGACTCCTCCAAGTAAGTAGCTCGAGACATTTTTGTTCTCCTGTAGAGAAATCTCTCAACTCTGACAGCCACCTGAGACTCCTCCCAGGCATCTCCCACAGTCTTCTGTCTTCTGCTTTACCTACCTAAGGGGTCAGGTAGAAGCCCCAGACTCCTCCAAGGAAGCTACCGTTGAGGTTTTTTTCTTTTTTGGAGGAACCTCTGCCCTCCTGGATTCCCTGTGATTCCTTCCAGACGTCTCCTAGCGTCTTTTGGCCTTTTCTTATAAGGACCGGAGATCCCAGGTAGCAGCCCCAGACTTGTCTAATGAGGCTACCCTAGATGATTCTTCTCTTTTGCAGGAAGCTCTCTTCTCTGGGATCAACCCAAGAGTCTTCCCAGGCGTCATCCCAGAATGTTTTGACCTCTGCGTTCAGGACCGGAGATCCCAGCTACCTGCCCCAGACTCCTCCAAGTAAGTAGCTCGACACATTTTTGTTCTCCTGTAGAGAAATCTCTCAACTCCGACAGCCACCTGAGACTCCTCCCAGGCATCTCCCACAGTCTTCTGTCTTCTGCTTTACCTACCTAAGGGGTCAGGTAGAAGCCCCAGACTCCTCCAAGGAAGCTACCGTTGAGGTTTTTTTCTTTTTTTCGAGGAGCCTCTGACCTCCGGGATTCCCTGTGATTCCTTCCAGACGTCTCCTAGCGTCTTTTGGCCTTTTCTTATAAGGACCGGAGATCCCAGGTAGCAGCCCCAGACTTGTCTAATGAGGCTACCCTATATGATTCTTCTCTTTTGCAGGAAGCTCTCTTCTCTGGGATCGACCCAAGACTCCTCCCAGGCGTCATCCCAGAACGTTTTGACATCTGCGTTCGGGACCGGAGATCCCATCTACCTGCCCCAGACTCCTCCAAGTAAGTAGCTCGAGACATTTTTGTTCTCCTGTAGAGAAATCTCTCAACTCCAACAGGCACCTGAGACTCCTCCCAGGCATCTCCCACAGTCTTCTGTCCTCTGCTTTACCTACCTAAGGGGTCAGGTAGAAGCCCCAGACTCCTCTTAGGAAGCTACCGTTGAGGTTTTTTCTGTTTTGGCGGAGCCTGTGCCCTCTGGGATCCCCTGTGATTCCTTCCAGACGTCTCCTAGAGTCTTTTGGGCTTTTCTTATAAGGACCGGAGATCGCAGGTAGCAGCCCCAGACTTGTCTAATGAGGCTACCCTAGATGATTCTTCTGTTTTGCAGGAAGCTCTCTTCTCCGGAATCAACCCAAGACTCCTCCCAGGCGTCATCCCAGAACATTCTGACCTCTGCGTTCGGGACCGGAGATCCCAGCTACCTGCCCCAGACTCCTCCAAGTAAGTAGCTCGAGACATTTTTGTTCTCCTGTAGAGAAATCTCTCAACTCCGACAGCCACCTGAGACTCCTCCCAGGCATCTCCCACAGTCTTCTGTCCTCTGCTTTACCTACCTAAGGGGTCAGGTAGAAGCCCCAGACTCCTCCAAGGAAGCTACCATTGAGGTTTTTCTTTTTTGGAGGAGCCTGTGCCCTCCGGGATCCCCTGTGATTCCTTCCAGACGTCTCCTAGAGTCTTTTGGCCTTTTCTTATAAGGACCGGAGATCCCAGGTAGCAGCCCCAGACTTGTCTAATGAGGCTACCCTAGATGATTCTTTTCTTTTGCAGGAAGTTCTCTTCTCCGGGGTCGACCCAAGACTCCTCCCAGGCGTCATCCCAGAATGTTTTGACCTCTGCGTTCGGGACCGGAGATCCCATCTACCTGCCCCAGACTCCTCCAAGTAAGTAGCTCGAGACATTTTTGTTCTCCTGTAGAGAAATCTCTCAACTCCGTCAGCCACCTGAGACTCCTCCCAGGCATCTCCCACAGTCTTCTGTCCTCTGCTTTACCTACCTAAGGGGTCAGGTAGAAGCCCCAGACTCCTCTTAGGAAGCTACTGTTGAGGCTTTTTTCTGTTTTGGAGGAGCCTGTGCCCTCTGGGATCCCCTGTGATTCCTTCCAGACGTCTCCTAGAGTCTTTTGGCCTTTTCTTATAAGGACCGGAGATCTCAGGTAGCAGCCCCAGATTTGTCTAATGAGGCTACCCTAGATGATTCTTCTCTTTTGCAGGAAGCTCTCTTCTCCGGGATCGACCCAAGACTCCTCCCAGGCGTCATCCCAGAACGTTTTGACCTCTGCGTTCGAGACCGGAGATCCCAGCTACCTGCCCCAGACTCCTCCAAGTAAGTAGCTCGAGACATTTTTGTTCTCCTGTAGAGAAATCTCTCAACTCCGACAGCCACCTGAGACTCCTCCCAGGCATCTCCCACAGTCTTCTGTCTTCTGCTTTACCTACCTAAGGGGTCAGGTAGAAGCCCCAGACTCCTCCAAGGAAGCTACCGTTGAGGTTTTTTTCTTTTTTGGAGGAACCTCTGCCCTCCTGGATTCCCTGTGATTCCTTCCAGACGTCTCCTAGCGTCTTTTGGCCTTTTCTTATAAGGACCGGAGATCCCAGGTAGCAGCCCCAGACTTGTCTAATGAGGCTACCCTAGATGATTCTTCTCTTTTGCAGGAAGCTCTCTTCTCTGGGATCAACCCAAGACTCCTCCCAGGCGTCATCCCAGAATGTTTTGACCTCTGCGTTCAGGACCGGAGATCCCAGCTACCTGCCCCAGACTCCTCCAAGTAAGTAGCTCGAGACATTTTTGTTCTCCTGTAGAGAAATCTCTCAACTCTGACAGCCACCTGAGACTCCTCCCAGGCATCTCCCACAGTCTTCTGTCTTCTGCTTTACCTACCTAAGGGGTCAGGTAGAAGCCCCAGACTCCTCCAAGGAAGCTACCGTTGAGGTTTTTTTCTTTTTTGGAGGAACCTCTGCCCTCCTGGATTCCCTGTGATTCCTTCCAGACGTCTCCTAGCGTCTTTTGGCCTTTTCTTATAAGGACCGGAGATCCCAGGTAGCAGACCCAGACTTGTCTAATGAGGCTACCCTAGATGATTCTTCTCTTTTGCAGGAAGCTCTCTTCTCTGGGATCAACCCAAGAGTCCTCCCAGGCGTCATCCCAGAATGTTTTGACCTCTGCGTTCAGGACCGGAGATCCCAGCTACCTGCCCCAGACTCCTCCAAGTAAGTAGCTCGAGACATTTTTGTTCTCCTGTAGAGAAATCTCTCAACTCTGACAGCCACCTGAGACTCCTCCCAGGCATCTCCCACAGTCTTCTGTCTTCTGCTTTACCTACCTAAGGGGTCAGGTAGAAGCCCCAGACTCCTCCAAGGAAGCTACCGTTGAGGTTTTTTTCTTTTTTGGAGGAACCTCTGCCCTCCTGGATTCCCTGTGATTCCTTCCAGACGTCTCCTAGCGTCTTTTGGCCTTTTCTTATAAGGACCGGAGATCCCAGGTAGCAGCCCCAGACTTGTCTAATGAGGCTACCCTAGATGATTCTTCTCTTTTGCAGGAAGCTCTCTTCTCTGGGATCAACCCAAGAGTCCTCCCAGGCGTCATCCCAGAATGTTTTGACCTCTGCGTTCAGGACCGGAGATCCCAGCTACCTGCCCCAGACTCCTCCAAGTAAGTAGCTCGACACATTTTTGTTCTCCTGTAGAGAAATCTCTCAACTCCGACAGCCACCTGAGACTCCTCCCAGGCATCTCCCACAGTCTTCTGTCTTCTGCTTTACCTACCTAAGGGGTCAGGTAGAAGCCCCAGACTCCTCCAAGGAAGCTACCGTTGAGGTTTTTTTCTTTTTTTCGAGGAGCCTCTGACCTCCGGGATTCCCTGTGATTCCTTCCAGACGTCTCCTAGCGTCTTTTGGCCTTTTCTTATAAGGACCGGAGATCCCAGGTAGCAGCCCCAGACTTGTCTAATGAGGCTACCCTATATGATTCTTCTCTTTTGCAGGAAGCTCTCTTCTCTGGGATCGACCCAAGACTCCTCCCAGGCGTCATCCCAGAACGTTTTGACATCTGCGTTCGGGACCGGAGATCCCATCTACCTGCCCCAGACTCCTCCAAGTAAGTAGCTCGAGACATTTTTGTTCTCCTGTAGAGAAATCTCTCAACTCCAACAGGCACCTGAGACTCCTCCCAGGCATCTCCCACAGTCTTCTGTCCTCTGCTTTACCTACCTAAGGGGTCAGGTAGAAGCCCCAGACTCCTCTTAGGAAGCTACCGTTGAGGTTTTTTCTGTTTTGGCGGAGCCTGTGCCCTCTGGGATCCCCTGTGATTCCTTCCAGACGTCTCCTAGAGTCTTTTGGGCTTTTCTTATAAGGACCGGAGATCGCAGGTAGCAGCCCCAGACTTGTCTAATGAGGCTACCCTAGATGATTCTTCTGTTTTGCAGGAAGCTCTCTTCTCCGGAATCAACCCAAGACTCCTCCCAGGCGTCATCCCAGAACATTCTGACCTCTGCGTTCGGGACCGGAGATCCCAGCTACCTGCCCCAGACTCCTCCAAGTAAGTAGCTCGAGACATTTTTGTTCTCCTGTAGAGAAATCTCTCAACTCCGACAGCCACCTGAGACTCCTCCCAGGCATCTCCCACAGTCTTCTGTCCTCTGCTTTACCTACCTAAGGGGTCAGGTAGAAGCCCCAGACTCCTCCAAGGAAGCTACCATTGAGGTTTTTCTTTTTTGGAGGAGCCTGTGCCCTCCGGGATCCCCTGTGATTCCTTCCAGACGTCTCCTAGAGTCTTTTGGCCTTTTCTTATAAGGACCGGAGATCCCAGGTAGCAGCCCCAGACTTGTCTAATGAGGCTACCCTAGATGATTCTTTTCTTTTGCAGGAAGTTCTCTTCTCCGGGGTCGACCCAAGACTCCTCCCAGGCGTCATCCCAGAATGTTTTGACCTCTGCGTTCGGGACCGGAGATCCCATCTACCTGCCCCAGACTCCTCCAAGTAAGTAGCTCGAGACATTTTTGTTCTCCTGTAGAGAAATCTCTCAACTCCGTCAGCCACCTGAGACTCCTCCCAGGCATCTCCCACAGTCTTCTGTCCTCTGCTTTACCTACCTAAGGGGTCAGGTAGAAGCCCCAGACTCCTCTTAGGAAGCTACTGTTGAGGCTTTTTTCTGTTTTGGAGGAGCCTGTGCCCTCTGGGATCCCCTGTGATTCCTTCCAGACGTCTCCTAGAGTCTTTTGGCCTTTTCTTATAAGGACCGGAGATCTCAGGTAGCAGCCCCAGACTTGTCTAATGAGGCTACCCTAGATGATTCTTCTCTTTTGCAGGAAGCTCTCTTCTCCGGGATCGACCCAAGACTCCTCCCAGGCGTCATCCCAGAACGTTTTGACCTCTGCGTTCGAGACCGGAGATCCCAGCTACCTGCCCCAGACTCCTCCAAGTAAGTAGCTCGACACATTTTTGTTCTCCTGTAGAGAAATCTCTCAACTCCGACAGCCACCTGAGACTCCTCCCAGGCATCTCCCACAGTCTTCTGTCTTCTGCTTTACCTACCTAAGGGGTCAGGTAGAAGCCCCAGACTCCTCCAAGGAAGCTACCGTTGAGGTTTTTTTCTTTTTTGGAGGAACCTCTGCCCTCCTGGATTCCCTGTGATTCCTTCCAGACGTCTCCTAGCGTCTTTTGGCCTTTTCTTATAAGGACCGGAGATCCCAGGTAGCAGCCCCAGACTTGTCTAATGAGGCTACCCTAGATGATTCTTCTCTTTTGCAGGAAGCTCTCTTCTCTGGGATCAACCCAAGAGTCCTCCCAGGCGTCATCCCAGAATGTTTTGACCTCTGCGTTCAGGACCGGAGATCCCATCTACCTGCCCCAGACTCCTCCAAGTAAGTAGCTCGAGACATTTTTGTTCTCCTGTAGAGAAATCTCTCAACTCTGACAGCCACCTGAGACTCCTCCCAGGCATCTCCCACAGTCTTCTGTCTTCTGCTTTACCTACCTAAGGGGTCAGGTAGAAGCCCCAGACTCCTCCAAGGAAGCTACCGTTGAGGTTTTTTTCTTTTTTGGAGGAACCTTTGCCCTCCTGGATTCCCTGTGATTCCTTCCAGACGTCTCCTAGCGTCTTTTGGCCTTTTCTTATAAGGACCGGAGATCCCAGGTAGCAGCCCCAGACTTGTCTAATGAGGCTACCCTAGATGATTCTTCTGTTTTGCAGGAAGCTCTCTTCTCTGGGATCAACCCAAGAGTCCTCCCAGGCGTCATCCCAGAATGTTTTGACCTCTGCGTTCAGGACCGGAGATCCCAGCTACCTGCCCCAGACTCCTCCAAGTAAGTAGCTCGAGACATTTTTGTTCTCCTGTAGAGAAATCTCTCAACTCCGACAGCCACCTGAGACTCCTCCCAGGCATCTCCCACAGTCTTCTGTCCTCTGCTTTACCTACCTAAGGGGTCAGGTAGAGCCCCAGACTCCTCTTAGGAAGCTACCGTTGAGGTTTTTTCTGTTTTGGCGGAGCCTGTGCCCTCTGGGATCCCCTGTGATTCCTTCCAGACGTCTCCTAGAGTCTTTTGGGCTTTTCTTATAAGGACCGGAGATCGCAGGTAGCAGCCCCAGACTTGTCTAATGAGGCTACCCTAGATGATTCTTCTCTTTTGCAGGAAGCTCTCTTCTCCAGGATTGACCCAAGACTCCTCCCAGGCGTCATCCCAGAACATTTTGACCTCTGCATTCGGGACCGGAGATCCCAGCTACCTGCCCCAGACTCCTCCAAGTAAGTAGCTCGAGACATTTTTGTTCTCCTGTAGAGAAATCTCTCAACTCCGACAGCCACCTGAGACTCCTCCCAGGCATCTCCCACAGTCTTCTGTCCTCTGCTTTACCTACCTAAGGGGTCAGGTAGAAGCCCTAGACTCCTCCAAGGAAGCTACCGTTGACGTTTTTTTCTTTTTTGGAGGAACCTCTGCCCTCCGGGATCCCCTGTGATTCCTTCCAGACGTCTCCTAGAGTCTTTTGGGCATTTCTTATAAGGACCCGAGATCGCAGGTAGCAGCCCCAGACTTGTCTAATGAGGCTACCCTAGATGATTCTTCTCTCTTGCAGGAAGCTCTCTTCTCCGGGATCGACCCAAGACTCCTCCCAGGCGTCATCCCAGAACATTTTTACCTCTGCGTTCGGGACCGGAGATCCCAGCTACCTGCCCCAGACTCCTCCAGGTAAGTAGCTCGAGACATTTTTGTTCTCCTGTAGAGAAATCTCTCAACTCCCACAGCCACCTGAGACTCCTCCCAGGCATCTCCCACAGTCTTCTGTCCTCTGCTTTACCTACCTAAGGGGTCAGGTAGAAGCCCCAGACTCCTCCAAGGAAGCTACCGTTGAGGTTTTTTTCTTTTTTTCGAGGAGCCTCTGACCTCCGGGATTCCCTGTGATTCCTTCCAGACGTCTCCTAGCGTCTTTTGGCCTTTTCTTATAAGGACCGGAGATCGCAGGTAGCAGCCCCAGACTTGTCTAATGAGGCTACCCTAGATGATTCTTCTCTTTTGCAGGAAGCTCTCTTCTCTGGGATCGACCCAAGACTCCTCCCAGGCGTCATCCCAGAACGTTTTGACATCTGCGTTCGGGACCGGAGATCCCATCTACCTGCCCCAGACTCCTCCAAGTAAGTAGCTCGAGACATTTTTGTTCTCCTGTAGAGAAATCCCTCAACTCCGACAGGCACCTGAGACTCCTCCCAGGCATCTCCCACAGTCTTCTGTCCTCTGCTTTACCTACCTAAGGGGTCAGGTAGAAACCCCAGACTCCTCTTAGGAAGCTACCGTTGAGGCTTTTTTCTTTTTTGGAGGAAACACTGCCCTCCGGGATCCCCTTTGATTCCTTCCAGACGTCTCCTAGAGTCTTTTGGCCTTTTCTTATAAGGACCCGAGATCGCAGGTAGCAGCCCCAGACTTGTTTAATGAGGCTACCCTAGATGATTCTTCTCTTTTGCAGGAAGCTCTCTTCTCCGGAATCAACCCAAGACTCCTCCCAGGCGTCATCCCAGAACGTTTTGACCTCTGCGTTCGGGACCGGAGATCCCATCTACCTGCCCCAGACTCCTCCAAGTAAGTAGCTCGAGACATTTTTGTTCTCCTGTAGAGAAATCTCTCAACTCCGTCAGCCACCTGAGACTCCTCCCAGGCATCTCCCACAGTCTTCTGTCCTCTGCTTTACCTACCTAAGGGGTCAGGTAGAAGCCCCAGACTCCTCTTAGGAAGCTACTGTTGAGGCTTTTTTCTGTTTTGGAGGAGCCTGTGCCCTCTGGGATCCCCTGTGATTCCTTCCAGACGTCTCCTAGAGTCTTTTGGCCTTTTCTTATAAGGACCGGAGATCTCAGGTAGCAGCCCCAGATTTGTCTAATGAGGCTACCCTAGATGATTCTTCTCTTTTGCAGGAAGCTCTCTTCTCCGGGATCGACCCAAGACTCCTCCCAGGCGTCATCCCAGAACGTTTTGACCTCTGCGTTCGAGACCGGAGATCCCAGCTACCTGCCCCAGACTCCTCCAAGTAAGTAGCTCGAGACATTTTTGTTCTCCTGTAGAGAAATCTCTCAACTCCGACAGCCACCTGAGACTCCTCCCAGGCATCTCCCACAGTCTTCTGTCTTCTGCTTTACCTACCTAAGGGGTCAGGTAGAAGCCCCAGACTCCTCCAAGGAAGCTACCGTTGAGGTTTTTTTCTTTTTTGGAGGAACCTCTGCCCTCCTGGATTCCCTGTGATTCCTTCCAGACGTCTCCTAGCGTCTTTTGGCCTTTTCTTATAAGGACCGGAGATCCCAGGTAGCAGCCCCAGACTTGTCTAATGAGGCTACCCTAGATGATTCTTCTCTTTTGCAGGAAGCTCTCTTCTCTGGGATCAACCCAAGAGTCCTCCCAGGCGTCATCCCAGAATGTTTTGACCTCTGCGTTCAGGACCGGAGATCCCAGCTACCTGCCCCAGACTCCTCCAAGTAAGTAGCTCGAGACATTTTTGTTCTCCTGTAGAGAAATCTCTCAACTCCGACAGCCACCTGAGACTCCTCCCAGGCATCTCCCACAGTCTTCTGTCCTCTGCTTTACCTACCTAAGGGGTCAGGTAGAAGCCCCAGACTCCTCTTAGGAAGCTACCGTTGAGGTTTTTTCTGTTTTGGCGGAGCCTGTGCCCTCTGGGATCCCCTGTGATTCCTTCCAGACGTCTCCTAGAGTCTTTTGGGCTTTTCTTATAAGGACCGGAGATCGCAGGTAGCAGCCCCAGACTTGTCTAATGAGGCTACCCTAGATGATTCTTCTGTTTTGCAGGAAGCTCTCTTCTCCAGGATTGACCCAAGACTCCTCCCAGGCGTCATCCCAGAACATTTTGACCTCTGCATTCGGGACCGGAGATCCCAGCTACCTGCCCCAGACTCCTCCAAGTAAGTTGCTCGAGACATTTTTGTTCTCCTGTAGAGAAATCTCTCAACTCCGACAGCCACCTGAGACTCCTCCCAGGCATCTCCCACAGTCTTCTGTCCTCTGCTTTACCTACCTAAGGGGTCAGGTAGAAGCCCCAGACTCCTCCAAGGAAGCTACCGTTGACGTTTTTTTCTTTTTTGGAGGAACCTCTGCCCTCCGGGATCCCCTGTGATTCCTTCCAGACGTCTCCTAGAGTCTTTTGGGCATTTCTTATAAGGACCCGAGATCGCAGGTAGCAGCCCCAGACTTGTCTAATGAGGCTACCCTAGATGATTCTTCTCTCTTGCAGGAAGCTCTCTTCTCCGGGATCGACCCAAGACTCCTCCCAGGCGTCATCCCAGAACATTTTTACCTCTGCGTTCGGGACCGGAGATCCCAGCTACCTGCCCCAGACTCCTCCAGGTAAGTAGCTCGAGACATTTTTGTTCTCCTGTAGAGAAACTCTCAACTCCGACAGCCACCTGAGACTCCTCCCAGGCATCTCCCACAGTCTTCTGTCCTCTGCTTTACCTACCTAAGGGGTCAGGTAGAAGCCCCAGACTCCTCCAAGGAAGCTACCGTTGAGGTTTTTTTCTTTTTTTTCGAGGAGCCTCTGACCTCCGGGATTCCCTGTGATTCCTTCCAGACGTCTCCTAGCGTCTTTTGGCCTTTTCTTATAAGGACCGGAGATCCCAGGTAGCAGCCCCAGACTTGTCTAATGAGGCTACCCTAGATGATTCTTCTCTTTTGCAGGAAGCTCTCTTCTCTGGGATCGACCCAAGACTCCTCCCAGGCGTCATCCCAGAACGTTTTGACATCTGCGTTCGGGACCGGAGATCCCATCTACCTGCCCCAGACTCCTCCAAGTAAGTAGCTCGAGACATTTTTGTTCTCCTGTAGAGAAATCCCTCAACTCCGACAGGCACCTGAGACTCCTCCCAGGCATCTCCCACAGTCTTCTGTCCTCTCCTTTACCTACCTAAGGGGTCAGGTAGAAACCCCAGACTCCTCCAAAGAAGCTACCGTTGAGGCTTTTTTCTTTTTTGGAGGAAACACTGCCCTCCGGGATCCCCTTTGATTCCTTCCAGACGTCTCCTAGAGTCTTTTGGCCTTTTCTTATAAGGACCCGAGATCGCAGGTAGCAGCCCCAGACTTGTTTAATGAGGCTACCCTAGATGATTCTTCTCTTTTGCAGGAAGCTCTCTTCTCCGGAATCTACCCAAGACTCCTCCCAGGCGTCATCCCAGAACGTTTTGACCTCTGCGTTCGGGACCGGAGATCCCAGCTACCTGCCCCAGACTCCTCCAAGTAAGTAGCTCGAGACATTTTTGTTCTCCTGTAGAGAAATCTCTCAACTCCGACAGCCACCTGAGACTCCTCCCAGGCATCTCCCACAGTCTTCTGTCCTCTGCTTTACCTACCTAAGGGGTCAGGTAGAAGCCCCAGACTCCTCTTAGGAAGCTACTGTTGAGGCTTTTTTCTGTTTTGGAGGAGCCTGTGCCCTCTGGGATCCCCTGTGATTCCTTCCAGACGTCTCCTAGAGTCTTTTGGCCTTTTCTTATAAGGACCCGAGATCGCAGGTAGCAGCCCCAGATTTGTCTAATGAGGCTACCCTAGATGATTCTTCTCTTTTGCAGGAAGCTCTCTTCTCCGGGATCGACCCAAGACTCCTCCCAGGCGTCATCCCAGAACATTTTGACCTCTGCGTTCGGGACCGGAGATCCCAGCTACCTGCCCCAGACTCCTCCAAGTAAGTAGCTCGAGACATTTTTGTTCTCCTGTAGAGAAATCTCTCAACTCCGACAGGCACCTGAGACTCCTCCCAGGCATCTCCCACAGTCTTCTGTCCTCTGCTTTACCTACCTAAGGGGTCAGGTAGAAGCCCCAGACTCCTCCAAGGAAGCTACCATTGAGGTTTTTTCTTTTTTAGAGGAGCCTGTGCCCTCCGGGATCCCCTGTGATTCCTTCCAGACGTCTCCTAGAGTCTTTTGGCCTTTTCTTATAAGGACCGGAGATCCCAGGTAGCAGCCCCAGACTTGTCTAATGAGGCTACCCTAGATGATTCTTTTCTTTTGCAGGAAGTTCTCTTCTCCGGGGTCGACCCAAGACTCCTCCCAGGCGTCATCCCAGAATGTTTTGACCTCTGCGTTCGGGACCGGAGATCCCATCTACCTGCCCCAGACTCCTCCAAGTAAGTAGCTCGAGACATTTTTGTTCTCCTGTAGAGAAATCTCTCAACTCCGTCAGCCACCTGAGACTCCTCCCAGGCATCTCCCACAGTCTTCTGTCCTCTGCTTTACCTACCTAAGGGGTCAGGTAGAAGCCCCAGACTCCTCTTAGGAAGCTACTGTTGAGGCTTTTTTCTGTTTTGGAGGAGCCTGTGCCCTCTGGGATCCCCTGTGATTCCTTCCAGACGTCTCCTAGAGTCTTTTGGCCTTTTCTTATAAGGACCGGAGATCTCAGGTAGCAGCCCCAGATTTGTCTAATGAGGCTACCCTAGATGATTCTTCTCTTTTGCAGGAAGCTCTCTTCTCCGGGATCGACCCAAGACTCCTCCCAGGCGTCATCCCAGAACGTTTTGACCTCTGCGTTCGAGACCGGAGATCCCAGCTACCTGCCCCAGACTCCTCCAAGTAAGTAGCTCGAGACATTTTTGTTCTCCTGTAGAGAAATCTCTCAACTCCGACAGCCACCTGAGACTCCTCCCAGGCATCTCCCACAGTCTTCTGTCTTCTGCTTTACCTACCTAAGGGGTCAGGTAGAAGCCCCAGACTCCTCCAAGGAAGCTACCGTTGAGGTTTTTTTCTTTTTTGGAGGAACCTCTGCCCTCCTGGATTCCCTGTGATTCCTTCCAGACGTCTCCTAGCGTCTTTTGGCCTTTTCTTATAAGGACCGGAGATCCCAGGTAGCAGCCCCAGACTTGTCTAATGAGGCTACCCTAGATGATTCTTCTCTTTTGCAGGAAGCTCTCTTCTCCGGGATCGACCCAAGACTCCTCCCAGGCGTCATCCCAGAACGTTTTGACATCTTTGTTCGGGACCGGAGATCCCATCTACCTGCCCCAGACTCCTCCAAGTAAGTAGCTCGAGACATTTTTGTTCTCCTGTAGAGAAATCTCTCAACTCCGACAGCCACCTGAGACTCCTCCCAGGCATCTCCCACAGTCTTCTGTCCTCTGCTTTACCTACCTAAGGGGTCAGGTAGAAGCCCCAGACTCCTCCAAGGAAGCTACTGTTGAGGCTTTTTTCTGTTTTGGAGGAGCCTGTGCCCTCCGGGATCCCCTGTGATTCCTTCCAGACGTCTCCTAGAGTCTTTTGGCCTTTTCTTATAAGGACCGGAGATCCCAGGTAGCAGCCCCAGACTTGTCTAATGAGGCTACCCTAGATGATTCTTCTCTTTTGCAGGAAGCTCTCTTCTCCGGGATCGACCCAAGACTCCTCCCAGGCGTCATCCCAGAACGTTTTGACCTCTGCGTTCGAGACCGGAGATCCCAGCTACCTGCCCCAGACTCCTCCAAGTAAGTAGCTCGAGACATTTTTGTTCTCCTGTAGAGAAATCTCTCAACTCCGACAGCCACCTGAGACTCCTCCCAGGCATCTCCCACAGTCTTCTGTCTTCTGCTTTACCTACCTAAGGGGTCAGGTAGAAGCCCCAGACTCCTCCAAGGAAGCTACCGTTGAGGTTTTTTTCTTTTTTGGAGGAACCTCTGCCCTCCTGGATTCCCTGTGATTCCTTCCAGACGTCTCCTAGCGTCTTTTGGCCTTTTCTTATAAGGACCGGAGATCCCAGGTAGCAGCCCCAGACTTGTCTAATGAGGCTACCCTAGATGATTCTTCTCTTTTGCAGGAAGCTCTCTTCTCTGGGATCAACCCAAGAGTCCTCCCAGGCGTCATCCCAGAATGTTTTGACCTCTGCGTTCAGGACCGGAGATCCCAGCTACCTGCCCCAGACTCCTCCAAGTAAGTAGCTCGAGACATTTTTGTTCTCCTGTAGAGAAATCTCTCAACTCCGACAGCCACCTGAGACTCCTCCCAGGCATCTCCCACAGTCTTCTGTCCTCTGCTTTACCTACCTAAGGGGTCAGGTAGAAGCCCCAGACTCCTCTTAGGAAGCTACCGTTGAGGTTTTTTCTGTTTTGGCGGAGCCTGTGCCCTCTGGGATCCCCTGTGATTCCTTCCAGACGTCTCCTAGAGTCTTTTGGGCTTTTCTTATAAGGACCGGAGATCGCAGGTAGCAGCCCCAGACTTGTCTAATGAGGCTACCCTAGATGATTCTTCTGTTTTGCAGGAAGCTCTCTTCTCCAGGATTGACCCAAGACTCCTCCCAGGCGTCATCCCAGAACATTTTGACCTCTGCATTCGGGACCGGAGATCCCAGCTACCTGCCCCAGACTCCTCCAAGTAAGTTGCTCGAGACATTTTTGTTCTCCTGTAGAGAAATCTCTCAACTCCGACAGCCACCTGAGACTCCTCCCAGGCATCTCCCACAGTCTTCTGTCCTCTGCTTTACCTACCTAAGGGGTCAGGTAGAAGCCCTAGACTCCTCCAAGGAAGCTACCGTTGACGTTTTTTTCTTTTTTGGAGGAACCTCTGCCCTCCGGGATCCCCTGTGATTCCTTCCAGACGTCTCCTAGAGTCTTTTGGGCATTTCTTATAAGGACCCGAGATCGCAGGTAGCAGCCCCAGACTTGTCTAATGAGGCTACCCTAGATGATTCTTCTCTCTTGCAGGAAGCTCTCTTCTCCGGGATCGACCCAAGACTCCTCCCAGGCGTCATCCCAGAACATTTTTACCTCTGCGTTCGGGACCGGAGATCCCAGCTACCTGCCCCAGACTCCTCCAGGTAAGTAGCTCGAGACATTTTTGTTCTCCTGTAGAGAAACTCTCAACTCCGACAGCCACCTGAGACTCCTCCCAGGCATCTCCCACAGTCTTCTGTCCTCTGCTTTACCTACCTAAGGGGTCAGGTAGAAGCCCCAGACTCCTCCAAGGAAGCTACCGTTGAGGTTTTTTTCTTTTTTTTCGAGGAGCCTCTGACCTCCGGGATTCCCTGTGATTCCTTCCAGACGTCTCCTAGCGTCTTTTGGCCTTTTCTTATAAGGACCGGAGATCCCAGGTAGCAGCCCCAGACTTGTCTAATGAGGCTACCCTATATGATTCTTCTCTTTTGCAGGAAGCTCTCTTCTCTGGGATCGACCCAAGACTCCTCCCAGGCGTCATCCCAGAACGTTTTGACATCTGCGTTCGGGACCGGAGATCCCATCTACCTGCCCCAGACTCCTCCAAGTAAGTAGCTCGAGACATTTTTGTTCTCCTGTAGAGAAATCCCTCAACTCCGACAGGCACCTGAGACTCCTCCCAGGCATCTCCCACAGTCTTCTGTCCTCTCCTTTACCTACCTAAGGGGTCAGGTAGAAACCCCAGACTCCTCCAAAGAAGCTACCGTTGAGGCTTTTTTCTTTTTTGGAGGAAACACTGCCCTCCGGGATCCCCTTTGATTCCTTCCAGACGTCTCCTAGAGTCTTTTGGCCTTTTCTTATAAGGACCCGAGATCGCAGGTAGCAGCCCCAGACTTGTTTAATGAGGCTACCCTAGATGATTCTTCTCTTTTGCAGGAAGCTCTCTTCTCCGGAATCTACCCAAGACTCCTCCCAGGCGTCATCCCAGAACGTTTTGACCTCTGCGTTCGGGACCGGAGATCCCAGCTACCTGCCCCAGACTCCTCCAAGTAAGTAGCTCGAGACATTTTTGTTCTCCTGTAGAGAAATCTCTCAACTCCGACAGCCACCTGAGACTCCTCCCAGGCATCTCCCACAGTCTTCTGTCCTCTGCTTTACCTACCTAAGGGGTCAGGTAGAAGCCCCAGACTCCTCTTAGGAAGCTACTGTTGAGGCTTTTTTCTGTTTTGGAGGAGCCTGTGCCCTCTGGGATCCCCTGTGATTCCTTCCAGACGTCTCCTAGAGTCTTTTGGCCTTTTCTTATAAGGACCCGAGATCGCAGGTAGCAGCCCCAGATTTGTCTAATGAGGCTACCCTAGATGATTCTTATCTTTTGCAGGAAGATCTCTTCTCCGGGATCGACCCAAGACTCCTCCCAGGCGTCATCCCAGAACATTTTGACCTCTGCGTTCGGGACCGGAGATCCCAGCTACCTGCCCCAGACTCCTCCAAGTAAGTAGCTCGAGACATTTTTGTTCTCCTGTAGAGAAATCTCTCAACTCCGACAGGCACCTGAGACTCCTCCCAGGCATCTCCCACAGTCTTCTGTCCTCTGCTTTACCTACCTAAGGGGTCAGGTAGAAGCCCCAGACTCCTCCAAGGAAGCTACCATTGAGGTTTTTTCTTTTTTAGAGGAGCCTGTGCCCTCCGGGATCCCCTGTGATTCCTTCCAGACGTCTCCTAGAGTCTTTTGGCCTTTTCTTATAAGGACCGGAGATCCCAGGTAGCAGCCCCAGACTTGTCTAATGAGGCTACCCTAGATGATTCTTTTCTTTTGCAGGAAGTTCTCTTCTCCGGGGTCGACCCAAGACTCCTCCCAGGCGTCATCCCAGAATGTTTTGACCTCTGCGTTCGGGACCGGAGATCCCATCTACCTGCCCCAGACTCCTCCAAGTAAGTAGCTCGAGACATTTTTGTTCTCCTGTAGAGAAATCTCTCAACTCCGTCAGCCACCTGAGACTCCTCCCAGGCATCTCCCACAGTCTTCTGTCCTCTGCTTTACCTACCTAAGGGGTCAGGTAGAAGCCCCAGACTCCTCTTAGGAAGCTACTGTTGAGGCTTTTTTCTGTTTTGGAGGAGCCTGTGCCCTCTGGGATCCCCTGTGATTCCTTCCAGACGTCTCCTAGAGTCTTTTGGCCTTTTCTTATAAGGACCGGAGATCTCAGGTAGCAGCCCCAGATTTGTCTAATGAGGCTACCCTAGATGATTCTTCTCTTTTGCAGGAAGCTCTCTTCTCCGGGATCGACCCAAGACTCCTCCCAGGCGTCATCCCAGAACGTTTTGACCTCTGCGTTCGAGACCGGAGATCCCAGCTACCTGCCCCAGACTCCTCCAAGTAAGTAGCTCGAGACATTTTTGTTCTCCTGTAGAGAAATCTCTCAACTCCGACAGCCACCTGAGACTCCTCCCAGGCATCTCCCACAGTCTTCTGTCTTCTGCTTTACCTACCTAAGGGGTCAGGTAGAAGCCCCAGACTCCTCCAAGGAAGCTACCGTTGAGGTTTTTTTCTTTTTTGGAGGAACCTCTGCCCTCCTGGATTCCCTGTGATTCCTTCCAGACGTCTCCTAGCGTCTTTTGGCCTTTTCTTATAAGGACCGGAGATCCCAGGTAGCAGCCCCAGACTTGTCTAATGAGGCTACCCTAGATGATTCTTCTCTTTTGCAGGAAGCTCTCTTCTCCGGGATCGACCCAAGACTCCTCCCAGGCGTCATCCCAGAACGTTTTGACATCTTTGTTCGGGACCGGAGATCCCATCTACCTGCCCCAGACTCCTCCAAGTAAGTAGCTCGAGACATTTTTGTTCTCCTGTAGAGAAATCTCTCAACTCCGACAGCCACCTGAGACTCCTCCCAGGCATCTCCCACAGTCTTCTGTCCTCTGCTTTACCTACCTAAGGGGTCAGGTAGAAGCCCCAGACTCCTCCAAGGAAGCTACTGTTGAGGCTTTTTTCTGTTTTGGAGGAGCCTGTGCCCTCCGGGATCCCCTGTGATTCCTTCCAGACGTCTCCTAGAGTCTTTTGGCCTTTTCTTATAAGGACCGGAGATCCCAGGTAGCAGCCCCAGACTTGTCTAATGAGGCTACCCTAGATGATTCTTTTCTTTTGCAGGAAGTTCTCTTCTCCGGGGTCGACCCAAGACTCCTCCCAGGCGTCATCCCAGAATGTTTTGACCTCTGCGTTCGGGACCGGAGATCCCATCTACCTGCCCCAGACTCCTCCAAGTAAGTAGCTCGAGACATTTTTGTTCTCCTGTAGAGAAATCTCTCAACTCCGTCAGCCACCTGAGACTCCTCCCAGGCATCTCCCACAGTCTTCTGTCCTCTGCTTTACCTACCTAAGGGGTCAGGTAGAAGCCCCAGACTCCTCTTAGGAAGCTACTGTTGAGGCTTTTTTCTGTTTTGGAGGAGCCTGTGCCCTCTGGGATCCCCTGTGATTCCTTCCAGACGTCTCCTAGAGTCTTTTGGCCTTTTCTTATAAGGACCGGAGATCTCAGGTAGCAGCCCCAGATTTGTCTAATGAGGCTACCCTAGATGATTCTTCTCTTTTGCAGGAAGCTCTCTTCTCTGGGATCGACCCAAGACTCCTCCCAGGCGTCATCCCAGAATGTTTTGACCTCTGCGTTCAGGACCGGAGATCCCAGCTACCTGCCCCAGACTCCTCCAAGTAAGTAGCTCGAGACATTTTTGTTCTCCTGTAGAGAAATCTCTCAACTCCGACAGCCACCTGAGACTCCTCCCAGGCATCTCCCACAGTCTTCTGTCCTCTGCTTTACCTACCTAAGGGGTCAGGTAGAAGCCCCAGACTCCTCTTAGGAAGCTACCGTTGAGGTTTTTTCTGTTTTGGCGGAGCCTGTGCCCTCTGGGATCCCCTGTGATTCCTTCCAGACGTCTCCTAGAGTCTTTTGGGCTTTTCTTATAAGGACCGGAGATCGCAGGTAGCAGCCCCAGACTTGTCTAATGAGGCTACCCTAGATGATTCTTCTGTTTTGCAGGAAGCTCTCTTCTCCAGGATTGACCCAAGACTCCTCCCAGGCGTCATCCCAGAACGTTTTGACCTCTGCATTCGGGACCGGAGATCCCAGCTACCTGCCCCAGACTCCTCCAAGTAAGTAGCTCGACACATTTTTGTTCTCCTGTAGAGAAATCTCTCAACTCCGACAGCCACCTGAGACTCCTCCCAGGCATCTCCCACAGTCTTCTGTCCTCTGCTTTACCTACCTAAGGGGTCAGGTAGAAACCCCAGACTCCTCCAAGGAAGCTACCGTTGATGTTTTTTTCTTTTTTGGAGGAACCTCTGCCCTCCGGGATCCCCTGTGATTCCTTCCAGACGTCTCCTAGAGTCTTTTGGGCATTTCTTATAAGGACCCGAGATCGCAGGTAGCAGCCCCAGACTTGTCTAATGAGGCTACCCTAGATGATTCTTCTCTTTTGCAGGAAGCTCTCTTCTCCGGGATCGACCCAAGACTCCTCCCAGGCGTCATCCCAGAACATTTTTACCTCTGCGTTCGGGACCGGAGATCCCAGCTACCTGCCCCAGACTCCTCCAGGTAAGTAGCTCGAGACATTTTTGTTCTCCTGCAGAGAAATCTCTCAACTCCGACAGCCACCTGAGACTCCTCCCAGGCATCTCCCACAGTCTTCTGTCCTCTGCTTTACCTACCTAAGGGGTCAGGTAGAAGCCCCAGACTCCTCCAAGGAAGCTACCGTTGAGGTTTTTTTCTTTTTTTCGAGGAGCCTCTGACCTCCGGGATTCCCTGTGATTCCTTCCAGACGTCTCCTAGCGTCTTTTGGCCTTTTCTTATAAGGACCGGAGATCCCAGGTAGCAGCCCCAGACTTGTCTAATGAGGCTACCCTAGATGATTCTTCTCTTTTGCAGGAAGCTCTCTTCTCTGGGATCGACCCAAGACTCCTCCCAGGCGTCTTCCCAGAACGTTTTGACATCTGCGTTCGGGACCGGAGATCCCATCTACCTGCCCCAGACTCCTCCAAGTAAGTAGCTCGAGACATTTTTGTTCTCCTGTAGAGAAATCCCTCAACTCCGACAGGCACCTGAGACTCCTCCCAGGCATCTCCCACAGTCTTCTGTCCTCTGCTTTACCTACCTAAGGGGTCAGGTAGAAACCCCAGACTCCTCCAAGGAAGCTACCGTTGAGGCTTTTTTCTTTTTTGGAGGAAACACTGCCCTCCGGGATCCCCTTTGATTCCTTCCAGACGTCTCCTAGAGTCTTTTGGCCTTTTCTTATAAGGACCCGAGATCGCAGGTAGCAGCCCCAGACTTGTTTAATGAGGCTACCCTAGATGATTCTTCTCTTTTGCAGGAAGCTCTCTTCTCCGGAATCAACCCAAGACTCCTCCCAGGCGTCATCCCAGAACATTTTGACCTCTGCGTTCGGGACCGGAGATCCCAGCTACCTGCCCCAGACTCCTCCAAGTAAGTAGCTCGAGACATTTTTGTTCTCCTGTAGAGAAATCTCTCAACTCCGACAGCCACCTGAGACTCCTCCCAGGCATCTCCCACAGTCTTCTGTCCTCTGCTTTACCTACCTAAGGGGTCAGGTAGAAGCCCCAGACTCCTCTTAGGAAGCTACTGTTGAGGCTTTTTTCTGTTTTGGAGGAGCCTGTGCCCTCCGGGATCCCCTGTGATTCCTTCCAGACGTCTCCTAGAGTCTTTTGGCCTTTTCTTATAAGGACCGGAGATCCCAGGTAGCAGCCCCAGACTTGTCTAATGAGGCTACCCTAGATGATTCTTTTCTTTTGCAGAAAGTTCTCTTCTCCGGGGTCGACCCAAGACTCCTCCCAGGCGTCATCCCAGAATGTTTTGACCTCTGCGTTCGGGACCGGAGATCCCATCTACCTGCCCCAGACTCCTCCAAGTAAGTAGCTCGAGACATTTTTGTTCTCCTGTAGAGAAATCTCTCAACTCCGTCAGCCACCTGAGACTCCTCCCATGCATCTCCCACAGTCTTCTGTCCTCTGCTTTACCTACCTAAGGGGTCAGGTAGAAGCTCCAGACTCCTCTTAGGAAGCTACTGTTGAGGCTTTTTTCTGTTTTGGCGGAGCCTGTGCCCTCTGGGATCCCCTGTGATTCCTTCCAGACGTCTCCTAGAGTCTTTTGGCCTTTTCTTATAAGGACCGGAGATCTCAGGTAGCAGCCCCAGATTTGTCTAATGAGGCTACCCTAGATGATTCTTCTCTTTTGCAGGAAGCTCTCTTCTCTGGGATCGACCCAAGACTCCTCCCAGGCGTCATCCCAGAATGTTTTGACCTCTGCGTTCAGGACCGGAGATCCCAGCTACCTGCCCCAGACTCCTCCAAGTAAGTAGCTCGAGACATTTTTGTTCTCCTGTAGAGAAATCTCTCAACTCCGACAGGCACCTGAGACTCCTCCCAGGCATCTCCCACAGTCTTCTGTCCTCTGCTTTACCTACCTAAGGGGTCAGGTAGAAGCCCCAGACTCCTCCAAGGAAGCTACCATTGAGGCTTTTTTCTTTTTTGGAGGAACCTCTGCCCTCCTGGATTCCCTGTGATTCCTTCCAGACGTCTCCTAGCGTCTTTTGGCCTTTTCTTATAAGGACCGGAGATCGCAGGTAGCAGCCCCAGACTTGTCTAATGAGGCTACCCTAGATGATTCTTCTCTTTTGCAGGAAGCTCTCTTCTCCGGGATCGACCCAAGACTCCTCCCAGGCGTCATCCCAGAACGTTTTGACATCTGTGTTCGGGACCGGAGATCCCATCTACCTGCCCCAGACTCCTCCAAGTAAGTAGCTCGAGACATTTTTGTTCTCCTGTAGAGAAATCTCTCAACTCCGACAGCCACCTGAGACTCCTCCCAGGCATCTCCCACAGTCTTCTGTCCTCTGCTTTACCTACCTAGGGCTCAGGTAGAAGCCCCAGACTCCTCCAAGGAAGCTACCATTGAGGTTTTTTCTTTTTTGGAGGAGCCTGTGCCCTCTGGGATCCCCTGTGATTCCTTCCAGACGTCTCCTAGAGTCTTTTGGCCTTTTCTTATAAGGACCGGAGATCCCAGGTAGCAGCCCCAGACTTGTCTAATGAGGCTACCCTAGATGATTCTTCTCTTTTGCAGGAAGCTCTCTTCTCTGGGATCAACCCAAGAGTCCTCCCAGGCGTCATCCCAGAATGTTTTGACCTCTGCGTTCAGGACCGGAGATCCCAGCTACCTGCCCCAGACTCCTCCAAGTAAGTAGCTCGAGACATTTTTGTTCTCCTGTAGAGAAATCTCTCAACTCCGACAGCCACCTGAGACTCCTCCCAGGCATCTCCCACAGTCTTCTGTCCTCTGCTTTACCTACCTAAGGGGTCAGGTAGAAGCCCCAGACTCCTCTTAGGAAGCTACCGTTGAGGTTTTTTCTGGTTTGGCGGAGCCTGTGCCCTCTGGGATCCCCTGTGATTCCTTCCAGACGTCTCCTAGAGTCTTTTGGGCTTTTCTTATAAGGACCGGAGATCGCAGGTAGCAGCCCCAGACTTGTCTAATGAGGCTACCCTAGATGATTCTTCTGTTTTGCAGGAAGCTCTCTTCTCCAGGATTGACCCAAGACTCCTCCCAGGCGTCATCCCAGAACGTTTTGACCTCTGCATTCGGGACCGGAGATCCCAGCTACCTGCCCCAGACTCCTCCAAGTAAGTAGCTCGAGACATTTTTGTTCTCCTGTAGAGAAATCTCTCAACTCCGACAGCCACCCGAGACTCCTCCCAGGCATCTCCCACAGTCTTCTGTCCTCTGCTTTACCTACCTAAGGGGTCAGGTAGAAGCCCCAGACTCCTCTTAGGAAGCTACTGTTGAGGCTTTTTTCTGTTTTGGAGGAGCCTGTGCCCTCTGGGATCCCCTGTGATTCCTTCCAGACGTCTCCTAGAGTCTTTTGGCCTTTTCTTATAAGGACCGGAGATCTCAGGTAGCAGCCCCAGATTTGTCTAATGAGGCTACCCTAGATGATTCTTCTCTTTTGCAGGAAGCTCTCTTCTCCGGGATCGACCCAAGACTCCTCCCAGGCGTCATCCCAGAACATTTTGACCTCTGCGTTCGGGACCGGAGATCCCAGCTACCTGCCCCAGACTCCTCCATGTAAGTAGCTCGAGACATTTTTGTTCTCCTGTAGAGAAATCTCTCAACTCCGACAGCCACCTGAGACTCCTCCCAGGCATCTCCCACAGTCTTCTGTCCTCTGCTTTACCTACCTAAGGGGTCAGGTAGAAGCCCCAGACTCCTCCAAGGAAGCTACCATTGAGGTTTTTCCTTTTTTGGAGGAGCCTGTGCCCTCCGGGATCCCCTGTGATTCCTTCCAGACGTCTCCTAGAGTCTTTTGGCCTTTTCTTATAAGGACCGGAGATCCCAGGTAGCAGCCCCAGACTTGTCTAATGAGGCTACCCTAGATGATTCTTTTCTTTTGCAGGAAGTTGTCTTCTCCGGGGTCGACCCAAGACTCCTCCCAGGCGTCATCCCAGAATGTTTTGACCTCTGCGTTCGGGACCGGAGATCCCATCTACCTGCCCCAGACTCCTCCAAGTAAGTAGCTCGAGACATTTTTGTTCTCCTGTAGAGAAATCTCTCAACTCCGTCAGCCACCTGAGACTCCTCCCAGGCATCTCCCACAGTCTTCTGTCCTCTGCTTTACCTACCTAAGGGGTCAGGTAGAAGCCCCAGACTCCTCTTAGGAAGCTACTGTTGAGGCTTTTTTGTGTTTTGGAGGAGCCTGTGCCCTCTGGGATCCCCTGTGATTCCTTCCAGACGTCTCCTAGAGTCTTTTGGCCTTTTCTTATAAGGACCGGAGATCTCAGGTAGCAGCCCCAGATTTGTCTAATGAGGCTACCCTAGATGATTCTTCTCTTTTGCAGGAAGCTCTCTTCTCCGGGATCGACCCAAGACTCCTCCCAGGCGTCATCCCAGAACGTTTTGACCTCTGCGTTCGAGACCGGAGATCCCAGCTACCTGCCCCAGACTCCTCCAAGTAAGTAGCTCGAGACATTTTTGTTCTCCTGTAGAGAAATCTCTCAACTCCGACAGCCACCTGAGACTCCTCCCAGGCATCTCCCACAGTCTTCTGTCCTCTGCTTTACCTACCTAAGGGGTCAGGTAGAAGCCCTAGACTCCTCCAAGGAAGCTACCGTTGACGTTTTTTTCTTTTTTGGAGGAACCTCTGCCCTCCGGGATCCCCTGTGATTCCTTCCAGACGTCTCCTAGAGTCTTTTGGGCATTTCTTATAAGGAACCGAGATCGCAGGTAGCAGCCCCAGACTTGTCTAATGAGGCTACCCTAGATGATTCTTCTCTTTTGCAGGAAGCTCTCTTCTCCGGGATCGACCCAAGACTCCTCCCAGGCGTCATCCCAGAACATTTTGACCTCTGCGTTCGGGACCGGAGATCCCAGCTACCTGCCCCAGACTCCTCCAAGTAAGTAGCTCGAGACATTTTTGTTCTCCTGTAGAGAAATCTCTCAACTCCGACAGCCACCTGAGACTCCTCCCAGGCATCTCCCACAGTCTTCTGTCCTCTGCTTTACCTACCTAAGGGGTCAGGTAGAAGCCCCAGACTCCTCCAAGGAAGCTACCGTTGAGGTTTTTTTCTTTTTTTCGAGGAGCCTCTGACCTCCGGGATTCCCTGTGATTCCTTCCAGACGTCTCCTAGCGTCTTTTGACCTTTTCTTATAAGGACCGGAGATCCCAGGTAGCAGCCCCAGACTTGTCTAATGAGGCTACCCTAGATGATTCTTCTCTTTTGCAGGAAGCTCTCTTCTCTGGGATCGACCCAAGACTCCTCCCAGGCGTCATCCCAGAACGTTTTGACATCTGCGTTCGGGACCGGAGATCCCATCTACCTGCCCCAGACTCCTCCAAGTAAGTAGCTCGAGACATTTTTGTTCTCCTGTAGAGAAATCCCTCAACTCCGACAGGCACCTGAGACTCCTCCCAGGCATCTCCCACAGTCTTCTGTCCTCTGCTTTACCTACCTAAGGGGTCAGGTAGAAACCCCAGACTCCTCCAAGGAAGCTACCGTTGAGGCTTTTTTCTTTTTTGGAGGAAACACTGCCCTCCGGGATCCCCTTTGATTCCTTCCAGACGTCTCCTAGAGTCTTTTGGCCTTTTCTTATAAGGACCCGAGATCGCAGGTAGCAGCCCCAGACTTGTCTAATGAGGCTACCCTAGATGATTCTTCTCTTTTGCAGGAAGCTCTCTTCTCCGGAATCAACCCAAGACTCCTCCCAGGCGTCATCCCAGAACATTTTGACCTCTGCGTTCGGGACCGGAGATCCCAGCTACCTGCCCCAGACTCCTCCAAGTAAGTAGCTCGACACATTTTTGTTCTCCTGTAGAGAAATCTCTCAACTCCGTCAGCCACCTGAGACTCCTCCCAGGCATCTCCCACAGTCTTCTGTCCTCTGCTTTACCTACCTAAGGGGTCAGGTAGAAGCCCCAGACTCCTCTTAGGAAGCTACTGTTGAGGCTTTTTTCTGTTTTGGAGGAGCCTGTGCCCTCTGGGATCCCCTGTGATTCCTTCCAGACGTCTCCTAGAGTCTTTTGGCCTTTTCTTATAAGGACCCGAGATCGCAGGTAGCAGCCCCAGATTTGTCTAATGAGGCTACCCTAGATGATTCTTCTCTTTTGCAGGAAGCTCTCTTCTCCGGGATCGACCCAAGACTCCTCCCAGGCGTCATCCCAGAACATTTTGACCTCTGCGTTCGGGACCGGAGATCCCAGCTACCTGCCCCAGACTCCTCCAAGTAAGTAGCTCGAGACATTTTTGTTCTCCTGTAGAGAAATCTCTCAACTCCGACAGGCACCTGAGACTCCTCCCAGGCATCTCCCACAGTCTTCTGTCCTCTGCTTTACCTACCTAAGGGGTCAGGTAGAAGCCCCAGACTCCTCCAAGGAAGCTACCATTGAGGTTTTTTCTTTTTTGGAGGAGCCTGTGCCCTCCGGGATCCCCTGTGATTCCTTCCAGACGTCTCCTAGAGTCTTTTGGCCTTTTCTTATAAGGACCGGAGATCCCAGGTAGCAGCCCCAGACTTGTCTAATGAGGCTACCCTAGATGATTCTTTTCTTTTGCAGGAAGTTCTCTTCTCCGGGGTCAACCCAAGACTCCTCCCAGGCGTCATCCCAGAATGTTTTGACCTCTGCGTTCGGGACCGGAGATCCCATCTACCTGCCCCAGACTCCTCCAAGTAAGTAGCTCGAGACATTTTTGTTCTCCTGTAGAGAAATCTCTCAACTCCGTCAGCCACCTGAGACTCCTCCCAGGCATCTCCCACAGTCTTCTGTCCTCTGCTTTACCTACCTAAGGGGTCAGGTAGAAGCCCCAGACTCCTCTTAGGAAGCTACTGTTGAGGCTTTTTTCTTTTTTGGAGGAGCCTGTGCCCTCTGGGATCCCCTGTGATTCCTTCCAGACGTCTCCTAGAGTCTTTTGGCCTTTTCTTATAAGGACCGGAGATCTCAGGTAGCAGCCCCAGATTTGTCTAATGAGGCTACCCTAGATGATTCTTCTCTTTTGCAGGAAGCTCTCTTCTCCGGGATCGACCCAAGACTCCTCCCAGGCGTCATCCCAGAACGTTTTGACCTCTGCGTTCGAGACCGGAGATCCCAGCTACCTGCCCCAGACTCCTCCAAGTAAGTAGCTCGAGACATTTTTGTTCTCCTGTAGAGAAATCTCTCAACTCCGACAGCCACCTGAGACTCCTCCCAGGCATCTCCCACAGTCTTCTGTCTTCTGCTTTACCTACCTAAGGGGTCAGGTAGAAGCCCCAGACTCCTCCAAGGAAGCTACCGTTGAGGTTTTTTTCTTTTTTGGAGGAACCTCTGCCCTCCTGGATTCCCTGTGATTCCTTCCAGACGTCTCCTAGCGTCTTTTGGCCTTTTCTTATAAGGACCGGAGATCCCAGGTAGCAGCCCCAGACTTGTCTAATGAGGCTACCCTAGATGATTCTTCTCTTTTGCAGGAAGCTCTCTTCTCCGGGATCGACCCAAGACTCCTCCCAGGCGTCATCCCAGAACGTTTTGACCTCTGCGTTCGAGACCGGAGATCCCAGCTACCTGCCCCAGACTCCTCCAAGTAAGTAGCTCGAGACATTTTTGTTCTCCTGTAGAGAAATCTCTCAACTCCGACAGCCACCTGAGACTCCTCCCAGGCATCTCCCACAGTCTTCTGTCCTCTGCTTTACCTACCTAAGGGGTCAGGTAGAAGCCCTAGACTCCTCCAAGGAAGCTACCGTTGACGTGTTTTTCTTTTTTGGAGGAACCTCTGCCCTCCGGGATCCCCTGTGATTCCTTCCAGACGTCTCCTAGAGTCTTTTGGGCATTTCTTATAAGGAACCGAGATCGCAGGTAGCAGCCCCAGACTTGTCTAATGAGGCTACCCTAGATGATTCTTCTCTTTTGCAGGAAGCTCTCTTCTCCGGGATCGACCCAAGACTCCTCCCAGGCGTCATCCCAGAACATTTTTACCTCTGCGTTCGGGACCGGAGATCCCAGCTACCTGCCCCAGACTCCTCCAGGTAAGTAGCTCGAGACATTTTTGTTCTCCTGTAGAGAAATCTCTCAACTCCGACAGCCACCTGAGACTCCTCCCAGGCATCTCCCACAGTCTTCTGTCCTCTGCTTTACCTACCTAAGGGGTCAGGTAGAAGCCCCAGACTCCTCCAAGGAAGCTACCGTTGAGGTTTTTTTCTTTTTTTCGAGGAGCCTCTGACCTCCGGGATTCCCTGTGATTCCTTCCAGACGTCTCCTAGCATCTTTTGACCTTTTCTTATAAGGACCGGAGATCCCAGGTAGCAGCCCCAGACTTGTCTAATGAGGCTACCCTAGATGATTCTTCTCTTTTGCAGGAAGCTCTCTTCTCTGGGATCGACCCAAGACTCCTCCCAGGCGTCATCCCAGAACGTTTTGACATCTGCGTTCGGGACCGGAGATCCCATCTACCTGCCCCAGACTCCTCCAAGTAAGTAGCTCGAGACATTTTTGTTCTCCTGTAGAGAAATCCCTCAACTCCGACAGGCACCTGAGACTCCTCCCAGGCATCTCCCACAGTCTTCTGTCCTCTGCTTTACCTACCTAAGGGGTCAGGTAGAAACCCCAGACTCCTCCAAGGAAGCTACCGTTGAGGCTTTTTTCTTTTTTGGAGGAAACACTGCCCTCCGGGATCCCCTTTGATTCCTTCCAGACGTCTCCTAGAGTCTTTTGGCCTTTTCTTATAAGGACCCGAGATCGCAGGTAGCAGCCCCAGACTTGTCTAATGAGGCTACCCTAGATGATTCTTCTCTTTTGCAGGAAGCTCTCTTCTCCGGAATCAACCCAAGACTCCTCCCAGGCGTCATCCCAGAACATTTTGACCTCTGCGTTCGGGACCGGAGATCCCAGCTACCTGCCCCAGACTCCTCCAAGTAAGTAGCTCGACACATTTTTGTTCTCCTGTAGAGAAATCTCTCAACTCCGTCAGCCACCTGAGACTCCTCCCAGGCATCTCCCACAGTCTTCTGTCCTCTGCTTTACCTACCTAAGGGGTCAGGTAGAAGCCCCAGACTCCTCTTAGGAAGCTACTGTTGAGGCTTTTTTCTGTTTTGGAGGAGCCTGTGCCCTCTGGGATCCCCTGTGATTCCTTCCAGACGTCTCCTAGAGTCTTTTGGCCTTTTCTTATAAGGACCCGAGATCGCAGGTAGCAGCCCCAGATTTGTCTAATGAGGCTACCCTAGATGATTCTTCTCTTTTGCAGGAAGCTCTCTTCTCCGGGATCGACCCAAGACTCCTCCCAGGCGTCATCCCAGAACATTTTGACCTCTGCGTTCGGGACCGGAGATCCCAGCTACCTGCCCCAGACTCCTCCAAGTAAGTAGCTCGAGACATTTTTGTTCTCCTGTAGAGAAATCTCTCAACTCCGACAGGCACCTGAGACTCCTCCCAGGCATCTCCCACAGTCTTCTGTCCTCTGCTTTACCTACCTAAGGGGTCAGGTAGAAGCCCCAGACTCCTCCAAGGAAGCTACCATTGAGGTTTTTTCTTTTTTGGAGGAGCCTGTGCCCTCCGGGATCCCCTGTGATTCCTTCCAGACGTCTCCTAGAGTCTTTTGGCCTTTTCTTATAAGGACCGGAGATCCCAGGTAGCAGCCCCAGACTTGTCTAATGAGGCTACCCTAGATGATTCTTTTCTTTTGCAGGAAGTTCTCTTCTCCGGGGTCAACCCAAGACTCCTCCCAGGCGTCATCCCAGAATGTTTTGACCTCTGCGTTCGGGACCGGAGATCCCATCTACCTGCCCCAGACTCCTCCAAGTAAGTAGCTCGAGACATTTTTGTTCTCCTGTAGAGAAATCTCTCAACTCCGTCAGCCACCTGAGACTCCTCCCAGGCATCTCCCACAGTCTTCTGTCCTCTGCTTTACCTACCTAAGGGGTCAGGTAGAAGCCCCAGACTCCTCCAAGGAAGCTACTGTTGAGGCTTTTTTCTTTTTTGGAGGAGCCTGTGCCCTCTGGGATCCCCTGTGATTCCTTCCAGACGTCTCCTAGAGTCTTTTGGCCTTTTCTTATAAGGACCGGAGATCTCAGGTAGCAGCCCCAGATTTGTCTAATGAGGCTACCCTAGATGATTCTTCTCTTTTGCAGGAAGCTCTCTTCTCCGGGATCGACCCAAGACTCCTCCCAGGCGTCATCCCAGAACGTTTTGACCTCTGCGTTCGAGACCGGAGATCCCAGCTACCTGCCCCAGACTCCTCCAAGTAAGTAGCTCGAGACATTTTTGTTCTCCTGTAGAGAAATCTCTCAACTCCGACAGCCACCTGAGACTCCTCCCAGGCATCTCCCACAGTCTTCTGTCTTCTGCTTTACCTACCTAAGGGGTCAGGTAGAAGCCCCAGACTCCTCCAAGGAAGCTACCGTTGAGGTTTTTTTCTTTTTTGGAGGAACCTCTGCCCTCCTGGATTCCCTGTGATTCCTTCCAGACGTCTCCTAGCGTCTTTTGGCCTTTTCTTATAAGGACCGGAGATCCCAGGTAGCAGCCCCAGACTTGTCTAATGAGGCTACCCTAGATGATTCTTCTCTTTTGCAGGAAGCTCTCTTCTCTGGGATCAACCCAAGAGTCCTCCCAGGCGTCATCCCAGAATGTTTTGACCTCTGCGTTCAGGACCGGAGATCCCAGCTACCTGCCCCAGACTCCTCCAAGTAAGTAGCTCGAGACATTTTTGTTCTCCTGTAGAGAAATCTCTCAACTCCGACAGCCACCTGAGACTCCTCCCAGGCATCTCCCACAGTCTTCTGTCCTCTGCTTTACCTACCTAAGGGGTCAGGTAGAAGCCCCAGACTCCTCTTAGGAAGCTACCGTTGAGGTTTTTTCTGTTTTGGCGGAGCCTGTGCCCTCTGGGATCCCCTGTGATTCCTTCCAGACGTCTCCTAGAGTCTTTTGGGCTTTTCTTATAAGGACCGGAGATCGCAGGTAGCAGCCCCAGACTTGTCTAATGAGGCTACCCTAGATGATTCTTCTGTTTTGCAGGAAGCTCTCTTCTCCAGGATTGACCCAAGACTCCTCCCAGGCGTCATCCCAGAACATTTTGACCTCTGCGTTCGGGACCGGAGATCCCAGCTACCTGCCCCAGACTCCTCCAAGTAAGTAGCTCGAGACATTTTTGTTCTCCTGTAGAGAAATCTCTCAACTCCGACAGGCACCTGAGACTCCTCCCAGGCATCTCCCACAGTCTTCTGTCCTCTGCTTTACCTACCTAAGGGGTCAGGTAGAAGCCCCAGACTCCTCCAAGGAAGCTACTGTTGAGGCTTTTTTCTGTTTTGGAGGAGCCTGTGCCCTCCGGGATCCCCTGTGATTCCTTCCAGACGTCTCCTAGAGTCTTTTGGCCTTTTCTTATAAGGACCGGAGATCCCAGGTAGCAGCCCCAGACTTGTCTAATGAGGCTACCCTAGATGATTCTTTTCTTTTGCAGGAAGTTCTCTTCTCCGGGGTCGACCCAAGACTCCTCCCAGGCGTCATCCCAGAATGTTTTGACCTCTGCGTTCGGGACCGGAGATCCCATCTACCTGCCCCAGACTCCTCCAAGTAAGTAGCTCGAGACATTTTTGTTCTCCTGTAGAGAAATCTCTCAACTCCGTCAGCCACCTGAGACTCCTCCCAGGCATCTCCCACAGTCTTCTGTCCTCTGCTTTACCTACCTAAGGGGTCAGGTAGAAGCCCCAGACTCCTCTTAGGAAGCTACTGTTGAGGCTTTTTTCTGTTTTGGAGGAGCCTGTGCCCTCTGGGATCCCCTGTGATTCCTTCCAGACGTCTCCTAGAGTCTTTTGGCCTTTTCTTATAAGGACCGGAGATCTCAGGTAGCAGCCCCAGATTTGTCTAATGAGGCTACCCTAGATGATTCTTCTCTTTTGCAGGAAGCTCTCTTCTCCGGGATCGACCCAAGACTCCTCCCAGGCGTCATCCCAGAACGTTTTGACCTCTGCGTTCGAGACCGGAGATCCCAGCTACCTGCCCCAGACTCCTCCAAGTAAGTAGCTCGAGACATTTTTGTTCTCCTGTAGAGAAATCTCTCAACTCCGACAGCCACCTGAGACTCCTCCCAGGCATCTCCCACAGTCTTCTGTCTTCTGCTTTACCTACCTAAGGGGTCAGGTAGAAGCCCCAGACTCCTCCAAGGAAGCTACCGTTGAGGTTTTTTTCTTTTTTGGAGGAACCTCTGCCCTCCTGGATTCCCTGTGATTCCTTCCAGACGTCTCCTAGCGTCTTTTGGCCTTTTCTTATAAGGACCGGAGATCCCAGGTAGCAGCCCCAGACTTGTCTAATGAGGCTACCCTAGATGATTCTTCTCTTTTGCAGGAAGCTCTCTTCTCCGGGATCGACCCAAGACTCCTCCCAGTCGTCATCCCAGAACGTTTTGACCTCTGCGTTCGAGACCGGAGATCCCAGCTACCTGCCCCAGACTCCTCCAAGTAAGTAGCTCGAGACATTTTTGTTCTCCTGTAGAGAAATCTCTCAACTCCGACAGCCACCTGAGACTCCTCCCAGGCATCTCCCACAGTCTTCTGTCCTCTGCTTTACCTACCTAAGGGGTCAGGTAGAAGCCCTAGACTCCTCCAAGGAAGCTACCGTTGACGTGTTTTTCTTTTTTGGAGGAACCTCTGCCCTCCGGGATCCCCTGTGATTCCTTCCAGACGTCTCCTAGAGTCTTTTGGGCATTTCTTATAAGGAACCGAGATCGCAGGTAGCAGCCCCAGACTTGTCTAATGAGGCTACCCTAGATGATTCTTCTCTTTTGCAGGAAGCTCTCTTCTCCGGGATCGACCCAAGACTCCTCCCAGGCGTCATCCCAGAACATTTTTACCTCTGCGTTCGGGACCGGAGATCCCAGCTACCTGCCCCAGACTCCTCCAGGTAAGTAGCTCGAGACATTTTTGTTCTCCTGTAGAGAAATCTCTCAACTCCGACAGCCACCTGAGACTCCTCCCAGGCATCTCCCACAGTCTTCTGTCCTCTGCTTTACCTACCTAAGGGGTCAGGTAGAAGCCCCAGACTCCTCCAAGGAAGCTACCGTTGAGGTTTTTTTCTTTTTTTCGAGGAGCCTCTGACCTCCGGGATTCCCTGTGATTCCTTCCAGACGTCTCCTAGCATCTTTTGACCTTTTCTTATAAGGACCGGAGATCCCAGGTAGCAGCCCCAGACTTGTCTAATGAGGCTACCCTAGATGATTCTTCTCTTTTGCAGGAAGCTCTCTTCTCTGGGATCGACCCAAGACTCCTCCCAGGCGTCATCCCAGAACGTTTTGACATCTGCGTTCGGGACCGGAGATCCCATCTACCTGCCCCAGACTCCTCCAAGTAAGTAGCTCGAGACATTTTTGTTCTCCTGTAGAGAAATCCCTCAACTCCGACAGGCACCTGAGACTCCTCCCAGGCATCTCCCACAGTCTTCTGTCCTCTGCTTTACCTACCTAAGGGGTCAGGTAGAAACCCCAGACTCCTCCAAGGAAGCTACCGTTGAGGCTTTTTTCTTTTTTGGAGGAAACACTGCCCTCCGGGATCCCCTTTGATTCCTTCCAGACGTCTCCTAGAGTCTTTTGGCCTTTTCTTATAAGGACCCGAGATCGCAGGTAGCAGCCCCAGACTTGTCTAATGAGGCTACCCTAGATGATTCTTCTCTTTTGCAGGAAGCTCTCTTCTCCGGAATCAACCCAAGACTCCTCCCAGGCGTCATCCCAGAACATTTTGACCTCTGCGTTCGGGACCGGAGATCCCAGCTACCTGCCCCAGACTCCTCCAAGTAAGTAGCTCGACACATTTTTGTTCTCCTGTAGAGAAATCTCTCAACTCCGTCAGCCACCTGAGACTCCTCCCAGGCATCTCCCACAGTCTTCTGTCCTCTGCTTTACCTACCTAAGGGGTCAGGTAGAAGCCCCAGACTCCTCTTAGGAAGCTACTGTTGAGGCTTTTTTCTGTTTTGGAGGAGCCTGTGCCCTCTGGGATCCCCTGTGATTCCTTCCAGACGTCTCCTAGAGTCTTTTGGCCTTTTCTTATAAGGACCCGAGATCGCAGGTAGCAGCCCCAGATTTGTCTAATGAGGCTACCCTAGATGATTCTTCTCTTTTGCAGGAAGCTCTCTTCTCCGGGATCGACCCAAGACTCCTCCCAGGCGTCATCCCAGAACATTTTGACCTCTGCGTTCGGGACCGGAGATCCCAGCTACCTGCCCCAGACTCCTCCAAGTAAGTAGCTCGAGACATTTTTGTTCTCCTGTAGAGAAATCTCTCAACTCCGACAGGCACCTGAGACTCCTCCCAGGCATCTCCCACAGTCTTCTGTCCTCTGCTTTACCTACCTAAGGGGTCAGGTAGAAGCCCCAGACTCCTCCAAGGAAGCTACCATTGAGGTTTTTTCTTTTTTGGAGGAGCCTGTGCCCTCCGGGATCCCCTGTGATTCCTTCCAGACGTCTCCTAGAGTCTTTTGGCCTTTTCTTATAAGGACCGGAGATCCCAGGTAGCAGCCCCAGACTTGTCTAATGAGGCTACCCTAGATGATTCTTTTCTTTTGCAGGAAGTTCTCTTCTCCGGGGTCAACCCAAGACTCCTCCCAGGCGTCATCCCAGAATGTTTTGACCTCTGCGTTCGGGACCGGAGATCCCATCTACCTGCCCCAGACTCCTCCAAGTAAGTAGCTCGAGACATTTTTGTTCTCCTGTAGAGAAATCTCTCAACTCCGTCAGCCACCTGAGACTCCTCCCAGGCATCTCCCACAGTCTTCTGTCCTCTGCTTTACCTACCTAAGGGGTCAGGTAGAAGCCCCAGACTCCTCTTAGGAAGCTACTGTTGAGGCTTTTTTCTTTTTTGGAGGAGCCTGTGCCCTCTGGGATCCCCTGTGATTCCTTCCAGACGTCTCCTAGAGTCTTTTGGCCTTTTCTTATAAGGACCGGAGATCTCAGGTAGCAGCCCCAGATTTGTCTAATGAGGCTACCCTAGATGATTCTTCTCTTTTGCAGGAAGCTCTCTTCTCCGGGATCGACCCAAGACTCCTCCCAGGCGTCATCCCAGAACGTTTTGACCTCTGCGTTCGAGACCGGAGATCCCAGCTACCTGCCCCAGACTCCTCCAAGTAAGTAGCTCGAGACATTTTTGTTCTCCTGTAGAGAAATCTCTCAACTCCGACAGCCACCTGAGACTCCTCCCAGGCATCTCCCACAGTCTTCTGTCTTCTGCTTTACCTACCTAAGGGGTCAGGTAGAAGCCCCAGACTCCTCCAAGGAAGCTACCGTTGAGGTTTTTTTCTTTTTTGGAGGAACCTCTGCCCTCCTGGATTCCCTGTGATTCCTTCCAGACGTCTCCTAGCGTCTTTTGGCCTTTTCTTATAAGGACCGGAGATCCCAGGTAGCAGCCCCAGACTTGTCTAATGAGGCTACCCTAGATGATTCTTCTCTTTTGCAGGAAGCTCTCTTCTCTGGGATCAACCCAAGAGTCCTCCCAGGCGTCATCCCAGAATGTTTTGACCTCTGCGTTCAGGACCGGAGATCCCAGCTACCTGCCCCAGACTCCTCCAAGTAAGTAGCTCGAGACATTTTTGTTCTCCTGTAGAGAAATCTCTCAACTCCGACAGCCACCTGAGACTCCTCCCAGGCATCTCCCACAGTCTTCTGTCCTCTGCTTTACCTACCTAAGGGGTCAGGTAGAAGCCCCAGACTCCTCTTAGGAAGCTACCGTTGAGGTTTTTTCTGTTTTGGCGGAGCCTGTGCCCTCTGGGATCCCCTGTGATTCCTTCCAGACGTCTCCTAGAGTCTTTTGGGCTTTTCTTATAAGGACCGGAGATCGCAGGTAGCAGCCCCAGACTTGTCTAATGAGGCTACCCTAGATGATTCTTCTGTTTTGCAGGAAGCTCTCTTCTCCAGGATTGACCCAAGACTCCTCCCAGGCGTCATCCCAGAACGTTTTGACCTCTGCATTCGGGACCGGAGATCCCAGCTACCTGCCCCAGACTCCTCCAAGTAAGTAGCTCGACACATTTTTGTTCTCCTGTAGAGAAATCTCTCAACTCCGACAGCCACCTGAGACTCCTCCCAGGCATCTCCCACAGTCTTCTGTCCTCTGCTTTACCTACCTAAGGGGTCAGGTAGAAGCCCTAGACTCCTCCAAGGAAGCTACCGTTGACGTTTTTTTCTTTTTTGGAGGAACCTCTGCCCTCCGGGATCCCCTGTGATTCCTTCCAGACGTCTCCTAGAGTCTTTTGGGCATTTCTTATAAGGACCCGAGATCGCAGGTAGCAGCCCCAGACTTGTCTAATGAGGCTACCCTAGATGATTCTTCTCTTTTGCAGGAAGCTCTCTTCTCCGGGATCGACCCAAGACTCCTCCCAGGCGTCATCCCAGAACATTTTTACCTCTGCGTTCGGGACCGGAGATCCCAGCTACCTGCCCCAGACTCCTCCAGGTAAGTAGCTCGAGACATTTTTGTTCTCCTGCAGAGAAATCTCTCAACTCCGACAGCCACCTGAGACTCCTCCCAGGCATCTCCCACAGTCTTCTGTCCTCTGCTTTACCTACCTAAGGGGTCAGGTAGAAGCCCCAGACTCCTCCAAGGAAGCTACCGTTGAGGTTTTTTTCTTTTTTTCGAGGAGCCTCTGACCTCCGGGATTCCCTGTGATTCCTTCCAGACGTCTCCTAGAGTCTTTTGGCCTTTTCTTATAAGGACCGGAGATCCCAGGTAGCAGCCCCAGACTTGTCTAATGAGGCTACCCTATATGATTCTTCTCTTTTGCAGGAAGCTCTCTTCTCTGGGATCGACCCAAGACTCCTCCCAGGCGTCATCCCAGAACGTTTTGACATCTGCGTTCGGGACCGGAGATCCCATCTACCTGCCCCAGACTCCTCCAAGTAAGTAGCTCGAGACATTTTTGTTCTCCTGTAGAGAAATCCCTCAACTCCAACAGGCACCTGAGACTCCTCCCTGGCATTTCCCACAGTCTTCTGTCCTCTGCTTTACCTACCTAAGGGGTCAGGTAGAAACCCCAGACTCCTCCAAGGAAGCTACCGTTGAGGCTTTTTTCTTTTTTGGAGGAAACACTGCCCTCCGGGATCCCCTTTGATTCCTTCCAGACGTCTCCTAGAGTCTTTTGGCCTTTTCTTATAAGGACCCGAGATCGCAGGTAGCAGCCCCAGACTTGTTTAATGAGGCTACCCTAGATGATTCTTCTCTTTTGCAGGAAGCTCTCTTCTCCGGAATCAACCCAAGACTCCTCCCAGGCGTCATCCCAGAACATTTTGACCTCTGCGTTCGGGACCGGAGATCCCAGCTACCTGCCCCAGACTCCTCCAAGTAAGTAGCTGGAGACATTTTTGTTCTCCTGTAGAGAAATCTCTCAACTCTGACAGGCACCTGAGACTCCTCCCAGGCATCTCCCACAGTCTTCTGTCCTCTGCTTTACCTACCTAAGGGGTCAGGTAGAAGCCCCAGACTCCTCTTAGGAAGCTACTGTTGAGGCTTTTTTCTGTTTTGGAGGAGCCTGTGCCCTCCGGGATCCCCTGTGATTCCTTCCAGACGTCTCCTAGAGTCTTTTGGCCTTTTCTTATAAGGACCGGAGATCTCAGGTAGCAGCCCCAGATTTGTCTAATGAGGCTACCCTAGATGATTCTTCTCTTTTGCAGGAAGCTCTCTTCTCCGGGATCGACCCAAGACTCCTCCCAGGCGTCATCCCAGAACGTTTTGACCTCTGCGTTCGAGACCGGAGATCCCAGCTACCTGCCCCAGACTCCTCCAAGTAAGTAGCTCGAGACATTTTTGTTCTCCTGTAGAGAAATCTCTCAACTCCGACAGCCACCTGAGACTCCTCCCAGGCATCTCCCACAGTCTTCTGTCCTCTGCTTTACCTACCTAAGGGGTCAGGTAGAAGCCCTAGACTCCTCCAAGGAAGCTACCGTTGACGTTTTTTTCTTTTTTGGAGGAACCTCTGCCCTCCGGGATCCCCTGTGATTCCTTCCAGACGTCTCCTAGAGTCTTTTGGGCATTTCTTATAAGGAACCGAGATCGCAGGTAGCAGCCCCAGACTTGTCTAATGAGGCTACCCTAGATGATTCTTCTCTTTTGCAGGAAGCTCTCTTCTCCGGGATCGACCCAAGACTCCTCCCAGGCGTCATCCCAGAACATTTTTACCTCTGCGTTCGGGACCGGAGATCCCAGCTACCTGCCCCAGACTCCTCCAGGTAAGTAGCTCGAGACATTTTTGTTCTCCTGTAGAGAAATCTCTCAACTCCGACAGCCACCTGAGACTCCTCCCAGGCATCTCCCACAGTCTTCTGTCCTCTGCTTTACCTACCTAAGGGGTCAGGTAGAAGCCCCAGACTCCTCCAAGGAAGCTACCGTTGAGGTTTTTTTCTTTTTTTCGAGGAGCCTCTGACCTCCGGGATTCCCTGTGATTCCTTCCAGACGTCTCCTAGCGTCTTTTGACCATTTCTTATAAGGACCGGAGATCTCAGGTAGCAGCCCCAGATTTGTCTAATGAGGCTACCCTAGATGATTCTTCTCTTTTGCAGGAAGCTCTCTTCTCCGGGATCGACCCAAGACTCCTCCCAGGCGTCATCCCAGAACGTTTTGACCTCTGCGTTCGAGACCGGAGATCCCAGCTACCTGCCCCAGACTCCTCCAAGTAAGTAGCTCGAGACATTTTTGTTCTCCTGTAGAGAAATCTCTCAACTCCGTCAGCCACCTGAGACTCCTCCCAGGCATCTCCCACAGTCTTCTGTCCTCTGCTTTACCTACCTAAGGGGTCAGGTAGAAGCCCCAGACTCCTCTTAGGAAGCTACTGTTGAGGCTTTTTTCTTTTTTGGAGGAGCCTGTGCCCTCTGGGATCCCCTGTGATTCCTTCCAGACGTCTCCTAGAGTCTTTTGGCCTTTTCTTATAAGGACCGGAGATCTCAGGTAGCAGCCCCAGATTTGTCTAATGAGGCTACCCTAGATGATTCTTCTCTTTTGCAGGAAGCTCTCTTCTCCGGGATCGACCCAAGACTCCTCCCAGGCGTCATCCCAGAACGTTTTGACCTCTGCGTTCGAGACCGGAGATCCCAGCTACCTGCCCCAGACTCCTCCAAGTAAGTAGCTCGAGACATTTTTGTTCTCCTGTAGAGAAATCTCTCAACTCCGACAGCCACCTGAGACTCCTCCCAGGCATCTCCCACAGTCTTCTGTCTTCTGCTTTACCTACCTAAGGGGTCAGGTAGAAGCCCCAGACTCCTCCAAGGAAGCTACCGTTGAGGTTTTTTTCTTTTTTGGAGGAACCTCTGCCCTCCTGGATTCCCTGTGATTCCTTCCAGACGTCTCCTAGCGTCTTTTGGCCTTTTCTTATAAGGACCGGAGATCCCGGGTAGCAGCCCCAGACTTGTCTAATGAGGCTACCCTAGATGATTCTTCTCTTTTGCAGGAAGCTCTCTTCTCTGGGATCAACCCAAGAGTCCTCCCAGGCGTCATCCCAGAATGTTTTGACCTCTGCGTTCAGGACCGGAGATCCCAGCTACCTGCCCCAGACTCCTCCAAGTAAGTAGCTCGAGACATTTTTGTTCTCCTGTAGAGAAATCTCTCAACTCCGACAGGCACCTGAGACTCCTCCCAGGCATCTCCCACAGTCTTCTGTCCTCTGCTTTACCTACCTAAGGGGTCAGGTAGAAGCCCCAGACTCCTCTTAGGAAGCTACCGTTGAGGTTTTTTCTGTTTTGGCGGAGCCTGTGCCCTCTGGGATCCCCTGTGATTCCTTCCAGACGTCTCCTAGCGTCTTTTGGGCTTTTCTTATAAGGACCGGAGATCGCAGGTAGCAGCCCCAGACTTGTCTAATGAGGCTACCCTAGATGATTCTTCTGTTTTGCAGGAAGCTCTCTTCTCCAGGATTGACCCAAGACTCCTCCCAGGCGTCATCCCAGAACGTTTTGACCTCTGCATTCGGGACCGGAGATCCCAGCTACCTGCCCCAGACTCCTCCAAGTAAGTAGCTCGACACATTTTTGTTCTCCTGTAGAGAAATCTCTCAACTCCGACAGCCACCTGAGACTCCTCCCAGGCATCTCCCACAGTCTTCTGTCCTCTGCTTTACCTACCTAAGGGGTCAGGTAGAAGCCCTAGACTCCTCCAAGGAAGCTACCGTTGACGTTTTTTTCTTTTTTGGAGGAACCTCTGCCCTCCGGGATCCCCTGTGATTCCTTCCAGACGTCTCCTAGAGTCTTTTGGGCATTTCTTATAAGGAACCGAGATCGCAGGTAGCAGCCCCAGACTTGTCTAATGAGGCTACCCTAGATGATTCTTCTCTTTTGCAGGAAGCTCTCTTCTCCGGGATCGACCCAAGACTCCTCCCAGGCGTCATCCCAGAACATTTTTACCTCTGCGTTCGGGACCGGAGATCCCAGCTACCTGCCCCAGACTCCTCCAGGTAAGTAGCTCGAGACATTTTTGTTCTCCTGCAGAGAAATCTCTCAACTCCGACAGCCACCTGAGACTCCTCCCAGGCATCTCCCACAGTCTTCTGTCCTCTGCTTTACCTACCTAAGGGGTCAGGTAGAAGCCCCAGACTCCTCCAAGGAAGCTACCGTTGAGGTTTTTTTCTTTTTTTCGAGGAGCCTCTGACCTCCGGGATTCCCTGTGATTCCTTCCAGACGTCTCCTAGAGTCTTTTGGCCTTTTCTTATAAGGACCGGAGATCCCAGGTAGCAGCCCCAGACTTGTCTAATGAGGCTACCCTAGATGATTCTTCTCTTTTGCAGGAAGCTCTCTTCTCTGGGATCGACCCAAGACTCCTCCCAGGCGTCATCCCAGAACGTTTTGACATCTGCGTTCGGGACCGGAGATCCCATCTACCTGCCCCAGACTCCTCCAAGTAAGTAGCTCGAGACATTTTTGTTCTCCTGTAGAGAAATCCCTCAACTCCAACAGGCACCTGAGACTCCTCCCAGGCATTTCCCACAGTCTTCTGTCCTCTGCTTTACCTACCTAAGGGGTCAGGTAGAAACCCCAGACTCCTCCAAGGAAGCTACCGTTGAGGCTTTTTTCTTTTTTGGAGGAAACACTGCCCTCCGGGATCCCCTTTGATTCCTTCCAGACGTCTCCTAGAGTCTTTTGGCCTTTTCTTATAAGGACCCGAGATCGCAGGTAGCAGCCCCAGACTTGTCTAATGAGGCTACCCTAGATGATTCTTCTCTTTTGCAGGAAGCTCTCTTCTCCGGAATCAACCCAAGACTCCTCCCAGGCGTCATCCCAGAACATTTTGACCTCTGCGTTCGGGACCGGAGATCCCAGCTACCTGCCCCAGACTCCTCCAAGTAAGTAGCTCGAGACATTTTTGTTCTCCTGTAGAGAAATCTCTCAACTCTGACAGGCACCTGAGACTCCTCCCAGGCATCTCCCACAGTCTTCTGTCCTCTGCTTTACCTACCTAAGGGGTCAGGTAGAAGCCCCAGACTCCTCTTAGGAAGCTACTGTTGAGGCTTTTTTCTGTTTTGGAGGAGCCTGTGCCCTCCGGGATCCCCTGTGATTCCTTCCAGACGTCTCCTAGAGTCTTTTGGCCTTTTCTTATAAGGACCGGAGATCTCAGGTAGCAGCCCCAGATTTGTCTAATGAGGCTACCCTAGATGATTCTTCTCTTTTGCAGGAAGCTCTCTTCTCCGGGATCGACCCAAGACTCCTCCCAGGCGTCATCCCAGAACGTTTTGACCTCTGCGTTCGAGACCGGAGATCCCAGCTACCTGCCCCAGACTCCTCCAAGTAAGTAGCTCGAGACATTTTTGTTCTCCTGTAGAGAAATCTCTCAACTCCGACAGGCACCTGAGACTCCTCCCAGGCATCTCCCACAGTCTTCTGTCCTCTGCTTTACCTACCTAAGGGGTCAGGTAGAAGCCCCAGACTCCTCCAAGGAAGCTACCATTGAGGTTTTTTCTTTTTTGGAGGAGCCTGTGCCCTCCGGGATCCCCTGTGATTCCTTCCAGACGTCTCCTAGAGTCTTTTGGCCTTTTCTTATAAGGACCGGAGATCCCAGGTAGCAGCCCCAGACTTGTCTAATGAGGCTACCCTAGATGATTCTTTTCTTTTGCAGGAAGTTCTCTTCTCCGGGGTCGGCCCAAGACTCCTCCCAGGCGTCATCCCAGAATGTTTTGACCTCTGCGTTCGGGACCGGAGATCCCATCTACCTGCCCCAGACTCCTCCAAGTAAGTAGCTCGAGACATTTTTGTTCTCCTGTAGAGAAATCTCTCAACTCCGTCAGCCACCTGAGACTCCTCCCAGGCATCTCCCACAGTCTTCTGTCCTCTGCTTTACCTACCTAAGGGGTCAGGTAGAAGCCCCAGACTCCTCTTAGGAAGCTACTGTTGAGGCTTTTTTCTGTTTTGGAGGAGCCTGTGCCCTCTGGGATCCCCTGTGATTCCTTCCAGACGTCTCCTAGAGTCTTTTGGCCTTTTCTTATAAGGACCGGAGATCTCAGGTAGCAGCCCCAGATTTGTCTAATGAGGCTACCCTAGATGATTCTTCTCTTTTGCAGGAAGCTCTCTTCTCCGGGATCGACCCAAGACTCCTCCCAGGCGTCATCCCAGAACGTTTTGACCTCTGCGTTCGAGACCGGAGATCCCAGCTACCTGCCCCAGACTCCTCCAAGTAAGTAGCTCGAGACATTTTTGTTCTCCTGTAGAGAAATCTCTCAACTCCGACAGCCACCTGAGACTCCTCCCAGGCATCTCCCACAGTCTTCTGTCTTCTGCTTTACCTACCTAAGGGGTCAGGTAGAAGCCCCAGACTCCTCCAAGGAAGCTACCGTTGAGGTTTTTTTCTTTTTTGGAGGAACCTCTGCCCTCCTGGATTCCCTGTGATTCCTTCCAGACGTCTCCTAGCGTCTTTTGGCCTTTTCTTATAAGGACCGGAGATCCCAGGTAGCAGCCCCAGACTTGTCTAATGAGGCTACCCTAGATGATTCTTCTCTTTTGCAGGAAGCTCTCTTCTCTGGGATCAACCCAAGAGTCCTCCCAGGCGTCATCCCAGAATGTTTTGACCTCTGCGTTCAGGACCGGAGATCCCAGCTACCTGCCCCAGACTCCTCCAGGTAAGTAGCTCGAGACATTTTTGTTCTCCTGTAGAGAAATCCCTCAACTCCGACAGCCACCTGAGACTCCTCCCAGGCATCTCCCACAGTCTTCTGTCCTCTGCTTTACCTACCTAAGGGGTCAGGTAGAAGCCCTAGACTCCTCCAAGGAAGCTACCGTTGACGTTTTTTTCTTTTTTGGAGGAACCTCTGCCCTCCGGGATCCCCTGTGATTCCTTCCAGACGTCTCCTAGAGTCTTTTGGGCATTTCTTATAAGGACCCGAGATCGCAGGTAGCAGCCCCAGACTTGTCTAATGAGGCTACCCTAGATGATTCTTCTCTTTTGCAGGAAGCTCTCTTCTCCGGGATCGACCCAAGACTCCTCCCAGGCGTCATCCCAGAACATTTTTACCTCTGCGTTCGGGACCGGAGATCCCAGCTACCTGCCCCAGACTCCTCCAGGTAAGTAGCTCGAGACATTTTTGTTCTCCTGCAGAGAAATCTCTCAACTCCGACAGCCACCTGAGACTCCTCCCAGGCATCTCCCACAGTCTTCTGTCCTCTGCTTTACCTACCTAAGGGGTCAGGTAGAAGCCCCAGACTCCTCCAAGGAAGCTACCGTTGAGGTTTTTTTCTTTTTTTCGAGGAGCCTCTGACCTCCGGGATTCCCTGTGATTCCTTCCAGACGTCTCCTAGAGTCTTTTGGCCTTTTCTTATAAGGACCGGAGATCCCAGGTAGCAGCCCCAGACTTGTCTAATGAGGCTACCCTATATGATTCTTCTCTTTTGCAGGAAGCTCTCTTCTCTGGGATCGACCCAAGACTCCTCCCAGGCGTCATCCCAGAACGTTTTGACCTCTGCGTTCAGGACCGGAGATCCCATCTACCTGCCCCAGACTCCTCCAAGTAAGTAGCTCGAGACATTTTTGTTCTCCTGTAGAGAAATCCCTCAACTCCAACAGGCACCTGAGACTCCTCCCAGGCATCTCCCACAGTCTTCTGTCCTCTGCTTTACCTACCTAAGGGGTCAGGTAGAAGCCCCAGACTCCTCCAAGGAAGCTACCATTGAGGCTTTTTTCTTTTTTGGAGGAACCTCTGCCCTCCTGGATTCCCTGTGATTCCTTCCAGACGTCTCCTAGCGTCTTTTGGCCTTTTCTTATAAGGACCGGAGATCTCAGGTAGCAGCCCCAGACTTGTCTAATGAGGCTACCCTAGATGATTCTTCTCTTTTGCAGGAAGCTCTCTTCTCCGGGATCGACCCAAGACTCCTCCCAGGCGTCATCCCAGAACGTTTTGACATCTGTGTTCGGGACCGGAGATCCCATCTACCTGCCCCAGACTCCTCCAAGTAAGTAGCTCGAGACATTTTTGTTCTCCTGTAGAGAAATCTCTCAACTCCGACAGCCACCTGAGACTCCTCCCAGGCATCTCCCACAGTCTTCTGTCCTCTGCTTTACCTACCTAAGGGGTCAGGTAGAAGCCCCAGACTCCTCCAAGGAAGCTACCATTGAGGTTTTTTCTTTTTTGGAGGAGCCTGTGCCCTCTGGGATCCCCTGTGATTCCTTCCAGACGTCTCCTAGAGTCTTTTGGCCTTTTCTTATAAGGACCGGAGATCCCAGGTAGCAGCCCCAGACTTGTCTAATGAGGCTACCCTAGATGATTCTTCTCTTTTGCAGGAAGCTCTCTTCTCTGGGATCAACCCAAGAGTCCTCCCAGGCGTCATCCCAGAATGTTTTGACCTCTGCGTTCAGGACCGGAGATCCCAGCTACCTGCCCCAGACTCCTCCAAGTAAGTAGCTCGAGACATTTTTGTTCTCCTGTAGAGAAATCTCTCAACTCCGACAGCCACCTGAGACTCCTCCCAGGCATCTCCCACAGTCTTCTGTCCTCTGCTTTACCTACCTAAGGGGTCAGGTAGAAGCCCCAGACTCCTCTTAGGAAGCTACCGTTGAGGTTTTTTCTGGTTTGGCGGAGCCTGTGCCCTCTGGGATCCCCTGTGATTCCTTCCAGACGTCTCCTAGAGTCTTTTGGGCTTTTCTTATAAGGACCGGAGATCGCAGGTAGCAGCCCCAGACTTGTCTAATGAGGCTACCCTAGATGATTCTTCTGTTTTGCAGGAAGCTCTCTTCTCCAGGATTGACCCAAGACTCCTCCCAGGCGTCATCCCAGAACGTTTTGACCTCTGCATTCGGGACCGGAGATCCCAGCTACCTGCCCCAGACTCCTCCAAGTAAGTAGCTCGAGACATTTTTGTTCTCCTGTAGAGAAATCTCTCAACTCCAACAGCCACCTGAGACTCCTCCCAGGCATCTCCCACAGTCTTCTGTCCTCTGCTTTACCTACCTAAGGGGTCAGGTAGAAGCCCCAGACTCCTCCAAGGAAGCTACCGTTGAGGTTTTTTTCTTTTTTTCGAGGAGCCTCTGACCTCCGGGATTCCCTCTGATTCCTTCCAGACGTCTCCTAGCGTCTTTTGACCTTTTCTTATAAGGACCGGAGATCCCAGGTAGCAGCCCCAGACTTGTCTAATGAGGCTACCCTATATGATTCTTCTCTTTTGCAGGAAGCTCTCTTCTCTGGGATCGACCCAAGACTCCTCCCAGGCGTCATCCCAGAACGTTTTGACATCTGCGTTCGGGACCGGAGATCCCATCTACCTGCCCCAGACTCCTCCAAGTAAGTAGCTCGAGACATTTTTGTTCTCCTGTAGAGAAATCCCTCAACTCCGACAGGCACCTGAGACTCCTCCCAGGCATCTCCCACAGTCTTCTGTCCTCTGCTTTACCTACCTAAGGGGTCAGGTAGAAACCCCAGACTCCTCTTAGGAAGCTACCGTTGAGGCTTTTTTCTTTTTTGGAGGAAACACTGCCCTCCGGGATCCCCTTTGATTCCTTCCAGACGTCTCCTAGAGTCTTTTGGCCTTTTCTTATAAGGACCCGAGATCGCAGGTAGCAGCCCCAGACTTGTTTAATGAGGCTACCCTAGATGATTCTTCTCTTTTGCAGGAAGCTCTCTTCTCCGGAATCAACCCAAGACTCCTCCCAGGCGTCATCCCAGAACATTTTGACCTCTGCGTTCAGGACCGGAGATCCCAGCTACCTGCCCCAGACTCCTCCAAGTAAGTAGCTCGAGACATTTTTGTTCTCCTGTAGAGAAATCTCTCAACTCCGACAGCCACCTGAGACTCCTCCCAGGCATCTCCCACAGTCTTCTGTCCTCTGCTTTACCTACCTAAGGGGTCAGGTAGAAGCCCCAGACTCCTCTTAGGAAGCTACTGTTGAGGCTTTTTTCTGTTTTGGAGGAGCCTGTGCCCTCTGGGATCCCCTGTGATTCCTTCCAGACGTCTCCTAGAGTCTTTTGGCCTTTTCTTATAAGGACCGGAGATCTCAGGTAGCAGCCCCAGATTTGTCTAATGAGGCTACCCTAGATGATTCTTCTCTTTTGCAGGAAGCTCTCTTCTCCGGGATCGACCCAAGACTCCTCCCAGGCGTCATCCCAGAACATTTTGACCTCTGCGTTCGGGACCGGAGATCCCAGCTACCTGCCCCAGACTCCTCCAAGTAAGTAGCTCGAGACATTTTTGTTCTCCTGTAGAGAAATCTCTCAACTCCGACAGGCACCTGAGACTCCTCCCAGGCATCTCCCACAGTCTTCTGTCCTCTGCTTTACCTACCTAAGGGGTCAGGTAGAAGCCCCAGACTCCTCCAAGGAAGCTACCATTGAGGTTTTTTCTTTTTTGGAGGAGCCTGTGCCCTCCGGGATCCCCTGTGATTCCTTCCAGACGTCTCCTAGAGTCTTTTGGCCTTTTCTTATAAGGACCGGAGATCCCAGGTAGCAGCCCCAGACTTGTCTAATGAGGCTACCCTATATGATTCTTCTCTTTTGCAGGAAGTTGTCTTCTCCGGGGTCGACCCAAGACTCCTCCCAGGCGTCATCCCAGAATGTTTTGACCTCTGCGTTCGGGACCGGAGATCCCATCTACCTGCCCCAGACTCCTCCAAGTAAGTAGCTCGAGACATTTTTGTTCTCCTGTAGAGAAATCTCTCAACTCCGTCAGCCACCTGAGACTCCTCCCAGGCATCTCCCACAGTCTTCTGTCCTCTGCTTTACCTACCTAAGGGGTCAGGTAGAAGCCCCAGACTCCTCTTAGGAAGCTACTGTTGAGGCTTTTTTCTGTTTTGGAGGAGCCTGTGCCCTCTGGGATCCCCTGTGATTCCTTCCAGACGTCTCCTAGAGTCTTTTGGGCATTTCTTATAAGGAACCGAGATCGCAGGTAGCAGCCCCAGACTTGTCTAATGAGGCTACCCTAGATGATTCCTCTCTTTTGCAGGAAGCTCTCTTCTCCGGGATCGACCCAAGACTCCTCCCAGGCGTCATCCCAGAACATTTTTACCTCTGCGTTCGGGACCGGAGATCCCAGCTACCTGCCCCAGACTCCTCCAGGTAAGTAGCTCGAGACATTTTTGTTCTCCTGTAGAGAAATCTCTCAACTCCGACAGCCACCTGAGACTCCTCCCAGGCATCTCCCACAGTCTTCTGTCCTCTGCTTTACCTACCTAAGGGGTCAGGTAGAAGCCCCAGACTCCTCCAAGGAAGCTACCGTTGAGGTTTTTTTCTTTTTTTCGAGGAGCCTCTGACCTCCGGGATTCCCTGTGATTCCTTCCAGACGTCTCCTAGCGTCTTTTGACCTTTTCTTATAAGGACCGGAGATCCCAGGTAGCAGCCCCAGACTTGTCTAATGAGGCTACCCTATATGATTCTTCTCTTTTGCAGGAAGCTCTCTTCTCTGGGATCGACCCAAGACTCCTCCCAGGCGTCATCCCAGAACGTTTTGACATCTGCGTTCGGGACCGGAGATCCCATCTACCTGCCCCAGACTCCTCCAAGTAAGTAGCTCGAGACATTTTTGTTCTCCTGTAGAGAAATCCCTCAACTCCGACAGGCACCTGAGACTCCTCCCAGGCATCTCCCACAGTCTTCTGTCCTCTGCTTTACCTACCTAAGGGGTCAGGTAGAAACCCCAGACTCCTCCAAGGAAGCTACCGTTGAGGCTTTTTTCTTTTTTGGAGGAAACACTGCCCTCCGGGATCCCCTTTGATTCCTTCCAGACGTCTCCTAGAGTCTTTTGGCCTTTTCTTATAAGGACCCGAGATCGCAGGTAGCAGCCCCAGACTTGTTTAATGAGGCTACCCTAGATGATTCTTCTCTTTTGCAGGAAGCTCTCTTCTCCGGAATCAACCCAAGACTCCTCCCAGGCGTCATCCCAGAACATTTTGACCTCTGCGTTCGGGACCGGAGATCCCAGCTACCTGCCCCAGACTCCTCCAAGTAAGTAGCTCGAGACATTTTTGTTCTCCTGTAGAGAAATCTCTCAACTCCGACAGCCACCTGAGACTCCTCCCAGGCATCTCCCACAGTCTTCTGTCCTCTGCTTTACCTACCTAAGGGGTCAGGTAGAAGCCCCAGACTCCTCTTAGGAAGCTACTGTTGAGGCTTTTTTCTGTTTTGGAGGAGCCTGTGCCCTCTGGGATCCCCTGTGATTCCTTCCAGACGTCTCCTAGAGTCTTTTGGCCTTTTCTTATAAGGACCGGAGATCTCAGGTAGCAGCCCCAGATTTGTCTAATGAGGCTACCCTAGATGATTCTTCTCTTTTGCAGGAAGCTCTCTTCTCCGGGATCGACCCAAGACTCCTCCCAGGCGTCATCCCAGAACATTTTGACCTCTGCGTTCGGGACCGGAGATCCCAGCTACCTGCCCCAGACTCCTCCAAGTAAGTAGCTCGAGACATTTTTGTTCTCCTGTAGAGAAATCTCTCAACTCCGACAGCCACCTGAGACTCCTCCCAGGCATCTCCCACAGTCTTCTGTCCTCTGCTTTACCTACCTAAGGGGTCAGGTAGAAGCCCCAGACTCCTCCAAGGAAGCTACCATTGAGGTTTTTTCTTTTTTGGAGGAGCCTGTGCCCTCGGGGATCCCCTGTGATTCCTTCCAGACGTCTCCTAGAGTCTTTTGGCCTTTTCTTATAAGGACCGGAGATCCCAGGTAGCAGCCCCAGACTTGTCTAATGAGGCTACCCTAGATGATTCTTTTCTTTTGCAGGAAGTTCTCTTCTCCGGGGTCGACCCAAGACTCCTCCCAGGCGTCATCCCAGAATGTTTTGACCTCTGCGTTCGGGACCGGAGATCCCATCTACCTGCCCCAGACTCCTCCAAGTAAGTAGCTCGAGACATTTTTGTTCTCCTGTAGAGAAATCTCTCAACTCCGTCAGCCACCTGAGACTCCTCCCAGGCATCTCCCACAGTCTTCTGTCCTCTGCTTTACCTACCTAAGGGGTCAGGTAGAAGCCCCAGACTCCTCTTAGGAAGCTACTGTTGAGGCTTTTTTCTTTTTTGGAGGAGCCTGTGCCCTCTGGGATCCCCTGTGATTCCTTCCAGACGTCTCCTAGAGTCTTTTGGCCTTTTCTTATAAGGACCGGAGATCTCAGGTAGCAGCCCCAGATTTGTCTAATGAGGCTACCCTAGATGATTCTTCTCTTTTGCAGGAAGCTCTCTTCTCCGGGATCGACCCAAGACTCCTCCCAGGCGTCATCCCAGAATGTTTTGACCTCTGCGTTCAGGACCGGAGATCCCAGCTACCTGCCCCAGACTCCTCCAGGTAAGTAGCTCGAGACATTTTTGTTCTCCTGCAGAGAAATCTCTCAACTCCGACAGCCACCTGAGACTCCTCCCAGGCATCTCCCACAGTCTTCTGTCCTCTGCTTTACCTACCTAATGGGTCAGGTAGAAGCCCCAGACTCCTCCAAGGAAGCTACCGTTGAGGTTTTTTTCTTTTTTTGGAGGAGCCTCTGACCTCCGGGATTCCCTGTGATTCCTTCCAGACGTCTCCTAGAGTCTTTTGGCCTTTTCTTATAAGGACCGGAGATCCCAGGTAGCAGCCCCAGACTTGTCTAATGAGGCTACCCTATATGATTCTTCTCTTTTGCAGGAAGCTCTCTTCTCTGGGATCGACCCAAGACTCCTCCCAGGCGTCATCCCAGAACGTTTTGACATCTGCGTTCGGGACCGGAGATCCCATCTACCTGCCCCAGACTCCTCCAAGTAAGTAGCTCGAGACATTTTTGTTCTCCTGTAGAGAAATCCCTCAACTCCAACAGGCACCTGAGACTCCTCCCAGGCATTTCCCACAGTCTTCTGTCCTCTGCTTTACCTACCTAAGGGGTCAGGTAGAAACCCCAGACTCCTCCAAGGAAGCTACCGTTGAGGCTTTTTTCTTTTTTGGAGGAAACACTGCCCTCCGGGATCCCCTTTGATTCCTTCCAGACGTCTCCTAGAGTCTTTTGGCCTTTTCTTATAAGGACCCGAGATCGCAGGTAGCAGCCCCAGACTTGTTTAATGAGGCTACCCTAGATGATTCTTCTCTTTTGCAGGAAGCTCTCTTCTCCGGAATCAACCCAAGACTCCTCCCAGGCGTCATCCCAGAACATTTTGACCTCTGCATTCGGGACCGGAGATCCCAGCTACCTGCCCCAGACTCCTCCAAGTAAGTAGCTCGAGACATTTTTGTTCTCCTGTAGAGAAATCTCTCAACTCTGACAGGCACCTGAGACTCCTCCCAGGCATCTCCCACAGTCTTCTGTCCTCTGCTTTACCTACCTAAGGGGTCAGGTAGAAGCCCCAGACTCCTCTTAGGAAGCTACTGTTGAGGCTTTTTTCTGTTTTGGAGGAGCCTGTGCCCTCCGGGATCCCCTGTGATTCCTTCCAGACGTCTCCTAGAGTCTTTTGGCCTTTTCTTATAAGGACCGGAGATCTCAGGTAGCAGCCCCAGATTTGTCTAATGAGGCTACCCTAGATGATTCTTCTCTTTTGCAGGAAGCTCTCTGCTCCGGGATCGACCCAAGACTCCTCCCAGGCGTCATCCCAGAACGTTTTGACCTCTGCGTTCGAGACCGGAGATCCCAGCTACCTGCCCCAGACTCCTCCAAGTAAGTAGCTCGAGACATTTTTGTTCTCCTGTAGAGAAATCTCTCAACTCCGACAGCCACCTGAGACTCCTCCCAGGCATCTCCCACAGTCTTCTGTCCTCTGCTTTACCTACCTAAGGGGTCAGGTAGAAGCCCTAGACTCCTCCAAGGAAGCTACCGTTGAGGTGTTTTTCTTTTTTGGAGGAACCTCTGCCCTCCGGGATCCCCTGTGATTCCTTCCAGACGTCTCCTAGAGTCTTTTGGGCATTTCTTATAAGGAACCGAGATCGCAGGTAGCAGCCCCAGACTTGTCTAATGAGGCTACCCTAGATGATTCTTCTCTTTTGCAGGAAGCTCTCTTCTCCGGGATCGACCCAAGACTCCTCCCAGGCGTCATCCCAGAACATTTTGACCTCTGCGTTCGGGACCGGAGATCCCAGCTACCTGCCCCAGACTCCTCCAGGTAAGTAGCTCGAGACATTTTTGTTCTCCTGTAGAGAAATCTCTCAACTCCGACAGCCACCTGAGACTCCTCCCAGGCATCTCCCACAGTCTTCTGTCCTCTGCTTTACCTACCTAAGGGGTCAGGTAGAAGCCCCAGACTCCTCCAAGGAAGCTACCGTTGAGGTTTTTTTCTTTTTTTCGAGGAGCCTCTGACCTCCGGGATTCCCTGTGATTCCTTCCAGACGTCTCCTAGCGTCTTTTGACCTTTTCTTATAAGGACCGGAGATCCCAGGTAGCAGCCCCAGACTTGTCTAATGAGGCTACCCTATATGATTCTTCTCTTTTGCAGGAAGCTCTCTTCTCTGGGATCGACCCAAGACTCCTCCCAGGCGTCATCCCAGAACGTTTTGACCTCTGCGTTCGGGACCGGAGATCCCATCTACCTGCCCCAGACTCCTCCAAATAAGTAGCTCGAGACATTTTTGTTCCCCTGTAGAGAAATCCCTTAACTCCGACAGGCACCTGAGACTCCTCCCAGGCATCTCCCACAGTCTTCTGTCCTCTGCTTTACCTACCTAAGGGGTCAGGTAGAAACCCCAGACTCCTCCAAGGAAGCTACCGTTGAGGCTTTTTTCTTTTTTGGAGGAAACACTGCCCTCCGGGATCCCCTTTGATTCCTTCCAGACGTCTCCTAGAGTCTTTTGGCCTTTTCTTATAAGGACCCGAGATCGCAGGTAGCAGCCCCAGACTTGTTTAATGAGGCTACCCTAGATGATTCTTCTCTTTTGCAGGAAGCTCTCTTCTCCGGAATCAACCCAAGACTCCTCCCAGGCGTCATCCCAGAACATTTTGACCTCTGCGTTCGGGACCGGAGATCCCAGCTACCTGCCCCAGACTCCTCCAAGTAAGTAGCTCGAGACATTTTTGTTCTCCTGTAGAGAAATCTCTCAACTCCGACAGCCACCTGAGACTCCTCCCAGGCATCTCCCACAGTCTTCTGTCCTCTGCTTTACCTACCTAAGGGGTCAGGTAGAAGCCCCAGACTCCTCTTAGGAAGCTACTGTTGAGGCTTTTTTCTGTTTTGGAGGAGCCTGTGCCCTCTGGGATCCCCTGTGATTCCTTCCAGACGTCTCCTAGAGTCTTTTGGCCTTTTCTTATAAGGACCGGAGATCTCAGGTAGCATCCCCAGATTTGTCTAATGAGGCTACCCTAGATGATTCTTCTCTTTTGCAGGAAGCTCTCTTCTCCGGGATCGACCCAAGACTCCTCCCAGGCGTCATCCCAGAACATTTTGACCTCTGCGTTCGGGACCGGAGATCCCAGCTACCTGCCCCAGACTCCTCCAAGTAAGTAGCTCGAGACATTTTTGTTCTCCTGTAGAGAAATCTCTCAACTCCGACAGGCACCTGAGACTCCTCCCAGGCATCTCCCACAGTCTTCTGTCCTCTGCTTTACCTACCTAAGGGGTCAGGTAGAAGCCCCAGACTCCTCCAAGGAAGCTACCATTGAGGTTTTTTCTTTTTTGGAGGAGCCTGTGCCCTCCGGGATCCCCTGTGATTCCTTCCAGACGTCTCCTAGAGTCTTTTGGCCTTTTCTTATAAGGACCGGAGATCCCAGGTAGCAGCCCCAGACTTGTCTAATGAGGCTACCCTAGATGATTCTTTTCTTTTGCAGGAAGTTCTCTTCTCCGGGGTCGACCCAAGACTCCTCCCAGGCGTCATCCCAGAATGTTTTGACCTCTGCGTTCGGGACCGGAGATCCCATCTACCTGCCCCAGACTCCTCCAAGTAAGTAGCTCGAGACATTTTTGTTCTCCTGTAGAGAAATCTCTCAACTCCGTCAGCCACCTGAGACTCCTCCCAGGCATCTCCCACAGTCTTCTGTCCTCTGCTTTACCTACCTAAGGGGTCAGGTAGAAGCCCCAGACTCCTCTTAGGAAGCTACTGTTGAGGCTTTTTTCTTTTTTGGAGGAGCCTGTGCCCTCTGGGATCCCCTGTGATTCCTTCCAGACGTCTCCTAGAGTCTTTTGGCCTTTTCTTATAAGGACCGGAGATCTCAGGTAGCAGCCCCAGATTTGTCTAATGAGGCTACCCTAGATGATTCTTCTCTTTTGCAGGAAGCTCTCTTCTCCGGGATGGACCCAAGACTCCTCCCAGGCGTCATCCCAGAACGTTTTGACCTCTGCGTTCGAAACCGGAGATCCCAGCTACCTGCCCCAGACTCCTCCAAGTAAGTAGCTCGAGACATTTTTGTTCTCCTGTAGAGAAATCTCTCAACTCCGACAGCCACCTGAGACTCCTCCCAGGCATCTCCCACAGTCTTCTGTCTTCTGCTTTACCTACCTAAGGGGTCAGGTAGAAGCCCCAGACTCCTCCAAGGAAGCTACCGTTGAGGTTTTTTTCTTTTTTGGAGGAACCTCTGCCCTCCTGGATTCCCTGTGATTCCTTCCAGACGTCTCCTAGCGTCTTTTGGCCTTTTCTTATAAGGACCGGAGATCCCAGGTAGCAGCCCCAGACTTGTCTAATGAGGCTACCCTAGATGATTCTTCTCTTTTGCAGGAAGCTCTCTTCTCTGGGATCAACCCAAGAGTCCTCCCAGGCGTCATCCCAGAATGTTTTGACCTCTGCGTTCAGGACCGGAGATCCCAGCTACCTGCCCCAGACTCCTCCAAGTAAGTAGCTCGAGACATTTTTGTTCTCCTGTAGAGAAATCTCTCAACTCCGACAGCCACCTGAGACTCCTCCCAGGCATCTCCCACAGTCTTCTGTCCTCTGCTTTACCTACCTAAGGGGTCAGGTAGAAGCCCCAGACTCCTCTTAGGAAGCTACCGTTGAGTTTTTTTCTGTTTTGGCGGAGCCTGTGCCCTCTGGGATCCCCTGTGATTCCTTCCAGACGTCTCCTAGAGTCTTTTGGGCTTTTCTTATAAGGACCGGAGATCGCAGGTAGCAGCCCCAGACTTGTCTAATGAGGCTACCCTAGATGATTCTTCTGTTTTGCAGGAAGCTCTCTTCTCCAGGATTGACCCAAGACTCCTCCCAGGCGTCATCCCAGAACGTTTTGACCTCTGCATTCGGGACCGGAGATCCCAGCTACCTGCCCCAGACTCCTCCAAGTAAGTAGCTCGACACATTTTTGTTCTCCTGTAGAGAAATCTCTCAACTCCGACAGCCACCTGAGACTCCTCCCAGGCATCTCCCACAGTCTTCTGTCCTCTGCTTTACCTACCTAAGGGGTCAGGTAGAAGCCCTAGACTCCTCCAAGGAAGCTACCGTTGACGTTTTTTTCTTTTTTGGAGGAACCTCTGCCCTCCGGGATCCCCTGTGATTCCTTCCAGACGTCTCCTAGAGTCTTTTGGGCATTTCTTATAAGGACCCGAGATCGCAGGTAGCAGCCCCAGACTTGTCTAATGAGGCTACCCTATATGATTCTTCTCTTTTGCAGGAAGCTCTCTTCTCTGGGATCGACCCAAGACTCCTCCCAGGCGTCATCCCAGAACGTTTTGACATCTGCGTTCGGGACCGGAGATCCCATCTACCTGCCCCAGACTCCTCCAAGTAAGTAGCTCGAGACATTTTTGTTCTCCTGTAGAGAAATCCCTCAACTCCAACAGGCACCTGAGACTCCTCCCAGGCATTTCCCACAGTCTTCTGTCCTCTGCTTTACCTACCTAAGGGGTCAGGTAGAAACCCCAGACTCCTCCAAGGAAGCTACCGTTGAGGCTTTTTTCTTTTTTGGAGGAAACACTGCCCTCCGGGATCCCCTTTGATTCCTTCCAGACGTCTCCTAGAGTCTTTTGGCCTTTTCTTATAAGGACCCGAGATCGCAGGTAGCAGCCCCAGACTTGTTTAATGAGGCTACCCTAGATGATTCTTCTGTTTTGCAGGAAGCTCTCTTCTCCGGAATCAACCCAAGACTCCTCCCAGGCGTCATCCCAGAACATTTTGACCTCTGCGTTCGGGACCGGAGATCCCAGCTACCTGCCCCAGACTCCTCCAAGTAAGTAGCTCGAGACATTTTTGTTCTCCTGTAGAGAAATCTCTCAACTCTGACAGGCACCTGAGACTCCTCCCAGGCATCTCCCACAGTCTTCTGTCCTCGGCTTTACCTACCTAAGGGGTCAGGTAGAAGCCCCAGACTCCTCTTAGGAAGCTACTGTTGAGGCTTTTTTCTGTTTTGGAGGAGCCTGTGCCCTCCGGGATCCCCTGTGATTCCTTCCAGACGTCTCCTAGAGTCTTTTGGCCTTTTCTTATAAGGACCGGAGATCCCAGGTAGCAGCCCCAGACTTGTCTAATGAGGCTACCCTAGATGATTCTTTTCTTTTGCAGGAAGTTCTCTTCTCCGGGGTCGACCCAAGACTCCTCCCAGGCGTCATCCCAGAATGTTTTGACCTCTGCGTTCGGGACCGGAGATCCCATCTACCTGCCCCAGACTCCTCCAAGTAAGTAGCTCGAGACATTTTTGTTCTCCTGTAGAGAAATCTCTCAACTCCGTCAGCCACCTGAGACTCCTCCCAGGCATCTCCCACAGTCTTCTGTCCTCTGCTTTACCTACCTAAGGGGTCAGGTAGAAGCCCCAGACTCCTCTTAGGAAGCTACCGTTGAGTTTTTTTCTGTTTTGGCGGAGCCTGTGCCCTCTGGGATCCCCTGTGATTCCTTCCAGACGTCTCCTAGAGTCTTTTGGCCTTTTCTTATAAGGACCGGAGATCTCAGGTAGCAGCCCCAGATTTGTCTAATGAGGCTACCCTAGATGATTCTTCTCTTTTGCAGGAAGCTCTCTTCTCTGGGATCGACCCAAGACTCCTCCCAGGCGTCATCCCAGAATGTTTTGACCTCTGCGTTCAGGACCGGAGATCCCAGCTACCTGCCCCAGACTCCTCCAAGTAAGTAGCTCGAGACATTTTTGTTCTCCTGTAGAGAAATCTCTCAACTCCGACAGCCACCTGAGACTCCTCCCAGGCATCTCCCACAGTCTTCTGTCCTCTGCTTTACCTACCTAAGGGGTCAGGTAGAAGCCCCAGACTCCTCCAAGGAAGCTACCATTGAGGCTTTTTTCTTTTTTGGAGGAACCTCTGCCCTCCTGGATTCCCTGTGATTCCTTCCAGACGTGTCCTAGCGTCTTTTGGCCTTTTCTTATAAGGACCGGAGATCGCAGGTAGCAGCCCCAGACTTGTCTAATGAGGCTACCCTAGATGATTCTTCTCTTTTGCAGGAAGCTCTCTTCTCCGGGATCGACCCAAGACTCCTCCCAGGCGTCATCCCAGAACGTTTTGACATCTGTGTTCGGGACCGGAGATCCCATCTACCTGCCCCAGACTCCTCCAAGTAAGTAGCTCGAGACATTTTTGTTCTCCTGTAGAGAAATCTCTCAACTCCGACAGCCACCTGAGACTCCTCCCAGGCATCTCCCACAGTCTTCTGTCCTCTGCTTTACCTACCTAAGGGCTCAGGTAGAAGCCCCAGACTCCTCCAAGGAAGCTACCATTGAGGTTTTTTCTTTTTTGGAGGAGCCTGTGCCCTCTGGGATCCCCTGTGATTCCTTCCAGACGTCTCCTAGAGTCTTTTGGCCTTTTCTTATAAGGACCGGAGATCCCAGGTAGCAGCCCCAGACTTGTCTAATGAGGCTACCCTAGATGATTCTTCTCTTTTGCAGGAAGCTCTCTTCTCTGGGATCAACCCAAGAGTCCTCCCAGGCGTCATCCCAGAATGTTTTGACCTCTGCGTTCAGGACCGGAGATCCCAGCTACCTGCCCCAGACTCCTCCAAGTAAGTAGCTCGAGACATTTTTGTTCTCCTGTAGAGAAATCTCTCAACTCCGACAGCCACCTGAGACTCCTCCCAGGCATCTCCCACAGTCTTCTGTCCTCTGCTTTACCTACCTAAGGGGTCAGGTAGAAGCCCCAGACTCCTCTTAGGAAGCTACCGTTGAGGTTTTTTCTGGTTTGGCGGAGCCTGTGCCCTCTGGGATCCCCTGTGATTCCTTCCAGACGTCTCCTAGAGTCTTTTGGGCTTTTCTTATAAGGACCGGAGATCACAGGTAGCAGCCCCAGACTTGTCTAATGAGGCTACCCTAGATGATTCTTCTCTTTTGCAGGAAGCTCTCTTCTCTGGGATCAACCCAAGAGTCCTCCCAGGCGTCATCCCAGAATGTTTTGACCTCTGCGTTCAGGACCGGAGATCCCAGCTACCTGCCCCAGACTCCTCCAGGTAAGTAGCTCGAGACATTTTTGTTCTCCTGTAGAGAAATCTCTCAACTCCGACAGCCACCTGAGACTCCTCCCAGGCATCTCCCACAGTCTTCTGTCCTCTGCTTTACCTACCTAAGGGGTCAGGTAGAAGCCCCAGACTCCTCCAAGGAAGCTACCGTTGAGGTTTTTTTCCTTTTTTGGAGGAGCCTCTGACCTCCGGGATTCCCTGTGATTCCTTCCAGACGTCTCCTAGCGTCTTTTGACCTTTTCTTATAAGGACCGGAGATCCCAGGTAGCAGCCCCAGATTTGTCTAATGAGGCTACCCTAGATGATTCTTCTCTTTTGCAGGAAGCTCTCTTCTCTGGGATCGACCCAAGACTCCTCCCAGGCGTCATCCCAGAACGTTTTGACATCTGCGTTCGGGACCGGAGATCCCATCTACCTGCCCCAGACTCCTCCAAGTAAGTAGCTCGAGACATTTTTGTTCTCCTGTAGAGAAATCCCTCAACTCCGACAGCCACCTGAGACTCCTCCCAGGCATCTCCCACAGTCTTCTGTCCTCTGCTTTACCTACCTAAGGGGTCAGGTAGAAACCCTAGACTCCTCCAAGGAAGCTACCGTTGAGGCTTTTTTCTTTTTTGGAGGAAACACTGCCCTCCGGGATCCCCTTTGATTCCTTCCAGACGTCTCCTAGAGTCTTTTGGCCTTTTCTTATAAGGACCCGAGATCGCAGGTAGCAGCCCCAGACTTGTTTAATGAGGCTACCCTAGATGATTCTTCTCTTTTGCAGGAAGCTCTCTTCTCCGGAATCAACCCAAGACTCCTCCCAGGCGTCATCCCAGAACATTTTGACCTCTGCGTTCGGGACCGGAGATCCCAGCTACCTGCCCCAGACTCCTCCAAGTAAGTAGCTCGAGACATTTTTGTTCTCCTGTAGAGAAATCTCTCAACTCCGACAGCCACCTGAGACTCCTCCCAGGCATCTCCCACAGTCTTCTGTCCTCTGCTTTACCTACCTAAGGGGTCAGGTAGAAGCCCCAGACTCCTCCAAGGAAGCTACCATTGAGGTTTTTTCTTTTTTGGAGGAGCCTGTGCCCTCCGGGATCCCCTGTGATTCCTTCCAGACGTCTCCTAGAGTCTTTTGGCCTTTTCTTATAAGGACCGGAGATCCCAGGTAGCAGCCCCAGACTTGTCTAATGAGGCTACCCTAGATGATTCTTTTCTTTTGCAGGAAGTTCTCTTCTCCGGGGTCGACCCAAGAGTCCTCCCAGGCGTCATCCCAGAATGTTTTGACCTCTGCGTTCGGGACCGGAGATCCCATCTACCTGCCCCAGACTCCTCCAAGTAAGTAGCTCGAGACATTTTTGTTCTCCTGTAGAGAAATCTCTCAACTCCGACAGCCACCTGAGACTCCTCCCAGGCATCTCCCACAGTCTTCTGTCCTCTGCTTTACCTACCTAAGGGGTCAGGTAGAAGCCCCAGACTCCTCTTAGGAAGCTACTGTTGAGGCTTTTTTCTGTTTTGGAGGAGCCTGTGCCCTCTGGGATCCCCTGTGATTCCTTCCAGACGTCTCCTAGAGTCTTTTGGCCTTTTCTTATAAGGACCGGAGATCCCAGGTAGCAGCCCCAGACTTGTCTAATGAGGCTACCCTAGATGATTCTTCTCTTTTGCAGGAAGCTCTCTTCTCCGGGATCGACCCAAGACTCCTCCCAGGCGTCATCCCAGAACGTTTTGACCTCTGCGTTCGAGACCGGAGATCCCAGCTACCTGCCCCAGACTCCTCCAAGTAAGTAGCTCGAGACATTTTTGTTCTCCTGTAGAGAAATCTCTCAACTCCGACAGCCACCTGAGACTCCTCCCAGGCATCTCCCACAGTCTTCTGTCTTCTGCTTTACCTACCTAAGGGGTCAGGTAGAAGCCCCAGACTCCTCCAAGGAAGCTACCGTTGAGGTTTTTTTGTTTTTTGGAGGAACCTCTGCCCTCCTGGATTCCCTGTGATTCCTTCCAGACGTCTCCTAGCGTCTTTCGGCCTTTTCTTATAAGGACCGGAGATCCCAGGTAGCAGCCCCAGACTTGTCTAATGAGGCTACCCTAGATGATTCTTCTCTTTTGCAGGAAGCTCTCTTCTCTGGGATCAACCCAAGAGTCCTCCCAGGCGTCATCCCAGAATGTTTTGACCTCTGCGTTCAGGACCGGAGATCCCATCTACCTGCCCCAGACTCCTCCAAGTAAGTAGCTCGACACATTTTTGTTCTCCTGTAGAGAAATCTCTCAACTCCGACAGCCACCTGAGACTCCTCCCAGGCATCTCCCACAGTCTTCTGTCTTCTGCTTTACCTACCTAAGGGGTCAGGTAGAAGCCCCAGACTCCTCCAAGGAAGCTACCGTTGAGGTTTTTTTCTTTTTTGGAGGAACCTCTGCCCTCCTGGATTCCCTGTGATTCCTTCCAGACGTCTCCTAGCGTCTTTTGGCCTTTTCTTATAAGGACCGGAGATCTCAGGTAGCAGCCCCAGACTTGTCTAATGAGGCTACCCTAGATGATTCTTCTCTTTTGCAGGAAGCTCTCTTCTCTGGGATCAACCCAAGAGTCCTCCCAGGCGTCATCCCAGAATGTTTTGACCTCTGCGTTCAGGACCGGAGATCCCAGCTACCTGCCCCAGACTCCTCCAAGTAAGTAGCTCGAGACATTTTTGTTCTCCTGTAGAGAAATCTCTCAACTCCGACAGCCACCTGAGACTCCTCCCAGGCATCTCCCACAGTCTTCTGTCCTCTGCTTTACCTACCTAAGGGGTCAGGTAGAAGCCCCAGACTCCTCTTAGGAAGCTACCGTTGAGGTTTTTTCTGTTTTGGCGGAGCCTGTGCCCTCTGGGATCCCCTGTGATTCCTTCCAGACGTCTCCTAGAGTCTTTTGGGCTTTTCTTATAAGGACCGGAGATCGCAGGTAGCAGCCCCAGACTTGTCTAATGAGGCTACCCTAGATGATTCTTCTGTTTTGCAGGAAGCTCTCTTCTCCAGGATTGACCCAAGACTCCTCCCAGGCGTCATCCCAGAACGTTTTGACCTCTGCATTCGGGACCGGAGATCCCAGCTACCTGCCCCAGACTCCTCCAAGTAAGTAGCTCGAGACATTTTTGTTCTCCTGTAGAGAAATCTCTCAACTCCGACAGCCACCTGAGACTCATCCCAGGCATCTCCCACAGTCTTCTGTCCTCTGCTTTACCTACCTAAGGGGTCAGATAGAAGCCCTAGACTCCTCCAAGGAAGCTACCGTTGACGTTTTTTTCTTTTTTGGAGGAACCTCTGCCCTCCGGGATCCCCTGTGATTCCTTCCAGACGTCTCCTAGAGTCTTTTGGGCATTTCTTATAAGGACCCGAGATCGCAGGTAGCAGCCCCAGACTTGTCTAATGAGGCTACCCTAGATGATTCTTCTCTTTTGCAGGAAGCTCTCTTCTCTGGGATCGACCCAAGACTCCTCCCAGGCGTCATCCCAGAACGTTTTGACATCTGCGTTCGGGACCGGAGATCCCAGCTACCTGCCCCAGACTCCTCCAAGTAAGTAGCTCGAGACATTTTTGTTCTCCTGTAGAGAAATCCCTCAACTCCAACAGGCACCTGAGACTCCTCCCAGGCATCTCCCACAGTCTTCTGTCCTCTGCTTTACCTACCTATGGGGTCAGGTAGAAACCCCAGACTCCTCCAAGGAAGCTACCGTTGAGGCTTTTTTCTTTTTTGGAGGAAACACTGCCCTCCGGGATCCCCTTTGATTCCTTCCAGACGTCTCCTAGAGTCTTTTGGCCTTTTCTTATAAGGACCCGAGATCGCAGGTAGCAGCCCCAGACTTGTTTAATGAGGCTACCCTAGATGATTCTTCTCTTTTGCAGGAAGCTCTCTTCTCCGGAATCAACCCAAGACTCCTCCCAGGCGTCATCCCAGAACATTTTGACCTCTGCGTTCGGGACCGGAGATCCCAGCTACCTGCCCCAGACTCCTCCAAGTAAGTAGCTCGAGACATTTTTGTTCTCCTGTAGAGAAATCTCTCAACTCCGACAGCCACCTGAGACTCCTCCCAGGCATCTCCCACAGTCTTCTGTCCTCTGCTTTACCTACCTAAGGGGTCAGGTAGAAGCCCCAGACTCCTCCAAGGAAGCTACCATTGAGGTTTTTTCTTTTTTGGAGGAGCCTGTGCCCTCCGGGATCCCCTGTGATTCCTTCCAGACGTCTCCTAGAGTCTTTTGGCCTTTTCTTATAAGGACCGGAGATCCCAGGTAGCAGCCCCAGACTTGTCTAATGAGGCTACCCTAGATGATTCTTTTCTTTTGCAGGAAGTTCTCTTCTCCGGGGTCGACCCAAGACTCCTCCCAGGCGTCATCCCAGAATGTTTTGACCTCTGCGTTCGGGACCGGAGATCCCATCTACCTGCCCCAGACTCCTCCAAGTAAGTAGCTCGAGACACTTTTGTTCTCCTGTAGAGAAATCTCTCAACTCCGACAGCCACCTGAGACTCCTCCCAGGCATCTCCCACAGTCTTCTGTCCTCTGCTTTACCTACCTAAGGGGTCAGGTAGAAGCCCCAGACTCCTCTTAGGAAGCTACTGTTGAGGCTTTTTTCTGTTTTGGAGGAGCCTGTGCCCTCTGGGATCCCCTGTGATTCCTTCCAGACGTCTCCTAGAGTCTTTTGGCCTTTTCTTATAAGGACCGGAGATCCCAGGTAGCAGCCCCAGACTTGTCTAATGAGGCTACCCTAGATGATTCTTCTCTTTTGCAGGAAGCTCTCTTCTCTGGGATCAACCCAAGAGTCCTCCCAGGCGTCATCCCAGAATGTTTTGACCTCTGCGTTCAGGACCGGAGATCCCAGCTACCTGCCCCAGACTCCTCCAAGTAAGTAGCTCGACACATTTTTGTTCTCCTGTAGAGAAATCCCTCAACTCCGACAGCCACCTGAGACTCCTCCTAGGCATCTCCCACAGTCTTCTGTCTTCTGCTTTACCTACCTAAGGGGTCAGGTAGAAGCCCCAGACTCCTCCAAGGAAGCTACCATTGAGGCTTTTTTCTTTTTTGGAGGAACCTCTGCCCTCCTGGATTCCCTGTGATTCCTTCCAGACGTCTCCTAGCGTCTTTTGGCCTTTTCTTATAAGGACCGGAGATCGCAGGTAGCAGCCCCAGACTTGTCTAATGAGGCTACCCTAGATGATTCTTCTCTTTTGCAGGAAGCTCTCTTCTCCGGGATCGACCCAAGACTCCTCCCAGGCGTCATCCCAGAACGTTTTGACATCTGTGTTCGGGACCGGAGATCCCATCTACCTGCCCCAGACTCCTCCAAGTAAGTAGCTCGAGACATTTTTGTTCTCCTGTAGAGAAATCTCTCAACTCCGACAGCCACCTGAGACTCCTCCTAGGCATCTCCCACAGTCTTCTGTCCTCTGCTTTACCTACCTAAGGGGTCAGGTAGAAGCCCCAGACTCCTCCAAGGAAGCTACCATTGAGGTTTTTTCTTTTTTGGAGGAGCCTGTGCCCTCTGGGATCCCCTGTGATTCCTTCCAGACGTCTCCTAGAGTCTTTTGGGCATTTCTTATAAGGACCCGAGATCGCAGGTAGCAGCCCCAGACTTGTCTAATGAGGCTACCCTAGATGATTCTTCTCTTTTGCAGGAAGCTCTCTTCTCTGGGATCAACCCAAGAGTCCTCCCAGGCGTCATCCCAGAATGTTTTGACCTCTGCGTTCAGGACCGGAGATCCCAGCTACCTGCCCCAGACTCCTCCAAGTAAGTAGCTCGACACATTTTTGTTCTCCTGTAGAGAAATCTCTCAACTCCGACAGCCACCTGAGACTCCTCCCAGGCATCTCCCACAGTCTTCTGTCCTCTGCTTTACCTACCTAAGGGGTCAGGTAGAAGCCCCAGACTCCTCTTAGGAAGCTACCGTTGAGGTTTTTTCTGTTTTGGCGGAGCCTGTGCCCTCTGGGATCCCCTGTGATTCCTTCCAGACGTCTCCTAGAGTCTTTTGGGCTTTTCTTATAAGGACCGGAGATCGCAGGTAGCAGCCCCAGACTTGTCTAATGAGGCTACCCTAGATGATTCTTCTGTTTTGCAGGAAGCTCTCTTCTCCAGGATTGACCCAAGACTCCTCCAAGGCGTCATCCCAGAACGTTTTGACCTCTGCATTCGGGACCGGAGATCCCAGGTACCTGCCCCAGACTCCTCCAAGTAAGTAGCTCGAGACATTTTTGTTCTCCTGTAGAGAAATCTCTCAACTCCGACAGCCACCTGAGACTCCTCCCAGGCATCTCCCACAGTCTTCTGTCCTCTGCTTTACCTACCTAAGGGGTCAGGTAGAAGCCCTAGACTCCTCCAAGGAAGCTACCGTTGACGTTTTTTTCTTTTTTGGAGGAACCTCTGCCCTCCGGGATCCCCTGTGATTCCTTCCAGACGTCTCCTAGAGTCTTTTGGGCATTTCTTATAAGGACCCGAGATCGCAGGTAGCAGCCCCAGACTTGTCTAATGAGGCTACCCTAGATGATTCTTCTCTTTTGCAGGAAGCTCTCTTCTCCGGGATCGACCCAAGACTCCTCCCAGGCGTCATCCCAGAATGTTTTTACCTCTGCGTTCGGGACCGGAGATCCCAGCTATCTGCCCCAGACTCCTCCAAGTAAGTAGCTCGAGACATTTTTGTTCTCCTGTAGAGAAATCTCTCAACTCCGACAGCCACCTGAGACTCCTCCCAGGCATCTCCCACAGTCTTCTGTCCTCTGCTTTACCTACCTAAGGGGTCAGGTAGAAGCCCCAGACTCCTCCAAGGAAGCTACCGTTGAGGTTTTTTTCTTTTTTTCGAGGAGCCTCTGACCTCCGGGATTCCCTGTGATTCCTTCCAGACGTCTCCTAGCGTCTTTTGGCCTTTTCTTATAAGGACCGGAGATCCCAGGTAGCAGCCCCAGACTTGTCTAATGAGGCTACCCTAGATGATTCTTCTCTTTTGCAGGAAGCTCTCTTCTCTGGGATCGACCCAAGACTCCTCCCAGGCGTCATCCCAGAACGTTTTGACATCTGCGTTCGGGACCGGAGATCCCATCTACCTGCCCCAGACTCCTCCAAGTAAGTAGCTCGAGACATTTTTGTTCTCCTGTAGAGAAATCTCTCAACTCCGTCAGCCACCTGAGACTCCTCCCAGGCATCTCCCACAGTCTTCTGTCTTCTGCTTTACCTACCTAAGGGGTCAGGTAGAAGCCCCAGACTCCTCCAAGGAAGCTACCATTGAGGTTTTTTCTTTTTTGGAGGAGCCTGTGCCCTCCGGGATCCCCTGTGATTCCTTCCAGACGTCTCCTAGAGTCTTTTGGCCTTTTCTTATAAGGACCGGAGATCCCAGGTAGCAGCCCCAGACTTGTCTAATGAGGCTACCCTAGATGATTCTTTTCTTTTGCAGGAAGTTCTCTTCTCCGGGGTCGACCCAAGACTCCTCCCAGGCGTCATCCCAGAATGTTTTGACCTCTGCGTTCGGGACCGGAGATCCCATCTACCTGCCCCAGACTCCTCCAAGTAAGTAGCTCGAGACACTTTTGTTCTCCTGTAGAGAAATCTCTCAACTCCGACAGCCACCTGAGACTCCTCCCAGGCATCTCCCACAGTCTTCTGTCCTCTGCTTTACCTACCTAAGGGGTCAGGTAGAAGCCCCAGACTCCTCTTAGGAAGCTACTGTTGAGGCTTTTTTCTGTTTTGGAGGAGCCTGTGCCCTCTGGGATCCCCTGTGATTCCTTCCAGACGTCTCCTAGAGTCTTTTGGCCTTTTCTTATAAGGACCGGAGATCCCAGGTAGCAGCCCCAGACTTGTCTAATGAGGCTACCCTAGATGATTCTTCTCTTTTGCAGGAAGCTCTCTTCTCTGGGATCAACCCAAGAGTCCTCCCAGGCGTCATCCCAGAATGTTTTGACCTCTGCGTTCAGGACCGGAGATCCCAGCTACCTGCCCCAGACTCCTCCAAGTAAGTAGCTCGAGACATTTTTGTTCTCCTGTAGAGAAATCTCTCAACTCCGACAGCCACCTGAGACTCCTCCCAGGCATCTCCCACAGTCTTCTGTCTTCTGCTTTACCTACCTAAGGGGTCAGGTAGAAGCCCCAGACTCCTCCAAGGAAGCTACCATTGAGGCTTTTTTCTTTTTTGGAGGAACCTCTGCCCTCCTGGATTCCCTGTGATTCCTTCCAGACGTCTCCTAGAGTCTTTTGGCCTTTTCTTATAAGGACCGGAGATCGCAGGTAGCAGCCCCAGACTTGTCTAATGAGGCTACCCTAGATGATTCTTCTCTTTTGCAGGAAGCTCTCTTCTCCGGGATCGACCCAAGACTCCTCCCAGGCGTCATCCCAGAACGTTTTGACATCTGTGTTCGGGACCGGAGATCCCATCTACCTGCCCCAGACTCCTCCAATTAAGTAGCTCGAGACATTTTTGTTCTCCTGTAGAGAAATCTCTCAACTCCGACAGCCACCTGAGACTCCTCCTAGGCATCTCCCACAGTCTTCTGTCCTCTGCTTTACCTACCTAAGGGGTCAGGTAGAAGCCCCAGACTCCTCCAAGGAAGCTACCATTGAGGTTTTTTCTTTTTTGGAGGAGCCTGTGCCCTCTGGGATCCCCTGTGATTCCTTCCAGACGTCTCCTAGAGTCTTTTGGCCTTTTCTTATAAGGACCGGAGATCCCAGGTAGCAGCCCCAGACTTGTCTAATGAGGCTACCCTAGATGATTCTTCTCTTTTGCAGGAAGCTCTCTTCTCTGGGATCAACCCAAGAGTCCTCCCAGGCGTCATCCCAGAATGTTTTGACCTCTGCGTTCAGGACCGGAGATCCCAGCTACCTGCCCCAGACTCCTCCAAGTAAGTAGCTCGACACATTTTTGTTCTCCTGTAGAGAAATCTCTCAACTCCGACAGCCACCTGAGACTCCTCCCAGGCATCTCCCACAGTCTTCTGTCCTCTGCTTTACCTACCTAAGGGGTCAGGTAGAAGCCCCAGACTCCTCTTAGGAAGCTACCGTTGAGGTTTTTTCTGTTTTGGCGGAGCCTGTGCCCTCTGGGATCCCCTGTGATTCCTTCCAGACGTCTCCTAGAGTCTTTTGGACTTTTCTTATAAGGACCGGAGATCGCAGGTAGCAGCCCCAGACTTGTCTAATGAGGCTACCCTAGATGATTCTTCTGTTTTGCAGGAAGCTCTCTTCTCCAGGATTGACCCAAGACTCCTCCCAGGCGTCATCCCAGAACGTTTTGACCTCTGCATTCGGGACCGGAGATCCCAGCTACCTGCCCCAGACTCCTCCACGTAAGTAGCTCGAGACATTTTTGTTCTCCTGTAGAGAAATCTCTCAACTCCGACAGCCACCTGAGACTCCTCCCAGGCATCTCCCACAGTCTTCTGTCCTCTGCTTTACCTACCTAAGGGGTCAGGTAGAAGCCCTAGACTCCTCCAAGGAAGCTACCGTTGACGTTTTTTTCTTTTTTGGAGGAACCTCTGCCCTCCGGGATCCCCTGTGATTCCTTCCAGACGTCTCCTAGAGTCTTTTGGGCATTTCTTATAAGGACCCGAGATCCCAGGTAGCAGCCCCAGACTTGTCTAATGAGGCTACCCTAGATGATTCTTCTCTTTTGCAGGAAGCTCTCTTCTCTGGGATCGACCCAAGACTCCTCCCAGGCGTCATCCCAGAACGTTTTGACATCTGCGTTCGGGACCGGAGATCCCATCTACCTGCCCCAGACTCCTCCAAGTAAGTAGCTCGAGACACTTTTGTTCTCCTATAGAGAAATCTCTCAACTCCGTCAGACACCTGAGACTCCTCCCAGGCATCTCCCACAGTCTTCTGTCCTCTGCTTTACCTACCTAAGGGGTCAGGTAGAAGCCCCAGACTCCTCTTAGGAAGCTACTGTTGAGGCTTTTTTCTGTTTTGGAGGAGCCTGTGCCCTCTGGGATCCCCTGTGATTCCTTCCAGACGTCTCCTAGAGTCTTTTGGCCTTTTCTTATAAGGACCGGAGATCTCAGGTAGCAGCCCCAGACTTGTCTAATGAGGCTACCCTAGATGATTCTTCTCTTTTGCAGGAAGCTCTCTTCTCCGGGATCGACCCAAGACTCCTCCCAGGCGTCATCCCAGAACGTTTTGACCTCTGCGTTCGAGACCGGAGATCCCAGCTACCTGCCCCAGACTCCTCCAAGTAAGTAGCTCGAGACATTTTTGTTCTCCTGTAGAGAAATCTCTCAACTCCGACAGCCACCTGAGACTCCTCCCAGGCATCTCCCACAGTCTTCTGTCTTCTGCTTTACCTACCTAAGGGGTCAGGTAGAAGCCCCAGACTCCTCCAAGGAAGCTACCGTTGAGGTTTTTTTCTTTTTTGGAGGAACCTCTGCCCTCCTGGATTCCCTGTGATTCCTTCCAGACGTCTCCTAGCGTCTTTTGGCCTTTTCTTATAAGGACCGGAGATCCCAGGTAGCAGCCCCAGACTTGTCTAATGAGGCTACCCTAGATGATTCTTCTCTTTTGCAGGAAGCTCTCTTCTCTGGGATCAACCCAAGAGTCCTCCCAGGCGTCATCCCAGAATGTTTTGACCTCTGCGTTCAGGACCGGAGATCCCAGCTACCTGCCCCAGACTCCTCCAAGTAAGTAGCTCGACACATTTTTGTTCTCCTGTAGAGAAATCCCTCAACTCCGACAGGCACCTGAGACTCCTCCCAGGCATCTCCCACAGTCTTCTGTCCTCTGCTTTACCTACCTAAGGGGTCAGGTAGAAACCCCAGACTCCTCCAAGGAAGCTACCGTTGAGGCTTTTTTCTTTTTTGCAGGAAACACTGCCCTCCGGGATCCCCTTTGATTCCTTCCAGACGTCTCCTAGAGTCTTTTGGGCTTTTCTTATAAGGACCCGAGATCGCAGGTAGCAGCCCCAGACTTGTTTAATGAGGCTACCCTAGATGATTCTTCTCTTTTGCAGGAAGCTCTCTTCTCCGGAATCAACCCAAGACTCCTCCCAGGTGTCATCCCAGAACGTTTTGACCTCTGCGTTCGGGACCGGAGATCCCAGCTACCTGCCCCAGACTCCTCCAAGTAAGTAGCTCGAGACATTTTTGTTCTCCTGTAGAGAAATCTCTCAACTCCGACAGCCACCTGAGACTCCTCCCAGGCATCTCCCACAGTCTTCTGTCCTCTGCTTTACCTACCTAAGGGGTCAGGTAGAAGCCCCAGACTCCTCTTAGGAAGCTACCATTGAGGTTTTTTCTTTTTTGGAGGAGCCTGTGCCCTCCGGGATCCCCTGTGATTCCTTCCAGACGTCTCCTAGAGTCTTTTGGCCTTTTCTTATAAGGACCCGAGATCGCAGGTAGCAGCCCCAGATTTGTCTAATGAGGCTACCCTAGATGATTCTTCTCTTTTGCAGGAAGCTCTCTTCTCCGGGATCGACCCAAGACTCCTCCCAGGCGTCATCCCAGAACGTTTTGACCTCTGCGTTCGAGACCGGAGATCCCAGCTACCTGCCCCAGACTCCTCCAAGTAAGTAGCTCGAGACATTTTTGTTCTCCTGTAGAGAAATCTCTCAACTCCGACAGGCACCTGAGACTCCTCCCAGGCATCTCCCACAGTCTTCTGTCTTCTGCTTTACCTACCTAAGGGGTCAGGTAGAAGCCCCAGACTCCTCCAAGGAAGCTACCGTTGAGGTTTTTTTCTTTTTTGGAGGAACCTCTGCCCTCCTGGATTCCCTGTGATTCCTTCCAGACGTCTCCTAGAGTCTTTTGGCCTTTTCTTATAAGGACCGGAGATCCCAGGTAGCAGCCCCAGACTTGTCTAATGAGGCTACCCTAGATGATTCTTCTCTTTTGCAGGAAGCTCTCTTCTCTGGGATCAACCCAAGAGTCCTCCCAGGCGTCATCCCAGAATGTTTTGACCTCTGCGTTCGAGACCGGAGATCCCAGCTACCTGCCCCAGACTCCTCCAAGTAAGTAGCTCGAGACATTTTTGTTCTCCTGTAGAGAAATCTCTCAACTCCGACAGCCACCTGAGACTCCTCCCAGGCATCTCCCACAGTCTTCTGTCCTCTGCTTTACCTACCTAAGGGGTCAGGTAGAAGCCCCAGACTCCTCTTAGGAAGCTACCGTTGAGGTTTTTTCTGTTTTGGCGGAGCCTGTGCCCTCTGGGATCCCCTGTGATTCCTTCCAGACGTCTCCTAGAGTCTTTTGGACTTTTCTTATAAGGACCGGAGATCCCAGGTAGCAGCCCCAGACTTGTCTAATGAGGCTACCCTAGATGATTCTTCTGTTTTGCAGGAAGCTCTCTTCTCCAGGATTGACCCAAGACTCCTCCCAGGCGTCATCCCAGAACGTTTTGACCTCTGCATTCGGGACCGGAGATCCCAGCTACCTGCCCCAGACTCCTCCACGTAAGTAGCTCGAGACATTTTTGTTCTCCTGTAGAGAAATCTCTCAACTCCGACAGCCACCTGAGACTCCTCCCAGGCATCTCCCACAGTCTTCTGTCCTCTGCTTTACCTACCTAAGGGGTCAGGTAGAAGCCCTAGACTCCTCCAAGGAAGCTACCGTTGACGTTTTTTTCTTTTTTGGAGGAACCTCTGCCCTCCGGGATCCCCTGTGATTCCTTCCAGACGTCTCCTAGAGTCTTTTGGGCATTTCTTATAAGGACCCGAGATCGCAGGTAGCAGCCCCAGACTTGTCTAATGAGGCTACCCTAGATGATTCTTCTCTTTTGCAGGAAGCTCTCTTCTCCGGGATCGACCCAAGACTCCTCCCAGGCGTCATCCCAGAACATTTTTACCTCTGCGTTCGGGACCGGAGATCCCAGCTACCTGCCCCAGACTCCTCCAGGTAAGTAGCTCGAGACATTTTTGTTCTCCTGTAGAGAAATCTCTCAACTCCGACAGCCACCTGAGACTCCTCCCAGGCATCTCCCACAGTCTTCTGTCCTCTGCTTTACCTACCTAAGGGGTCAGGTAGAAGCCCCAGACTCCTCCAAGGAAGCTACCGTTGAGGTTTTTTTCTTTTTTTCGAGGAGCCTCTGACCTCCGGGATTCCCTGTGATTCCTTCCAGACGTCTCCTAGCGTCTTTTGGCCTTTTCTTATAAGGACCGGAGATCCCAGGTAGCAGCCCCAGACTTGTCTAATGAGGCTACCCTAGATGATTCTTCTCTTTTGCAGGAAGCTCTCTTCTCTGGGATCGACCAAAGACTCCTCCCAGGCGTCATCCCAGAATGTTTTGACATCTGCGTTCGGGACCGGAGATCCCATCTACCTGCCCCAGACTCCTCCAAGTAAGTAGCTCGAGACATTTTTGTTCTCCTGTAGAGAAATCCCTCAACTCCGACAGGCACCTGAGACTCCTCCCAGGCATCTCCCACAGTCTTCTGTCCTCTGCTTTACCTACCTAAGGGGTCAGGTAGAAACCCCAGACTCCTCCAAGGAAGCTACCGTTGAGGCTTTTTTCTTTTTTGGAGGAAACACTGCCCTCCGGGATCCCCTTTGATTCCTTCCAGACGTCTCCTAGAGTCTTTTGGCCTTTTCTTATAAGGACCCGAGATCGCAGGTAGCAGCCCCAGACTTGTTTAATGAGGCTACCCTAGATGATTCTTCTCTTTTGCAGGAAGCTCTCTTCTCCGGAATCAACCCAAGACTCCTCCCAGGCGTCATCCCAGAACATTTTGACCTCTGCGTTCGGGACCGGAGATCCCAGCTACCTGCCCCAGACTCCTCCAAGTAAGTAGCTCGAGACATTTTTGTTCTCCTGTAGAGAAATCCCTCAACTCCGACAGGCACCTGAGACTCCTCCCAGGCATCTCCCACAGTCTTCTGTCCTCTGCTTTACCTACCTAAGGGGTCAGGTAGAAACCCCAGACTCCTCCAAGGAAGCTACCGTTGAGGCTTTTTTCTTTTTTGGAGGAAACACTGCCCTCCGGGATCCCCTTTGATTCCTTCCAGACGTCTCCTAGAGTCTTTTGGCCTTTTCTTATAAGGACCCGAGATCGCAGGTAGCAGCCCCAGACTTGTTTAATGAGGCTACCCTAGATGATTCTTCTCTTTTGCAGGAAGCTCTCTTCTCCGGAATCAACCCAAGACTCCTCCCAGGTGTCATCCCAGAACGTTTTGACCTCTGCGTTCGGGACCGGAGATCCCAGCTACCTGCCCCAGACTCCTCCAAGTAAGTAGCTCGAGACATTTTTGTTCTCCTGTAGAGAAATCTCTCAACTCCGACAGCCACCTGAGACTCCTCCCAGGCATCTCCCACAGTCTTCTGTCCTCTGCTTTACCTACCTAAGGGGTCAGGTAGAAGCCCCAGACTCCTCTTAGGAAGCTACCATTGAGGTTTTTTCTTTTTTGGAGGAGCCTGTGCCCTCCGGGATCCCCTGTGATTCCTTCCAGACGTCTCCTAGAGTCTTTTGGCCTTTTCTTATAAGGACCCGAGATCGCAGGTAGCAGCCCCAGATTTGTCTAATGAGGCTACCCTAGATGATTCTTCTCTTTTGCAGGAAGCTCTCTTCTCCGGGATCGACCCAAGACTCCTCCCAGGCGTCATCCCAGAACGTTTTGACCTCTGCGTTCGAGACCGGAGATCCCAGCTACCTGCCCCAGACTCCTCCAAGTAAGTAGCTCGAGACATTTTTGTTCTCCTGTAGAGAAATCTCTCAACTCCGACAGGCACCTGAGACTCCTCCCAGGCATCTCCCACAGTCTTCTGTCTTCTGCTTTACCTACCTAAGGGGTCAGGTAGAAGCCCCAGACTCCTCCAAGGAAGCTACCGTTGAGGTTTTTTTCTTTTTTGGAGGAACCTCTGCCCTCCTGGATTCCCTGTGATTCCTTCCAGACGTCTCCTAGAGTCTTTTGGCCTTTTCTTATAAGGACCGGAGATCCCAGGTAGCAGCCCCAGACTTGTCTAATGAGGCTACCCTAGATGATTCTTCTCTTTTGCAGGAAGCTCTCTTCTCTGGGATCAACCCAAGAGTCCTCCCAGGCGTCATCCCAGAATGTTTTGACCTCTGCGTTCGAGACCGGAGATCCCAGCTACCTGCCCCAGACTCCTCCAAGTAAGTAGCTCGAGACATTTTTGTTCTCCTGTAGAGAAATCTCTCAACTCCGACAGCCACCTGAGACTCCTCCCAGGCATCTCCCACAGTCTTCTGTCCTCTGCTTTACCTACCTAAGGGGTCAGGTAGAAGCCCCAGACTCCTCTTAGGAAGCTACCGTTGAGGTTTTTTCTGTTTTGGCGGAGCCTGTGCCCTCTGGGATCCCCTGTGATTCCTTCCAGACGTCTCCTAGAGTCTTTTGGACTTTTCTTATAAGGACCGGAGATCGCAGGTAGCAGCCCCAGACTTGTCTAATGAGGCTACCCTAGATGATTCTTCTGTTTTGCAGGAAGCTCTCTTCTCCAGGATTGACCCAAGACTCCTCCCAGGCGTCATCCCAGAACGTTTTGACCTCTGCATTCGGGACCGGAGATCCCAGCTACCTGCCCCAGACTCCTCCACGTAAGTAGCTCGAGACATTTTTGTTCTCCTGTAGAGAAATCTCTCAACTCCGACAGCCACCTGAGACTCCTCCCAGGCATCTCCCACAGTCTTCTGTCCTCTGCTTTACCTACCTAAGGGGTCAGGTAGAAGCCCTAGACTCCTCCAAGGAAGCTACCGTTGACGTTTTTTTCTTTTTTGGAGGAACCTCTGCCCTCCGGGATCCCCTGTGATTCCTTCCAGACGTCTCCTAGAGTCTTTTGGGCATTTCTTATAAGGACCCGAGATCGCAGGTAGCAGCCCCAGACTTGTCTAATGAGGCTACCCTAGATGATTCTTCTCTTTTGCAGGAAGCTCTCTTCTCCGGGATCGACCCAAGACTCCTCCCAGGCGTCATCCCAGAACATTTTTACCTCTGAGTTCGGGACCGGAGATCCCAGCTACCTGCCCCAGACTCCTCCAGGTAAGTAGCTCGAGACATTTTTGTTCTCCTGTAGAGAAATCTCTCAACTCCGACAGCCACCTGAGACTCCTCCCAGGCATCTCCCACAGTCTTCTGTCCTCTGCTTTACCTACCTAAGGGGTCAGGTAGAAGCCCCAGACTCCTCCAAGGAAGCTACCGTTGAGGTTTTTTTCTTTTTTTCGAGGAGCCTCTGACCTCCGGGATTCCCTGTGATTCCTTCCAGACGTCTCCTAGCGTCTTTTGGCCTTTTCTTATAAGGACCGGAGATCCCAGGTAGCAGCCCCAGACTTGTCTAATGAGGCTACCCTAGATGATTCTTCTCTTTTGCAGGAAGCTCTCTTCTCTGGGATCGACCAAAGACTCCTCCCAGGCGTCATCCCAGAACGTTTTGACATCTGCGTTCGGGACCGGAGATCCCATCTACCTGCCCCAGACTCCTCCAAGTAAGTAGCTCGAGACATTTTTGTTCTCCTGTAGAGAAATCCCTCAACTCCGACAGGCACCTGAGACTCCTCCCAGGCATCTCCCACAGTCTTCTGTCCTCTGCTTTACCTACCTAAGGGGTCAGGTAGAAACCCCAGACTCCTCCAAGGAAGCTACCGTTGAGGCTTTTTTCTTTTTTGGAGGAAACACTGCCCTCCGGGATCCCCTTTGATTCCTTCCAGACGTCTCCTAGAGTCTTTTGGCCTTTTCTTATAAGGACCCGAGATCGCAGGTAGCAGCCCCAGACTTGTTTAATGAGGCTACCCTAGATGATTCTTCTCTTTTGCAGGAAGCTCTCTTCTCCGGAATCAACCCAAGACTCCTCCCAGGCGTCATCCCAGAACATTTTGACCTCTGCGTTCGGGACCGGAGATCCCAGCTACCTGCCCCAGACTCCTCCAAGTAAGTAGCTCGAGACATTTTTGTTCTCCTGTAGAGAAATCTCTCAACTCCGACAGCCACCTGAGACTCCTCCCAGGCATCTCCCACAGTCTTCTGTCCTCTGCTTTACCTACCTAAGGGGTCAGGTAGAAGCCCCAGACTCCTCTTAGGAAGCTACTGTTGAGGCTTTTTTCTGTTTTGGAGGAGCCTGTGCCCTCTGGGATCCCCTGTGATTCCTTCCAGACGTCTCCTAGAGTCTTTTGGACTTTTCTTATAAGGACCGGAGATCGCAGGTAGCAGCCCCAGACTTGTCTAATGAGGCTACCCTAGATGATTCTTCTGTTTTGCAGGAAGCTCTCTTCTCCAGGATTGACCCAAGACTCCTCCCAGGCGTCATCCCAGAACGTTTTGACCTCTGCATTCGGGACCGGAGATCCCAGCTACCTGCCCCAGACTCCTCCACGTAAGTAGCTCGAGACATTTTTGTTCTCCTGTAGAGAAATCTCTCAACTCCGACAGCCACCTGAGACTCCTCCCAGGCATCTCCCACAGTCTTCTGTCCTCTGCTTTACCTACCTAAGGGGTCAGGTAGAAGCCCTAGACTCCTCCAAGGAAGCTACCGTTGACGTTTTTTTCTTTTTTGGAGGAACCTCTGCCCTCCGGGATCCCCTGTGATTCCTTCCAGACGTCTCCTAGAGTCTTTTGGGCATTTCTTATAAGGACCCGAGATCGCAGGTAGCAGCCCCAGACTTGTCTAATGAGGCTACCCTAGATGATTCTTCTCTTTTGCAGGAAGCTCTCTTCTCCGGGATCGACCCAAGACTCCTCCCAGGCGTCATCCCAGAACATTTTTACCTCTGCGTTCGGGACCGGAGATCCCAGCTACCTGCCCCAGACTCCTCCAGGTAAGTAGCTCGAGACATTTTTGTTCTCCTGTAGAGAAATCTCTCAACTCCGACAGCCACCTGAGACTCCTCCCAGGCATCTCCCACAGTCTTCTGTCCTCTGCTTTACCTACCTAAGGGGTCAGGTAGAAGCCCCAGACTCCTCCAAGGAAGCTACCGTTGAGGTTTTTTTCTTTTTTTCGAGGAGCCTCTGACCTCCGGGATTCCCTGTGATTCCTTCCAGACGTCTCCTAGCGTCTTTTGGCCTTTTCTTATAAGGACCGGAGATCCCAGGTAGCAGCCCCAGACTTGTCTAATGAGGCTACCCTAGATGATTCTTCTCTTTTGCAGGAAGCTCTCTTATCTGGGATCGACCCAAGACTCCTCCCAGGCGTCATCCCAGAACGTTTTGACATCTGCGTTCGGGACCGGAGATCCCATCTACCTGCCCCAGACTCCTCCAAGTAAGTAGCTCGAGACATTTTTGTTCTCCTGTAGAGAAATCCCTCAACTCCGACAGGCACCTGAGACTCCTCCCAGGCATCTCCCACAGTCTTCTGTCCTCTGCTTTACCTACCTAAGGGGTCAGGTAGAAACCCCAGACTCCTCCAAGGAAGCTACCGTTGAGGCTTTTTTCTTTTTTGGAGGAAACACTGCCCTCCGGGATCCCCTTTGATTCCTTCCAGACGTCTCCTAGAGTCTTTTGGCCTTTTCTTATAAGGACCCGAGATCGCAGGTAGCAGCCCCAGACTTGTTTAATGAGGCTACCCTAGATGATTCTTCTCTTTTGCAGGAAGCTCTCTTCTCCGGAATCAACCCAAGACTCCTCCCAGGCGTCATCCCAGAACATTTTGACCTCTGCGTTCGGGACCGGAGATCCCAGCTACCTGCCCCAGACTCCTCCAAGTAAGTAGCTCGAGACATTTTTGTTCTCCTGTAGAGAAATCTCTCAACTCCGACAGCCACCTGAGACTCCTCCCAGGCATCTCCCACAGTCTTCTGTCCTCTGCTTTACCTACCTAAGGGGTCAGGTAGAAGCCCCAGACTCCTCCAAGGAAGCTACCGTTGAGGTTTTTTCTTTTTTGGAGGAGCCTGTGCCCTCCGGGATCCCCTGTGATTCCTTCCAGACGTCTCCTAGAGTCTTTTGGCCTTTTCTTATAAGGACCGGAGATCCCAGGTAGCAGCCCCAGACTTGTCTAATGAGGCTACCCTAGATGATTCTTTTCTTTTGCAGGAAGTTCTCTTCTCCTGGGTCGACCCAAGACTCCTCCCAGGCGTCATCCCAGAATGTTTTGACCTCTGCGTTCGGGACCGGAGATCCCATCTACCTGCCCCAGACTCCTCCAAGTAAGTAGCTCGAGACACTTTTGTTCTCCTATAGAGAAATCTCTCAACTCCGTCAGACACCTGAGACTCCTCCCAGGCATCTCCCACAGTCTTCTGTCCTCTGCTTTACCTACCTAAGGGGTCAGGTAGAAGCCCCAGACTCCTCTTAGGAAGCTACTGTTGAGGCTTTTTTCTGTTTTGGAGGAGCCTGTGCCCTCTGGGATCCCCTGTGATTCCTTCCAGACGTCTCCTAGAGTCTTTTGGCCTTTTCTTATAAGGACCCGAGATCTCAGGTAGCAGCCCCAGACTTGTCTAATGAGGCTACCCTAGATGATTCTTCTCTTTTGCAGGAAGCTCTCTTCTCCGGGATCGACCCAAGACTCCTCCCAGGCGTCATCCCAGAACGTTTTGACCTCTGCGTTCGAGACCGGAGATCCCAGCTACCTGCCCCAGACTCCTCCAAGTAAGTAGCTCGAGACATTTTTGTTCTCCTGTAGAGAAATCTCTCAACTCCGACAGCCACCTGAGACTCCTCCCAGGCATCTCCCACAGTCTTCTGTCTTCTGCTTTACCTACCTAAGGGGTCAGGTAGAAGCCCCAGACTCCTCCAAGGAAGCTACCGTTGAGGTTTTTTTCTTTTTTGGAGGAACCTCTGCCCTCCTGGATTCCCTGTGATTCCTTCCAGACGTCTCCTAGCGTCTTTTGGCCTTTTCTTGTAAGGACCGGAGATCCCAGGTAGCAGCCCCAGACTTGTCTAATGAGGCTACCCTAGATGATTCTTCTCTTTTGCAGGAAGCTCTCTTCTCTGGGATCAACCCAAGAGTCCTCCCAGGCGTCATCCCATAATGTTTTGACCTCTGCGTTCAGGACCGGAGATCCCAGCTACCTGCCCCAGACTCCTCCAAGTAAGTAGCTCGACACATTTTTGTTCTCCTGTAGAGAAATCCCTCAACTCCGACAGGCACCTGAGACTCCTCCCAGGCATCTCCCACAGTCTTCTGTCCTCTGCTTTACCTACCTAAGGGGTCAGGTAGAAACCCCAGACTCCTCCAAGGAAGCTACCGTTGAGGCTTTTTTCTTTTTTGGAGGAAACACTGCCCTCCGGGATCCCCTTTGATTCCTTCCAGACGTCTCCTAGAGTCTTTTGGGCTTTTCTTATAAGGACCCGAGATCGCAGGTAGCAGCCCCAGACTTGTTTAATGAGGCTACCCTAGATGATTCTTCTCTTTTGCAGGAAGCTCTCTTCTCCGGAATCAACCCAAGACTCCTCCCAGGTGTCATCCCAGAACGTTTTGACCTCTGCGTTCGGGACCGGAGATCCCAGCTACCTGCCCCAGACTCCTCCAAGTAAGTAGCTCGAGACATTTTTGTTCTCCTGTAGAGAAATCTCTCAACTCCGACAGCCACCTGAGACTCCTCCCAGGCATCTCCCACAGTCTTCTGTCCTCTGCTTTACCTACCTAAGGGGTCAGGTAGAAGCCCCAGACTCCTCTTAGGAAGCTACCATTGAGGTTTTTTCTTTTTTGGAGGAGCCTGTGCCCTCCGGGATCCCCTGTGATTCCTTCCAGACGTCTCCTAGAGTCTTTTGGCCTTTTCTTATAAGGACCCGAGATCGCAGGTAGCAGCCCCAGATTTGTCTAATGAGGCTACCCTAGATGATTCTTCTCTTTTGCAGGAAGCTCTCTTCTCCGGGATCGACCCAAGACTCCTCCCAGGCGTCATCCCAGAACGTTTTGACCTCTGCGTTCGAGACCGGAGATCCCAGCTACCTGCCCCAGACTCCTCCAAGTAAGTAGCTCGAGACATTTTTGTTCTCCTGTAGAGAAATCTCTCAACTCCGACAGGCACCTGAGACTCCTCCCAGGCATCTCCCACAGTCTTCTGTCTTCTGCTTTACCTACCTAAGGGGTCAGGTAGAAGCCCCAGACTCCTCCAAGGAAGCTACCGTTGAGGTTTTTTTCTTTTTTGGAGGAACCTCTGCCCTCCTGGATTCCCTGTGATTCCTTCCAGACGTCTCCTAGAGTCTTTTGGCCTTTTCTTATAAGGACCGGAGATCCCAGGTAGCAGCCCCAGACTTGTCTAATGAGGCTACCCTAGATGATTCTTCTCTTTTGCAGGAAGCTCTCTTCTCTGGGATCAACCCAAGAGTCCTCCCAGGCGTCATCCCAGAATGTTTTGACCTCTGCGTTCGAGACCGGAGATCCCAGCTACCTGCCCCAGACTCCTCCAAGTAAGTAGCTCGAGACATTTTTGTTCTCCTGTAGAGAAATCTCTCAACTCCGACAGCCACCTGAGACTCCTCCCAGGCATCTCCCACAGTCTTCTGTCCTCTGCTTTACCTACCTAAGGGGTCAGGTAGAAGCCCCAGACTCCTCTTAGGAAGCTACCGTTGAGGTTTTTTCTGTTTTGGCGGAGCCTGTGCCCTCTGGGATCCCCTGTGATTCCTTCCAGACGTCTCCTAGAGTCTTTTGGACTTTTCTTATAAGGACCGGAGATCGCAGGTAGCAGCCCCAGACTTGTCTAATGAGGCTACCCTAGATGATTCTTCTGTTTTGCAGGAAGCTCTCTTCTCCAGGATTGACCCAAGACTCCTCCCAGGCGTCATCCCAGAACGTTTTGACCTCTGCATTCGGGACCGGAGATCCCAGCTACCTGCCCCAGACTCCTCCACGTAAGTAGCTCGAGACATTTTTGTTCTCCTGTAGAGAAATCTCTCAACTCCGACAGCCACCTGAGACTCCTCCCAGGCATCTCCCACAGTCTTCTGTCCTCTGCCTTACCTACCTAAGGGGTCAGGTAGAAGCCCTAGACTCCTCCAAGGAAGCTACCGTTGACGTTTTTTTCTTTTTTGGAGGAACCTCTGCCCTCCGGGATCCCCTGTGATTCCTTCCAGACGTCTCCTAGAGTCTTTTGGGCATTTCTTATAAGGACCCGAGATCGCAGGTAGCAGCCCCAGACTTGTCTAATGAGGCTACCCTAGATGATTCTTCTCTTTTGCAGGAAGCTCTCTTCTCCGGGATCGACCCAAGACTCCTCCCAGGCGTCATCCCAGAACATTTTTACCTCTGCGTTCGGGACCGGAGATCCCAGCTACCTGCCCCAGACTCCTCCAGGTAAGTAGCTCGAGACATTTTTGTTCTCCTGTAGAGAAATCTCTCAACTCCGACAGCCACCTGAGACTCCTCCCAGGCATCTCCCACAGTCTTCTGTCCTCTGCTTTACCTACCTAAGGGGTCAGGTAGAAGCCCCAGACTCCTCCAAGGAAGCTACCGTTGAGGTTTTTTTCTTTTTTTCGAGGAGCCTCTGACCTCCGGGATTCCCTGTGATTCCTTCCAGACGTCTCCTAGCGTCTTTTGGCCTTTTCTTATAAGGACCGGAGATCCCAGGTAGCAGCCCCAGACTTGTCTAATGAGGCTACCCTAGATGATTCTTCTCTTTTGCAGGAAGCTCTCTTCTCTGGGATCGACCAAAGACTCCTCCCAGGCGTCATCCCAGAACGTTTTGACATCTGCGTTCGGGACCGGAGATCCCATCTACCTGCCCCAGACTCCTCCAAGTAAGTAGCTCGAGACATTTTTGTTCTCCTGTAGAGAAATCCCTCAACTCCGACAGGCACCTGAGACTCCTCCCAGGCATCTCCCACAGTCTTCTGTCCTCTGCTTTACCTACCTAAGGGGTCAGGTAGAAACCCCAGACTCCTCCAAGGAAGCTACCGTTGAGGCTTTTTTCTTTTTTGGAGGAAACACTGCCCTCCGGGATCCCCTTTGATTCCTTCCAGACGTCTCCTAGAGTCTTTTGGCCTTTTCTTATAAGGACCCGAGATCGCAGGTAGCAGCCCCAGACTTGTTTAATGAGGCTACCCTAGATGATTCTTCTCTTTTGCAGGAAGCTCTCTTCTCCGGAATCAACCCAAGACTCCTCCCAGGCGTCATCCCAGAACATTTTGACCTCTGCGTTCGAGACCGGAGATCCCAGCTACCTGCCCCAGACTCCTCCAAGTAAGTAGCTCGAGACATTTTTGTTCTCCTGTAGAGAAATCTCTCAACTCCGACAGCCACCTGAGACTCCTCCCAGGCATCTCCCACAGTCTTCTGTCCTCTGCTTTACCTACCTAAGGGGTCAGGTAGAAGCCCCAGACTCCTCTTAGGAAGCTACTGTTGAGGCTTTTTTCTGTTTTGGAGGAGCCTGTGCCCTCTGGGATCCCCTGTGATTCCTTCCAGACGTCTCCTAGAGTCTTTTGGCCTTTTCTTATAAGGACCGGAGATCTCAGGTAGCAGCCCCAGATTTGTCTAATGAGGCTACCCTAGATGATTCTTCTCTTTTGCAGGAAGCTCTCTTCTCCGGGATCGACCCAAGACTCCTCCCAGGCGTCATCCCAGAACCTTTTGACCTCTGCGTTCGAGACCGGAGATCCCAGCTACCTGCCCCAGACTCCTCCAAGTAAGTAGCTCGAGACATTTTTGTTCTCCTGTAGAGAAATCTCTCAACTCCGACAGCCACCTGAGACTCCTCCCAGGCATCTCCCACAGTCTTCTGTCTTCTGCTTTACCTACCTAAGGGGTCAGGTAGAAGCCCCAGACTCCTCCAAGGAAGCTACCGTTGAGGTTTTTTTCTTTTTTTCGAGGAGCCTCTGACCTCCGGGATTCCCTGTGATTCCTTCCAGACGTCTCCTAGCGTCTTTTGGCCTTTTCTTATATGGACCGGAGATCCCAGGTAGCAGCCCCAGACTTGTCTAATGAGGCTACCCTAGATGATTCTTCTCTTTTGCAGGAAGCTCTCTTCTCTGGGATCGACCAAAGACTCCTCCCAGGCGTCATCCCAGAACGTTTTGACATCTGCGTTCGGGACCGGAGATCCCATCTACCTGCCCCAGACTCCTCCAAGTAAGTAGCTCGAGACATTTTTGTTCTCCTGTAGAGAAATCCCTCAACTCCGACAGGCACCTGAGACTCCTCCCAGGCATCTCCCACAGTCTTCTGTCCTCTGCTTTACCTACCTAAGGGGTCAGGTAGAAACCCCAGACTCCTCCAAGGAAGCTACCGTTGAGGCTTTTTTCTTTTTTGGAGGAAACACTGCCCTCCGGGATCCCCTTTGATTCCTTCCAGACGTCTCCTAGAGTCTTTTGGCCTTTTCTTATAAGGACCCGAGATCGCAGGTAGCAGCCCCAGACTTGTTTAATGAGGCTACCCTAGATGATTCTTCTCTTTTGCAGGAAGCTCTCTTCTCCGGAATCAACCCAAGACTCCTCCCAGGCGTCATCCCAGAACATTTTGACCTCTGCGTTCGGGACCGGAGATCCCAGCTACCTGCCCCAGACTCCTCCAAGTAAGTAGCTCGAGACATTTTTGTTCTCCTGTAGAGAAATCTCTCAACTCCGACAGCCACCTGAGACTCCTCCCAGGCATCTCCCACAGTCTTCTGTCCTCTGCTTTACCTACCTAAGGGGTCAGGTAGAAGCCCCAGACTCCTCTTAGGAAGCTACTGTTGAGGCTTTTTTCTGTTTTGGAGGAGCCTGTGCCCTCTGGGATCCCCTGTGATTCCTTCCAGACGTCTCCTAGGGTCTTTTGGCCTTTTCTTATAAGTACCGGAGATCTCAGGTAGCAGCCCCAGATTTGTCTAATGAGGCTACCCTAGATGATTCTTCTCTTTTGCAGGAAGCTCTCTTCTCCGGGATCGACCCAAGACTCCTCCCAGGCGTCATCCCAGAACGTTTTGACCTCTGCGTTCGAGACCGGAGATCCCAGCTACCTGCCCCAGACTCCTCCAAGTAAGTAGCTCGAGACATTTTTGTTCTCCTGTAGAGAAATCTCTCAACTCCGACAGCCACCTGAGACTCCTCCCAGGCATCTCCCACAGTCTTCTGTCTTCTGCTTTACCTACCTAAGGGGTCAGGTAGAAGCCCCAGACTCCTCCAAGGAAGCTACCGTTGAGGTTTTTTTCTTTTTTGGAGGAACCTCTGCCCTCCTGGATTCCCTGTGATTCCTTCCAGACGTCTCCTAGCGTCTTCTGGCCTTTTCTTATAAGGACCGGAGATCCCAGGTAGCAGCCCCAGACTTGTCTAATGAGGCTACCCTAGATGATTCTTCTCTTTTGCAGGAAGCTCTCTTCTCTGGGATCGACCCAAGACTCCTCCCAGGCGTCATCCCAGAATGTTTTGACCTCTGCGTTCAGGACCGGAGATCCCATCTACCTGCCCCAGACTCCTCCAAGTAAGTAGCTCGAGACATTTTTGTTCTCCTGTAGAGAAATCTCTCAACTCCGACAGGCACCTGAGACTCCTCCCAGGCATCTCCCACAGTCTTCTGTCCTCTGCTTTACCTACCTAAGGGGTCAGGTAGAAGCCCCAGACTCCTCTTAGGAAGCTACCGTTGAGGCTTTTTTCTTTTTTGGAGGAACCTCTGCCCTCCTGGATTCCCTGTGATTCCTTCCAGACGTCTCCTAGCGTCTTCTGGCCTTTTCTTATAAGGACCGGAGATCCCAGGTAGCAGCCCCAGACTTGTCTAATGAGGCTACCCTAGATGATTCTTCTCTTTTGCAGGAAGCTCTCTTCTCTGGGATCGACCCAAGACTCCTCCCAGGCGTCATCCCAGAATGTTTTGACCTCTGCGTTCAGGACCGGAGATCCCAGCTACCTGCCCCAGACTCCTCCAAGTAAGTAGCTCGAGACATTTTTGTTCTCCTGTAGAGAAATCTCTCAACTCCGACAGGCACCTGAGACTCCTCCCAGGCATCTCCCACAGTCTTCTGTCCTCTGCTTTACCTACCTAAGGGCTCAGGTAGAAGCCCCAGACTCCTCCAAGGAAGCTACCATTGAGGTTTTTTCTTTTTTGGAGGAGCCTGTGCCCTCTGGGATCCCCTGTGATTCCTTCCAGACGTCTCCTAGAGTCTTTTGGCCTTTTCTTATAAGGACCGGAGATCCCAGGTAGCAGCCCCAGACTTGTCTAATGAGGCTACCCTAGATGATTCTTCTCTTTTGCAGGAAGCTCTCTTCTCCGGGATCGACCCAAGACTCCTCCCAGGCGTCATCCCAGAACGTTTTGACCTCTGCGTTCGAGACCGGAGATCCCAGCTACCTGCCCCAGACTCCTCCAAGTAAGTAGCTCGAGACATTTTTGTTCTCCTGTAGAGAAATCTCTCAACTCCGACAGCCACCTGAGACTCCTCCCAGGCATCTCCCACAGTCTTCTGTCTTCTGCTTTACCTACCTAAGGGGTCAGGTAGAAGCCCCAGACTCCTCCAAGGAAGCTACCGTTGAGGTTTTTTTCTTTTTTGGAGGAACCTCTGCCCTCCTGGATTCCCTGTGATTCCTTCCAGACGTCTCCTAGCGTCTTTTGGCCTTTTCTTATAAGGACCGGAGATCCCAGGTAGCAGCCCCAGACTTGTCTAATGAGGCTACCCTAGATGATTCTTCTCTTTTGCAGGAAGCTCTCTTCTCTGGGATCAACCCAAGAGTCCTCCCAGGCGTCATCCCATAATGTTTTGACCTCTGCGTTCAGGACCGGAGATCCCAGCTACCTGCCCCAGACTCCTCCAAGTAAGTAGCTCGACACATTTTTGTTCTCCTGTAGAGAAATCCCTCAACTCCGACAGGCACCTGAGACTCCTCCCAGGCATCTCCCACAGTCTTCTGTCCTCTGCTTTACCTACCTAAGGGGTCAGGTAGAAACCCCAGACTCCTCCAAGGAAGCTACCGTTGAGGCTTTTTTCTTTTTTGGAGGAAACACTGCCCTCTGGGATCCCCTTTGATTCCTTCCAGACGTCTCCTAGAGTCTTTTGGCCTTTTCTTATAAGGACCCGAGATCGCAGGTAGCAGCCCCAGACTTGTTTAATGAGGCTACCCTAGATGATTCTTCTCTTTTGCAGGAAGCTCTCTTCTCCGGAATCAACCCAAGACTCCTCCCAGGTGTCATCCCAGAACGTTTTGACCTCTGCGTTCGGGACCGGAGATCCCAGCTACCTGCCCCAGACTCCTCCAAGTAAGTAGCTCGAGACATTTTTGTTCTCCTGTAGAGAAATCTCTCAACTCCGACAGCCACCTGAGACTCCTCCCAGGCATCTCCCACAGTCTTCTGTCCTCTGCTTTACCTACCTAAGGGGTCAGGTAGAAGCCCCAGACTCCTCTTAGGAAGCTACCATTGAGGTTTTTTCTTTTTTGGAGGAGCCTGTGCCCTCCGGGATCCCCTGTGATTCCTTCCAGACGTCTCCTAGAGTCTTTTGGCCTTTTCTTATAAGGACCCGAGATCGCAGGTAGCAGCCCCAGATTTGTCTAATGAGGCTACCCTAGATGATTCTTCTCTTTTGCAGGAAGCTCTCTTCTCCGGGATCGACCCAAGACTCCTCCCAGGCGTCATCCCAGAACGTTTTGACCTCTGCGTTCGAGACCGGAGATCCCAGCTACCTGCCCCAGACTCCTCCAAGTAAGTAGCTCGAGACATTTTTGTTCTCCTGTAGAGAAATCTCTCAACTCCGACAGCCACCTGAGACTCCTCCCAGGCATCTCCCACAGTCTTCTGTCTTCTGCTTTACCTACCTAAGGGGTCAGGTAGAAGCCCCAGACTCCTCCAAGGAAGCTACCGTTGAGGTTTTTTTCTTTTTTGGAGGAACCTCTGCCCTCCTGGATTCCCTGTGATTCCTTCCAGACGTCTCCTAGCGTCTTTCGGCCTTTTCTTATAAGGACCGGAGATCCCAGGTAGCAGCCCCAGACTTGTCTAATGAGACTACCCTAGATGATTCTTCTCTTTTGCAGGAAGCTCTCTTCTCTGGGATCAACCCAAGAGTCCTCCCAGGCGTCATCCCAGAATGTTTTGACCTCTGCGTTCAGGACCGGAGATCCCATCTACCTGCCCCAGACTCCTCCAAGTAAGTAGCTCGAGACATTTTTGTTCTCCTGTAGAGAAATCTCTCAACTCCGACAGGCACCTGAGACTCCTCCCAGGCATCTCCCACAGTCTTCTGTCCTCTGCTTTACCTACCTAAGGGGTCAGGTAGAAGCCCCAGACTCCTCCAAGGAAGCTACCGTTGAGGTTTTTTTCTTTTTTGGAGGAACCTCTGCCCTCCTGGATTCCCTGTGATTCCTTCCAGACGTCTCCTAGAGTCTTTTGGCCTTTTCTTATAAGGACCGGAGATCCCAGGTAGCAGCCCCAGACTTGTCTAATGAGGCTACCCTAGATGATTCTTCTCTTTTGCAGGAAGCTCTCTTCTCTGGGATCAACCCAAGAGTCCTCCCAGGCGTCATCCCAGAATGTTTTGACCTCTGCGTTCAGGACCGGAGATCCCAGCTACCTGCCCCAGACTCCTCCAAGTAAGTAGCTCGAGACATTTTTGTTCTCCTGTAGAGAAATCTCTCAACTCCGACAGCCACCTGAGACTCCTCCCAGGCATCTCCCACAGTCTTCTGTCCTCTGCTTTACCTACCTAAGGGGTCAGGTAGAAGCCCCAGACTCCTCTTAGGAAGCTACCGTTGAGGTTTTTTCTGTTTTGGCGGAGCCTGTGCCCTCTGGGATCCCCTGTGATTCCTTCCAGACGTCTCCTAGAGTCTTTTGGACTTTTCTTATAAGGACCGGAGATCGCAGGTAGCAGCCCCAGACTTGTCTAATGAGGCTACCCTAGATGATTCTTCTGTTTTGCAGGAAGCTCTCTTCTCCAGGATTGACCCAAGACTCCTCCCAGGCGTCATCCCAGAACGTTTTGACCTCTGCATTCGGGACCGGAGATCCCAGCTACCTGCCCCAGACTCCTCCACGTAAGTAGCTCGAGACATTTTTGTTCTCCTGTAGAGAAATCTCTCAACTCCGACAGCCACCTAAGACTCCTCCCAGGCATCTCCCACAGTCTTCTGTCCTCTGCTTTACCTACCTAAGGGGTCAGGTAGAAGCCCTAGACTCCTCCAAGGAAGCTACCGTTGACGTTTTTTTCTTTTTTGGAGGAACCTCTGCCCTCCGGGATCCCCTGTGATTCCTTCCAGACGTCTCCTAGAGTCTTTTGGGCATTTCTTATAAGGACCCGAGATCGCAGGTAGCAGCCCCAGACTTGTCTAATGAGGCTACCCTAGATGATTCTTCTCTTTTGCAGGAAGCTCTCTTCTCCGGGATCGACCCAAGACTCCTCCCAGGCGTCATCCCAGAACATTTTTACCTCTGCGTTCGGGACCGGAGATCCCAGCTACCTGCCCCAGACTCCTCCAGGTAAGTAGCTCGAGACATTTTTGTTCTCCTGTAGAGAAATCTCTCAACTCCGACAGCCACCTGAGACTCCTCCCAGGCATCTCCCACAGTCTTCTGTCCTCTGCTTTACCTACCTAAGGGGTCAGGTAGAAGCCCCAGACTCCTCCAAGGAAGCTACCGTTGAGGTTTTTTTCTTTTTTTCGAGGAGCCTCTGACCTCCGGGATTCCCTGTGATTCCTTCCAGACGTCTCCTAGCGTCTTTTGGCCTTTTCTTATAAGGACCGGAGATCCCAGGTAGCAGCCCCAGACTTGTCTAATGAGGCTACCCTAGATGATTCTTCTCTTTTGCAGGAAGCTCTCTTCTCTGGGATCGACCAAAGACTCCTCCCAGGCGTCATCCCAGAACGTTTTGACATCTGCGTTCGGGACCGGAGATCCCAGCTACCTGCCCCAGACTCCTCCAAGTAAGTAGCTCGAGACATTTTTGTTCTCCTGTAGAGAAATCCCTCAACTCCGACAGGCACCTGAGACTCCTCCCAGGCATCTCCCACAGTCTTCTGTCCTCTGCTTTACCTACCTAAGGGGTCAGGTAGAAACCCCAGACTCCTCCAAGGAAGCTACCGTTGAGGCTTTTTTCTTTTTTGGAGGAAACACTGCCCTCCGGGATCCCCTTTGATTCCTTCCAGACGTCTCCTAGAGTCTTTTGGCCTTTTCTTATAAGGACCCGAGATCGCAGGTAGCAGCCCCAGACTTGTTTAATGAGGCTACCCTAGATGATTCTTCTCTTTTGCAGGAAGCTCTCTTCTCCGGAATCAACCCAAGACTCCTCCCAGGCGTCATCCCAGAACATTTTGACCTCTGCGTTCGGGACCGGAGATCCCAGCTACCTGCCCCAGACTCCTCCAAGTAAGTAGCTCGAGACATTTTTGTTCTCCTGTAGAGAAATCTCTCAACTCCGACAGCCACCTGAGACTCCTCCCAGGCATCTCCCACAGTCTTCTGTCCTCTGCTTTACCTACCTAAGGGGTCAGGTAGAAGCCCCAGACTCCTCTTAGGAAGCTACTGTTGAGGCTTTTTTCTGTTTTGGAGGAGCCTGTGCCCTCTGGGATCCCCTGTGATTCCTTCCAGACGTCTCCTAGAGTCTTTTGGCCTTTTCTTATAAGGACCGGAGATCTCAGGTAGCAGCCCCAGATTTGTCTAATGAGGCTACCCTAGATGATTCTTCTCTTTTGCAGGAAGCTCTCTTCTCCGGGATCGACCCAAGACTCCTCCCAGGCGTCATCCCAGAACGTTTTGACCTCTGCGTTCGAGACCGGAGATCCCAGCTACCTGCCCCAGACTCCTCCAAGTAAGTAGCTCGAGACATTTTTGTTCTCCTGTAGAGAAATCTCTCAACTCCGACAGCCACCTGAGACTCCTCCCAGGCATCTCCCACAGTCTTCTGTCTTCTGCTTTACCTACCTAAGGGGTCAGGTAGAAGCCCCAGACTCCTCCAAGGAAGCTACCGTTGAGGTTTTTTTCTTTTTTTCGAGGAGCCTCTGACCTCCGGGATTCCCTGTGATTCCTTCCAGACGTCTCCTAGCGTCTTTTGGCCTTTTCTTATATGGACCGGAGATCCCAGGTAGCAGCCCCAGACTTGTCTAATGAGGCTACCCTAGATGATTCTTCTCTTTTGCAGGAAGCTCTCTTCTCTGGGATCGACCAAAGACTCCTCCCAGGCGTCATCCCAGAACGTTTTGACATCTGCGTTCGGGACCGGAGATCCCATCTACCTGCCCCAGACTCCTCCAAGTAAGTAGCTCGAGACATTTTTGTTCTCCTGTAGAGAAATCCCTCAACTCCGACAGGCACCTGAGACTCCTCCCAGGCATCTCCCACAGTCTTCTGTCCTCTGCTTTACCTACCTAAGGGGTCAGGTAGAAACCCCAGACTCCTCCAAGGAAGCTACCGTTGAGGCTTTTTTCTTTTTTGGAGGAAACACTGCCCTCCGGGATCCCCTTTGATTCCTTCCAGACGTCTCCTAGAGTCTTTTGGGCTTTTCTTATAAGGACCCGAGATCGCAGGTAGCAGCCCCAGACTTGTTTAATGAGGCTACCCTAGATGATTCTTCTCTTTTGCAGGAAGCTCTCTTCTCCGGAATCAACCCAAGACTCCTCCCAGGCGTCATCCCAGAACATTTTGACCTCTGCGTTCGGGACCGGAGATCCCAGCTACCTGCCCCAGACTCCTCCAAGTAAGTAGCTCGAGACATTTTTGTTCTCCTGTAGAGAAATCTCTCAACTCCGACAGCCACCTGAGACTCCTCCCAGGCATCTCCCACAGTCTTCTGTCCTCTGCTTTACCTACCTAAGGGGTCAGGTAGAAGCCCCAGACTCCTCTTAGGAAGCTACTGTTGAGGCTTTTTTCTGTTTTGGAGGAGCCTGTGCCCTCTGGGATCCCCTGTGATTCCTTCCAGACGTCTCCTAGAGTCTTTTGGACTTTTCTTATAAGGACCGGAGATCGCAGGTAGCAGCCCCAGACTTGTCTAATGAGGCTACCCTAGATGATTCTTCTGTTTTGCAGGAAGCTCTCTTCTCCAGGATTGACCCAAGACTCCTCCCAGGCGTCATCCCAGAACGTTTTGACCTCTGCATTCGGGACCGGAGATCCCAGCTACCTGCCCCAGACTCCTCCACGTAAGTAGCTCGAGACATTTTTGTTCTCCTGTAGAGAAATCTCTCAACTCCGACAGCCACCTGAGACTCCTCCCAGGCATCTCCCACAGTCTTCTGTCCTCTGCTTTACCTACCTAAGGGGTCAGGTAGAAGCCCTAGACTCCTCCAAGGAAGCTACCGTTGACGTTTTTTTCTTTTTTGGAGGAACCTCTGCCCTCCGGGATCCCCTGTGATTCCTTCCAGACGTCTCCTAGAGTCTTTTGGGCATTTCTTATAAGGACCCGAGATCGCAGGTAGCAGCCCCAGACTTGTCTAATGAGGCTACCCTAGATGATTCTTCTCTTTTGCAGGAAGCTCTCTTCTCCGGGATCGACCCAAGACTCCTCCCAGGCGTCATCCCAGAACATTTTTACCTCTGCGTTCGGGACCGGAGATCCCAGCTACCTGCCCCAGACTCCTCCAGGTAAGTAGCTCGAGACATTTTTGTTCTCCTGTAGAGAAATCTCTCAACTCCGACAGCCACCTGAGACTCCTCCCAGGCATCTCCCACAGTCTTCTGTCCTCTGCTTTACCTACCTAAGGGGTCAGGTAGAAGCCCCAGACTCCTCCAAGGAAGCTACCGTTGAGGTTTTTTTCTTTTTTTCGAGGAGCCTCTGACCTCCGGGATTCCCTGTGATTCCTTCCAGACGTCTCCTAGCGTCTTTTGGCCTTTTCTTATAAGGACCGGAGATCCCAGGTAGCAGCCCCAGACTTGTCTAATGAGGCTACCCTAGATGATTCTTCTCTTTTGCAGGAAGCTCTCTTCTCTGGGATCGACCCAAGACTCCTCCCAGGCGTCATCCCAGAACGTTTTGACATCTGCATTCGGGACCGGAGATCCCAGCTACCTGCCCCAGACTCCTCCAAGTAAGTAGCTCGAGACATTTTTGTTCTCCTGTAGAGAAATCCCTCAACTCCGACAGGCACCTGAGACTCCTCCCAGGCATCTCCCACAGTCTTCTGTCCTCTGCTTTACCTACCTAAGGGGTCAGGTAGAAACCCCAGACTCCTCCAAGGAAGCTACCGTTGAGGCTTTTTTCTTTTTTGGAGGAAACACTGCCCTCCGGGATCCCCTTTGATTCCTTCCAGACGTCTCCTAGAGTCTTTTGGCCTTTTCTTATAAGGACCCGAGATCGCAGGTAGCAGCCCCAGACTTGTTTAATGAGGCTACCCTAGATGATTCTTCTCTTTTGCAGGAAGCTCTCTTCTCCGGAATCAACCCAAGACTCCTCCCAGGCGTCATCCCAGAACATTTTGACCTCTGCGTTCGGGACCGGAGATCCCAGCTACCTGCCCCAGACTCCTCCAAGTAAGTAGCTCGAGACATTTTTGTTCTCCTGTAGAGAAATCTCTCAACTCCGACAGCCACCTGAGACTCCTCCCAGGCATCTCCCACAGTCTTCTGTCCTCTGCTTTACCTACCTAAGGGGTCAGGTAGAAGCCCCAGACTCCTCTTAGGAAGCTACTGTTGAGGCTTTTTTCTGTTTTGGAGGAGCCTGTGCCCTCTGGGATCCCCTGTGATTCCTTCCAGACGTCTCCTAGAGTCTTTTGGCCTTTTCTTATAAGGACCGGAGATCTCAGGTAGCAGCCCCAGATTTGTCTAATGAGGCTACCCTAGATGATTCTTCTCTTTTGCAGGAAGCTCTCTTCTCCGGGATCGACCCAAGACTCCTCCCAGGCGTCATCCCAGAACGTTTTGACCTCTGCGTTCAGGACCGGAGATCCCAGCTACCTGCCCCAGACTCCTCCAAGTAAGTAGCTCGAGACATTTTTGTTCTCCTGTAGAGAAATCTCTCAACTCCGACAGCCACCTGAGACTCCTCCCAGGCATCTCCCACAGTCTTCTGTCTTCTGCTTTACCTACCTAAGGGGTCAGGTAGAAGCCCCAGACTCCTCCAAGGAAGCTACCGTTGAGGTTTTTTTCTTTTTTTCGAGGAGCCTCTGACCTCCGGGATTCCCTGTGATTCCTTCCAGACGTCTCCTAGCGTCTTTTGGCCTTTTCTTATATGGACCGGAGATCCCAGGTAGCAGCCCCAGACTTGTCTAATGAGGCTACCCTAGATGCTTCTTCTCTTTTGCAGGAAGCTGTCTTCTCTGGGATCGACCAAAGACTCCTCCCAGGCGTCATCCCAGAACGTTTTGACATCTGCGTTCAGGACCGGAGATCCCATCTACCTGCCCCAGACTCCTCCAAGTAAGTAGCTCGAGACATTTTTGTTCTCCTGTAGAGAAATCCCTCAACTCCGACAGGCACCTGAGACTCCTCCCAGGCATCTCCCACAGTCTTCTGTCCTCTGCTTTACCTACCTAAGGGGTCAGGTAGAAACCCCAGACTCCTCCAAGGAAGCTACCGTTGAGGCTTTTTTCTTTTTTGGAGGAAACACTGCCCTCCGGGATCCCCTTTGATTCCTTCCAGACGTCTCCTAGAGTCTTTTGGCCTTTTCTTATAAGGACCCGAGATCGCAGGTAGCAGCCCCAGACTTGTTTAATGAGGCTACCCTAGATGATTCTTCTCTTTTGCAGGAAGCTCTCTTCTCCGGAATCAACCCAAGACTCCTCCCAGGCGTCATCCCAGAACATTTTGACCTCTGCGTTCGGGACCGGAGATCCCAGCTACCTGCCCCAGACTCCTCCAAGTAAGTAGCTCGAGACATTTTTGTTCTCCTGTAGAGAAATCTCTCAACTCCGACAGCCACCTGAGACTCCTCCCAGGCATCTCCCACAGTCTTCTGTCCTCTGCTTTACCTACCTAAGGGGTCAGGTAGAAGCCCCAGACTCCTCTTAGGAAGCTACTGTTGAGGCTTTTTTCTGTTTTGGAGGAGCCTGTGCCCTCTGGGATCCCCTGTGATTCCTTCCAGACGTCTCCTAGGGTCTTTTGGCCTTTTCTTATAAGTACCGGAGATCTCAGGTAGCAGCCCCAGATTTGTCTAATGAGGCTACCCTAGATGATTCTTCTCTTTTGCAGGAAGCTCTCTTCTCCGGGATCGACCCAAGACTCCTCCCAGGCGTCATCCCAGAACGTTTTGACCTCTGCGTTCGAGACCGGAGATCCCAGCTACCTGCCCCAGACTCCTCCAAGTAAGTAGCTCGAGACATTTTTGTTCTCCTGTAGAGAAATCTCTCAACTCCGACAGGCACCTGAGACTCCTCCCAGGCATCTCCCACAGTCTTCTGTCTTCTGCTTTACCTACCTAAGGGGTCAGGTAGAAGCCCCAGACTCCTCCAAGGAAGCTACCGTTGAGGTTTTTTTCTTTTTTGGAGGAACCTCTGCCCTCCTGGATTCCCTGTGATTCCTTCCAGACGTCTCCTAGCGTCTTCTGGCCTTTTCTTATAAGGACCGGAGATCCCAGGTAGCAGCCCCAGACTTGTCTAATGAGGCTACCCTAGATGATTCTTCTCTTTTGCAGGAAGCTCTCTTCTCTGGGATCGACCCAAGACTCCTCCCAGGCGTCATCCCAGAATGTTTTGACCTCTGCGTTCAGGACCGGAGATCCCAGCTACCTGCCCCAGACTCCTCCAAGTAAGTAGCTCGAGACATTTTTGTTCTCCTGTAGAGAAATCTCTCAACTCCGACAGGCACCTGAGACTCCTCCCAGGCATCTCCCACAGTCTTCTGTCCTCTGCTTTACCTACCTAAGGGGTCAGGTAGAAGCCCCAGACTCCTCTTAGGAAGCTACCGTTGAGGCTTTTTTCTTTTTTGGAGGAACCTCTGCCCTCCTGGATTCCCTGTGATTCCTTCCAGACGTCTCCTAGCGTCTTCTGGCCTTTTCTTATAAGGACCGGAGATCCCAGGTAGCAGCCCCAGACTTGTCTAATGAGGCTACCCTAGATGATTCTTCTCTTTTGCAGGAAGCTCTCTTCTCTGGGATCGACCCAAGACTCCTCCCAGGCGTCATCCCAGAATGTTTTGACCTCTGCGTTCAGGACCGGAGATCCCAGCTACCTGCCCCAGACTCCTCCAAGTAAGTAGCTCGAGACATTTTTGTTCTCCTGTAGAGAAATCTCTCAACTCCGACAGGCACCTGAGACTCCTCCCAGGCATCTCCCACAGTCTTCTGTCCTCTGCTTTACCTACCTAAGGGCTCAGGTAGAAGCCCCAGACTCCTCCAAGGAAGCTACCATTGAGGTTTTTTCTTTTTTGGAGGAGCCTGTGCCCTCTGGGATCCCCTGTGATTCCTTCCAGACGTCTCCTAGAGTCTTTTGGCCTTTTCTTATAAGGACCGGAGATCCCAGGTAGCAGCCCCAGACTTGTCTAATGAGGCTACCCTAGATGATTCTTCTCTTTTGCAGGAAGCTCTCTTCTCCGGGATCGACCCAAGACTCCTCCCAGGCGTCATCCTAGAACATTTTTACCTCTGCGTTCGGGACCGGAGATCCCAGCTACCTGCCCCAGACTCCTCCAAGTAAGTAGCTCGAGACATTTTTGTTCTCCTGTAGAGAAATCTCTCAACTCCGACAGGCACCTGAGACTCCTCCCAGGCATCTCCCACAGTCTTCTGTCCTCTGCTTTACCTACCTAAGGGGTCAGGTAGAAGCCCCAGACTCCTCCAAGGAAGCTACCGTTGAGGTTTTTTTCTTTTTTTCGAGGAGCCTCTGACCTCCGGGATTCCCTGTGATTCCTTCCAGACGTCTCCTAGCGTCTTTTGGCCTTTTCTTATAAGGACCGGAGATCCCAGGTAGCAGCCCCAGACTTGTCTAATGAGGCTACCCTACATGATTCTTTTCTTTTGCAGGAAGTTCTCTTCTCCGGGGTCGACCCAAGACTCCTCCCAGGCGTCATCCCAGAATGTTTTGACCTCTGCGTTCGGGACCGGAGATCCCATCTACCTGCCCCAGACTCCTCCAAGTAAGTAGCTCGAGACACTTTTGTTCTCCTATAGAGAAATCTCTCAACTCCGTCAGACACCTGAGACTCCTCCCAGGCATCTCCCACAGTCTTCTGTCCTCTGCTTTACCTACCTAAGGGGTCAGGTAGAAGCCCCAGACTCCTCTTAGGAAGCTACTGTTGAGGCTTTTTTCTGTTTTGGAGGAGCCTGTGCCCTCTGGGATCCCCTGTGATTCCTTCCAGACGTCTCCTAGAGTCTTTTGGCCTTTTCTTATAAGGACCGGAGATCTCAGGTAGCAGCCCCAGACTTGTCTAATGAGGCTACCCTAGATGATTCTTCTCTTTTGCAGGAAGCTCTCTTCTCCGGGATCGACCCAAGACTCCTCCCAGGCGTCATCCCAGAACGTTTTGACCTCTGCGTTCGAGACCGGAGATCCCAGCTACCTGCCCCAGACTCCTCCAAGTAAGTAGCTCGAGACATTTTTGTTCTCCTGTAGAGAAATCTCTCAACTCCGACAGCCACCTGAGACTCCTCCCAGGCATCTCCCACAGTCTTCTGTCTTCTGCTTTACCTACCTAAGGGGTCAGGTAGAAGCCCCAGACTCCTCCAAGGAAGCTACCGTTGAGGTTTTTTTCTTTTTTGGAGGAACCTCTGCCCTCCTGGATTCCCTGTGATTCCTTCCAGACGTCTCCTAGCGTCTTTTGGCCTTTTCTTATAAGGACCGGAGATCCCAGGTAGCAGCCCCAGACTTGTCTAATGAGGCTACCCTAGATGATTCTTCTCTTTTGCAGGAAGCTCTCTTCTCTGGGATCAACCCAAGAGTCCTCCCAGGCGTCATCCCATAATGTTTTGACCTCTGCGTTCAGGACCGGAGATCCCAGCTACCTGCCCCAGACTCCTCCAAGTAAGTAGCTCGACACATTTTTGTTCTCCTGTAGAGAAATCCCTCAACTCCGACAGGCACCTGAGACTCCTCCCAGGCATCTCCCACAGTCTTCTGTCCTCTGCTTTACCTACCTAAGGGGTCAGGTAGAAACCCCAGACTCCTCCAAGGAAGCTACCGTTGAGGCTTTTTTCTTTTTTGGAGGAAACACTGCCCTCCGGGATCCCCTTTGATTCCTTCCAGACGTCTCCTAGAGTCTTTTGGCCTTTTCTTATAAGGACCCGAGATCGCAGGTAGCAGCCCCAGACTTGTTTAATGAGGCTACCCTAGATGATTCTTCTCTTTTGCAGGAAGCTCTCTTCTCCGGAATCAACCCAAGACTCCTCCCAGGTGTCATCCCAGAACGTTTTGACCTCTGCGTTCGGGACCGGAGATCCCAGCTACCTGCCCCAGACTCCTCCAAGTAAGTAGCTCGAGACATTTTTGTTCTCCTGTAGAGAAATCTCTCAACTCCGACAGCCACCTGAGACTCCTCCCAGGCATCTCCCACAGTCTTCTGTCCTCTGCTTTACCTACCTAAGGGGTCAGGTAGAAGCCCCAGACTCCTCTTAGGAAGCTACCATTGAGGTTTTTTCTTTTTTGGAGGAGCCTGTGCCCTCCGGGATCCCCTGTGATTCCTTCCAGACGTCTCCTAGAGTCTTTTGGCCTTTTCTTATAAGGACCCGAGATCGCAGGTAGCAGCCCCAGATTTGTCTAATGAGGCTACCCTAGATGATTCTTCTCTTTTGCAGGAAGCTCTCTTCTCCGGGATCGACCCAAGACTCCTCCCAGGCGTCATCCCAGAACGTTTTGACCTCTGCGTTCGAGACCGGAGATCCCAGCTACCTGCCCCAGACTCCTCCAAGTAAGTAGCTCGAGACATTTTTGTTCTCCTGTAGAGAAATCTCTCAACTCCGACAGCCACCTGAGACTCCTCCCAGGCATCTCCCACAGTCTTCTGTCTTCTGCTTTACCTACCTAAGGGGTCAGGTAGAAGCCCCAGACTCCTCCAAGGAAGCTACCGTTGAGGTTTTTTTCTTTTTTGGAGGAACCTCTGCCCTCCTGGATTCCCTGTGATTCCTTCCAGACGTCTCCTAGCGTCTTTTGGCCTTTTCTTATATGGACCGGAGATCCCAGGTAGCAGCCCCAGACTTGTCTAATGAGGCTACCCTAGATGATTCTTCTCTTTTGCAGGAAGCTCTCTTCTCTGGGATCGACCAAAGACTCCTCCCAGGCGTCATCCCAGAACGTTTTGACATCTGCGTTCGGGACCGGAGATCCCATCTACCTGCCCCAGACTCCTCCAAGTAAGTAGCTCGAGACATTTTTGTTCTCCTGTAGAGAAATCCCTCAACTCCGACAGGCACCTGAGACTCCTCCCAGGCATCTCCCACAGTCTTCTGTCCTCTGCTTTACCTACCTAAGGGGTCAGGTAGAAACCCCAGACTCCTCCAAGGAAGCTACCGTTGAGGCTTTTTTCTTTTTTGGAGGAAACACTGCCCTCCGGGATCCCCTTTGATTCCTTCCAGACGTCTCCTAGAGTCTTTTGGCCTTTTCTTATAAGGACCCGAGATCGCAGGTAGCAGCCCCAGACTTGTTTAATGAGGCTACCCTAGATGATTCTTCTCTTTTGCAGGAAGCTCTCTTCTCCGGAATCAACCCAAGACTCCTCCCAGGCGTCATCCCAGAACATTTTGACCTCTGCGTTCGGGACCGGAGATCCCAGCTACCTGCCCCAGACTCCTCCAAGTAAGTAGCTCGAGACATTTTTGTTCTCCTGTAGAGAAATCTCTCAACTCCGACAGCCACCTGAGACTCCTCCCAGGCATCTCCCACAGTCTTCTGTCCTCTGCTTTACCTACCTAAGGGGTCAGGTAGAAGCCCCAGACTCCTCTTAGGAAGCTACTGTTGAGGCTTTTTTCTGTTTTGGAGGAGCCTGTGCCCTCTGGGATCCCCTGTGATTCCTTCCAGACGTCTCCTAGGGTCTTTTGGCCTTTTCTTATAAGTACCGGAGGTCTCAGGTAGCAGCCCCAGATTTGTCTAATGAGGCTACCCTAGATGATTCTTCTCTTTTGCAGGAAGCTCTCTTCTCCGGGATCGACCCAAGACTCCTCCCAGGCGTCATCCCAGAACGTTTTGACCTCTGCGTTCGAGACCGGAGATCCCAGCTACCTGCCCCAGACTCCTCCAAGTAAGTAGCTCGAGACATTTTTGTTCTCCTGTAGAGAAATCTCTCAACTCCGACAGCCACCTGAGACTCCTCCCAGGCATCTCCCACAGTCTTCTGTCTTCTGCTTTACCTACCTAAGGGGTCAGGTAGAAGCCCCAGACTCCTCCAAGGAAGCTACCGTTGAGGTTTTTTTCTTTTTTGGAGGAACCTCTGCCCTCCTGGATTCCCTGTGATTCCTTCCAGACGTCTCCTAGCGTCTTCTGGCCTTTTCTTATAAGGACCGGAGATCCCAGGTAGCAGCCCCAGACTTGTCTAATGAGGCTACCCTAGATGATTCTTCTCTTTTGCAGGAAGCTCTCTTCTCTGGGATCGACCCAAGACTCCTCCCAGGCGTCATCCCAGAATGTTTTGACCTCTGCGTTCAGGACCGGAGATCCCAGCTACCTGCCCCAGACTCCTCCAAGTAAGTAGCTCGAGACATTTTTGTTCTCCTGTAGAGAAATCTCTCAACTCCGACAGGCACCTGAGACTCCTCCCAGGCATCTCCCACAGTCTTCTGTCCTCTGCTTTACCTACCTAAGGGGTCAGGTAGAAGCCCCAGACTCCTCTTAGGAAGCTACCGTTGAGGCTTTTTTCTTTTTTGGAGGAACCTCTGCCCTCCTGGATTCCCTGTGATTCCTTCCAGACGTCTCCTAGCGTCTTCTGGCCTTTTCTTATAAGGACCGGAGATCCCAGGTAGCAGCCCCAGACTTGTCTAATGAGGCTACCCTAGATGATTCTTCTCTTTTGCAGGAAGCTCTCTTCTCTGGGATCGACCCAAGACTCCTCCCAGGCGTCATCCCAGAATGTTTTGACCTCTGCGTTCAGGACCGGAGATCCCAGCTACCTGCCCCAGACTCCTCCAAGTAAGTAGCTCGAGACATTTTTGTTCTCCTGTAGAGAAATCTCTCAACTCCGACAGGCACCTGAGACTCCTCCCAGGCATCTCCCACAGTCTTCTGTCCTCTGCTTTACCTACCTAAGGGCTCAGGTAGAAGCCCCAGACTCCTCCAAGGAAGCTACCATTGAGGTTTTTTCTTTTTTGGAGGAGCCTGTGCCCTCTGGGATCCCCTGTGATTCCTTCCAGACGTCTCCTAGAGTCTTTTGGCCTTTTCTTATAAGGACCGGAGATCCCAGGTAGCAGCCCCAGACTTGTCTAATGAGGCTACCCTAGATGATTCTTCTCTTTTGCAGGAAGCTCTCTTCTCCGGGATCGACCCAAGACTCCTCCCAGGCGTCATCCTAGAACATTTTTACCTCTGCGTTCGGGACCGGAGATCCCAGCTACCTGCCCCAGACTCCTCCAAGTAAGTAGCTCGAGACATTTTTGTTCTCCTGTAGAGAAATCTCTCAACTCCGACAGGCACCTGAGACTCCTCCCAGGCATCTCCCACAGTCTTCTGTCCTCTGCTTTACCTACCTAAGGGGTCAGGTAGAAGCCCCAGACTCCTCCAAGGAAGCTACCGTTGAGGTTTTTTTCTTTTTTTCGAGGAGCCTCTGACCTCCGGGATTCCCTGTGATTCCTTCCAGACGTCTCCTAGCGTCTTTTGGCCTTTTCTTATAAGGACCGGAGATCCCAGGTAGCAGCCCCAGACTTGTCTAATGAGGCTACCCTACATGATTCTTTTCTTTTGCAGGAAGTTCTCTTCTCCGGGGTCGACCCAAGACTCCTCCCAGGCGTCATCCCAGAATGTTTTGACCTCTGCGTTCGGGACCGGAGATCCCATCTACCTGCCCCAGACTCCTCCAAGTAAGTAGCTCGAGACACTTTTGTTCTCCTATAGAGAAATCTCTCAACTCCGTCAGACACCTGAGACTCCTCCCAGGCATCTCCCACAGTCTTCTGTCCTCTGCTTTACCTACCTAAGGGGTCAGGTAGAAGCCCCAGACTCCTCTTAGGAAGCTACTGTTGAGGCTTTTTTCTGTTTTGGAGGAGCCTGTGCCCTCTGGGATCCCCTGTGATTCCTTCCAGACGTCTCCTAGAGTCTTTTGGCCTTTTCTTATAAGGACCGGAGATCTCAGGTAGCAGCCCCAGACTTGTCTAATGAGGCTACCCTAGATGATTCTTCTCTTTTGCAGGAAGCTCTCTTCTCCGGGATCGACCCAAGACTCCTCCCAGGCGTCATCCCAGAACGTTTTGACCTCTGCGTTCGAGACCGGAGATCCCAGCTACCTGCCCCAGACTCCTCCAAGTAAGTAGCTCGAGACATTTTTGTTCTCCTGTAGAGAAATCTCTCAACTCCGACAGCCACCTGAGACTCCTCCCAGGCATCTCCCACAGTCTTCTGTCTTCTGCTTTACCTACCTAAGGGGTCAGGTAGAAGCCCCAGACTCCTCCAAGGAAGCTACCGTTGAGGTTTTTTTCTTTTTTGGAGGAACCTCTGCCCTCCTGGATTCCCTGTGATTCCTTCCAGACGTCTCCTAGCGTCTTTTGGCCTTTTCTTATAAGGACCGGAGATCCCAGGTAGCAGCCCCAGACTTGTCTAATGAGGCTACCCTAGATGATTCTTCTCTTTTGCAGGAAGCTCTCTTCTCTGGGATCAACCCAAGAGTCCTCCCAGGCGTCATCCCATAATGTTTTGACCTCTGCGTTCAGGACCGGAGATCCCAGCTACCTGCCCCAGACTCCTCCAAGTAAGTAGCTCGACACATTTTTGTTCTCCTGTAGAGAAATCCCTCAACTCCGACAGGCACCTGAGACTCCTCCCAGGCATCTCCCACAGTCTTCTGTCCTCTGCTTTACCTACCTAAGGGGTCAGGTAGAAACCCCAGACTCCTCCAAGGAAGCTACCGTTGAGGCTTTTTTCTTTTTTGGAGGAAACACTGCCCTCCGGGATCCCCTTTGATTCCTTCCAGACGTCTCCTAGAGTCTTTTGGCCTTTTCTTATAAGGACCCGAGATCGCAGGTAGCAGCCCCAGACTTGTTTAATGAGGCTACCCTAGATGATTCTTCTCTTTTGCAGGAAGCTCTCTTCTCCGGAATCAACCCAAGACTCCTCCCAGGTGTCATCCCAGAACGTTTTTACCTCTGCGTTCGGGACCGGAGATCCCAGCTACCTGCCCCAGACTCCTCCAAGTAAGTAGCTCGAGACATTTTTGTTCTCCTGTAGAGAAATCTCTCAACTCCGACAGCCACCTGAGACTCCTCCCAGGCATCTCCCACAGTCTTCTGTCCTCTGCTTTACCTACCTAAGGGGTCAGGTAGAAGCCCCAGACTCCTCTTAGGAAGCTACCATTGAGGTTTTTTCTTTTTTTGGAGGAGCCTGTGCCCTCCGGGATCCCCTGTGATTCCTTCCAGACGTCTCCTAGAGTCTTTTGGCCTTTTCTTATAAGGACCCGAGATCGCAGGTAGCAGCCCCAGATTTGTCTAATGAGGCTACCCTAGATGATTCTTCTCTTTTGCAGGAAGCTCTCTTCTCCGGGATCGACCCAAGACTCCTCCCAGGCGTCATCCCAGAACGTTTTGACCTCTGCGTTCGAGACCGGAGATCCCAGCTACCTGCCCCAGACTCCTCCAAGTAAGTAGCTCGAGACATTTTTGTTCTCCTGTAGAGAAATCTCTCAACTCCGACAGCCACCTGAGACTCCTCCCAGGCATCTCCCACAGTCTTCTGTCTTCTGCTTTACCTACCTAAGGGGTCAGGTAGAAGCCCCAGACTCCTCCAAGGAAGCTACCGTTGAGGTTTTTTTCTTTTTTGGAGGAACCTCTGCCCTCCTGGATTCCCTGTGATTCCTTCCAGACGTCTCCTAGCGTCTTTCGGCCTTTTCTTATAAGGACCGGAGATCCCAGGTAGCAGCCCCAGACTTGTCTAATGAGACTACCCTAGATGATTCTTCTCTTTTGCAGGAAGCTCTCTTCTCTGGGATCGACCCAAGAGTCCTCCCAGGCGTCATCCCAGAATGTTTTGACCTCTGCGTTCAGGACCGGAGATCCCATCTACCTGCCCCAGACTCCTCCAAGTAAGTAGCTCGAGACATTTTTGTTCTCCTGTAGAGAAATCTCTCAACTCCGACAGGCACCTGAGACTCCTCCCAGGCATCTCCCACAGTCTTCTGTCTTCTGCTTTACCTACCTAAGGGGTCAGGTAGAAGCCCCAGACTCCTCCAAGGAAGCTACCGTTGAGGTTTTTTTCTTTTTTGGAGGAACCTCTGCCCTCCTGGATTCCCTGTGATTCCTTCCAGACGTCTCCTAGAGTCTTTTGGCCTTTTCTTATAAGGACCGGAGATCCCAGGTAGCAGCCCCAGACTTGTCTAATGAGGCTACCCTAGATGATTCTTCTCTTTTGCAGGAAGCTCTCTTCTCTGGGATCAACCCAAGAGTCCTCCCAGGCGTCATCCCAGAATGTTTTGACCTCTGCGTTCAGGACCGGAGATCCCAGCTACCTGCCCCAGACTCCTCCAAGTAAGTAGCTCGAGACATTTTTGTTCTCCTGTAGAGAAATCTCTCAACTCCGACAACCACCTGAGACTCCTCCCAGGCATCTCCCACAGTCTTCTGTCCTCTGCTTTACCTACCTAAGGGGTCAGGTAGAAGCCCCAGACTCCTCTTAGGAAGCTACCGTTGAGTTTTTTTCTGTTTTGGCGGAGCCTGTGCCCTCTGGGATCCCCTGTGATTCCTTCCAGACGTCTCCTAGAGTCTTTTGGACTTTTCTTATAAGGACCGGAGATCGCAGGTAGCAGCCCCAGACTTGTCTAATGAGGCTACCCTAGATGATTCTTCTGTTTTGCAGGAAGCTCTCTTCTCCAGGATTGACCCAAGACTCCTCCCAGGCGTCATCCCAGAACGTTTTGACCTCTGCATTCGGGACCGGAGATCCCAGCTACCTGCCCCAGACTCCTCCACGTAAGTAGCTCGAGACATTTTTGTTCTCCTGTAGAGAAATCTCTCAACTCCGACAGCCACCTGAGACTCCTCCCAGGCATCTCCCACAGTCTTCTGTCCTCTGCTTTACCTACCTAAGGGGTCAGGTAGAAGCCCTAGACTCCTCCAAGGAAGCTACCGTTGACGTTTTTTTCTTTTTTGGAGGAACCTCTGCCCTCCGGGATCCCCTGTGATTCCTTCCAGACGTCTCCTAGAGTCTTTTGGGCATTTCTTATAAGGACCCGAGATCGCAGGTAGCAGCCCCAGACTTGTCTAATGAGGCTACCCTAGATGATTCTTCTCTTTTGCAGGAAGCTCTCTTCTCCGGGATCGACCCAAGACTCCTCCCAGGCGTCACCCCAGAACGTTTTGACCTCTGCGTTCGAGACCGGAGATCCCAGCTACCTGCCCCAGACTCCTCCAAGTAAGTAGCTCGAGACATTTTTGTTCTCCTGTAGAGAAATCTCTCAACTCCGACAGCCACCTGAGACTCCTCCCAGGCATCTCCCACAGTCTTCTGTCTTCTGCTTTACCTACCTAAGGGGTCAGGTAGAAGCCCCAGACTCCTCCAAGGAAGCTACCGTTGAGGTTTTTTTCTTTTTTGGAGGAACCTCTGCCCTCCTGGATTCCCTGTGATTCCTTCCAGACGTCTCCTAGCGTCTTTTGGCCTTTTCTTATAAGGACCGGAGATCCCAGGTAGCAGCCCCAGACTTGTCTAATGAGGCTACCCTAGATGATTCTTCTCTTTTGCAGGAAGCTCTCTTCTCTGGGATCAACCCAAGAGTCCTCCCAGGCGTCATCCCATAATGTTTTGACCTCTGCGTTCAGGACCGGAGATCCCAGCTACCTGCCCCAGACTCCTCCAAGTAAGTAGCTCGACACATTTTTGTTCTCCTGTAGAGAAATCCCTCAACTCCGACAGGCACCTGAGACTCCTCCCAGGCATCTCCCACAGTCTTCTGTCCTCTGCTTTACCTACCTAAGGGGTCAGGTAGAAACCCCAGACTCCTCCAAGGAAGCTACCGTTGAGGCTTTTTTCTTTTTTGGAGGAAACACTGCCCTCCGGGATCCCCTTTGATTCCTTCCAGACGTCTCCTAGAGTCTTTTGGCCTTTTCTTATAAGGACCCGAGATCGCAGGTAGCAGCCCCAGACTTGTTTAATGAGGCTACCCTAGATGATTCTTCTCTTTTGCAGGAAGCTCTCTTCTCCGGAATCAACCCAAGACTCCTCCCAGGTGTCATCCCAGAACGTTTTGACCTCTGCGTTCGGGACCGGAGATCCCAGCTACCTGCCCCAGACTCCTCCAAGTAAGTAGCTCGAGACATTTTTGTTCTCCTGTAGAGAAATCTCTCAACTCCGACAGCCACCTGAGACTCCTCCCAGGCATCTCCCACAGTCTTCTGTCCTCTGCTTTACCTACCTAAGGGGTCAGGTAGAAGCCCCAGACTCCTCTTAGGAAGCTACCATTGAGGTTTTTTCTTTTTTGGAGGAGCCTGTGCCCTCCGGGATCCCCTGTGATTCCTTCCAGACGTCTCCTAGAGTCTTTTGGCCTTTTCTTATAAGGACCCGAGATCGCAGGTAGCAGCCCCAGATTTGTCTAATGAGGCTACCCTAGATGATTCTTCTCTTTTGCAGGAAGCTCTCTTCTCCGGGATCGACCCAAGACTCCTCCCAGGCGTCATCCCAGAACGTTTTGACCTCTGCGTTCGAGACCGGAGATCCCAGCTACCTGCCCCAGACTCCTCCAAGTAAGTAGCTCGAGACATTTTTGTTCTCCTGTAGAGAAATCTCTCAACTCCGACAGCCACCTGAGACTCCTCCCAGGCATCTCCCACAGTCTTCTGTCTTCTGCTTTACCTACCTAAGGGGTCAGGTAGAAGCCCCAGACTCCTCCAAGGAAGCTACCGTTGAGGTTTTTTTCTTTTTTGGAGGAACCTCTGCCCTCCTGGATTCCCTGTGATTCCTTCCAGACGTCTCCTAGCGTCTTTCGGCCTTTTCTTATAAGGACCGGAGATCCCAGGTAGCAGCCCCAGACTTGTCTAATGAGACTACCCTAGATGATTCTTCTCTTTTGCAGGAAGCTCTCTTCTCTGGGATCGACCCAAGAGTCCTCCCAGGCGTCATCCCAGAATGTTTTGACCTCTGCGTTCAGGACCGGAGATCCCATCTACCTGCCCCAGACTCCTCCAAGTAAGTAGCTCGAGACATTTTTGTTCTCCTGTAGAGAAATCTCTCAACTCCGACAGGCACCTGAGACTCCTCCCAGGCATCTCCCACAGTCTTCTGTCTTCTGCTTTACCTACCTAAGGGGTCAGGTAGAAGCCCCAGACTCCTCCAAGGAAGCTACCGTTGAGGTTTTTTTCTTTTTTGGAGGAACCTCTGCCCTCCTGGATTCCCTGTGATTCCTTCCAGACGTCTCCTAGAGTCTTTTGGCCTTTTCTTATAAGGACCGGAGATCCCAGGTAGCAGCCCCAGACTTGTCTAATGAGGCTACCCTAGATGATTCTTCTCTTTTGCAGGAAGCTCTCTTCTCTGGGATCAACCCAAGAGTCCTCCCAGGCGTCATCCCAGAATGTTTTGACCTCTGCGTTCAGGACCGGAGATCCCAGCTACCTGCCCCAGACTCCTCCAAGTAAGTAGCTCGAGACATTTTTGTTCTCCTGTAGAGAAATCTCTCAACTCCGACAACCACCTGAGACTCCTCCCAGGCATCTCCCACAGTCTTCTGTCCTCTGCTTTACCTACCTAAGGGGTCAGGTAGAAGCCCCAGACTCCTCTTAGGAAGCTACCGTTGAGTTTTTTTCTGTTTTGGCGGAGCCTGTGCCCTCTGGGATCCCCTGTGATTCCTTCCAGACGTCTCCTAGAGTCTTTTGGACTTTTCTTATAAGGACCGGAGATCGCAGGTAGCAGCCCCAGACTTGTCTAATGAGGCTACCCTAGATGATTCTTCTGTTTTGCAGGAAGCTCTCTTCTCCAGGATTGACCCAAGACTCCTCCCAGGCGTCATCCCAGAACGTTTTGACCTCTGCATTCGGGACCGGAGATCCCAGCTACCTGCCCCAGACTCCTCCACGTAAGTAGCTCGAGACATTTTTGTTCTCCTGTAGAGAAATCTCTCAACTCCGACAGCCACCTGAGACTCCTCCCAGGCATCTCCCACAGTCTTCTGTCCTCTGCTTTACCTACCTAAGGGGTCAGGTAGAAGCCCTAGACTCCTCCAAGGAAGCTACCGTTGACGTTTTTTTCTTTTTTGGAGGAACCTCTGCCCTCCGGGATCCCCTGTGATTCCTTCCAGACGTCTCCTAGAGTCTTTTGGGCATTTCTTATAAGGACCCGAGATCGCAGGTAGCAGCCCCAGACTTGTCTAATGAGGCTACCCTAGATGATTCTTCTCTTTTGCAGGAAGCTCTCTTCTCCGGGATCGACCCAAGACTCCTCCCAGGCGTCATCCTAGAACATTTTTACCTCTGCGTTCGGGACCGGAGATCCCAGCTACCTGCCCCAGACTCCTCCAAGTAAGTAGCTCGAGACATTTTTGTTCTCCTGTAGAGAAATCTCTCAACTCCGACAGGCACCTGAGACTCCTCCCAGGCATCTCCCACAGTCTTCTGTCCTCTGCTTTACCAACCTAAGGGGTCAGGTAGAAGCCCCAGACTCCTCCAAGGAAGCTACCGTTGAGGTTTTTTTCTTTTTTTCGAGGAGCCTCTGACCTCCGGGATTCCCTGTGATTCCTTCCAGACGTCTCCTAGCGTCTTTTGGCCTTTTCTTATAAGGACCGGAGATCCCAGGTAGCAGCCCCAGACTTGTCTAATGAGGCTACCCTACATGATTCTTTTCTTTTGCAGGAAGTTCTCTTCTCCGGGGTCGACCCAAGACTCCTCCCAGGCGTCATCCCAGAATGTTTTGACCTCTGCGTTCGGGACCGGAGATCCCATCTACCTGCCCCAGACTCCTCCAAGTAAGTAGCTCGAGACACTTTTGTTCTCCTATAGAGAAATCTCTCAACTCCGTCAGACACCTGAGACTCCTCCCAGGCATCTCCCACAGTCTTCTGTCCTCTGCTTTACCTACCTAAGGGGTCAGGTAGAAGCCCCAGACTCCTCTTAGGAAGCTACTGTTGAGGCTTTTTTCTGTTTTGGAGGAGCCTGTGCCCTCTGGGATCCCCTGTGATTCCTTCCAGACGTCTCCTAGAGTCTTTTGGCCTTTTCTTATAAGGACCGGAGATCTCAGGTAGCAGCCCCAGACTTGTCTAATGAGGCTACCCTAGATGATTCTTCTCTTTTGCAGGAAGCTCTCTTCTCCGGGATCGACCCAAGACTCCTCCCAGGCGTCATCCCAGAACGTTTTGACCTCTGCGTTCGAGACCGGAGATCCCAGCTACCTGCCCCAGACTCCTCCAAGTAAGTAGCTCGAGACATTTTTGTTCTCCTGTAGAGAAATCTCTCAACTCCGACAGCCACCTGAGACTCCTCCCAGGCATCTCCCACAGTCTTCTGTCTTCTGCTTTACCTACCTAAGGGGTCAGGTAGAAGCCCCAGACTCCTCCAAGGAAGCTACCGTTGAGGTTTTTTTCTTTTTTGGAGGAACCTCTGCCCTCCTGGATTCCCTGTGATTCCTTCCAGACGTCTCCTAGCGTCTTTTGGCCTTTTCTTATAAGGACCGGAGATCCCAGGTAGCAGCCCCAGACTTGTCTAATGAGGCTACCCTAGATGATTCTTCTCTTTTGCAGGAAGCTCTCTTCTCTGGGATCAACCCAAGAGTCCTCCCAGGCGTCATCCCATAATGTTTTGACCTCTGCGTTCAGGACCGGAGATCCCAGCTACCTGCCCCAGACTCCTCCAAGTAAGTAGCTCGACACATTTTTGTTCTCCTGTAGAGAAATCCCTCAACTCCGACAGGCACCTGAGACTCCTCCCAGGCATCTCCCACAGTCTTCTGTCCTCTGCTTTACCTACCTAAGGGGTCAGGTAGAAACCCCAGACTCCTCCAAGGAAGCTACCGTTGAGGCTTTTTTCTTTTTTGGAGGAAACACTGCCCTCCGGGATCCCCTTTGATTCCTTCCAGACGTCTCCTAGAGTCTTTTGGCCTTTTCTTATAAGGACCCGAGATCGCAGGTAGCAGCCCCAGACTTGTTTAATGAGGCTACCCTAGATGATTCTTCTCTTTTGCAGGAAGCTCTCTTCTCCGGAATCAACCCAAGACTCCTCCCAGGTGTCATCCCAGAACGTTTTGACCTCTGCGTTCGGGACCGGAGATCCCAGCTACCTGCCCCAGACTCCTCCAAGTAAGTAGCTCGAGACATTTTTGTTCTCCTGTAGAGAAATCTCTCAACTCCGACAGCCACCTGAGACTCCTCCCAGGCATCTCCCACAGTCTTCTGTCCTCTGCTTTACCTACCTAAGGGGTCAGGTAGAAGCCCCAGACTCCTCTTAGGAAGCTACCATTGAGGTTTTTTCTTTTTTGGAGGAGCCTGTGCCCTCCGGGATCCCCTGTGATTCCTTCCAGACGTCTCCTAGAGTCTTTTGGCCTTTTCTTATAAGGACCCGAGATCGCAGGTAGCAGCCCCAGATTTGTCTAATGAGGCTACCCTAGATGATTCTTCTCTTTTGCAGGAAGCTCTCTTCTCCGGGATCGACCCAAGACTCCTCCCAGGCGTCATCCCAGAACGTTTTGACCTCTGCGTTCGAGACCGGAGATCCCAGCTACCTGCCCCAGACTCCTCCAAGTAAGTAGCTCGAGACATTTTTGTTCTCCTGTAGAGAAATCTCTCAACTCCGACAGCCACCTGAGACTCCTCCCAGGCATCTCCCACAGTCTTCTGTCTTCTGCTTTACCTACCTAAGGGGTCAGGTAGAAGCCCCAGACTCCTCCAAGGAAGCTACCGTTGAGGTTTTTTTCTTTTTTGGAGGAACCTCTGCCCTCCTGGATTCCCTGTGATTCCTTCCAGACGTCTCCTAGCGTCTTTCGGCCTTTTCTTATAAGGACCGGAGATCCCAGGTAGCAGCCCCAGACTTGTCTAATGAGACTACCCTAGATGATTCTTCTCTTTTGCAGGAAGCTCTCTTCTCTGGGATCGACCCAAGAGTCCTCCCAGGCGTCATCCCAGAATGTTTTGACCTCTGCGTTCAGGACCGGAGATCCCATCTACCTGCCCCAGACTCCTCCAAGTAAGTAGCTCGAGACATTTTTGTTCTCCTGTAGAGAAATCTCTCAACTCCGACAGGCACCTGAGACTCCTCCCAGGCATCTCCCACAGTCTTCTGTCTTCTGCTTTACCTACCTAAGGGGTCAGGTAGAAGCCCCAGACTCCTCCAAGGAAGCTACCGTTGAGGTTTTTTTCTTTTTTGGAGGAACCTCTGCCCTCCTGGATTCCCTGTGATTCCTTCCAGACGTCTCCTAGAGTCTTTTGGCCTTTTCTTATAAGGACCGGAGATCCCAGGTAGCAGCCCCAGACTTGTCTAATGAGGCTACCCTAGATGATTCTTCTCTTTTGCAGGAAGCTCTCTTCTCTGGGATCAACCCAAGAGTCCTCCCAGGCGTCATCCCAGAATGTTTTGACCTCTGCGTTCAGGACCGGAGATCCCAGCTACCTGCCCCAGACTCCTCCAAGTAAGTAGCTCGAGACATTTTTTTTCTCCTGTAGAGAAATCTCTCAACTCCGACAACCACCTGAGACTCCTCCCAGGCATCTCCCACAGTCTTCTGTCCTCTGCTTTACCTACCTAAGGGGTCAGGTAGAAGCCCCAGACTCCTCTTAGGAAGCTACCGTTGAGTTTTTTTCTGTTTTGGCGGAGCCTGTGCCCTCTGGGATCCCCTGTGATTCCTTCCAGACGTCTCCTAGAGTCTTTTGGACTTTTCTTATAAGGACCGGAGATCGCAGGTAGCAGCCCCAGACTTGTCTAATGAGGCTACCCTAGATGATTCTTCTGTTTTGCAGGAAGCTCTCTTCTCCAGGATTGACCCAAGACTCCTCCCAGGCGTCATCCCAGAACGTTTTGACCTCTGCATTCGGGACCGGAGATCCCAGCTACCTGCCCCAGACTCCTCCACGTAAGTAGCTCGAGACATTTTTGTTCTCCTGTAGAGAAATCTCTCAACTCCGACAGCCACCTGAGACTCCTCCCAGGCATCTCCCACAGTCTTCTGTCCTCTGCTTTACCTACCTAAGGGGTCAGGTAGAAGCCCTAGACTCCTCCAAGGAAGCTACCGTTGACGTTTTTTTCTTTTTTGGAGGAACCTCTGCCCTCCGGGATCCCCTGTGATTCCTTCCAGACGTCTCCTAGAGTCTTTTGGGCATTTCTTATAAGGACCCGAGATCGCAGGTAGCAGCCCCAGACTTGTCTAATGAGGCTACCCTAGATGATTCTTCTCTTTTGCAGGAAGCTCTCTTCTCCGGGATCGACCCAAGACTCCTCCCAGGCGTCATCCCAGAACGTTTTGACCTCTGCGTTCGAGACCGGAGATCCCAGCTACCTGCCCCAGACTCCTCCAAGTAAGTAGCTCGAGACATTTTTGTTCTCCTGTAGAGAAATCTCTCAACTCCGACAGCCACCTGAGACTCCTCCCAGGCATCTCCCACAGTCTTCTGTCTTCTGCTTTACCTACCTAAGGGGTCAGGTAGAAGCCCCAGACTCCTCCAAGGAAGCTACCGTTGAGGTTTTTTTCTTTTTTGGAGGAACCTCTGCCCTCCTGGATTCCCTGTGATTCCTTCCAGACGTCTCCTAGCGTCTTTCGGCCTTTTCTTATAAGGACCGGAGATCCCAGGTAGCAGCCCCAGACTTGTCTAATGAGGCTACCCTAGATGATTCTTCTCTTTTGCAGGAAGCTCTCTTCTCTGGGATCAACCCAAGAGTCCTCCCAGGCGTCATCCCATAATGTTTTGACCTCTGCGTTCAGGACCGGAGATCCCAGCTACCTGCCCCAGACTCCTCCAAGTAAGTAGCTCGACACATTTTTGTTCTCCTGTAGAGAAATCCCTCAACTCCGACAGGCACCTGAGACTCCTCCCAGGCATCTCCCACAGTCTTCTGTCCTCTGCTTTACCTACCTAAGGGGTCAGGTAGAAACCCCAGACTCCTCCAAGGAAGCTACCGTTGAGGCTTTTTTCTTTTTTGGAGGAAACACTGCCCTCCGGGATCCCCTTTGATTCCTTCCAGACGTCTCCTAGAGTCTTTTGGCCTTTTCTTATAAGGACCCGAGATCGCAGGTAGCAGCCCCAGACTTGTTTAATGAGGCTACCCTAGATGATTCTTCTCTTTTGCAGGAAGCTCTCTTCTCCGGAATCAACCCAAGACTCCTCCCAGGTGTCATCCCAGAACGTTTTGACCTCTGCGTTCGGGACCGGAGATCCCAGCTACCTGCCCCAGACTCCTCCAAGTAAGTAGCTCGAGACATTTTTGTTCTCCTGTAGAGAAATCTCTCAACTCCGACAGCCACCTGAGACTCCTCCCAGGCATCTCCCACAGTCTTCTGTCCTCTGCTTTACCTACCTAAGGGGTCAGGTAGAAGCCCCAGACTCCTCTTAGGAAGCTACCATTGAGGTTTTTTCTTTTTTGGAGGAGCCTGTGCCCTCCGGGATCCCCTGTGATTCCTTCCAGACGTCTCCTAGAGTCTTTTGGCCTTTTCTTATAAGGACCGGAGATCGCAGGTAGCAGCCCCAGATTTGTCTAATGAGGCTACCCTAGATGATTCTTCTCTTTTGCAGGAAGCTCTCTTCTCCGGGATCGACCCAAGACTCCTCCCAGGCGTCATCCCAGAACGTTTTGACCTCTGCGTTCGAGACCGGAGATCCCAGCTACCTGCCCCAGACTCCTCCAAGTAAGTAGCTCGAGACATTTTTGTTCTCCTGTAGAGAAATCTCTCAACTCCGACAGCCACCTGAGACTCCTCCCAGGCATCTCCCACAGTCTTCTGTCTTCTGCTTTACCTACCTAAGGGGTCAGGTAGAAGCCCCAGACTCCTCCAAGGAAGCTACCGTTGAGGTTTTTTTCTTTTTTGGAGGAACCTCTGCCCTCCTGGATTCCCTGTGATTCCTTCCAGACGTCTCCTAGCGTCTTTCGGCCTTTTCTTATAAGGACCGGAGATCCCAGGTAGCAGCCCCAGACTTGTCTAATGAGACTACCCTAGATGATTCTTCTCTTTTGCAGGAAGCTCTCTTCTCTGGGATCGACCCAAGAGTCCTCCCAGGCGTCATCCCAGAATGTTTTGACCTCTGCGTTCAGGACCGGAGATCCCATCTACCTGCCCCAGACTCCTCCAAGTAAGTAGCTCGAGACATTTTTGTTCTCCTGTAGAGAAATCTCTCAACTCCGACAGGCACCTGAGACTCCTCCCAGGCATCTCCCACAGTCTTCTGTCTTCTGCTTTACCTACCTAAGGGGTCAGGTAGAAGCCCCAGACTCCTCCAAGGAAGCTACCGTTGAGGTTTTTTTCTTTTTTGGAGGAACCTCTGCCCTCCTGGATTCCCTGTGATTCCTTCCAGACGTCTCCTAGAGTCTTTTGGCCTTTTCTTATAAGGACCGGAGATCCCAGGTAGCAGCCCCAGACTTGTCTAATGAGGCTACCCTAGATGATTCTTCTCTTTTGCAGGAAGCTCTCTTCTCTGGGATCAACCCAAGAGTCCTCCCAGGCGTCATCCCAGAATGTTTTGACCTCTGCGTTCAGGACCGGAGATCCCAGCTACCTGCCCCAGACTCCTCCAAGTAAGTAGCTCGAGACATTTTTGTTCTCCTGTAGAGAAATCTCTCAACTCCGACAACCACCTGAGACTCCTCCCAGGCATCTCCCACAGTCTTCTGTCCTCTGCTTTACCTACCTAAGGGGTCAGGTAGAAGCCCCAGACTCCTCTTAGGAAGCTACCGTTGAGTTTTTTTCTGTTTTGGCGGAGCCTGTGCCCTCTGGGATCCCCTGTGATTCCTTCCAGACGTCTCCTAGAGTCTTTTGGACTTTTCTTATAAGGACCGGAGATCGCAGGTAGCAGCCCCAGACTTGTCTAATGAGGCTACCCTAGATGATTCTTCTGTTTTGCAGGAAGCTCTCTTCTCCAGGATTGACCCAAGACTCCTCCCAGGCGTCATCCCAGAACGTTTTGACCTCTGCATTCGGGACCGGAGATCCCAGCTACCTGCCCCAGACTCCTCCAAGTAAGTAGCTCGAGACATTTTTGTTCTCCTGTAGAGAAATCTCTCAACTCCGACAGCCACCTGAGACTCCTCCCAGGCATCTCCCACAGTCTTCTGTCCTCTGCTTTACCTACCTAAGGGGTCAGGTAGAAGCCCTAGACTCCTCCAAGGAAGCTACCGTTGACGTTTTTTTCTTTTTTGGAGGAACCTCTGCCCTCCGGGATCCCCTGTGATTCCTTCCAGACGTCTCCTAGAGTCTTTTGGGCATTTCTTATAAGGACCCGAGATCGCAGGTAGCAGCCCCAGACTTGTCTAATGAGGCTACCCTAGATGATTCTTCTCTTTTGCAGGAAGCTCTCTTCTCCGGGATCGACCCAAGACTCCTCCCAGGCGTCATCCCAGAACGTTTTGACCTCTGCGTTCGAGACCGGAGATCCCAGCTACCTGCCCCAGACTCCTCCAAGTAAGTAGCTCGAGACATTTTTGTTCTCCTGTAGAGAAATCTCTCAACTCCGACAGCCACCTGAGACTCCTCCCAGGCATCTCCCACAGTCTTCTGTCTTCTGCTTTACCTACCTAAGGGGTCAGGTAGAAGCCCCAGACTCCTCCAAGGAAGCTACCGTTGAGGTTTTTTTCTTTTTTGGAGGAACCTCTGCCCTCCTGGATTCCCTGTGATTCCTTCCAGACGTCTCCTAGCGTCTTTCGGCCTTTTCTTATAAGGACCGGAGATCCCAGGTAGCAGCCCCAGACTTGTCTAATGAGGCTACCCTAGATGATTCTTCTCTTTTGCAGGAAGCTCTCTTCTCTGGGATCAACCCAAGAGTCCTCCCAGGCGTCATCCCATAATGTTTTGACCTCTGCGTTCAGGACCGGAGATCCCAGCTACCTGCCCCAGACTCCTCCAAGTAAGTAGCTCGACACATTTTTGTTCTCCTGTAGAGAAATCCCTCAACTCCGACAGCCACCTGAGACTCCTCCCAGGCATCTCCCACAGTCTTCTGTCCTCTGCTTTACCTACCTAAGGGGTCAGGTAGAAGCCCCAGACTCCTCCAAGGAAGCTACCGTTGAGGTTTTTTTCTTTTTTTCGAGGAGCCTCTGACCTCCGGGATTCCCTGTGATTCCTTCCAGACGTCTCCTAGCGTCTTTTGGCCTTTTCTTATAAGGACCGGAGATCCCAGGTAGCAGCCCCAGACTTGTCTAATGAGGCTACCCTAGATGATTCTTCTCTTTTGCAGGAAGCTCTCTTCTCTGGGATCGACCAAAGACTCCTCCCAGGCGTCATCCCAGAACGTTTTGACATCTGCGTTCGGGACCGGAGATCCCATCTACCTGCCCCAGACTCCTCCAAGTAAGTAGCTCGAGACATTTTTGTTCTCCTGTAGAGAAATCCCTCAACTCCGACAGGCACCTGAGACTCCTCCCAGGCATCTCCCACAGTCTTCTGTCCTCTGCTTTACCTACCTAAGGGGTCAGGTAGAAACCCCAGACTCCTCCAAGGAAGCTACCGTTGAGGCTTTTTTCTTTTTTGGAGGAAACACTGCCCTCCGGGATCCCCTTTGATTCCTTCCAGACGTCTCCTAGAGTCTTTTGGCCTTTTCTTATAAGGACCCGAGATCGCAGGTAGCAGCCCCAGACTTGTTTAATGAGGCTACCCTAGATGATTCTTCTCTTTTGCAGGAAGCTCTCTTCTCCGGAATCAACCCAAGACTCCTCCCAGGCGTCATCCCAGAACATTTTGACCTCTGCGTTCGGGACCGGAGATCCCAGCTACCTGCCCCAGACTCCTCCAAGTAAGTAGCTCGAGACATTTTTGTTCTCCTGTAGAGAAATCTCTCAACTCCGACAGCCACCTGAGACTCCTCCCAGGCATCTCCCACAGTCTTCTGTCCTCTGCTTTACCTACCTAAGGGGTCAGGTAGAAGCCCCAGACTCCTCTTAGGAAGCTACTGTTGAGGCTTTTTTCTGTTTTGGAGGAGCCTGTGCCCTCTGGGATCCCCTGTGATTCCTTCCAGACGTCTCCTAGAGTCTTTTGGCCTTTTCTTATAAGTACCGGAGATCTCAGGTAGCAGCCCCAGATTTGTCTAATGAGGCTACCCTAGATGATTCTTCTCTTTTGCAGGAAGCTCTCTTCTCCGGGATCGACCCAAGACTCCTCCCAGGCGTCATCCCAGAACGTTTTGACCTCTGCGTTCGAGACCGGAGATCCCAGCTACCTGCCCCAGACTCCTCCAAGTAAGTAGCTCGAGACATTTTTGTTCTCCTGTAGAGAAATCTCTCAACTCCGACAGCCACCTGAGACTCCTCCCAGGCATTTCCCACAGTCTTCTGTCTTCTGCTTTACCTACCTAAGGGGTCAGGTAGAAGCCCCAGACTCCTCCAAGGAAGCTACCGTTGAGGTTTTTTTCTTTTTTGGAGGAACCTCTGCCCTCCTGGATTCCCTGTGATTCCTTCCAGACGTCTCCTAGCGTCTTTCGGCCTTTTCTTATAAGGACCGGAGATCCCAGGTAGCAGCCCCAGACTTGTCTAATGAGACTACCCTAGATGATTCTTCTCTTTTGCAGGAAGCTCTCTTCTCTGGGATCAACCCAAGAGTCCTCCCAGGCGTCATCCCAGAATGTTTTGACCTCTGCGTTCAGGACCGGAGATCCCAGCTACCTGCCCCAGACTCCTCCAAGTAAGTAGCTCGAGACATTTTTGTTCTCCTGTAGAGAAATCTCTCAACTCCGACAGGCACCTGAGACTCCTCCCAGGCATCTCCCACAGTCTTCTGTCTTCTGCTTTACCTACCTAAGGGGTCAGGTAGAAGCCCCAGACTCCTCCAAGGAAGCTACCGTTGAGGTTTTTTTCTTTTTTGGAGGAACCTCTGACCTCCGGGATTCCCTGTGATTCCTTCCAGACGTCTCCTAGAGTCTTTTGGCCTTTTCTTATAAGGACCGGAGATCCCAGGTAGCAGCCCCAGACTTGTCTAATGAGGCTACCCTAGATGATTCTTCTCTTTTGCAGGAAGCTCTCTTCTCTGGGATCAACCCAAGAGTCCTCCCAGGCGTCATCCCAGAATGTTTTGACCTCTGCGTTCAGGACCGGAGATCCCAGCTACCTGCCCCAGACTCCTCCAAGTAAGTAGCTCGAGACATTTTTGTTCTCCTGTAGAGAAATCTCTCAACTCCGACAGCCACCTGAGACTCCTCCCAGGCATCTCCCACAGTCTTCTGTCCTCTGCTTTACCTACCTAAGGGGTCAGGTAGAAGCCCCAGACTCCTCTTAGGAAGCTACCGTTGAGGTTTTTTCTGTTTTGGCGGAGCCTGTGCCCTCTGGGATCCCCTGTGATTCCTTCCAGACGTCTCCTAGAGTCTTTTGGACTTTTCTTATAAGGACCGGAGATCGCAGGTAGCAGCCCCAGACTTGTCTAATGAGGCTACCCTAGATGATTCTTCTGTTTTGCAGGAAGCTCTCTTCTCCAGGATTGACCCAAGACTCCTCCCAGGCGTCATCCCAGAACGTTTTGACCTCTGCATTCGGGACCGGAGATCCCAGCTACCTGCCCCAGACTCCTCCAAGTAAGTAGCTCGAGACATTTTTGTTCTCCTGTAGAGAAATCTCTCAACTCCGACAGCCACCTGAGACTCCTCCCAGGCATCTCCCACAGTCTTCTGTCCTCTGCTTTACCTACCTAAGGGGTCAGGTAGAAGCCCTAGACTCCTCCAAGGAAGCTACCGTTGACGTTTTTTTCTTTTTTGGAGGAACCTCTGCCCTCCGGGATCCCCTGTGATTCCTTCCAGACGTCTCCTAGAGTCTTTTGGGCATTTCTTATAAGGACCCGAGATCGCAGGTAGCAGCCCCAGACTTGTCTAATGAGGCTACCCTAGATGATTCTTCTCTTTTGCAGGAAGCTCTCTTCTCCGGGATCGACCCAAGACTCCTCCCAGGCGTCATCCCAGAACATTTTTACCTCTGCGTTCGGGACCGGAGATCCCAGCTACCTGCCCCAGACTCCTCCAGGTAAGTAGCTCGAGACATTTTTGTTCTCCTGTAGAGAAATCTCTCAACTCCGACAGCCACCTGAGACTCCTCCCAGGCATCTCCCACAGTCTTCTGTCCTCTGCTTTACCTACCTAAGGGGTCAGGTAGAAGCCCCAGACTCCTCCAAGGAAGCTACCGTTGAGGTTTTTTTCTTTTTTTCGAGGAGCCTCTGACCTCCGGGATTCCCTGTGATTCCTTCCAGACGTCTCCTAGCGTCTTTTGGCCTTTTCTTATAAGGACCGGAGATCCCAGGTAGCAGCCCCAGACTTGTCTAATGAGGCTACCCTAGATGATTCTTCTCTTTTGCAGGAAGCTCTCTTCTCTGGGATCGACCAAAGACTCCTCCCAGGCGTCATCCCAGAACGTTTTGACATCTGCGTTCGGGACCGGAGATCCCATCTACCTGCCCCAGACTCCTCCAAGTAAGTAGCTCGAGACATTTTTGTTCTCCTGTAGAGAAATCCCTCATCTCCGACAGGCACCTGAGACTCCTCCCAGGCATCTCCCACAGTCTTCTGTCCTCTGCTTTACCTACCTAAGGGGTCAGGTAGAAACCCCAGACTCCTCCAAGGAAGCTACCGTTGAGGCTTTTTTCTTTTTTGGAGGAAACACTGCCCTCCGGGATCCCCTTTGATTCCTTCCAGACGTCTCCTAGAGTCTTTTGGCCTTTTCTTATAAGGACCCGAGATCGCAGGTAGCAGCCCCAGACTTGTTTAATGAGGCTACCCTAGATGATTCTTCTCTTTTGCAGGAAGCTCTCTTCTCCGGAATCAACCCAAGACTCCTCCCAGGCGTCATCCCAGAACATTTTGACCTCTGCGTTCGGGACCGGAGATCCCAGCTACCTGCCCCAGACTCCTCCAAGTAAGTAGCTCGAGACATTTTTGTTCTCCTGTAGAGAAATCTCTCAACTCCGACAGCCACCTGAGACTCCTCCCAGGCATCTCCCACAGTCTTCTGTCCTCTGCTTTACCTACCTAAGGGGTCAGGTAGAAGCCCCAGACTCCTCTTAGGAAGCTACTGTTGAGGCTTTTTTCTGTTTTGGAGGAGCCTGTGCCCTCTGGGATCCCCTGTGATTCCTTCCAGACGTCTCCTAGAGTCTTTTGGCCTTTTCTTATAAGTACCGGAGATCTCAGGTAGCAGCCCCAGATTTGTCTAATGAGGCTACCCTAGATGATTCTTCTCTTTTGCAGGAAGCTCTCTTCTCCGGGATCGACCCAAGACTCCTCCCAGGCGTCATCCCAGAACGTTTTGACCTCTGCGTTCGAGACCGGAGATCCCAGCTACCTGCCCCAGACTCCTCCAAGTAAGTAGCTCGAGACATTTTTGTTCTCCTGTAGAGAAATCTCTCAACTCCGACAGGCACCTGAGACTCCTCCCAGGCATCTCCCACAGTCTTCTGTCTTCTGCTTTACCTACCTAAGGGGTCAGGTAGAAGCCCCAGACTCCTCCAAGGAAGCTACCGTTGAGGTTTTTTTCTTTTTTGGAGGAACCTCTGCCCTCCTGGATTCCCTGTGATTCCTTCCAGACGTCTCCTAGCGTCTTCTGGCCTTTTCTTATAAGGACCGGAGATCCCAGGTAGCAGCCCCAGACTTGTCTAATGAGGCTACCCTAGATGATTCTTCTCTTTTGCAGGAAGCTCTCTTCTCTGGGATCGACCCAAGACTCCTCCCAGGCGTCATCCCAGAATGTTTTGACCTCTGCGTTCAGGACCGGAGATCCCAGCTACCTGCCCCAGACTCCTCCAAGTAAGTAGCTAAGACACATTTTTGTTCTCCTGTAGAGAAATCTCTCAACTCCGACAGGCACCTGAGACTCCTCCCAGGCATCTCCCACAGTCTTCTGTCCTCTGCTTTACCTACCTAAGGGGTCAGGTAGAAGCCCCAGACTCCTCTTAGGAAGCTACCGTTGAGGCTTTTTTCTTTTTTGGAGGAACCTCTGCCCTCCTGGATTCCCTGTGATTCCTTCCAGACGTCTCCTAGCGTCTTTTGGCCTTTTCTTATAAGGACCGGAGATCCCAGGTAGCAGCCCCAGACTTGTCTAATGAGGCTACCCTAGATGATTCTTCTCTTTTGCAGGAAGCTCTCTTCTCTGGGATCGACCCAAGACTCCTCCCAGGCGTCATCCCAGAATGTTTTGACCTCTGCGTTCAGGACCGGAGATCCCAGCTACCTGCCCCAGACTCCTCCAAGTAAGTAGCTCGAGACATTTTTGTTCTCCTGTAGAGAAATCTCTCAACTCCGACAGGCACCTGAGACTCCTCCCAGGCATCTCCCACAGTCTTCTGTCCTCTGCTTTACCTACCTAAGGGCTCAGGTAGAAGCCCCAGACTCCTCCAAGGAAGCTACCATTGAGGTTTTTTCTTTTTTGGAGGAGCCTGTGCCCTCTGGGATCCCCTGTGATTCCTTCCAGACGTCTCCTAGAGTCTTTTGGCCTTTTCTTATAAGGACCGGAGATCCCAGGTAGCAGCCCCAGACTTGTCTAATGAGGCTACCCTAGATGATTCTTCTCTTTTGCAGGAAGCTCTCTTCTCCGGGATCGACCCAAGACTCCTCCCAGGCGTCATCCTAGAACATTTTTACCTCTGCGTTCGGGACTGGAGATCCCAGCTACCTGCCCCAGACTCCTCCAAGTAAGTAGCTCGAGACATTTTTGTTCTCCTGTAGAGAAATCTCTCAACTCCGACAGCCACCTGAGACTCCTCCCAGGCATCTCCCACAGTCTTCTGTCCTCTGCTTTACCTACCTAAGGGGTCAGGTAGAAGCCCCAGACTCCTCCAAGGAAGCTACCGTTGAGGTTTTTTTCTTTTTTTCGAGGAGCCTCTGACCTCCGGGATTCCCTGTGATTCCTTCCAGACGTCTCCTAGCGTCTTTTGGCCTTTTCTTATAAGGACCGGAGATCCCAGGTAGCAGCCCCAGACTTGTCTAATGAGGCTACCCTAGATGATTCTTTTCTTTTGCAGGAAGTTCTCTTCTCTGGGATCGACCCAAGAGTCCTCCCAGGCGTCATCCCAGAATGTTTTGACCTCTGCGTTCAGGACCGGAGATCCCAGCTACCTGCCCCAGACTCCTCCAAGTAAGTAGCTCGAGACATTTTTGTTCTCCTGTAGAGCAATCTCTCAACTCCGACAGCCAGCTGAGACTCCTCCCAGGCATCTCCCACAGTCTTCTGTCCTCTGCTTTACCTACCTAAGGGCTCAGGTAGAAGCCCCAGACTCCTCCAAGGAAGCTACCATTGAGGTTTTTTTCTTTTTTGGAGGAACCTCTGCCCTCCGGGATTCCCTGTGATTCCTTCCAGACGTCTCCTAGAGTCTTTTGGCCTTTTCTTATAAGGACCGGAGATCCCAGGTAGCAGCCCCAGACTTGTCTAATGAGGCTACCCTAGATGATTCTTCTCTTTTGCAGGAAGCTCTCTTCTCCGGGATCGACCCAAGACTCCTCCCAGGCGTCATCCTAGAACATTTTTACCTCTGCGTTCGGGACCGGAGATCCCAGCTACCTGCCCCAGACTCCTCCAAGTAAGTTGCTCGACACATTTTTGTTCTCCTGTAGAGAAATCTCTCAACTCCGACAGGCACCTGAGACTCCTCCCAGGCATCTCCCACAGTCTTCTGTCCTCTGCTTTACCTACCTAAGGGGTCAGGTAGAAGCCCCAGACTCCTCCAAGGAAGCTACCGTTGAGGTTTTTTTCTTTTTTGGAGGAACCTCTGCCCTCCGGGATCCCCTGTGATTCCTTCCAGACGTCTCCTAGATTCTTTTGGCCTTTTCTTATAAGGACCCGAGATCGCAGGTAGCAGCCCCAGACTTGTCTAATGAGGCTACCCTAGATGATTCTTCTCTTTTGCAGGAAGCTCTCTTCTCCGGGATCGACCCAAGACTCCTCCCAGGCGTCATCCCAGAACATTTTTACCTCTGCGTTCGGGACCGGAGATCCCAGCTACCTGCCCCAGACTCCTCCAGGTAAGTAGCTCGAGACATTTTTGTTCTCCTGTAGAGAAATCTCTCAACTCCGACAGCCACCTGAGACTCCTCCCAGGCATCTCCCACAGTCTTCTGTCCTCTGCTTTACCTACCTAAGGGCTCAGGTAGAAGCCCCAGACTCCTCCAAGGAAGCTACCGTTGAGGCTTTTTTCTTTTTTTCGAGGAGCCTCTGACCTCCGGGATTCCCTGTGATTCCTTCCAGACGTCTCCTAGCGTCTTTTGGCCTTTTCTTATAAGGACCGGAGATCCCAGGTAGCAGCCCCAGACTTGTCTAATGAGGCTACCCTAGATGATTCTTCTCTTTTGCAGGAAGCTCTCTTCTCCGGGATCGACCCAAGACTCCTCCCAGGCGTCATCCCAGAACGTTTTGACCTCTGCGTTCGGGACCGGAGATCCCAGCTACCTGCCCCAGACTCCTCCAAGTAAGTAGCTAAGAGACATTTTTGTTCTCCTGTAGAGAAATCTCTCAACTCCGACAGCCACCTGAGACTCCTCCCAGGCATCTCCCACAGTCTTCTGTCCTCTGCTTTACCAACCTAAGGGGTCAGGTAGAAGCCCTAGACTCCTCCAAGGAAGCTACCGTTGAGGTTTTTTTCTTTTTTTCGAGGAGCCTCTGACCTCCGGGATTCCCTGTGATTCCTTCCAGACGTCTCCTAGCGTCTTTTGGCCTTTTCTTATAAGGACCGGAGATCCCAGGTAGCAGCCCCAGACTTGTCTAATGAGGCTACCCTAGATGATTCTTTTCTTTTGCAGGAAGTTCTCTTCTCCGGGATCGACCCAAGACTCCTCCCAGGCGTCATCCCAGAATGTTTTGACCTCTGCGTTCAGGACCGGAGATCCCAGCTACCTGCCCCAGACTCCTCCAAGTAAGTAGCTCGAGACATTTTTGTTCTCCTGTAGAGAAATCTCTCAACTCCGACAGGCACCTGAGACTCCTCCCAGGCATCTCCCACAGTCTTCTGTCCTCTGCTTTACCTACCTAAGGGGTCAGGTAGAAGCCCCAGACTCCTCCAAGGAAGCTACCGTTGAGGTTTTTTTCTTTTTTGGAGGAAACACTGCCCTCAGGGATCCCCTTTGATTCCTTCCAGACGTCTCCTAGAGTCTTTTGGGCTTTTCTTATGAGGACCGGAGATCCCAGGTAGCAGCCCCAGACTTGTCTAACGAGGCTACCCTAGATCATTCTTCTCTTTTGCAGGAAGCTCTCCTCCAGGATCGACCTGAGAGTCCTCCCAGGCATCTCCCAGAATCTTTTCGCGTCTGCTTTTCAGACCTTAGATCCTAAGAAAAGATACCTATGAAGAGGCCAAAAGGCTCTGGAGATGCCTGGGAGGAGACACAGGTGGATCCCAAAGGGGCGAGCTTGCTCCAAAAGAGAAAAATCTCAAGGGTAGTTTCCTTTTAGGAGTCTGGGGCTGCTACCTGAGATCTTGCACGAGCAGCAGGCAGTAACCTAGCCAAAACGGAGCGGAGGAGGCCTGACAAGTGGTCCTGCTCAGTGCTGCAGAGGAAGGCAAAAACTCCTGGGGCCCAGTGCCAATCTGCGCCAGGGTAAAATTCCTTCTTGACCCCAGAGCTGGCAATCGGCTATTCCCTGAGCACGTGTGAGCAAGACCTGCCTCCTGGTCCCGCAGGCCGGTCAGGCCCCCCAGAGGATGCCCAAGCCCTGTTCTCCCTGAACCTGGAGCCATCTTGGGGCTTCCAAGAGTGGCCAAGTGCCCCCGGCCTGATTGACCTTGGGGGCAAGAATCCTTCCCGCGCCTTTGGGCCACCAGCGGGTGCTCCAAAGCACTGGGAGCCCTGGCAACATCTCTGCATCCCACTTCTTACGGCTGCTGCCACTGGTTCCGCAGGGAGTGAGGACGGCGAGCTCTGCAGTGCTCCTCAAGAAGACATTCCCTTGGTCTTGCCACAGCTCTCCATGCAAACAAGCCTGATGGCCTCGGGCACCTCCAGGGCTTGGTGGTTCTTCATGTCTCTAGCAGCCTGGTCCAGCCTCTGGTCTTCCTCCCTCAGCACTGGGCAAGGAATTCCAGCGGCTCCTCACGGACTTCCTCTGGGATGTGTCTGGGCCGCCTGCCAGGCAGACTGGCAGTGGGACAGGGGAGGCTGCCCCTTTTATAGTGCCCCGGGGCATTGTGACTGCTGCGTTGCCGGGTGGTGGCATTGTGACATGGGGTGGGGGGTGAGGGGGCCCCCTGTGCGCAGCGCTGCCTGCCGCCCCTCGGCCCAGCATCCTTGGGAGGAAGGCCTTTGGGGTGCCAGCCCCGCGGGCTGTGTGGCGTTACTGAGTCCAGAAGTTTGGCAGAAAATAAACTGCCTTGCATTCCAGCTTATCCTCAGATGTCAGAGGGGCTGGGGACGGCTAGGTTTAATTTCTTTCTGAGCGATGTCCAATTCGACGCTCTAAGGGCGGTCGCGTTCAATATGCTGAGCTATCACAATGAGGGATGCCCTTAATAGCGCACTGTACTCTCGGCTTAGCTGTCTTCAATGCACGAGAATGACCAGACTTAGGGAGTTTGGTTGCACGAACGAACTATCACGACTAGATTAATGAGCAGCGCACTTTATTAAAGCAACGGTACAGGTGCTTTTGGATTGCCTGTGATAAATAGACTGTCTGCAAAGCACGTGCAGGTGGCATTACAGTCGCTTATAAGCGCATGAAATGATGAAAGAAAAGAGCTCTGAAGAATTCTAAGTTAGAATTATAATTCTAATTAGAATTCTAATTCTAATTCATTTCTGTTGTAGGTACCCGTTGCTTTGGCTCCAACCACCCCTGAGAGCGCGGCAGAGCCCCTGGTGCGCCCAGAAGAGCTGGCAAACCTGTCAGAGGAAAGATGGTAAAACGAGCTCGCTTTGGTTAAAATCAGAACCGACTCCAGTGGGTCGTGCCTTTCCCTACCTCATACCGCTGTGGGATGAAAAGGTTTGCAGGCTCTCCCCAGGACAAGGAGAAAAAGAAAAAACGAAAGAGAAAACAGGTCTGGGGAGAGAAGAGTGACAGACACGCAGAAAAGAGGAGGAGGAAGAGAGAAAACGTTTTTGGGGACGGACCGGTGAAAAGATGCAGGAAGGTCCAGCAGTTCAGGAAGCCCAGGTGTGTACCAGGCTCTGCTGCCCATCTTTCCCAACTCTCAGCGCTGCTGCAAGTCAGTCCGACCTGCTGGCAAGGGACGGTGCTGCGCGGGGCTTGGAAATAACTCCATGGCCGCTCCCCAGGGGCTCCCCATCGAGCCCTGCTGCGTGGCACAGGGGCCCTGTGCATCTGTGCATGCATGCAGGTCTCTAAGGGCATTTCCCGTGGGCATAAGGCGCCAGAGCTGTGCCCTGGTTGATGCCAGCCATAGCTCTCTCTTCTGGGCTATGAACAATTCCTCGTCAACGGTGTTCCCTAAAGAAAGGGGAAGCGAGTCATGCCTATTCCTGCCTTCATGGGTTTATCAGTGCTCTCTGACTCTGTCGTTGTAGGTGCCGTTTCCCTGTTACTGGCTGAAGCCCTGTGACTCCCAGGCCCGCCCCCCGCCGCAGTTGATGTTTGCAATAAAAGGATCTTTTCTCTCTTCTGAGTGTGTCTGCCATACGATATTCTGGAGTAGGTAGATGGGTTTTTGTGATGAGTCCTCGGGGAGGAGTCTGGGATCTTGCCTTGTCCCAGCATCCTTTCCCGCAGGCATCAGGGCTGAGTTCAGGTGCTTTAGGAGTGAAACCAAAGCACGGACTCACACAGGAGGGTGGAGGTTGGAAGGGACCTGTAGAGTTCCTCTGGTCCAACCTGCCTGCTCAAGCAGGCTCACCTAGAGCAGGTTGCCCGGGACAATGTGCCCTTGGGTTTTGAACATCGCCAAGGACGGAGACTCTGCAAACTCCCTGGGCAACCTGTGCCAGTGTTTGACCACGTTGACAGGAAAAAGTTGTTTTCTCATGTGCAGCTGGAGCATATCATGTGTTTTAATTTGTGCCTGTTGCCGCTGGTGCTCTCACTGGGCACTCTTGAGAAGAGCCTGGCTCCCTCATCTTCATTCCCTCCCAGCAGGGATAGATAGATGATAGATTGATAGATAGATAGATAGATAAGAAACCCCCCGGCTTTCTCTTCTCCCCACGGCAGTGTGCCAGCTTAAAAGCACCAGGGCAAAGTTGGCTTCCTTGAGGCTCCTTGTTTTGCAGGTGACTTGGAGACGTGGAGGTGCGTGAGGTTCCCCTGCCAAGAGAGGCAGAGGGCTGGAGGGCACAGCTGGACTCCTGCTCCTGCAACAGCAGGGACTCGCTGGCCAGAAATGGCCCCGAGGACCCCGGCAAGGGGCTGTGCTCAGTGCTGCAGAGGAAGGGGAAACTCCCCCCGGGAGCTGTGCCAATCTGCCCGGGGGAAAAAAACTCCTTCCTGAGCCCAGCCCTGGTGCCCCGAGCAGGGTCCGGGGAGCTCCTGCGGGGGAGCGCGTTTGGGGTCGGCAGCCAGGGACCTTTTCCAGCCTGTTTGGTGCAAAGGCACGGGTGGGCATGGGGCATCAGTCCCGGGAGAGCCGTGGCTGACTCCTCTTTCCCGGGAAGGGCAGGTCGCTCTCGCCGTGTCTCTGTCCTGCGCCCACCCGGGTTTCTTTGTCCTGCCAGCTGCTGCCCAGCGAGGAGGATTCGGCTGAGCTCAGCAGGGATGTCCCGGGACCCGCTGAAGGAGAGCTCCTGCTTGGTCAGCATCCTGACCGCTAGCCCCGCTCTCGGGACGGCATGTCCCGTCCCACGCGTGAAGCGGTGCCTGGGCTTGCCCTGGGAGCGGCACGACTCGGGAGCGTTCTCCGGCTGCTGCGGCTCCCGTCCGTGCGATGGACGGAGGCGGCGGTTTCCCTGGCGGCTCTCCGCTGGTCTCGGCCCGCGACCCCTCGGGCTCCCTTTGGGCAGCCCTGCCCCGCACCCTGGGGATGGAAAGCGGCGCGATCCTGCTGCAGCTGCAGCTGCTGCGGGGACAAAGCCACGGGGGAGTGAGCGAGCGAGCAGCCTCGTGGTGCTTGGTCGCCAGCTGGGCTGAAACCACCACAGTCCTTTTTTGCTGACATCATCGCAACTGGGGAGAGAAAGGGCTGAGCTACCAGGGCCACTGCCAGCAGACTGTCATTAGGCACCAGAGTCAACGTTGACTCGAGAGGCCTGGGCAGAGCCCAGACCCCCCTGAAAGCAGCTGCAAGACCTGCCACGAGGTACAGGCCAACTCCTCTGATGCTTCGGGCTCACGCTGGAACCCCAAGCGCTCCAAGCCCCAAAATGCAGCTGCCTCTGCAGCGCAGCAGCAGCAGCAGCAGGAGCCAGTGCCGAGCAGCGTGGGGAGATGGAGCAGAGAGGGGGGGCGCCCGGGCCGGGCTCGGCTCCGTTCGGCTCATCTCGTTTCTGTTCGGCTCCCTTCGGCTGAGCTCGACTCCCTTCGGCTGGGCTCGGCTCATCTCTTCGTCTGGGCTCGGCTCCTCTCGGCTGGGTTCGTCTCCTCTCGTTTGCGCTCGGCTGCCCTCGGTTCCGCTCTGGCCGCAGCCCCGGCCCGGCCCCGCCTGAGGCAAGGGCGGGCGGCGGGCGCGGCGGGGCCGGTGGCCGTGGCGGGGGCTCCTCCCCGTCCGTGGAGCGGTGGGCTGCCCGGCGGTCGCCAGCGCCGGGGCTGCCCGGGGGCCTCGCAGGCCGGCAGCGGGGCTGAGGCGGCGGCGGCGGCGGTGGCGGCATCTCCCCTCGCGGCAGGCCGGGGCGCCGGGTCCCGGCCTTCCCCCCGCAGGCCCGGCCAGCCCCGGCCCCTCCCTGCCGCCCCCGGGGCTGCGGGGGCAGCAGGGGACTGCCTGCCGCTGGTGGCTGTCCGGCGGAGGCCGGCGGGCACCGCGGAGACGTGCGGCTGTGTGTGGAGAGAAAGGAGTTTCTGCCGGCTGTCCCCGCAGGGAAGGGACCCGCAGCCGCCGGGGGTCTCCCTCCCTCCCTCCCTCCCTCCCAGCCTGGCGTGGGTGGCGGGCTGCGACACAGTCCTGCCCGGGCGTTCTTGGCAGCCCCCGGGGCAAGAGGCCCTGGAGGGAGCTTCAGGGAGGTCGGCAGTGGCGTTTCCAGAGCAGTCGCGTCCCGTTGGCTCTGCTGCTTCCTTCCCTCGGCTGGGAGAACGGAGGACGTCCTCGACAGCAGGTACCTACCTGTCGGTTGCCTGAAACCAGGAGGTTCCTAGGTTCCTAGGAGACCCTCAGTTCGGACGGGACTGGGGGGGCTGCTCTTTTCCTGCCCTCTTTCACTGACCGTGAAAGCGGTCGCTTCCGAGGGGCTACTGCGCTTGCACGGGAGTGTAATGGGAGTAATGGGAGCTGTAAAAAGCGCTCCTGTTCCAGTGCCGTGCGTGGGTTTCGTGCTTCAGTGGGAAAAGAGGCTGGTTTTACTGACGGTGTTTTGAAATGTTGTTTAAAGCGTTCAGCTGAGAAGCTCTCGAGCCTCTGTAGTGGTTTAACCCCAGCCGGCAGCTAAGCCCTGCACGGCCGCTCGCTCGCTGCCCCGCAGTGGGAGGAGGGAGAGGATCGGAAGGGTGAATCAACTCGCGTGTTGGGATAAAGATGGTTTAACAAGTAAAAGCTGTGCACGCGAGCAAAGCCAAGTCAGGAATTCAGTCACTGCTTCCCATTGTCTGGCAGGTGTTTAGTTTGCAGGAAAGCAGGGTTCCATCACGCCTAACAGTTACTTGGGCATGTCCCCCCTTCCTCCTTCTTCCCCCAGTTATATTGCTGAGCGTGACATCCTGTGGTCTGGAATATCCCTTGGGTCAGTTGGGGTCAGCTGTCCCAGTTTTGTGCCCCCCCCAGCTTCTTGTGCACCCGCAGCCGACTCCCTGGTGGGGTGGGGTGAGGGGCAGAAAAGGCCTTGATGCTGTGTAAGCACTGCTTTCAGCACAAATCCAAAACGTAGCCCCGTGCAAGCTACTGTGGGGAAAATTAACTCTCTGCCAGTCAAAACCAGCACAGCCGTGGAGCTCTGTACGCAAAGTATGTCCTTCTTTCTTGGGCTGTCTGCTGGTAGCAATGTGCCTTTTGCTGGCCTGGCAATCTGGCGCTCAAGTGTGGATGTGGAAAGAGTCTTTGGAAACTCTCAGTGGCAGCAGTTGTTTGTTGTGCTCTTGGGATTTTTTCTTTCACGAGGTTCCCCTTGCGCTGCCACTCCTCTTTCCGACGTCTTTGTGACAAACCTGTCCTGTTGTTTGGAAAGAAGAGCGTGCCTCTGCTGCAGGCAGAGGGGCTGAGCAGGCCTTTTAGGATAACTGCTGCTCTCAGTTTCTAGAAGGCACTGTAGTGTCAAGCCTGAGAAAGGAGAGTGAAGGGAGAGTGTTTTAGTCTGTGGTACTGCTGGCATGCAAGGCAGAGAAAGGAAAGCGGCCTTTGGGTGTGCAGGGGACAATGAATAGGAAGGTTGTGGGAGGTAACAGTTGTGTGGTAAGGCTGCAATGGGAAGTTTGAGTTAGCAGCCAGCAAAGTAACTAAAGCACAGGGTGCTGAGCAGCCTGGTCAGCTGGGGAAGATGTAAAACAAGTGAGGAGGATGGTCCTTTAGAAGTGAAAAAGAGACTTTCCCTGAGGGTATTGCCCTGGAGGAATCTGCTTGTGTCTGCTAGTCAGGCAGGCAGACAGAGATGATGGGCAAGTGCTTCTGTGAGTGGGCAAAACCTTGACCAGCTCAGTCGAGGAGCTCTGGAGCTTTTAGTTTGAGAGGGGACTGGGAATTGCTGGAGGCTGCGATCTGTAATAATTCCAGAAGTTTGAGGTGCTCTGAAAAAGGAGCTGGAGCTGCTTAGGTTTAAGGGTTGTATTTTTAAGCAGGTGCCTCTAGATTGGGTCCTGCTGAAGGAGTGTTCTGTAGGGCTCAAACTTGGTCTGAAACTTTATGAGTTGTTGTTGGTGTCTCAGCCTCTGATAAAAAATGAATAATGATAGTATTCATGAGTATTAATAAAAAAGCCGTGGCTCAGCATAATCTGGCTCCCTGTGTATGTTGTTGCAAGGCTGTGATCATCATCGGACAGCAGTTCAAGGTTGATGCCCTCAGAGGCTTTTGGAAAATGTTCTGAACTGTTGAGGTTAAGTCTCTTTTCAGGTGGTGGCACCCGTGCAGAAACTAGGACTGAGATCCTTTTGAGCCAGGAAAGTATCCCTGCATCAGAGGAACAGAACAGTGTCGTGGCATCCCGAAAGGGCTGTTTTCATGCCAGTGAGGTTGCAGCAGGGCTAAAATGCCATAGGCAATGACTCAAGCCTCTGCCTAGAGAGTGGTTTTATGAGTGTGAGTGAATTTGCTTTGGCAATGAGATGTGCACAGGCATTGCCAGGGCCTGGCTTTACTCTGGAAGTGACTGTTGTTAGCTGCTGCAGAATTGAAGAGACTGTGCTATGAACACCACGCCAATTAGGCTGTCTCCAGACCTGAAGCTGCATTAAATCTCGTGCCACACTAGTCTCCTTTTTCCTTTGGAGAAGTAGGCCAAGTCTTTGAAATTCTGCTGCATGACTTTATTTTGGGATGAATTGAAACGCAGTTGTTTCTTTAGCTTTGCTTATTAGCATTCTGCTGGAATAGCGTCAGATCTAGGAGGATTAACCTTCCTCCTTGTTTTGTTCTCTGTGTTGATTTTGGAGAGGAAGGTGTGTTGTCTGTCTTGTGGTGTCGTGTGGTGTTCAGAAGATGCTTGAAATGTTGCTCTTGTCTGTGACCAAGCTCTTTCCCTCAGCGTAATCCCTTTGGACAGTGCTGCCAGTAGTGTGCGTACGTTTCTGAGCAGCCTGCAGGTGTTTGATCTCCTGATGGTACAGAGAGCACTGCATTTGTTTGAGTTTGGCAGCCTGTCATCGCCCCTTGCTTTCTTCCATTCTTTCCACCCTCTTCAGCGTCCCTTCCTGAATCGTACTTTTGTGTCCCTGGTGATTCATGAAGGCTTCATGACCACAGCGTGAGTCTTGGGTGGGTGATATCTGTCCTTCTGCTGTGGCGCGCTGTGTAACTCCTTTCATTAACTTGTTCCATATTAAGCGAGGAGAGGGCCTTTCTGAAGAGGAAGGAGAGTTCTCATCTCTGACCGAGTTCTGGCTGGGGCCCCTGAATGTGGAGGATATGAGAATGGCTGCCTGCCAGACCATATACCAGAGAACACTTGCATGCCGTAATTCCTTACACTCCACCCTATTTCCTTATTTCCAAGTGACACTTGTGCGACATTTGTTTACTTCTGAATGGGTTCAGCTTTCCTTTGAGACTTTCTCTCCCTGTGCATTTTATTGTTGGCCGATACCTGGCAGTGAACAACTTTGAGAAGCTGGCTTACAAAAGATGTAGTTAATAGTTGGGAAGCTGTGGAAGCCAGGGGACATTCTTTTAATGACGCCATTACTTTGTGGCCAAGCTTGGTGACAGCTGATGAGTTCTGTTGTTGTCATCTTCTTCCTGAGACAGAAGAAAGCCCCTGCCGTTCCTGAGGAAATGAGACCAATATACTGCCTGTTTAAAAATGCTCCTGTTAGTTAAGTTGAAACAAATCTTCAGAGTACAGTAGTAGCATTGCAAATATTATTGAAGAAAATGTGCTGATCGTAACTGATACAGAAAATTATTGGTTAATTTCTTTTTCTTTTTCAATTTTGAAAATACTGAAAGGTATTCCTAGAAAAAGTTTCCCGTTTATAAAGCAGGAGTTTGTTGGGGCTGAATTACAGTTCCTTTGTAACTGAATTGGGTCAATATTCCGAAAAAGGGGAATATGTTTATTTTTGAAACAGGTCAATACTTGCATGTGTTGTGCTGGCAAGGAGGAGGCTTCTTAAATGTAGAACTTGTTAAATTTAAAAGCACACCTCCACTCTCCATAGTATAGTATTGCTTCTATGTTAATTCAGGGTTAAGATATTCGTTCACTTCAGTTTCTGTGAATCTGTTAGGGCAGCGTGCTCTAAGGTGATGGGAGGGAGCAGGGGGAAGAAGGGGAGGAGGAAAAGCAAAATATCTGCAACCTGCTCTTCCATGACTCCTGCAAACTGTAATGTTATTTTTTTTTGTTATTTTTTCCCCTACCTTCTGCGCATTATGTGCTCGAGCAGAAAGTAGATTCAAGTGAGGAACTTCCTTTTGAGGACTAAAGGATGCCTCAGTGCCTTGTTGCCATTGTAGCTGTGAGTGTAGCTGTAGTGGCAGACATGTGTTTTCTTATTTTTAATATTATTTTTAGGTTTTGACTTAAACCAACCCTTGTCGGCCTAGTTAAGCTTTTTTTATTGTCTGACCCCAGATCTCACAGGGACAAACACAGCAGCAGTATCTAAGCAAGGGATCAGGCTGCATGTGCTCAGATGGGTGGTGGGATGTGGTTAAGCAGCCTTAACGTTGTGCATGTCTGCAACTCTTGCATCTCACGTTACGGCCCTGTTTGCCATGCCCCTCTCACCTCTGGTTTCTCGCCCCAGGTACGGTCCACAGTGAGCGACTTTGCTGCTTTCCTCACCATCGTCATCATGGTGCTCCTTGACTTTGTGGTTGGGATCCCATCGCCGAAGCTCCAGGTCCCCCATGCGTTCAAGGTAACGGGGTGTTTTGGCACGTGGGGGTGCCACAAGGTGATGCTGGGGCAGGGCAGGGCTGAGTCTGGAGGAGATGCTGGTGGTGTGACCATCTCCTCTTCCACCTCCAAGTGCCTTGCTTCCTCCTGGAAATGAGAAGATGGCCCCAAAACTAGATACCTACAGGGGAACTATCTAGAGCTGCTTGCTAGGAGGAGACTGGCACTGCTGAAGCCCATGGGAGAGGGGGACATGAAGCCAGGGCTGGGAGGTGCTCTGACACAAGGAGGGAGGGGAAAATGAAAGCCAGTGGAGTGCCTGGGCTGGGAGACGATGCTGATGTGTGGGCTTTGTTGCAGCCTACCAGAGACGACCGCGGGTGGTTCATCAACCCCATAGGACCCAACCCTTGGTGGACGGTGTTGGCTGCGCTCGTCCCAGCTCTGCTCTGCACCATCTTGATATTCATGGACCATCAGATCAGTGCCGTTATTGTGAACAGGAAGGAGCACAAGCTGAAGGTAAGGGCCTGTGAGAGATGACTCCAGCCCGTTCTGGGCTGCAGGTCTGGGGAGAAGCTCTTATTCCCGATGCTTTCTGAAGGCATTGGTTTGGGACAAGGTCAGGCTGCGTGGCAGGATGCTCTCCTGGATTAACGATGATGCAGGGAGCAAGTGACAGGGCAGTATAGATGAGCAACCTTTTGGAGGAGCAAATTAATCTTGGAGCAATAGAGAAGTGCGTTTTTGTTTTAAAATGGCAGCAGCAGCAGGTGCGGGGAATGAATTGTTTTGATGCGCTGCCAGGGATAACTCAGAGTCACACCTTCCTCGCAAGTGGTAGAATTTTCTTTGTAAGTGGAAAAAATGGTTTGGTGCTTTTGGGTTGTGGGTTGGTTTTTTTTTTGGAGAAGTATGTATCGCACAAGCTCTGCGTATCCCTTGTGTCTGAACTCCTGCCAGATTTTCATGCCAGGTGCTTGTGCAAAGCCTGCATACACCCTTGCTTGTTTCCATTTCTTGTTTTGAATTCTGAAGAAGTTGACTTGTGCTCGAGCAGGGTTTGAGTCTGACTTGCGACGTTATCCTTGCTCTTGTGCTATGGGATGCTCTGTTTCTTGTTTTCCTGCCTGCAGAAAGGATGCGGGTACCACCTGGACCTTTTTGTGGTGGCCGTGATGCTCGGGGTGTGCTCTGTGATGGGGCTGCCCTGGTTTGTGGCTGCGACCGTCCTGTCCATCACCCACGTGAATAGCCTCAAAGTAGAGTCTGACCGCTCAGCTCCAGGAGAACAACCCAAGTTTCTGGGGATACGAGAGCAGAGAGTCACTGGCTTGCTGATCTTTGTGTTCATGGGCTGCTCCGTCTTCTTCACTTCTGTGTTAAAGGTGAGAGGAAAATGCAAACCACCCAACAACCGCGAGCTTGTTGGAGGTTACAGAAAAACAGTCCCTTCTCTGCAGGCCTGAGTAGTTAGTTGTGGAGCGGAGGAGGAGGAGGTGATCCCAACCCTTGGGGCTTGACCCACGGTGGGAACCAGCCTCGGTTAGGCTTTGCAGCCCTTCAGGCCCCCGTTTGGTGTGCTCGAGATGAGCGAGCAATGCAACTGCTTGAATTTTTGGGTGTCTTTCAGGCCCGCCCATGTTTATGGGTTACAGTTGAGCATATTCAGACCAGCACATCTGCTGTCTTTCAAACAGGCAGCCCTTTAGTGGCTGCAATTTGCTCCCCAAATGCCCCGGAGCAGCCGTTCCCAGGAGCTAAACACACTGAGGTCATCCCCGTGGGCTTCCTTGCACGTTCCTCCCACAAAGTAATCTCGTCTCTAGGCTAAAAGGAGGCCTGTGGCCTTTGCCTGTTGCCCCAAGAATAGGCAGAAGTGTTTCTTCTACCGCCAGAGAATGCGGCATAGGGTAGCACGGGTGAAATCACCTATTTTCCTCCAACCTTTCTGGAAAATAGGATTATTCTGAGGAGAGGTAACTCCCAAGTTCAGCCTAAAGCAGAGCCTTAGCTCACTCGTGCGCACAAAATGGCAAAACAATGGTTAAAATCTGACCCATCTCTAAGCCTGAATGGAAAAAGCTTCAAGCAATTTTAGGCAGTGCCTGTGGAAGAGGGTGGTAATACTGAAAATGCAATACAGAAAAAGAAACGATTGCATTCTTTCTTTTTTTTTTTCTTTCCCCCCCCAGTTTATACCAATGCCTGTGCTTTATGGCGTCTTTCTCTACATGGGTGTGTCGTCGCTCAGAGGAATTCAGGTACGGACTCTTTTACAGCGTGCAGCATGTCGGCTCCCTGGTATTTTGTCTCCGTAGCAGCAGGGAAAAAAGCAGTGGCATGGGAAAAACTTCTCGCAGAGCAAGCAATGAAACTCTTTTGTGTAAGAAAGAGATTGGTGGAGGCACAGGAGGTATAGAGGGCTGGGAGGACCAGGCAAGTTCAGCGCTCTCTGTTGCAGGGTTTAGGGCAGGTCAGTGTTTGGTTACGTGAAAAGCGGGGGAATTTGGTGCAAAGGGAAGGCAGTTTCTACCACTGGTGGAAATCCTTGCGGGGGGATTCAGTGGGCTGAGAAATGCTAATAATGGAATGGCATGAAATAGTTGCCGTTTGGTGGGCAGCTCTCAGGGGCAAGCCGGTTGCTAGATGGAGCGAAGGGAAAATGGGTGCTGCTCCCAGGAGGAATGCGGTGGGATCCAGGATTTCTGACGGCAAGCGAGATGCTGCAAAGTGCCTCCACGTCTCGAGAGGGCCAGCAACTTGCCGCAGTCCCAAGGTGGCAACCTTTCCCTTTTATTTCGCAGTTCTTTGATCGCTTGAAGCTGTTTTGGATGCCGGCGAAACACCAGCCGGATTTCATCTAACTGCGGCACGTGCCCTTGCGAAAGGTGCATTTCTTCACGGCGATCCAGCTGACCTGCCTCGTCCTGCTCTGGACCATCAAGGTGTCCCGTGCCGCCATCATCTTTCCCATGATGGTAAGAGCTGCCACCGCTCGGCAGCGGGGTGTTTGCAGCGTTGGAGTGAGAGGTGGCATCGTCTCTGAGCTCACTGCATCTTCCCTCTTATTCGTGAAGGTTTTGGCTCTCGTCTTTGTCCGGAAAGCGATGGATTTCTGCTTCTCAAAGCGAGAGCTCAGCTCTCTGGATGACCTTATGCCAGAAAGGAAGAAGAAGTTGGACGATGCCAGAAATGAAGCTGGAGAAGAAGACGAGGTAAGGCTTGCTGTGTCCTCGGGGCTGGACATCTCCGTGTGTCTGTGAGATTGCCTGTTTCTCTTACAGCTTGTCTGGAAACGTTGGGGGAAGATCAGCACTCAATCGAAATAGATCCCAATAGCCTGTAACTTTTGTAACCTTTGTTTCCTCAAGTAGCAGTGAGCTGAGCGCTTGAATACAGGTGTAATTTTTAAAACGAGTCGTTTTTCACAAAGGTCATTATCATTATGATGATTATTATTAGATGCTGCTGCTGCTGCTGCTGGCAAGACTTGCTCATAATCGTGTTTTGAACACACAATCCCCCTGCCCCGAAATCTTTGGAGTGAACGGTTTCTCCCCTGCTGCACTAATACCTATAGCTGCCAAGGGGCAGAAGGGGAGGGCAGACTGCTAAGTTTGTGCTGGGCATTCAGCTTATCTCCACTTTGATCAAAGACAGAGAACGTGATTTGTCCCTTTTTTACATCAGGAGTCCAGGAGCGTGATGGAAGCTGCTGCTGCTGCAAGTTCAGTTCAGCTGAACGTGGGGAAGACCAGTGACGTGGATATCCCAAAACAAAGCAGTGACAGGTAAAGCCCCACCAAGCGCCAGGAACCCCGGCAAGATTAGCTTGAAGGTGTTTGGCAGAGTTTTCTCCACTTGCCTCTTTGTGGGGCATCCCACAGAAACCAGCAGGCAGCTTGGTGGGAAAATCAAATTTGGGGGCAGGGCTGCAGGAGGCAATTGCAGGGCTCTGACCCCAAGCAGAGTGGCTGCAGCACTCGCGTTTGACCCCCAAACCTTGCCTCATCAGTGCCTTTACGGTAGCTGGAGATCCTCATACTTACACATGAGGAGTTGCAGGCGTGATCTGTACCAGCAGTGGCTTAGGAACCCGGACCGGGGCTAAGCCCCAGCAAGAGCCTTTGCACAGAGCTGTTGCTCTGCAGCTCCCCGGCTTGCCTCCCAAAACTCCTCATCCAGCAAAACCTCCCACGCTTATGCAGAGCTTTGATTCTCAGGGCTCCGCTGTTCCTCTTGCTGATGCTAATGCCCTTGGTGGCATCAGTTCCCATAATCACGGATTGCTATGTAAAATATTTATTGCAGGACTGATCCTTCTGAGATTGTTATCCTGGATGAAATGTCACAAATGACCGTATGGAAGGCTCTCACTTTGAAGACAGAAACCCTTTGAATCCAGGGAGGAAAAAGGTAAAGGATTGCACGTGAACGTGACCGTGCTCCTCTGCAAGCGACGGCGCACGCCTACACTTTTCCCACGCTTTGGCCGGCAAGGCTGAGCAAATGGCCTGTCCCTGGGAACAGGCAGTGAGGACTGTGGCATGCAAACCAGCTCCTCTCTGCTGTGGTGGTGCCCCGAACAGGGCTGAATCAGCAGCAGCTGGCAGGTCTTCCACTGATGATGCTCTCCCTCTTTTTCTCTTCCCTTCGCCTTTCCCCACTCCCGCTTTTCACGTTTAGGAATCTTGACTTTGAAGGAGAGGAGTGAGAGCGTGACTCGGGGATGTGCCAACGCAGACAGAGGGAGAAGGCGCTTTGTTTCAGTTGGAGGATTCCCATTAAAGCCATGCAGATGTTTTCAGTTATCCTTGGTGTGCTTCAGGCATTCAGTATCTCTAGACCAGCAAGCTGAGGGGAACGTCACAGTCAAGGGGAGTTTGGTGGTGTACAGTCTGTGTGCGTACGTGCGTGTGGGGGTGTGGGTTTGTAGTGGTAGAGGGACTGCTACTGCTTTATCATTCAGTGCTCTTCTTTTAATACCTAATTCCTCCTCTTTGTTTTCCTTCTCTTTTTTCCAAATGTAAACTGGGAATGTCCAAAATAATTTTCTGTTATATTTGATGCATTCTCCACTTTCTTCTTGATCACGACTGGGTTTTTAGTCTGGTTTGGAGTTCTGGCTTTAATTCACTCTTATGTCTCTTACTGGTACGAGAGGGATGCCCTCTGCAGCAGGGCAGCATAGAGAGCGTCCGAGCAGTTGGCCTAAGGTGAAAGAAAAGCATTTGCTCCCTGCGCTCCAGTTTTACCTTTCTTGGTTGGTTTGGCAAGTATCACAATAATGTGTGATGAACTGACTGTAAACCCCATTAACCGTCTTCCCGTGCCACTGGGGGGGGTTGGTAGGGAATCCGGGAGTGAAGTTGTGCCGGGAAGAAGGGAGGGGTGGAGGGAAGGTGCTCTGAGATTTGGTTGTATTTCTCATTACCCTGCTCTGGTTGATTTGTAATAAATTGAGTTAATTTTCCCCAAGCGGAGTCTCTTTTGCCTGTGACGGTAATTGGTGAGTGATCTCTCCTGTCCTTATCTCGACCCACAAGCTCTTTGTTATATTTTCTCTCCCCTGTCCAGCTGAGGAGGGGGAGTGATAGAACGGCTTTGGTGGGCACCTGGCATCCAGCCAGGGTCAACCCACCACAGGGGGAAATGATGTACTTAAGAAATGATGTACTTAAGCCACACGAAAAAGGCCACAAAGCTCTTGTGAAACAAGATCCCCTTTGTATGATCAACGCATGCCTTGCTAACAACTGTGCCCCTGAAGAAGAACTAAAAAACTGAGAAGAAGGGAACATCCTACTCCAGGAGGCACCAAAAAGTTGAATAATTGCTAATAGGCATGAAGTCAGAAGCATCTTTGAATACTGGAGGAAAGGTGAAGAAAGGTGGCAGGGGGAGATCATGACCACCAACTCAATTCCACACCAAAAAGACTTACCCCCCCACTCTCCTTGAGCATGTGCTGTAGAAGAAAAGAACACTGGACCTTTAATTCCAAGCAGGGAAACTGTAGCCCAATAGAAACTGTGCAAGATAAGCTACTCCCGGCAATAGTTTTGGGAAGAACTTTGGAAATCGAATATGTATAACTGAACTGTATAAATTGCTTGCCCCTTTAGGCATGAGGGGTGCTAGTGTTGCGGATTACCACCTAGCCCCCATCTTTGCGTAAACATGAACCGGAATAAAATACCTCTGCTCTGCTGTGTTTATATTGGCATTTTGCACGCCGGGTAAACGACCCCACTTTTGGGACAACAGTGGGGCAGGCAAAGCACCGCATCCCGCAGGCCGAGGGGCTCAGGCACCCACGCCGCTGCCGGAGGACTGCCGGCAAGAGGTTTGGCATCTGGCGAGGGGCTGCTGGGCCAGGGTGCCCAGGCACCCACCCCACTCCCCCAGCCGCAGCCACGAGTGCTCTCAGTGCTGGGGCAGAGGCCGTAGCAGCTGCCTGTGCCCAAGCCTGTCCCGAGCGGAGGGAAGACTTTGCTGGCGAGGAGCAATCCAGTGAAGGCATTGCTGAAATTGCTGGGCTTGAAGTTGCTGCCGGGCCAGGAGGGGGCCGAGGGGTCCTTGTGCAGCACGTCCTGCTCCAGGGGCAGCAGCTCTCAGGCCAGCAGCAGTCTGCTGGGGGGGACGCTCAGCAGGGACTCGGGGATGGGGACCCATGATACCGAAAAGCCGGTCGAAGAAACTCTCTAAGACTCATTTTGGAGTTTTAGAAAGTAGGCATTCCTACCCCTACTTCCCACCCCGGCTGGCCAACGCAACGCGCTGCCTACCTTCTTGAAGAACAGCAGTGGTCTGATGCTGACGAAGCCCATCTTGTTCTTCTGGACATGTTTCAGGAGGAAAGCATCCTTGGCCAGGTTCTCGTCAGAGAGGTGGAATTCCACCTGGGACACAACCCTCCTGGCCAGCGGCCGGTCAGGGACGGAGTAGCTGCAGTCCAAGAGATCACCCCCCAGAACATCGCTCACATCGCAGAAGCTCCCGGCAAAGCAGCAGGGACACGGGTGTGACTTGGTGGCCTTTGGGATGTGCAGCACTGCCCAGTCCCAGCCACAGCGGTGCAGATGGCAGAGTCTTGAGGAGCAGGGTGGCTCAGCTGCGCTCTGAAATGAAACGGAGTTTTACGCTTTTAGAAGCGCGCTTGCCTTCACGCCCCCAGCATCGGTCCCTGCCACAAGTTACGCAGCAGATGGCCTTGCACAATCTTGCAGCCAGAGGTGCCTCACGAACAGAGCGCAATCTCTTTGATTACCAGGATACAGGCCAGGAGAGATCTTTGGCCTCCGGTTCACGGCAGTTGTCCCGACTCCCCCAGGCCACACACTGTTCACACAGCGGGAGCGAGAGGCCTGTGTCCTTGGTACCCTTGGGGTGTCCTTGCTAGCGCCGAATCCTCCAAGCACGAGGAGGGGATGTACTAACCCCATCCCTGGGATCCCGTAGAGCGCAAACAGCCCCAGCACCCCGACACCGGACGTTGGGCAGAATCCAGTCCTTTTCTGGGAGCACGCGGCGGCGGGTACCGTCTCCTCCGGGGTGTCACGCACCCAGGGAAAGGGCCGCCCCCTCCCAGGGGGATCCAGAGCTGCTGCTTTTCCCAGCAGGAGACTGAAAGACCTGACAGCACTACTGGAGCGAGGGCTGGGGGAAAGCATGCCACCGAGCGACACCGCGTGACCTTCCTTCGTGCCCTCGAGGTCCTTTTTCCTATTTCTGCCTCGCTCCGGTCAACGCAGCGAACAGAAGCGTGGGCAACCATCACAAACGCATTTGCCATCTGGCGCAAGGAGGCTGCGGCTGCAGCTTGGTCCCCGCTTGGCTCAGCTGAATCAACTTGTTGTTCTTCCCCCACCGGAAAAATACTGTTGAAAGCCAAGAGCATTTGCACCCGCAGACCCCGAGAGCCGCCTGTAGGCCCCGGGGCCACCCCAGCCTCCCTTAACCCTTTCCCTCCCCAGGAGGAGCTGGGGAGGCTCTTGGGGGTGGGGCGGAACACAGGGAGCCCCCACATTCCTTCCGGGGAGACGCCAAAGAGTCCTTGGCAGCCAACAGCCAGAAGGGACCATGGCGCGGCCACCAACGCAGCTCCCACTGCCTGGGCCATGGGGCCCCCCGGCGCCCCAGCTTTTCCAGCCATTCGTGCTCCCCAAAACCTTCTACCCTCGAGGTAGGGACCGACCCCAACCCCTGCAGCCCAGGGACGCTCTTGGGGGGCAAGAGCAGAGGTGACCGCCGGCCATCGCTCCTGTCTCATTCTCTTAGGCTCAGCCAACCCGTGCCGCCTGCCCACGCGGGAGCAGCCCTTCCCTGCAGCCTGGGCCCCCCGGGCCCCCCAGGCACCACCAGCAGGTATGGCACCCCAGTCTGCTCTGGCACCTTCGCCATCCCCATCACACCCGTTCCCCCGGCACTTTTCGCATGGGGGTTCAGCAAGCCCCGGTGAGCATCCTTGCCCTCGCCCGGGCGGCGCGTGCCCAGTAAAGCCCATCTGCAGAGAATTCCCCAAATATTTGGGGCCACCTCTCCCCTTTCACCTCCTAGATGCCAGTCTCCTCCCCGATTTGCAACCCTGTCCCACCGGCACAGCGGCTCACCCCGTGGGGATCACCCCGGCCACAAGCTCCCCACACCCCTGGCCCAGAGCTGGGGGATGTCGGCCATCAGGGCCGGCTCAGCGGGTGCCCCTGGACAGCCACCCCGGCCCAGCACGGTTCCCCCTCACCCACACAGGTCTGCAGAGGGCTCCATGTGGCTGCCTCTTCGACCCCCGAGTCTTCCGCATCCAGTGGACAACCACCGACCTGCCTCCACCGGCCAGCGCCACGCTCGGCCAAGGCGCCACTTCTCTGCCAGGTGCTGCCCTGTGGGGTCCCGGGGGCTGCGGGGCCCCCCAGGGCCAACCATGATACCTCACACACTACAAAAATCAGAGGAGTGGGGTGACCCCAGACCCTCTGGAACTGCCAGTGTCCATCCCTGGCTACCAGCACAGCGAGGGGCAGCTGGCACAGATCAACATCCCCAGCACGGCCACCCCTGTGGGGGCACCCCTGGGCAGCGATGTCCACACCAGCCCCTGCGCTGCCACCAACAACGAAGCCCTTGGGGACACTGCAGGCGACCTTGCAGTGTCCGAGGAGATGGTCCTGGAAGAGGCCCTAAGGCTCTTCGGTTGCTCCCTGGATGGAGTGGGGGTCAGCCAGGATGCTCCCAGCAGGAGCTCCGTGCCCGAGGACGCTGGTGGCACCAGCGCAGACACCCCAGACCGTGACTTCAGCTCGCTCTTGCTGCCTGAGGAGATGCTCACCCCCGACTACTGCATCCCCAAGCTCAGCGACGCCATGCTGAGCCTCAAAATAGTCAACGGCGGCGGGATGGAGCCCCAGGAGCCGTGGCAGGATGCGGGGATGGACCTGCCACCGTCCCCACCTGCCACGGCCGGCAAGCGGAGGAAGAGGCAGGCGCAGAGCTCCTTGCCAATGGCACCCAGCAAGCGCAGGGCTCTGGCAGCCAACGTGAGGGTGTGAGGGGGGGGTGGGGATTAGACAGGGGTGAGAGGGATGGAGATGGGGGGAGTGGGGGGGGTGGGAGAGGAGGGGTGGGGTATATGGCAGGGGGGGTGGGCGGGGGTGGCTAGGGAGGGGTTAGACCAGCTTGGATGGGACCTTTTCTCTTGTCTTTTCAATTAAAAGCTGTTTCTCTAGAACCGCTCGGTGCCTATGTGGGAGGGGGAGGGAGCACAGGGGGCACCAAGAAACAGCCCCCAAGAGGTGCAAAAGCCGCACTGAGCCCCAAATCCGAGCCAGCAAGCCACGAGGGGAACCCAGCCACCCCCAGGGCCCAGTCACCACCAGCGGGGCAGGCGATGGTGGGGGGGGGACGGGAACGGGAACAACTCCCCTCTCCCCTTCCCCAGGGGAAGCAGCCCTTTGGTGGGGAAGCCAGGACAGACAGGTCCCTGCAGGACTCACGGACACGGCCCCACGCAGAAAGCAGCACAGAGCCCCTGCGACAACGACAGACCTTGGGGGCCGGGGGGGACACGGGCACACACGACAACAAGGGCTGCAAGGCCTTCGTCTTGAACACCACCAGCGTCCCCTCCAGCGGGGACAGGGCTCGGTGCACAGCCCTTCAAAGCCTCAAGACCATCACGGCCTTCCTCGGGTCCCACTGACCTCAGCCCCCAAGAGCCCAGCTTTGCCTCACTGACACAGCAAAATAATGCCAAATCACCCTAAGAATGGCGAGGGAGGGAGATGCAGGCCAGGCAGGGACCCTCCTCCACTTGTCTGGCTGCGCCTTGGGCAGCCGCAAGACCAGGAAGGGGGGAGAAAAAATCAGAAGGAAAAAAAAAAATAAATCACTGCACCAGCCAGAAAGTGCCTGGAAACTTCATCCCTCTTCATTGCCCATTTCCCATGCGAGCTCCACAACCTGGGAGCAACGCAGCCAATAGAACCTTGGAGAAGCAGACTCACAGCCTGCTGCAGCTGGCCCTGCTCGAGCAGCCAAGGTGGGCTGGATGATCTCTAGAGGTCTTTTTCAGCATCCATTCTGTGCTGCTGTGACTCTGTCTCTATCATGGTTTAAGCTACAAAAATGAGAGCTATAAAAATGGAACGCTGTGTTAAGAGCACAAGGCTCTGCTAGCAACGACCTTGCTGTGGCTCCTTGCTGTGCTGAGCCCAACCGCGTTTTTAAGAGTAGATTCTTAGTGTGAGCAAAAGTGTGATTATTTTATTTTGTAATTTATGTAAATAAAGTGGGTTTGGTTTGTTTTTTTTTTTAAATAAGACTCTTCCAGAGCTCAGGTCAGGCTGAACCTGAGGGAAAGGGGCAGAGCCTCGCAGAGGGCAGAGCCACATCATGATAGGGGGGCCAGCAGGATCAGGGGGCCATGCGACACCCCCTGCTCACGTCCTGCCGGCTCCAGGAAGATGGTTGCACAAAGGACTCGGGGCGCAGCTCCAGGGACAGGGGTTTGGTGACCTGGCTCCAGCGCCTCTGGGGCCAGGGGCTAGGAGCTGTCGGGGGCTTCAGGGCTGTCAGGGGCTTCGGGACTGGGGGCTGCAGCCCTCTGCTTCAGAGGGACGATGCAGATGCTGTTCTTGGCCTCTTTGACTCTCCACCACGAGCCAAGCCTGCAGATGAGAGAGATGGGGGCTACCCTCCGCCAAGCCCTTGGAGGAGCAGGGGGGGGCTGTGCCCCTGGGCAGCACCAGGGAGGGGGGACAGTACCGGTGCTGCTGTCCAAGGCCAGCCACCAGGAAGTCACCGGCTGCAGAGAACTTGAGGCTGTTAACAAAACCCACCTGGAGGGGACAGGGCAGGGTGAGGGGCTCTGGCAGCCTCCTCCTGCCGCCCAGGGAGGGGAGCCCCCGCCCAGAGATGCCCCAAGCCCAGCTCCAATCCCCCACCTCCCCATCCATACCAACGGGATGTCCCAGAGGGGCTCCAGCTTCCGAAATCCCTCACCGCACTTCCAGAGCTTCACGCTGGCGCTGTGGGAGCCTGGGGCAGAGAGAGAAGACTGCCGTGCACTCCCACCCAGGTAAGGGAGCAGGACGCCCCCCTCTCCACACCCCCACTCCAAAGCAGCTGCCACACACCTGTAGCCAGGAGGTCCCTGTTGCGCAGGGCGGCCACTGCTGAGATCCAGTATGGCTGCTGCAGGCCCTGGGCATCCTGCATGCCATGTGCCTGCCGGGCCAGTGCCAGCGGCTTCTTTTTCGTTAGCCCCCACAGGGCTAGGGACCTGCCAGGGAGGGAAGGGGCGAGGGGGCCGAGGGGGGCACCGCCTGCGCACCCCAGGCACCACCCCGGCCCTGTGCTCACCCGTCATCGGCGCCTGACACCATGTGCTCCTCACTGATGAGCTGGATACAATCGATGGAGCCCCTGTGAAGAGAAGGGGCAACTGCCATCAGTTATGAGCATGCTTTGGGATCCTATTTAGGAGACAAGGGCTCACCGGGGCATCAGCATCCCCACAGTGCCGGCAGGCTCCTAGTGATGCTTGGCACCTGCACACCGCTGCCCCAGCCTGACCCCCCTGCCTGCAGCCCCCTCTCCCGCCCCAGACCTACTGGTGCCCGTAAAACACAAGCTGCGACTCCTCCGGGATCTTCCAGAGCCGCACGGTACCGTCCCGGCCCCCTGCCGTCACACAGCACTCCCGGCTCAGGCTGTCCAGCCCCGTGATGACATCCTGGTGCCCGAACCTGGAGAAGGAGATGGCAAAGTGCTGTGGCAAGCAGGGCCCTCTGCTACCACAACTCCCCCGGGCCTGCTGGCTCTTGTGACTTCTGACATCCCCAGGCAGGAGTGGCTGCGCAGCTGGCGGTGCGGGCAGGAGGCAGAGCTGCCCTTCCTGCTGGGGACGTGGAGGGGAGGATGCTGCTGGAGTCAGAGCATTGGTGGCTTTGTAGCTCCCGAGCTCGGCCACGTCAGCCCAAAGCAGCACAGGATCCTTGGACGGTGGGAGGCAGAAAAAGGGATTCGCCCCGGCGTGGCCCCGCAGAGGGGAGGGAAGGCTTCAGTTTCAACTTTGGCTTCAGCTTTGGCGTGGCCTTCTCCTTCCCTCTGTTTCAACAGCCCAGCAGAGCAGCTGGTGCTTTGTGGCAAAGATGAAGCGCGTGGACAGGCGTTGTCCTAGACCACTGGAAAGAGTGGCTGTCCTGCCACTCTCCGGAGGCTGCCGTGTCCTCCTCCAGCTGAGGTGTCTCCTTTCCTGTTAGACCTCAGGAAGAGGAGATACCCCAGCCTGCAGAGCATCCTAGGGCTGGGGCTCCAGCGTTGTCTCTGCCTGAGCAGAGTCCTCGCTGGGGACTGAGTGTGACCTCATCCGTGCCCTCGTCATCTGTAAACTCAGCCGTGGTAGGTTAAACCTCGACTTCAGCCTTCCTCGTCCCAGGATGAGGAGTGTCTGAGTTGCCAGGGAGGAGACCAAGGGGCTGGTGTCTTTGCTTGGGCCTTGAAGGACTGTGGGGACAAAGCAGCAGAGGTGAGGTGACAGCCCCATATCCCTTCCAGGCAGGGCACATTGCACCTCACGATTCCCAGGGCCAGGAGGGAACCAGGGGGCAGATGGCTCAGCTGGAAGCTGCTGGTTAGGAATACGCCCCTCCCGAAACACCCCTCTTCCCACAGATGTGCTGGGAGCAGAGCCCCCCTTGCCCAGGCTGGGGGGGGAGCTCCATGCCAAGGTCCTTCCTCCTCCCCGCTGCCTTCACTCACTCTCTCTGATGTACTTGTGCTCGTTCTTGTGCTCATCCACATCCCGTCCAAGGAGTCCTGGGGGGACACAGCATGCCAGGGACCCACTGGCCATCAGGGACCCACCAGCCAGCCTGTCTGGCCACACAGTTCCCTGGGGAGGGCTGACCCCAGGGTGCAGCATCGGGGAGGGGATGGATGAGCCTCCTGCCAGCCCTACCTGTGCAGGCAGGAGTGGGAGAGAGTGAAGGGGTGCCCCACAGGTCCTGCACTGGGACACAGGGACCCTGGGAGAGAAAGGGACCCTGGGGCTAGGGGCTCACCGATGAACCTGACAGCCTCCAGCCGCAGGGACTCCTGCGGGCTCCGCAGGTAGGTCTGGCTCTTCCACAGGTAGTACGTGGCCCTGCTCCTCTTCCTGGCCAGCTGGAGAGAAGGGTGCAGAGTTGGCACAGAGATGGCCCCCCCGTTGGGCCATCCCTCCACCAAGGACCACCCTTCTTCTCCCCAGCAGGACATTCCCAGCTCTCCGCTCTCCGCATTGGGGTTCGGAGGGAGCAGAGGGCTCCCAGGCAATGCTAGGGTGCCATCCTGGTGGCGGGGTCCCCTTTGGGACCCCGGAGGTGAGGACAGCCTGGAGCAGAGCCTGTTCCAGGAGGGTGCATGCAGCTGTGGGGACACTGCCCTTGGTCCCCTCTGCTGGGCACGGGCAGGGCTTACCCAGGGCAGATCCCAGGGGTGTTTGGGCTATGCTTACCAAGCACTCGCAGATCCTCCATGCCTGCGCCGTCTCGGCCAGTCGCACCAGCTGCCTCCACTTCAGGAACTGGCCAGCGCTGCGGAGGGCTTCCTGGGAGGCCTGGTGAGCAGCACAGATGCTACCACCACCATGGGGGGCACAGGACCCTGTGTCCTCCCTCCTGGTGGGGCTCAGAGCCTGTCCTGGCCCATGCAGGGAAGACGCACCAGCTGGGGACTGATGCTGCCAGCAGGTTCAGCACCCCAGGGGAAGAGGAGGGCAGCCACCCTCTCTGGCTGGAAGCCTGTCGGGGCTTCAGCGTTTCAGCTTTGGTGGCCCCAGGCTGCTGCGGAGCCGTAGTCCAGTCTCTGGGGCTGCAGGGACCCATGCCAGGGGCTGTGTGGAGGGAGCCGGGTGGGAAAGGGACCCACCTCCCCATCCACCAGGCAGCAGGAGGAAAAAGGCAGCAGTGGGCAGGGAGGGGGGCTCTGCCTGTTCCTAGGGACTCAACAAGCTAGACCTCACAGTGCAGTGTCAGCATTGCCCTCCCCAAAGGACCAGTCAGGTTGGGAATCCCACCTTGGCCACACTCTCGTCCTGGTCATGCAGGTGAAAGAGCAGCGGCAGCAGGCTGTCCCACACCACCTTCTTCATCTTCTTCTTTTCAGCACCCACCACGAGCCCCATTGCAATTTGGAAGAGATGGATGGAGAGCTCCCGCACCGTGTCCAGCTCCTGGGGGAAGAGGGGAGGAGGACCTCAGCCACAAGCCCATGGCAAGCAAGGGGCTGACATGGAGACAGACATCCCCAAAATGGCTGCAGGCAGCCCTGCTGCAAAAGGCAGCGAGCTGCGGCATGCAGATGGTCTGCCCAGGGAGACTGGGGTCTCCGGGGCTGAGGGCCAGAGAGGGAGGCCCTGCAGAAGGCTGGAGGATGCTGCCAGAGCAGGGTGTGCATTGGTGGGGCTCAGCACGCCTGCTGCCATCCTGCCACCACTGTCCCCCGCTGCGGCAGGGAGGCCGAGCCGGAGTGAGTCCTTGGTGGGGGGTTTGTGACACAGCACGGAGCCACCAAGGGCAGCAATGGGGTCTGGGGACTGCAGGGCAAAGCATCCCCCTGCAGAGCACAGGGGCTGCAGTGGGAGGCATGAATGGAGGTGCCCAGGAAGGGGGACATGGGGCTCTCCCCCAGCCTTACATTGTTGAAAAGCAGCAGGAGCTTTCCAGCCAGTGCCAGGGCAGTGAGGCTGAGTCTCTTCCCCTCCAGCAGCCAGAGCATGTTGCCAAGCACGGGCAGGGCCGCGGCGCTGGCATCACTGTCATCATCCAGCAGCTGGTCCATAACGTACGGCAGCAGGATAAGGGCTTTCCTTTCCTGTGTGAGACATGCCACCTCCTTTTTGTAAAGGAGCCACCGATCACAGGGGTGAAAACCCTCTCCACGAACACCGGCCTGCCCACTGGGTTCTCTGCAGGCAGTGCAGGTTACGAGGGCAAGGTCCCGGCAGACAGGGCTCACCAGCATGCCCATGGGAAGAGCAGGGCACAGAGGGGGAGGACAGACAGCACTGGCTCCTTGCCAGCCCTTCGGCTGCCCCCTTCTCCACCAGACCCCCCTGGATAGGCTGGTGGGTGACTGGCGCTGCCTGGAAAGCTGCCCAAGCTGCCAGCAGCCCCTGCCATGGCTGCTGTGTTTCACCCTGGGGCTCAACACCTCACGGCCAGGCCCTGCAGACCCCACACTCAGGCCGGTTGCTCTGCCGCCAGCATCCCTGCTGGGACGTGCTGGCAGTGGGAGCCCGTTCCCGTCAGCACTGCTGCTTCTCTCCTTGGCATGGCACAGCCATGGGGCAGAGGGCCGGGGAGGCAGGAGAGCTGGCAGCAGCCAGCACAGCCCACAATGCCCAGGAAAGCCTGAGCTGCCACGTTACCCACTGTTCCACCCTGGGCTGCTGTCCCGGCTGCCCCCTACTCACTGTGTCAGGCCTCTCGGTGAGCCTGAGGATGGCCCTGAGCACCAGGCTGGGCATCCCCAGGCACTGGCTCTGCAGATAAATGGGGAAGATTTCCAGGGCACGGACCAGCTCTTCACTGATGTTGGTAAAGTCCAGCATCTGAAACACAGGCAGTGGGAGCTGGTGAGGTGTGGTGCTGGCTCCAACCATCAGCTCAGGACAAGGACGCAGGGCAAGACCAAGCCCAGACGGAGAGAGGCAGCAGGGATTGCAGAGAGTCCCCATGCCCCACACCACAGCACATTGCTTGCTCATCTGCTCCTCCATGGTACCAACCAGAGCCCACCCACTGCCCCAGCTTTCCCCACAGTGGTGGGCATGGGAGAACCGAGCATCGGGGGGAGCTTGGAGTGGTGCCATCAGGCTCACCTCAATGAAGAAGACCATAGCGACCATCTGCCAGGTGGGGTCCTCTGTCTGGAGGAGCTCTACCAGATGGCAGAAGATGGCGGAGCGCAGGCGCCTTGGCATCTTCATCATCTCCCTGACGGGGAAGGAGGCACTGTCAGGCCTGAGCCAGGCAGGCACATCTTTTGGGGGTTTGCACCAGCCTGGACATCGCCAGTCTGTACCACTTTCTCCAAGTAATGGGGACCCCACTGCCATCAGCCCCAAGGGAGGGGGTGGCATGGGGTACCCTGTCCCCAAGGAGCAGGGAGAAGGGGCTCTCACCTGGCGATAATGCGCACTCCCATGAGGTGGGTCTGGGAGCTGAGCAGGGTGTCCCAGCCACCCTGCGCCTCGATGGCCAGTACCTGGCTCTCAAAGCCCATGCTGCAGAGCAGCACTTTCAGGGACTGCACCGCAGACCTGCACAAGGAGAAATGCTTAGCTCCCACCCTGGCTTGGCTCCGGGTGGTTGGCAGGGATGAGAGGAAAGGGATGGAGCACCTGATGGGAGTGAGCTGATCCTGTCGGTGCTCCGTCCAGAAGATGTGCACTTCCTGCAGCGTCAGCTCCGTGGTGAATGACGCTTGGAAAAGCAGCGCCAGGAAAAGCTGGGGGAAAATTGCCTCCACCTGCCAGAGGCAGACAGACTGCAGGAGGATCTCGCTTATCGCCCTGGTTGCCTGCAGAAGACACCCGGACGCTGAGATGTCCCCTCATCCCTGGGGAGGTAAAGCCTTGGGGCGGGCAGGGAAGGGGAGCAGGGGCCCCGGACAGCTGAGATCAGCCCCGGAGGTCAGCAAGGCTTCGTCCAGCAACTCACAGCCAGGGAGAGGATGCGCGGGTTGTCCTTGGTGGAGGTGGAGGTCTTGCGCAGTGACTGGTTCACCAGCAAGCTGAGCAGCTCCCTCAGCACCTTGTCCGCAGCCCGGAGGTCAGACATCATCGTCCTCCACATGGCCCTGGCGACACTGCAGGGACACGGGGCTCTGTCAGCAGGGACACCCCAGAGGATGGCCGGGCTGAAATCCCTCGGGAGGGTCTTGGGGCCCCTCTCCTAGTGTGAGAGGAGCCCCCAAAGGCTGGTGGTCCCCTTACCGGGTGCACGTCGGGGAGCACTGCAGCAGGCTGGCCACCAACTCCCTGGGGTGTTTGCGCACAAGCACCACCAGGGCCCTGTCCAGGCTTTTGCGGGCTACCACCGCCCTGACGGAGGGCCGGCTTCTGTAGATGGCCCACACGACGTTCAGCACCTGGAGGGGAGACACGGGTGGGAGTGGGGATGTCAGCATGGTGAGCGCGGCCATTTCCCCAGCTCCTACTGGGAGCTGCTTCCGTTCCTAGTGCGGTATGCCAGCTCGAGACGGCGTCAGTGCTAGCCAGGCACAGAGCCAGGGGAGGAACAGTCCCCCAGTGGGCTGGAGCATCAGCTGTGCCACCCATGGGCTATTCACCTGCCCCGGCTGGAAGGCACGGTCCGCCACAAGGACATCCACCATGTGGGCAGCCAGCCTGATGCTGTAGGCGCTTGGGTGTCTCAAGCTCTTGATAGCCATGAGGATGATGTCTGCCTGGTCGGAGGACTGGAGGTATTTTGTGAACATCTGCAGGATGGAGAGGAGAGGAGATTTATTGCCTCACCCAGAGCATCTTGACTGTGCAGTGAGAGCGGGGCACGGAGCCAGGCTGCGCTGGGGAGGAGACTGATGGTGGGCATCAGGGTCCCGCAGGGGACTGAAGCTCCCTGAGGGCCTTTGCCTAGGGAACAGCGTGAGCCCCTGTCATTCCCACGCATCGGGTGTCCCTTCACTCACACTGAGCCAAAGGCACTTCTTACCAAGAAGATTTTGCGGGTGTGGCTGATTTTCAAAAGCTGCCAGGGCTTCATTGCTTGCCAGTCCTCCTGGAGCTGCAGCTGCTCTGTGCCATGCAGCCAGGGCCACCTGCCTGGGGGGGAGCAAAAACGGGGTGCTTAGAGAGAGGGTGCAGAAGTGGAAGTGCAGTCTGAGAGCATTGGGCAGAAAAGTTGCTGGCAAAGAAAAAGGGCACCAGACAGGTCCAGGGAGCAGATACCCAGGGAGGGTCCAGGGCTATTGTGAGCGGGGGCAAGGCAAAATGACTTTTCAGACTGCAGGCAGGCAGGCAGGTTGGATAAGGCTTTCTCTCGTCAAGGAGAGTGGCCCCTGACTGCCCATGCCTGGGGGATCCAGCCCGACACAGCTTGTCTTACTTCTCTGCTGCAGGACAAACGTGTGCAGGTGATAGAGAGCTTCTGCAGCCTCAGGACGCATCCCCTTGTCCTTGCAGGTGCAACAGAGGGTGAGGTGCCCCACCAGCTTCCCCAGCATTACAAACTGATGTGTCTTGGAGCGCTGATGCCTGCGGACTGTGGCTTGGGCAAAGCAGGGGCAGACCTGGGGGAAGAGAGGCAGTGTGAGCACAACGGGAGCCCCAGCTGCTCCCAGAGCAGCTAGGCAGCAGCCAAGAGCAGGGCAGGGCTGCCGGACCCAGGTTCCTGCCTGTGCCCGGGGCAGCCCTGCCCTGCCCTGCCCTGCCCTGGGAGAGAGCATCGACAGGACAGGGGCAGGGCAAAGACCCCTGCTCCCGACCTGCTGGCTGGGTGCCCAGCTTCCCTGGGAGGTGCCGGGGCTCAGGGGCACAGGGACAGGGCACTGGGGCTGCCCAGACCAGGAGCTCGGTACCTGCGGCAGGGAGTAGGTGGTGATGAAGTTCACCAGCCTGGCGATCCGTGCCATGGCCCTCTCCTGCACCTCTGCCAGCTGGGAATCGGTGAAGGGCAGCAGCAGCTGGGAGGAGAAAAGCTGCTGGTGTGCCAGGGAGGTGGCATGGCACAGCATGGCACAGCCAGGCTTGCTCTAGGGCAGTGCCTGGGATGGGGCATGTGTCCTTCTTGCCCCTCACAGCAACCTGCTGCGGGCAGGCAGGTCACTGCATCCCGCTTCTGCTGCTGCCTCTGCTGCCTTCCATTCACTCCCCACCAAAAAACATCCCTCTGCCTCCCACCCAAGGACTCCAAGGCTTTGGGGTGACCACCTCACTGGGGACCTGTGGTGGGGGCTCTGGGATATGGCCCATGGTGAAGCTGGAGGGGGAAAGCCCCAGGGCTGGGCTCCCCTTGCCAGACAGGCAGGTCCATCTGGGAGGCAGTGTTGGGGAGGACGGGCAGCGGGCAAGGCTGCAGAGGTGGCGTGGGCTGGGGCAGGAGAAGGGGCTCTGGCGGGAGCCAGGAGGCAGGGGGGTGGGGGTGGGGCATGGCTGGTAAGGAGAGACATTCCCTGCCCCCCTCCTTGCACCAGGTGCTGGGGGTGGGCACCGCTCAAGCCAGGGGTCACTGCCCATGGGGACCCTGTGCCAAGGTCAGACCTCCAAGATGTTCTGCAGCTCCATGATGCCAAGGGTGCCGGCACTGCGTACCAGCACCTGCAGCATGCTGTCCATCGTGGCCAGGGTCTGTGAGGGGGACAGAGTCTTGGGGGCAGCCCTGGAAGCCTGGCAGGGGACGGCCATGGCCCTGCGGTGCCCAGGAAGGGGCCTCGCAGCCAGGGAACTCCCCATGGTTCACCCCCTGGCACACCTTGGAGCAGAGTGAAGCATCAGGGCCCTGAGTGTCCTCCTGAGGAGGCAGGTGGAAGATGTTGCAGAAGCAGGCATACAGGAGGCTGTTCTTCTTCTCCTGCAGAAGCAGCCCCGCTCTGCTGCGGGGACAGAGGAGGAGGCAGACCCTGGGCTTAGAGACCTGAGCTGAGCCCCATGCCATGGGGGACCCCTCAACCCTCCATCACACTGGCACTTGCCTTTGCGGGGAAAACCCTGTGGCACCCCCTGCCCTGTTCTCTGCCTCCCTCTCAGACCCACGACTGGGGATGCCCCCCACCTGGGACCGGTGCCATCGGGGCCACCAAGCTGGGGGCTGGGGCAGGTACCTCATGGAGATGATGGCCAGCATGGCTTGCTGCTGCACCATAATGCCCTGGGGGCCAGCGGGCTCCTCTTGCAGCAGCACCTGGGGAGCACAGCAGCGTGGGACAGCTCAGGATGGGGCAGTTTCCTTCGCCCAGCAAGAGCCTGTGGGGCTGGCAGAGCCCAGGTGCCCCCATCCTGGCACCCAGTGGTCCCAAGCCCCATGGCTGGAAGGGCTGTGCCCGTCACAGAGCCACAGGCTGGCCAAGGGACCTGCAAACATCCAGCCAGGCCGCCCAGGTGGCTTTGGAGCATCTCCAAGGATGGAGACCTGGAGCAGTGCTCATCCGCAACCCCCCTGCCTGGCCAAGCTCTCATCTGCCCCCGGGGCTGTGTCGCTGCCTGCTGCCCCTGCCCCTGCCCCTGCCCCTGCCTCAGCCTGACTGGCCGTCCCCTCACCTCGATGGTCTCCACCACCTCCGGCTGGCAGAAGTAAAGCATGTCCCACGCAGCGGAGTCCACGCTGGTGGTGCTGCAGACGGTGCAGATGGAGGCCAGAAACCTCAGCTTCTGGGCCTCTTGCTGCCAGCCAGGGAGGAGACAGACAGACAGACAGTGTCAGGGGGGAGAGACAGCCAGGTGGGGGGCCCAGCACAGCCCCCAGCACCTCCTGAGCACGGGACAGGGGCCGAAAGACAGGCTGGGAGACACGGGCACAGCCTCATAGAAGTGGCCACGGATACCTTTGGTCTGCTCCTGAGGAAGGCTCGAATGATGTCCAGGGTATTGTCTTCCTCCCTGGGCAAAGCCAAGGCAGAGCAGCACAGATCTGGCCAAGAGAGAGCAGGAAGGGCTGGGGGGCAAGCAGCAGGGAAAACCCGAGCCCTCTGCCCAGCTCCCAGGGATGCCACAAGCCCTTGCTCAAGGCTGGGACACCGGTGTCCCCTGTGTGCCCCAGGAGAGAGGGTGTGATGCTGGAGGGCAGCACAGGGAGGGGGCCCTGCTGTGGTCTGGTAAGGGATGCGCTGGCACCAGGGCACAGGGAGAGTCCCTGTCCCAGAACGCCAGAACAGAGCTCCCTTCCCGGCCACTGCGCTGTGGGAGCTCTGATGCCAGCCTGGCTGGGGGATGTGAGCCTGGCCCAGGACAAGGCAGGGCAGGCTGGGGAGCCCCCTGCTCCACAGCACCCGCACACTCACCTGCCCGCAGCAGCTGGACCTCGGACATCTCATGGGGCTTTGGCCTGGATCTGGGAGCCGGGGCAGCTCCAGCCTTCTCCACCCAGGCCTGCCTAACGTGGCCAGGGGGTCTCTCCACCATCCTGCAGGAGGGAGGGAGGAAAGGGGTGAGGAGGACCCCCTGCCACCCCAGGGGTGGTGGGGGCAGAGGTGGCTGTGCTCAGGGGCTCCTCGCTCCCATCCTGTCCCAACACTGTCCTCCCAGACACTGCGGGAGCAGGGCTGGCTGCCACAGGGTGTCGCAAAGTACCCCAATGTCACTCCCCTAAGCCCCCTGATCCCCCCTCCCCAGAAGCCCTCTGGCTGCCCCGGAGCACGTGGACCCCTCCTCGCCCTGGGGGGACGGGACTGGCTCCCTCTTCCTCCTCCTCCCGCTATGGGGCTGGGGTTTGTCTGTATGGGGGCATCCCCCTTGTCGCAGACACCCCTCTGTCCTCTGTCCCTTCCCTCCCAGGGCCTGGTGCCACCCCCACCTATGGCCAGGCCGAGCCGGGGAGCAGCCCCCAGCCCCTCAGGCACGCCGAGGCTCTTCCCTCGTCCTCAGGAGGCGCAGGACAAGGCCCGCCGGGCTCCCCTCGCTCGAAGGCAGGTGGGCACACCGGGACACCAGAGGCCTTCCTGTGCGCTCAGCCACAGCGATCTGCGACCGTTGGGGTCTGCTGGCTTGCCCTGGTTACGGCTGCCGCGGCAGGCGGCAGGGTTCCATCGGCCGTTCGCTGGCACGAGGGAGGGGGGGAGTCCCCCCTCCCCCCCTCCCCAGGGCCTACGCCCCCGCTGGGCTCAGCCCGGGCCTGCTGGGTCGTCTGAGCGGGCGCGGGGGCCCGGGCCGGGGTGCTGGGGGACGCGCTACGCCCGGGGTGGTGGGGCCGGGAGCGAGGTGGCGTGGGCACAGAGGGGTCGGTGCGTGGGGACGGGCGGGAGGTGAGGCGAGAGGCCGGTGGGCAGCGGGAGGCTGCGGGTCGGGCCGTTGCGGCGAGCTTGGCCCAGCAGCGGGGAGCAAGGCGGACGGCAGCGGCGGCGGGGCCGGCAGGTGGGTACGGGCGGGAAGGGGACGGGAACGGGGGAGCGGGGGAAGAAGGAAGGAAGGAAGGAAGGAAGGAAGGAAGGAAGGAAGGAAGGAAGGAAGGAAGGAAGGAAGGGGGAAAGGGGAGGGGGAGAGGCGTCTGGTGATGGGTCAGGGATGGGGTCGATGAGGGGGTCAGGGATGGGGTCGATGAGGGGGTCAGGGATGGTCAGTGAGGGGCTGGGGGCCACTTGTCTGGGAGGTCCAGCCGTGGGGTGGGCGCAGTGATCAGCTGGGTGGTGCCGTTCAGGTTTGTGCAGCCTGTGCGGGTGTAGCGTGGTTTGGAGTGATGGGGGGGTGCAGGCAGGGTGGGCTGCGCTGTGCAGGGGTGCAGTCTGTTTTGGGTGCTGGGGGAGGTGCCCTGGACAGACGTGTCATTCATGCTGGGGAAGCAGAACCAGGCGCTGGTGAGCCGGTGCAGCGGTTCCTCCTGCGCAACATTCTTAGGAAAACTCTCCTTTTTCTTTCCTTTTCCTTGCTCCTTCGCTTCCAGATCTCCGTGGTCGCAGTTTGTGCTGCCTCACCTCCAGCACAGCGTGCAGAATGAAACGACGGTCACAGAATTCGTCCTCCTGGGGTTCTGCAGCACCCCAGCCCTGCAGCGCTGCCTCTTTGGCCTTTTCTCTGCCCTCTGCTCTGCCACTCTGATGGGAAACGCACTTGTCTTTCTGCTTATCTGCCTGGACTACTGCCTCCCCATGTACTTCTTCCTCTGCCACCTCTCCATCGCGGACATCTGCTACGCCTCCAGCAATGTCCCCCGTATGCTAAGGAGCCTCCTTGGACAAGGCAGAACCCCCTCCTTTGCTGGGTGTGGGGCACAGAGCCATCTTTATTTAATCTTTGCACTTACGGCGTGCGTGCTGCTGGCCATCATGTCTCACGTTCGCTATGTGGCAATCTGCCGTCCCCTGTGCTATGCCCTCATCGTGATCTGGAGGCTGCACCTCACCCTTGCCACGGTTTTGTGGGCTTTGGTGTTTGTATTTGGTACACTGCAAGCCTCTCTGGCTTTACACCTGCCTTTCTGTGGCCCCTGCGAGGTTGTCCACTTCTCCTGTGAAATTCTTGCTGTCTCAAAGCTGGCCTGCCCTGCCGCTCCTGCCAATAAAGTCCTGATCTTTGCTGTTTGTGTGTGCTTCTTCCTCTTCCCTTTAGCCCTAATCCCGATTTGCTCCCTGGACAGCCTGGCCACCGATCTGCGCATCCGCTCTGTGCCAGGATGGCACGAAACCACCTCCACCTGTGGCTCCCACCCGACCGTGGTGGGTGTCTTTTATGGAAACGCCATCTTCGTGTACGCGGGGCCCGGGAGCGGTAACTCCTCTGGGAGGGAGAAAGTTCTTTCCCTTTTCTACAGTCTCGTCAGCCCCAGTTTGAACCCCGTCATTGACAGTCGGAGGAACAAGCAGGTGAAGGAAGCCTTGCTGAAGCTTCAGAGAAGGAAGAGGGTCTTTCATTCCGTCTAGCTGGCGCTCTAGGCTTTCACCTGTCTCCTGTCTTTCTGCTCTTTCTTCTTGAGCTCTTGCAGTATTTCTCACGGAATGTTAAGTGGTTAAAAGTGTCCTGGTTTCAGCTTGGATAGAGTTAACTGTCTTCCTAGTAGCTGGTACAGTGCTATGTTTTGAGTTCAGTATGCAAAGAACCTTGATAACACTGATGTTTGCAGTTGTTGCCGAGGAGTGTTTAGACTAAAGTCAAGGATTTTTCAGCTTCTCATGCCCAACCAGCGAGAAAGCTGGAGGGGCAGAAGAAGTTGGCACAGGACACAGCCAGGGCACCTGACCCAAACTGGCCAACAGGGTATTCCATACCATGCGACATCCCATCTAGTATAGGAACTGGGGAGTGGGGGGGAAATCGCTGCTCGGGGACTAGCTGGGTGTGAATGGTGGGTGGTGAGCGATTGCACTGCGCATCATTTGTACATTCCGATCCTTTTATTATTGCTGTTGTCATTTTATTTGTATTATCATTATTAGTTTCTTCCTTTCTGTTCTATTAAACCGTGCTTATCTCAACCCACGAGTTTTACTTCTTTTTCCGGATTTTCTCCCCCATCCCACTGGGTGGGGGGGGAGTGAGTGAGCGGCTGGGTGGTGCTTAGTTGCTGGCTGGGGTTAAACCACGACAGAGACAGAGTCACAGCAGCACAGAATGGATGCTGAAAGAGACCTCTAGAGATCATCCAGCCCACCTCGGCTGCTCGAGCAGGGCCAGCTGCAGCAGGCTGTGAGTCTGCTTCTCGAAGGTTCTATTGGCTGCGTTGCTCCCAGGTTATGGAGCTCGCATGGGAAATGGGCAATGAAGAGGGATGAAGTTTCCAGGCACTTTCTGGCCGGTGCAGTGATTTTTATTTTTTTTTTCCTTCTGACTTTTTTTCTCCCCGCTTCCTGGTCTTGCGGCTGCCCAAGGCGCAGCCAGACAAGTGGAGGAGGGTCCCTGCCTGGCCTGCAGCTCCCTCCCTCGCCATTCTTGGGGTGATTTGGGGTTATTTTGCTGTGTCAGTGAGGCAAAGCTGGGCTTTCCGCGGCTGAGTGCAGTGGGACCCAAGGAAGGCCGTGATGGTCTTGAGGCTTTGAAGGGCTGTGCACCGAGCCCTGTCCCCGCTGGAGGGGACACTGGTGGTGTTCAAGACGAAGGCCTTGCAGGCCTTGTTGTCGTGTGTACCTGTGTCCCCCCCGGCCCCCAAGGTCTGTCGTTGTCGCAGGGGCTCTGTGCTGCTTTCTGCGTGGGGCCGTGTCCGTGAGTCCTGCAGGGACCTGTCTGTCCTGGCTTCCCCACCAAAGGGCTGCTTCCCCTGGGGAAGGGGACAGGGGAGTTGTTCCCGTTCCCGTCCCCCCCACCATTGCCTGCCCCGCTGGTGGTGACTGGGCCCTGGGGGTGGCTGGGTTCCCCTCGTGGCTTGCTGGCTCGGATTTGGGGCTCAGTGGGGCTTTTGCACCTCTTGGGGGCTGTTTCTTGGTGCCCCCTGTGCTCCCTCCCCCTCCCACATAGGCACCGAGCGGTTCTGGAGAAACAGCTTTTAATTGAAAAGACAAGAGAAAAGGTCCCATCCAAGCTGGTCTAACCCCTCCCTAGCCCCCCCCGCCCACCCCCCCTGCCATATACCCCACCCCTCCTCTCCCACCCCCCACTCCCCCCATCTCCATCCCTCTCACCCCTGTCTAATCCCCACCCCCCCCTCACACCCTCACGTTGGCTGCCAGAGCCCTGCGCTTGCTGGGTGCCATTGGCAAGGAGCTCTGCGCCTGCCTCTTCCTCCGCTTGCCGGCCGTGGCAGGTGGGGACGGTGGCAGGTCCATCCCCGCATCCTGCCACGGCTCCTGGGGCTCCATCCCACCGTCGTTGACTATTTTGAGGCTCAGCATGGCGTCGCTGAGCTCGGGGATGCAGTAGTCGGGGGTGAGCATCTCCTCAGGCAGCGAGAGCGAGCTGAAGTCGCAGTCGGGGGTGTCTGCGCTGGTGCCACCAGTGTCCCCAGGCATGGGGCTGCTGCTGGGAGCATGCTGGCTGATTGCCAGCCCGCCCAGGGAGCAATCAAAGAGCATTAGGGCCTCTTGGAGAGCCACTTTCTCAGCCACGGCAAGGGCATCTCCAAGGGCTTGGCTGGGGGGGACGTCGCCGCCGGGGGGTGCCCCCACAGGGGTGGCCGTGCTGGGGATGTTGATCTGTGCCAGCTGCCCCTCGCTGTGCTGGTAGCCAGGGATGGACACTGGCAGCTCCAGAGGGTCTGGGGCCACCCCACTCCTCTGGTTTTTGTAGGGTGCGAGGTATCGTGGTTGGCCCTGGGGGGTCCCTGGGGCTGCCCAGGCCAGGGGGGCCCCGCAGCCCCCGGAACTGCACAGGGCAGCACCCGGCAGAGAAGCGGAGCCTTGGCCGAGCGTGGCGGTGGCAGGTGGAGGCAGGTTGGTGGTTGTCCACGGGATGCGGAAGACCCGGGGGTCGAAGAGGCAGCCACATGGAGCCTTCTGCAGACCTGTGTGGGTGAGGGGGAGCCATGCTGGGCCAGGGGGACTGTCCAGGGGCACCCGCCGAGCCGGCCCCGATGGCTGACATCCCCCAGCTCTGGGCCAGGGGCGTGGGGAGCTTGTGGCCGGGGCGATCCCCACGGGGTGAACCGCTGTGCCGGTGGGACAGGGTTGCAAATCGGGGAGGAGACTCACATCTAGGAGGTGAAAGGGGAGAGGTGGCCCCAAATATTTGGGGAATTCTCTGCAGATGGGCTTTACTGGGCACGCGCCGCCCGGGCGAGGGCAAGGATGCTCACCGGGGCTTGCTGAACCCCCATGCGAAAAGTGCCGGGGGAACGGGTGTGATGGGGATGGCGAAGGTGCCAGAGCAGACTGGGGTGCCATACCTGCTGGTGGTGCCTGGGGGGCCCGGGGTGCCCGGGCTGCAGGGAAGGGCTGCTCCCGCGTGGGCAGGCGGCACGGGTTGGCTGAGCCTAAGAGAATGAGACAGGAGCGATGGCCGGCGGTCACCTCTGCTCTTGCCCCCCAAGAGCGTCCCTGGGCTGCAGGGGTTGGGGTCGGTCCCTACCTCGAGGGTAGAAGGTTTTGGGGAGCACGAATGGCTGGAAAAGCTGGGGCGCCGGGGGGCCCCAGGGCCCAGGCAGTGGGAGCTGCGTTGGTGGCCGCGCCATGGTCCCTTCTGGCTGTTGGCTGCCAAGGACTCTTTGGCGTCTCCCCGGAAGGAATGCGGGGGCTCCCTGTGTTCTGCCCCACCCCAAGAGCCTCCCCAGCTCCTCCTGGGGAGGAAAAGGGTTAAGGGAGGCTGGGGTGGCCCCGGGGCCTACAGGCGGCTCTCGGGGTCTGCGGGTGCAAATGCTCTTGGCTTTCAACAGTATTTTTCCGGTGGGGGAAGAACAACAAGTTGATTCAGCCGAGCCGAGTGGGCACCAAGCTGCAGCCGCAGCCTCCTTGCGCCAGATGGCAAATGCGTTTGTGACCGTTGCCCGCGCTTCTGTTTCACTGCGTTGACCGGAGCGAGGCAGAAATAGGAAAAAGGACCTCGAGGGCGCGAAGGAAGGTCACGCGGTGTCGCTCGGTGGCACGCTTTCCCCCAGCCCTCGCTCCAGTAGTGCTGTCAGGTCTTTCAGTCTCCTGCTGGGAAAAGCAGCAGCTCTGGATCCCCCTGGGAGGGGGCGGCCCTTTCCCTGGGTGCGTGACACCCCGGAGGAGACGGTACCCGCCGCCCCGTGCTCCCAGAAAAGGACTAGATTCTGCCCAACGTCCGGTGTTGGGGCGCTCGGGCTGTTTGCGCTCTACGGGATCCCAGGGATGGGGTTAGTACATCCCCTCCTCGTGCTTGGAGGATTCGGCGCTAGCAAGGACACCCCAAGGGTACCAAGGACACAGGCCTCTCGCTCCCGCTGTGTGAACAGTGTGTGGCCTGGGGAAGTCGGGACAACTGCCGTGAACCGGAGGCCAAAGATCTCTCCTGGCCTGTATCCTGGTAATCAAAGAGATTGCGCTCTGTTCGTGAGGCACCTCTGGCTGCAAGATTGTGCAAGGCCATGTGCTGCGTAACTTGTGGCAGGGACCAATGCTTGGGGGCGTGAAGGCAAGCGCGCTTCTAAAACCATAAAACTCCATTTCATTTCAGAGCGCAGCTGAGCCACCCCGCTCCTCAAGACTCTGCCATCTGCACCGCTGTGGCTGGGACCGGGCAGTGCTGCACATCCCAAAGGCCACCAAGTCACACCCGTGTCCCTGCTGCTTTGCCGGGAGCTTCTGCGATGCGAGCGATGTTCTGGGGGCTGATCTCTTGGACTGCAGCTACTCTGTCCCTGACCGGCAGCTGGCTAGGAGGGTTGTGTCCCAGGTGGAATTCCACCTCTCTGACGAGAACCTGGCCAAGGATGCTTTCCTCCTGAAACATGTCCAGAAGAACAAGATGGGCTTCGTCAGCATCAAACCGCTGACGTCCTTGAAGAAGGTAGGCAGCCCGTTGCGTTGGCCAGCCGGGGTGGGAAGTGGCCTCCACGTGGAGGATGCCTGGGTGTCTGGGTGTGCTCTGGCTGTCTGCGGTGAGGTGTACGGGGAGGTCCAGGCTCTGCTCAGGCTGCCTGTGTCCCGGCAAAGCGTTGGTGGTGCAGAGCTGGGTCCTGCTCTCTGCCTTCAATGTGCTGCAGCAGTTCTCCACCCAGGGAGGGTGGCTGGGGAAGCGGTGAGCAGTCCTCAAACCCCAAGCCCAGGGCTGGGTTCGCCTCTTCTGCCCGTGGTTCCCCTAGGCTGCTCTAGGAGAGATCATGCCTTAACTAAAAAACTGCAGGGAAGCACTGGTGGTGTGATGTCCAGGGAAGCTGTGTCTTCTTGCCATGGTCCGGGAGCACAGGCGACCTTCTCCCACAAATCCTGAATGGGGGATATTGCCTTGCCATGACCTCAGGTTGATGGGGTTGCAGCCTGCCTGGATGATGGGTTTAGGGTGGCCCCTGCCTGGGGAGACTCACAGTGACGCAGTGGCCCCCTCTGTCCCTCAGGTGAAATACCTGACGCATGACTGGTGGCTGACGCTTTACACCCTGCAGTTCTCGGAGCTGCTGGAGGTGAATGAGGAGGGCACCAAAGTGAGGCAGTGGCTGATAGCATACGTCCATACAGAATGTATGGTATGTCTAAATATTTGTTGGTTTTAATATTTTGTACCAGCCGTGGAAACTGGTTTGCTGCTAGGTGACTGTAAAAGGGAGATTTGGTAAATAATTATTAGAAATCTTATACTAACACTATGATTGAAAAAATAGACAGAAGTGTAGCCAAGTAATTAACTAGTAGAGTTAGTAACCCACTCCTAAGTTTTACAGTTCTTTGCTCTTATGACTGGATGTTCCTGTACATTAGATAAGATTAATATTGAAACTGACCATATATGACTAGAACCATGTTAATCTCCAAGATCAAAGAACAAGGATGACGAACAAGACTTGAAGGTCAGCCAACAGAATTTGAAATGGATCGGTGGGCGCAAAAGCAGCCCTTCGACTCAAATGAAGAACCGTTGCGTGCGATCAGATGTAGGCAGTCCTATGATACTCAGTTACAGTAATTTTTATGTCTATGTATAGTAATCTGATTAATATGTAATTAGTTACGCCATAGAACCTGTTTGTGCTGAAGCTGTGGCACGCATGCTAGGTGGAACTATCCCCCGTGCATCCAGCGCTGCAATAAAGAATGCCTACTTTCTAAAACTCTTAGAGAGTTTCTTCGACCAGCTTTTCGGTATCATGGGTCCCCATCCCCGAGTCCCTGCTGAGCGTCCCCCCCAGCAGACTGCTGCTGGCCTGAGAGCTGCTGCCCCTGGAGCAGGACGTGCTGCACAAGGACCCCTCGGCCCCCTCCTGGCCCGGCAGCAACTTCAAGCCCAGCAATTTCAGCAATGCCTTCACTGGATTGCTCCTCGCCAGCAAAGTCTTCCCTCCGCTCGGGACAGGCTTGGGCACAGGCAGCTGCTACGGCCTCTGCCCCAGCACTGAGAGCACTCGTGGCTGCGGCTGGGGGAGTGGGGTGGGTGCCTGGGCACCCTGGCCCAGCAGCCCCTCGCCAGATGCCAAACCTCTTGCCGGCAGTCCTCCGGCAGCGGCGTGGGTGCCTGAGCCCCTCGGCCTGCGGGATGCGGTGCTTTGCCTGCCCCACTGTTGTCCCAAAAGTGGGGTCGTTTACCCGGCGTGCAAAATGCCAATATAAACACAGAGCAGAGGTATTTTATTCCAGTTCATGTTTACGAAAAGATGGGGGCTAGGTGGTAATCCGCAACGCTAGCACCCCTCATGCCTAAACGGGCAAGCAATCTATACAGTTCAGTTATACATATTCGATTTCCAAAGTTCTTCCCAAAACTATTGCTGGGAGTCGCTTATCTCGCACAGTTTCTATCAGGTTGAAGTTCCCCTGCTTGGAATTAAAGGTCCAGTGTTCTTTTCTTCTACAGCGCATGCTCAAGGAGAGTGGGGGGGTAAGTCTTTTTGGTGTGGAATTGAGTTGGTGGTCATGATCTCCCCCTGCCACCTTTCTTTACCTTTCCTCCAGTTTGCGAAGATGTTTCTGACTTCATGCCTATTAGCAATTGTTCAACTTTTTGGCGCCTCCTGGGGTAGGATGTTCCCTTCTTCTCAGTCTTTTAGTTCTTCTCCAGGGGAACAGTTGTTAGCAAGGCATGCGTTGATCATACAAAGGGGATCTTGTTTCACAAGAGCTTTGTGGCCTTTTTTGTGTGGCTTAAGTACATAATTTCTTAAGTACATCATTTCCCCCTGTGGTGGGTTGACCCTGGCTGGATGCCAGGTGCCCACCAAAGCTGTTCTATCACTCCCCCTCCTCAGCTGGACAGGGGAGAGAAAATATAACAAAGAGCTTGTGGGTCGAGATAAGGACAGGAGAGATCACTCACCAATTACCGTCACTGGCAAAAGAGACTCCGCTTGGGGAAAATTAACTCAATTTATTACAAGTCAACCAGAGCAGGGTAATGAGAAATACAACCAAATCTCAGAGCACCTTCCCTCCACCCCTCCCTTCTTCCTGGGCACAAATTCACTCCCGGATTCCCTACCACCCCCCAGTGGCACAGGGGGACGGGGAATGGGGTTTATGGTCAGTTCATCACACGTTATTGTGATACTTGCCAAACCAACCAAGAAAGGTAAAACTGGAGCGCAGGGAGCAAATGCTTTTCTTTCACCTTAGACCAACGGCTCGGAGGCTCTCTATGCTGACCTGCCGCAGAGGGTATCCCTCTTGTATCAGTAAGAGATGTAGGAGCGAATTAAAGCCAGGACCCCAAACCAGACCAAAAACCCGGTCGTGATCAAGAAGAAAGTGGAGAATGCATCAAATACAACAGAAAATTATTTTGGACATTCCCAGTTTACATTTGAAAAAAAGAGAAAAAAAAAAGAGGAGGAATTAGGTATTAAAAGAGCAGCACTGAATGATAAAGCTGTAGCAGTCCCTCTACCACTACAAACCCACACCCCCACACGCACGTACGCACACAGACTTAACACCACCAAACTCCCCTTGACTGTGACGTTCCCCTCAGCTTGCTGGTCTAGAGATACTGAATGCCTGAAGCACACCAAGGATAACTGAAAACATCTGCATGGCTTTAATGGGAATCCTCCAACTGAAACAAAGCGCTTTCTCCCTCTGTCTGCGTTGGCACATCCCCGAGTCAAGCTCTCACTCCTCTCCTTCAAAGTCAAGATTCCTAAACGTGAAAAGCGGGAGTGGGGAAAGGCGAAGGGAAGAGAAAAAGAGGGAGAGCATCATCAGTGGAAGACCTGCCAGCTGCTGCTGATTCAGCCCTGTTTGGGGGACCACCCCAGCAGAGAGGAGCTGGTTTGCATGCCACGGTCCTCCCTGCCTGTTCCCAGGGACAGGCCGTTTGCTCAGCCTTGCCGGCCAAAGCGTGGGAAAAGCGTAGGTGTGCGCCGTCGCTTGCAGAGGAGCACGGTCACGTTCACGTGCAATCCTTTACCTTTTTCCTCCCTGGATTCAAAGGGTTTCTGTCTTCAAAGTGAGAGCCTTCCATATGGTCGTTTGTGACATTTCATCCAGGATAACAATCTCAGAAGGATCAGTCCTGCAATAAATATTTTACATAGCAATCCGTGATTATGGGAACTGATGCCACCAAGGGCATTAGCATCAGCAAGAGGAACAGCGGAGCCCCGAGAATCAAAGCTCCGCATAAGTGTGGGAGGTTTTGCTGGATGAGGAGTTTTGGGAGGCAAGCCGGGGAGCTGCAGAGCAACAGCTCTGTGCAAAGGCTCTTGCTGGGGCTTAGCCCCGGTCCGGGTTCCTAAGCCACTGCTGGTACAGATCACGCCTGCAACTCCTCATGTGTAAGTATGAGGATCTCCAGCTACCGTAAAGGCACTGATGAGGCAAGGTTTGGGGGTCAAACATGAGTGCTGCAGCCACTCTGCTTGGGGTCAGAGCCCTGCAATTGCCTCCTGCAGCCTTGCCCCCGAATTCGATTTTCCCACCAAGCTGCCTGCTGGTTTCTGTGGGATGCCCCACAAAGAGGCAAGTGGAGAAAACTCTGCCAAACACCTTCAAGCTAATCTTGCCGGGGTTCCTGGCGCTTGGTGGGGCTTTACCCGTCACTGCTTTGCTTTGGGATATCCACGTCACTGGTCTTCCCCACGTTCAGCTGAACTGAACTTGCAGCAGCAGCAGCTTCCATGGCCCTCCTGGACTCCTGATGTAAAAAAGGGACAAATCACGTTCTCTGTCTTTGATCAAAGTGGAGATAAGCTGAATGCCCAGCACAAACTTAGCAGTCTGCCCTCCGCTTCTGCCCCTTGGCAGCTATAGGTATTAGTGCAGCAGGGGAGAAACCGTTCACTCCAAAGATTTCGGGGCAGGGGGAGTGTGTGTTCAAAACACGATTATGAGCAAGTCTTGCCAGCAGCAGCAGCCGCAGCAGCATCTAATAATAATCATCATAATGATAATGACCTTTGTGAAAAACGACTCGTTTTAAAAATTACACCTGTATTCAAACGTTCAGCTCACTGCTACTTGAGGAAACAAAGGTTACAAAAGTTACAGGCTATTGGGATCTATTTCAATTGAGTGCTGATCTTCCCCCAACGTTTCCAGACAAGCTGTAAGAGAAACAGGCAATCTCACAGACACACGGAGATGTCCAGCCCCGAGGACACAGCAAGCCTTACCTCTTCTTCTTCTCCGGCTTCATTTCTGGCATCGTCCAACTTCTTCTTCCTTTCTGGCATAAGGTCATCCAGAGAGCTGAGCTCTCGCTTTGAGAAGCAGAAATCCATCGCTTTCCGGACAAAGACGAGAGCCAAAACCTTCACGAATAAGAGGGAAGATGCGGTGAGCTCAGAGACGATGCCACCTCTCACTCCAACGCTGCAAACACCCCGCTGCCGAGTGGCGGCAGCTCTTACCATCATGGGAAAGATGATGGCGGCACGGGACACCTTGATGGTCCAGAGCAGGACGAGGCAGGTCAGCTGGATCGCCGTGAAGAAATGCACCTTTCGCAAGGGCACGTGCCTCAGGTAGATGAAATCCGGCTGGTGTTTCGCCAGCATCCAAAACAGCTTCAAGCGATCAAAGAACTGCGAAATAAAAGGGAAAGGTTGCCACCTTGGGACTGCGGCAAGTTGCTGGCCCTCTCGAGACGTGGAGGCACTTTGCAGCATCTCGCTTGCCGTCAGAAATCCTGGATCCCACTGCATTCCTCCTGGGAGCAGCACCCATTTTCCCTTCGCTCCATCTAGCAACCGGCTTGCCCCTGAGAGCTGCCCACCAAACGGCAACTATTCCAATGCCATTCCATTATTAGCATTTCTCGGCCCACTGAATCCCCCCGCGAGGATTTCCACCAGTGGTAGAAACTGCCTTCCCTTTGCACCAAATTCCCCCGCTTTCACGTAACCAAACACTGACCTGCCCTAAACCCTGCAACAGAGAGCGCTGAACTTGCCTGGTCCTCCCAGCCCTATCTACCTCCTGTGCCTCCACCAATCTTTTTCTTACACAAAAGAGTTTCATTGCTTGCTCTGCGAGAAGTTTTTCCCATGCCACTGCTTTTTTCCCTGCTGCTACGGAGACAAAATACCAGGGAGCCGACATGCTGCACGCTGTAAAAGAGTCCATACCTGAATTCCTCTGAGCGACGACACACCCATGTAGAGAAAGACGCCATAAAGTACAGGCATTGGTATAAACTGTGGGGGGGGGGGGGAACAAAAAGAAAAAGAAAGAATGCAATCGTTTCTTTTTCTGTATTGCATTTTCAGTATTACCACCCTCTTCTACAGGCACTGCCTAAAATTGCTTGAAGCTTTCCAGCTTCCATTCAGGCTTAGAGATAGGTCAGATATTAACCATTTTTTTGCCATTTTGTGCGCACGAGTGAGCTAAGGCTCTGCTTTAGGCTGAACTTGGGAGTTACCTCTCATCAGAATAACCCTATTTTCCAGAAAGGTTGGAGGAAAATAGGTGATTTCACCCGTGCTACCCTATGCCGCATCCTCTGGCGGTAGAAGAAACACTTCTGCCTATTCTTGGGGCAACAGGCAAAGGCCACAGGCCTCCTCCTAGCCTAGAGACGAGATTACTTTGTGGGAGGAACGTGCAAGGAAGCCCACAGGGATGACCTCAGTGTGTTTAGCTCCTGGGAACGGCTGCTCCGGGGCATTTGGGGAGCAAATTGCAGCCACTAAAGGGCTGCCTGTTTGAAAGACAGCAGATGTGCTGGTCTGAATATGCTCAACTGTAACCCATAAACATGGGTGGGCCTGAAAGACACCCAAAAATTCAAACAGTTGCGTTGCTCGCTCACCTCGAGCACACCAAACAGGGGCCTGAAGGGCTGCAAAGCCTAACTGAGGCTGATTCCCACCGTGGGTCAAGCCCCAAGGGTTGGGATCACCTCCTCCTCCTCCGCTCCACAACTAACTACTCAGGCCTGCAGAGAGGGGAGTGTTTTTCTGTAACCTCCAACAAGCTCGCGGTTGTTGGGTGGTTTGCATTTTCCTCTCACCTTTAACACAGAAGTGAAGAAGACGGAGCAGCCCATGAGCACAAAGATCAGCAAGCCAGTGACTCTCTGCTCTCGTATCCCTAGAAACTTGGGTTGTTCTCCTGGAGCTGAGCAGTCAGACTCTACTTTGAGGCTATTCACGTGGGTGATGGACAGGACGGTCGCAGCCACAAACCAGGGCAGCCCCATCACAGAGCACACCCCGAGCATCACGGCCACCACAAAAAGGTCCAGGTGGTACCCGCATCCTTTCTGCAGGCAGGAAAACAAGAAACAGAGCATCCCATAGCACAAGAGCAAGGATAACGTCGCAAGTCAGACTCAAACCCTGCTCGAGCACAAGTCAATTTCTTCAGAATTCAAAACAAGAAATGGAAACAAGCAAGGGTGTATGCAGACTTTGCACAAGCACCTGGCATGAAAATCTGGCAGGAGTTCAGAAACAATGGATATGCAGAGCTTGTGCGATACATACTTCTCCAAAAAAAAACCAACCCACAACCCAAAAGCACCAAATCATTTTTTTCACTCACAAAGAAAATTCTGCCACTTGCGAGGAAGGTGTGACTCTGAGTTATCCCTGGCAGCGCATCAAAACAATTCATTCCCCACACCTGCTGCTGCTGCCATTTTAAAACAAAAACGCACTTCTCTATTGCTCCAAGATTAATTTGCTCCTCCAAAAGGTTGCTCATCTGAACTGCCCTGTCACTTGCTCCCTGCTTCATCGTTAATCCAGGAGAGCATCCTGCCACGCAGCCTGACCTTGTCCCAAACCAATGCCTTCAGAAAGCATCGGGAATAAGAGCTTCCCCCCAGACCTGCAGCCCAGAAGGGGCTGGGGTCATCTCTCGCAGGCCCTTACCTTCAGCTTGTGCTCCTTCCTGTTCACAATAACAGCACTGATCTGATGGTCCATGAATATCAAGATGGTGCAGAGCAGAGCTGGGACGAGCGCAGCCAACACCGTCCACCAAGGGTTGGGTCCTATGGGGTTGATGAACCACCCGCGGTCGTCTCTGGTAGGCTGCAACAAAGCCCACACATCAGCATTGTCTCCCAGCCCAGGCACTCCACTGGCTTTCATTTTCCCCTCCCTCCTTGCGTCAGAGCACCTCCCAGCCCTGGCTTCATGTCCCCCTCTCCCGGGGGCTTCAGCAGTGCCAGTCTCCTCCTTGCAAGCAGCTCTAGATACTTCCCCTGTAGGTATCTAGTTTTGGGGCCATCTTCTCGTTTCCAGGAGGAAGCAAGGCACTTGGAGGTGGAAGAGGAGATGGTCACACCACCAGCATCTCCTCCAGACTCAGCCCTGCCCTGCCCCGGCATCACCTTGTGGCACCCCCACGTGCCAAAACACCCCGTTACCTTGAACGCATGGGGGACCTGGAGCTTCGGCAATGGGATCCCAACCACAAAGTCAAGGAGCACCATGATGACGATGGTGAGGAAAACAGCAAAGTCGCTCACTGTGGACCGTACCTGGGGCGAGAAACCAGAGGTGAGAGGGGCATGGCAAACAGGGCCGTAACGTGAGATGCAAGAGTTGCAGACATCCACAACATTAAGGCTGCTTAACCAAATCCCACCACCCCTCTGAGCACATGCAGCCTGATCCCTTGCTTAGATACTGCTGCTGTGTTTGTCCCTGTGAGATCTGGGGTCAGACAATAAAAAAAAGCTTAACTAGGCCAACAAGGGTTGGTTTAAGTCAAAATCTAAAGATAATAATAATAATATTAAAAATAAGAAAACACGTCTGCCACTACAGCTACACTCACAGCTACAATGGCAACAAGGCACTGAGGCATCCTTTAGTCCTCAAAAGGAAGCTTCTCATTCGAATCTACTTTCCACTCGAGCACATAATGCGCAGAAGGTAGGGGAAAAAAAACAAACCGAAAACCCCAACCCCCAAAACTTTGGGAAACCTGACTTCCTACTACCTGAGGAGAAGAAAAAAAATAAAAAAAAAAAATCAAACCCCAAAAATCTTCAATCTGGGGCAGGTCACGAGGCAGGTGGGAAACGCTACGATGATTTTGCACTCATGGAAATGAGTGTGGGACATCCAAGCTCTTGGAGAGCTTGGCCTGCAAGGCCAACGTTTCCCAGCTTGACCAAGGCAGGGCAAATACTGCTTAGTGCTCCAGGAAAGCCATTTTGGGAAACGAGTGCGGAGATGGACACTGGCCACCTCCTTCTACTTACTCTGGTTGGAAAGTAGAGGCTGGTTTTAAACGTCTTCAAGAAGCTTGACAGGGCAAAGGTGGCGAAGAAGAGGATGCAGCACCAGAAGAATACATCAGGGGTGTAGGGGCCGTCGCGTCCACAGGCAGGTCCTTGAAACTCCCCACGCAAATACTGACATTCCTGGAGAAACAGAGCGTCAGGACACAAAGGCAGTGCACGTGCGGCAGGGAAACCTCGCATAGCTAGGGGGTTTTGAGGATCTTGGTCCAAGATCCACGACCCTGTAACTGCTCCTGCCAATGGAGATTTATATTTAATGAGCAGCAGCAGCTGAACAAGTGACACATCGAACTACACAGCGGAGAAATGAGATGTGAGGAGACACCATACGCTAGTAACACATTACAAGAAACACTCATCCAGGTGACACTCTCCCATCAGTTGCTTGCATTCATAGCACTGTGTTTCCTTAACTGCATCTGGCTTCAGTCCTCACATCTTCCCGCAAAAAACAACATGCCAGGCTCTCCCAACCCTGTGAAGAAAACCTCATCAGCTTTCCTAACTAAAAAGTAATTCTTTTAAAAATTATTTTTAAACCTGAAAAGGACTAGGATTCACAGGACTAGCGTCATTACATTCACTTCACAGTCCTCCTCAAAATGGGAGAACAAAAGATAATTGACATGACAAACGCCACAGTTACAGACGTTCCTTCCTGGGGGTGCAGTTCGCACACCTAGGAGCTCATGCATGCACGAATGGGTGACGCCAGGCAGCAGCCTCCTTACGTGCCTCTGACCTCAGGAAGAAACAGGTAACATGAATACTTTTACTCCATTTGCATCCTGAGGACCAGAGATGAAGCCCAAGATTTGCCTAGATGACACAGTCAGTTCCTTTAAGGGATGAAATTGTTCGTTTGAGTTTGGCTTCAAGGACTCCCACAGCTGGCGATTAACTAAGAGGTATGCTACAGCGAGGAGCCCGACACACAGACTGCAGGACAACTCATCACGCCAGGCCTCTGAGCTTGCAGTTCTCCGCAGGGCCCGGTGCTGCCTGAGCAGGTGGATGGACTTCCCAGTTCCAGAAATACAAGCTCGTGAATCAAACCCTCCTCAAGCACGCAGGCAAAACTGGCTGCGCTTTAGCGAAGCAAACCAACAACGAGGCTTCCTTTGTTTGGGTGCCTCCTGTCTGACGATGCTCTGGGCTACTTTCTCTTCCTGGCAGCAACAGGAATAAGTTGCTCTCATACCTACCAGCTTCTGACAGAGAAAGAGGATGATCTCGTTCTTGCCTGCTAGGACCAGGGGTGGCAATAACGCAGTCTGCCGAGACTGGAAGGGGATGCCTTGGAGGCGGAAACACGCGGGTGTTCATTACTCCTGGGCACTCGGAATCACGGGAGGAGATGATGCCGAAGGGCCTGATCCGATTCACAAACTGACGCACCTTAGGACTGAAAAGGCTTCTCCTTCCACTAACTTACTTTTCTCTGCAACAACAGCCTCAGGAGAGTAACTTCTCCGTAACCCTTTACACTACAGCAACTACAATACTTAATCCTAACGTACCTTACAAGAAAACTACTGCGGTCTTGTCTACTAGACGGCCAACGCTGCTGCGCTTTACATTTTATTAACCTTTTGAAACAACGCACTAGCTTTCCTTGCAATCGCATTACGTGGGCTTCCTGGGACTTTATATATGCACGTTCGTTTTCTCTGGCTAAATCAGATTTGGAACGCAGGGGTGGCCATCTGAAAACACTGCAAAACATTCTTTTTACATACATCAGTTCTCTGGTGAAGGCAACAACTGAGGAGGATCTTCAGCTAATGTAAAACTGCGAAGCTCAGAGGAGTCGTACTCCAGCTAAAGATCTGCGCACTACTAGGCAGGAATGTCAAATTAAGCAATGCCCAACAGATACAAGTCATTGGACCTTTTCTTTTACAAGTAGGAAAGAAAGGGTACACAGAAAGATAGTGGTCTGTAGAAAATGCATGTAAATCATCAAGATTTCCGAGGATTACTCGAATCGCTTCCTGGAGAGGCCAAAACAAGAAAGGAAGGAAGAATATTAACAAGATAGCCACAATCCCACTGCCAAGTACAGTTTTCAGGCTTGGGAAAAAAAAATAACATTACAGTTTGCAGGAGTCATGGAAGAGCAGGTTCCAGATATTTTGCTTTTCCTCCTCCCCTTCTTCCCCCTGCTCCCTCCCATCACCTTAGAGCACGCTGCCCTAACAGATTCACAGAAACTGAAGTGAACGAATATCTTAACCCTGAATTAACATAGAAGCAATACTATGGAGAGTGGAGGTGTGCTTTTAAATTTAACAAGTTCTACATTTAAGAAGCCTCCTCCTTGCCAGCACAACACATGCAGTATTGACCTGTTTCAAAAATAAACATATTCCCCTTTTTCGGAATATTGACCCAATTCAGTTACAAAGGAACTGTAATTCAGCCCCAACAAACTCCTGCTTTATAAACGGGAAACTTTTTCTAGGAATACCTTTTGTTGGGAAGTGGCTTGCTGAAAAAGGACATGGGCCTGTGGAAAAGTTGTGCGAGCAGAGTTCTGTGTGAAAGAATGTCAGTTTGAACAACAAGACTAGGCCTTGGCTGAAAATAGCTGGCTTTACTGATATTGGGAGAAAAACAACAGCTGGTCTCGCTGTTATCAGGAGAAAGACAGGGACGGTGTGACCTTGGCATAACTTCACAAGTAACTTTTGAAGAAGTTCTCATGAGAAAGTTACTGAACACGCGTAGCTGCCAACCACAAGTGGGTGTGTTTTAGTAATGAATAAACATTAGCGATGTACCAATCATATTAGGACTAGTAGGCATAATTATCGCAAACTGTATAAATATGAGCTATCCGTGCAAATAAAGTTGAATCACTTCTATCACTCATATTGGGTCGACTTATGTGCATTCCTCCGCCGCTCCAACAAATGGCGCCCGAACGGGGACCGAAGAAAGGGGAATTGGAGCGACGGACACTGAGAAGCACCGGTAGCAGCGACCGGGGGGCAAAAGATTAACCGAACGCTGATCGTCTTGGTTGGTGTGTTAACTCTCGTGCCTGGACCGTCCAAAAGGGGTTCGCCGTCAGTGAGGGCTACTGGAAAAAGGCTGCAAAGACTTTTTAACCGAGGTGCCTTAATCAAGGTAGCACCCAGGAGTATCAAGAAGCCGGCCAGCAATGGATCAAGAGGTAGCCCTAAAATTATTACAGTGCTTTTTAGAAAAGCGGGGAGTAAACTGCATTAAGCAAATTTCGGGGTTAGTCGCGCTGGGTCGCGTTAAGGGATGCTTTAAGAATCCGGATTTATTATTTAAGGAGAGTGAATGGCGTAGATTAGGAGACGTATTATGGGATATGGTAACTGACGATGATAAATCAGCTAAAAAACTAATGAAGCAAGGACAGAAACCTTTCAATTAGTGTGGGTACAGCTTCTGAGCTTAGTACCTGGAATGCTATCGGAACCTCCCTATGGGATGAAATTAGTGACGGGTCTAAAGAAGTTAAAGATCTTGTAACTTTATGGAAATTGATTAAGACAACTCTGTAAGAAATGAAAGCAGATCGTAAAGCGTCTGCGTCTGCTTTTGCTGCTCTCTCTCTCCAACCGCAAGCGAAAGGGAAAAGCGGGGAGAAAAACATAATGCAGCGAGAGAGACTTTTTGGAGCTTGTTCGCCTACTCTCGTGCCCTTGACTTCTGCTCCACTCCCTGGGACTGCCGATATTAATCAGCCATCCGACAGTTCCCAAGCCTCCCTAACCGTACGATTAAAGGAAACCCTACAGAATCAGGGAGTGAGTAAAAATCTGCCTACGAAAAACCAGCCCTCAGATACCACCGTTCAACATGAACAAATTATACCTAGCATACACCCTGATTCAAATAATGCAAACAAGGACTTGGCTACTCTAATAATAGAACAAAAAGAGACAATGTTAGAATTGTTAAAGGAAATGGGGAAAAGAGACGGGGAAACCAACCGCACCCGTGACAGACGCGGAGCCGCCTGTAATAGCCGCTGCAGAAGAAAGGCAGAGACATTGGAGGGGTGTAATAACAGATGCCATTATAGAAGGGACTATGCTCTAAGCATTCCCAGTTATTGCAGCAAATGGACAGAAAAAATGGGAGGTGTTTGACTGGAAGGTCATTGAGAAATTAAGGAATGCTGTGAGTCAGTACGGAATCAAATCTGCGTTAACTCACCAAATACTGCAATTCATTTTTTCTGCTGATACGCTGATACCTCAAGATATTAAACAGCTAGCACCGTTGATTTTGACACCCGCCCGAATGTTAGTGTTTTTCTGGCAGTGGGAGAAGCTCTGTGATAGGGAACAAGCAACATCACGACAACAAACAGATCCCCTATGGGGAGTAACCACGCAGATGCCGATGGGTACTGGACCCTTCGCATCAGGGAACGCTCAGTTACAATGTGTCACTGAGGTTCATCATCTATCACAGATCTTGGCGTATCAAGCTTTTCTTACCGTACCAGACAATATGTACAGCCATGCTTTTACCCAGGTGAAACAGGAGAATACAATTTATGACCACCCTGACATGAACGAGGGCATGAAAGAAAACACGTTCAAAATACTCGCTTTTGAAAATGCTACTGAAAAGACACGCAAAGCATTGTGTAATTTGCCGAAAAATGCAGACATCGTTGATATGATAGAATACACGGATCGATCAGTGGACTCACAGAAAGTAGCCTATGCTGCCACAGCTCTCCAAGGAGCTACAAAGAAACACAAGGCCAGTAAGACACCCTTGGTCAAGTGTTCTAACTGTGGCAAACGTGGACACATTAGGAGCAAATGTACAGGTACTGTTAACAGTAAGTGCTGCAACAAGTGTAAGAAAGATAACCATACCACCAAGAATACAGGAAGAAGGGAAACTTTACACCGACTGCGAAGGCCCCTCGCGCGGCGACACGAATGCAAGGGGCTTGAGCTGCCAGCCCTCTGGCAGCCTCGCAACCACCAGATCCGCCACCGCAGGAAGCTCCAGAGTGGATGTGGAAACCGCAGTCAACATAAAGGGACCATTGGGGTTTGGACTTAGTGCATTTTTAATGGGGCAATCTTCAACAGCTCTAGAAGGAATTCTGGTGCTCCCAGGGCTTATTGATGCAGATTATTGTGGGACTGTGAAAATTATGATTCATGTTTTAATCCCTCCTGTTTCTATTCCTAAAGGTACCAGAATAGCACAATTAGTTCCATTCAGGTCGTGTGTTCCGAACCCAGCTGAAGTACAACGTGGAGATGGTGGATTCGGCTCCACAGGGAAACCGCAGGTATACTTTGCCATGGACACAACAAGAGGTAAACCAGAAAAGGTAGTGCAATTGGAAGGGCCCGATGGAGTTGTTGTCAAGAAACATATGACAATCAATACAGGTGCTGATGTTATGATTATTTCACAATGCATTTGGCCTCCATCATGGCCATCGATCAATCCAAACTTTGGTATTGCAGGGATAGGGGGCACACAAGCCACCTTAGTAAGTCAGCTACCGCTTACATTTGTGTTCCCCGATGGTGAACACATTACGACGTGTCCGTATGTCATGACTACCCCAACTGAATTGTTTGGCCTCGTAGGCCATGATTTATTGAGCCAAATGAAGGCAATGTTAGTGACGCATCCTTTTTAGGAGCGGTCACTGAGGGGTAGCCGATTCTGAAAATTAACTGGAAAACAGATGAACCTGTTTGGATTGATCAGTAGCTGCTAAATTCTGAAAGGCTACTAAAAATACAAGGGTTAGTTGAGGACCAGTTGAGAGCGGGACAAGTTGTTCCTTCTACTAGTCCATGGAATACATCAATATTTACCATTCCCAAGAAAAGTGGGAAGCGGAGACTGTTACATGATCTCAGAGCTGTGAATGTGGTGATGCACAGTATGGGAGCCCTGCAGCCAGGTTTGCCATCTCCAGTTATGCTTCCAGAAGAATGGGATTTGTTAATTATAAATCTAAAAGATTGCACCCAGATGGCGCTGAACGGTTCGCCTTTTCGGTACCATCGATTAACAAGGCAGAACCCTATAAGAGATACCATTGGGTCGTGTTACCGCAATGAACGCGCAATTCCCCCACGATGCGTCAGGTGTATGTGGCCTGGGCATCAGAGCCTGTAAGAAAGCAGTTACCTCAGTAACTTGCCACAGGATGAGATTTTAACTCAATTGCAGGACATCTTAAGCCATCGCGGAGTAATAATCACTCCTGAAAAGGTGCAAAAGGCAGCACCTTGGAAGTATTTGGGGTGGCACATAAATGCTAGCAATGTTAAACCTCAGAAGGTTCAAATAACATGAGAAATTTCAATGTTACATGATGTCCAGAAGCTTGTGGGAGATATCCAGTGGGTGCGGAATCTTTGCGGTATCACTAATGGCAATATGACCCCTCTGGTAGAACTCTTGGGTATGAGAACACTGTGCAGATGAGAAACGGGAAATGACAGAGTTGACCAATTGGTTGCAGCGCCACGGGAGCCTCCTCCAGGGAATCGTTTTCAACAAAGCACGGCAATCGCATGCGTTCTTGCACCAACCCGCTAGGATGTTAGCAAAGCAATTTGACTTACCACTTACTGATGCCCAAGGTATCGTTAAAGCATGCCCTGATTGTCAAAAGGAAGGGCTCGGCTTGGGCTGTGGGGTTAACCGACGAGGTCTTTTGCCATTGCAGTTGTGGCAAATGGATTTCACCCATGTCATGTGGTTTGGTGCAAAGCGTTCTGTGCATGTGTGTATTGATACCTATCCTGCTGCCATGTGGGCCACGGCACGAACTGGAGAAAAGGCCTTACATATTGAATGACATCTTCACGCTTCTTTTGCAGTACTGGGTGTGCCTCAAGAAATTAAGATGGACAACGGCCCAGCCTATGGTTCTACACGATTTGCTCGATTTTGTAATTTGTGGGGAATTCACCACGGTACCGGTATTCCACATCTTCCCACAGGACAGGCTATTGTCGAATGGGCCAACCAAACCCTAAAAGAACATGCTGCAAAAACAAAAGGGGGGAACCCAGGGCTTACTCCCAGAGGAACGATTGGCCAAAGCCTTATTTGTGCTAAGTTATCTTAGATTGACAGGTGATCACAAAGACCCACCAATGGTAGTGCATCATGTTCTTTTACAGGCAGAAAGGACGCAACAAAGTACAGGAATCATGGTAATGTATAAGGACCCAGAATCCAGGAAATGGTGCAGATCAGCAGAAGTAAAACTTACTGGGAGATCCTGGCTAAGTGGGACAAGCCATGGCTTCGCACTGATGCTGGACCCGGAATTGTTCCAATGGCGACTGGCACGGCACCGGCGGGTGCTGGAGCCACTGATCTGACAGATTCTAACTAATAGAGTATTACTAGTGGACACGGAGTCCTTCAGAGAGGTTTTCAGAACAGCGTGCCTTATTGTATATAGAACCTGCTTTAGGTAAAAAGTGTGTAAAGCATAATTTGATTAAACATAGTGTGATTACGGGAAGACAGTGTGGGGTAAAAGTTAGTTAAAGCCAAAATTAGGGGTAAGGTCTATTTCCATTAATAACCTGGGAACGAGGTTGATTGTGTTTCCACAGATACAGGCCCACGATGGACTCCTGTTCGATTTGCATGACCATCATCATCTGGAGCATCATAGATGATGTGGCAATATGAATACTACCTCAGCCAAAAACTAATGTATAGGTCACCTTGGCTAACATAACAGGTCAAGATTCTCTGTGCATCGCAACTGTATCGTAAAGCCCATGAACCAATAGACAAGATGGCTATGACTCATGCAGCGCGCCTGGCCAGCGAGCGCATGCGTCATAGATTGCAACCGAGGCGGACTTTTGGCACCCGCTGGCCACGTGTGCTAAAACCCGTTCCTCTGCAAATGTATAAATACTGGGATTTTCCAAAGAGCATCGGGCTGGTGTACGGTGAGGCCATCGTTGCCTCTGTGGGGACGCCCACGGAAAGCTGGCACCTACCGATTGCTGGGCTGAGTTCGTGGAGCAAGATGGCACAAGAATGTATAGATGGTTCATTTTCCTCATGGTCTGGGTCATTAGGGGTAACGGGTTGGCTCAAAGAATTATGGGCATTATTGTAGTTACTGTGATTTTAGCTATTGTAACAGTTTTACCTTGTTCAGCTTATTAAGGAAAATGGCATCCCAAGTTATTAAGCAAGCCTGGATTGCTCAAAAACAAAAATAGGGAGAAAGATTTAAACGGAGACCTACAGTGGATTCAACCTTGTTGTGGTATTACAAATACAGACTTACAGCCGCTGCTGGATTTATTGAGGGGCAGCGATAGCTTAACTTCTACAAGACAACTAAGTGCACCGGGACGGCAAGCCTTGACAGCAATTGGACAAAAAAAAAAATCACATCCTCCATGTCTGGCAGATACGTTCCTGATTTACCCATAAATTTGAAACCTTATGCTGAGATTGATATGGAACACACTGACTGTAGTAAGCAGCATGACAGTGACACCGGTGATTGATCCACATCGGTTAACACCATGGGACAGTAAGAATGTTTGGGTGTCACTAGCTAAAGCTATTAATCAAACCTCTTTTTGTGTGCTTATGTATTTTATTAGGTATAATGTTGTTTTTACTGTGTTTAATTAATTGTGTTCACAGATCTTTGCAAAGGGCAATACAGCAGGTGTTAAAATTTTACCTCAATCTATATACAAACAAATAGATTGGCTGAAGAAACATACACAAAGATCCAGCAAGAAACTAGTTGGTTTGATGGAGTGTTACAATCAATATTCGGCGGGATAACACTATGGGTAATGTCATTGATTAAGGAAGCCTTATGATGGTTGGGTATATTGATATTAATCTGTGTAATAGTTAGAATTCCGTATGGGTGCATGATAAAAGGAGTCTCAAAGCTGACACACCAAGCTCTACTCGCACAAAAAGAAAAAGGGGGAATTGTTGGAAATTGGCTTCATGAAAAAGGACATGGGTCTATAAAAGAGCTGTGCGAGCAGAGTTCTGTGTGAAAGAATGTCAGTTTGAGCAGCAAGACTAGGCCTTGGCCGAAAATAGCTGGCTTTGCTGATATCAGGAGAAAAACAGGGACAGTGTGACCTTGGCATAACTTCATAAGTAACTTTTGAAGAAGTTCCCATGAGAAAGCTACGGAACACGCATAGCTGCAAATCACAAGTGGGTGTGTTTTAGTAATGAATAAACATTAGCAATTTGCCATTGTTGTCCAGGCCCATTGCCTTTTCCAGTCTGGCCCATTTCCAGCTTGGAGGTGCTCTTAGGATTAGTCTGGAGGCAAAGATCACACTGTTGTGCGATCACACTGCCTCACCGTGGCGTATAAATTCCTAGCCACAATTTCTCCTATCAGATGATTATACAGGGCTTCTGTTCCCCAATGTCTTTTCCTATGTTCCTCCCCTATCAAATGCCGTAATAAGCAAGAGGGAACGATTAGCTTTCCCTGTGGGGTATGAGCCCACCCCTCTTCATTATATGACCCTTCTAAACCTGTAATGAGCTTTTGATCTTCCTTAGTGTATTCTGGCTTACCTTCTAGGGAAATCCACCTATCAGGAATTAAGGCCCCTTCTGTTTTTACCTGTGTTTTGGCCACTTGTTTTGCCTCTCTGTCCGCCAGCTCGTTCCCTTTTTCCAAATCTGAGCTCGCTTTCTGGTGTGCCTTAATATGCATAATTGCTACTTTCTTAGGGAGCTGGACAGCTTCCAGTAACTTCAGAATTTCTTCTGTGTGTTTGATATTTTTCCCTTGAGAACTCACTAGTCCTCTCTCCTTCCAAATTGCTCCACGTGCGTGTACAACTCCAAAGGCATATTTTGAGTCTGTATAAATGTTCACAACTTTGCCCTGGGCCAATTCCAGGGCGCGGGTTAGAGCAATTATTTCTGCCTTCTGTGCGGAGGTGTTCCCGGGCAAAGCCCCCGATTCTGTTACCTCTTGGCTGGCAGTGACGGCGTATCCCGCATGTCGATTACTGTTTAGGACGTAACTGCTTCCGTCTGTGAAGCGAGTTTCCCCGTTTTCCATGGGGCCGTCTTTCACGTCTGGGCAACTGGCGTACGTTGCTTCGATGGTTTCCAAACGGTCACGATGTACCGGTTCTCCTGTGTTCCTGCTGAGAAAAGAAGCTGGGTTGACAATGTTAGCGACTACAATCTCCACGTCATCCCGCGCTACCAATATAGCTTGATATCTCAGGAATCTTTGTGGAGAGAGCCAGTGTCCGCCTTTTGCTTCCGGTACTGCTGATACTGCGTGAGACACCAGAACAGTCATCTTCTGGCCCAGAGTAAACTTTCGGGCTTCCTGTGTATTTAGTATCACAGCCGCAACCGCCCGCAGGCATCCAGGCCAACCTTTTGCAGTCGTGTCTAACTGCTTAGAGAGGTAGGCAACTGCCCATCGATACGGGCCCAGGTTTTGTGCTAATATTCCCAGAGCAATGCCCTGCTTCTCATGGGAGTAAAGAAGAAACAGCTTACTCGCATCTGGGAGTCCTAAGGCCAGGGCCGACATCAAAGCCTTTTTCGGTAGCTCAAAGGCTCGTTCGGTCTCCTTATTCCACTCAAGGTGTTTCTGCTTAGTGGCTGTCAACGCATACAGTGGTTTAACAAGCAATCCGTAATTATAGATCCACAATCGGCACCACCCTGTCATTCCCAGAAAAGTCCATAACTCTTCTACTGTCTGAGGTCTCCCAGTTTGACATATTGCCTCTTTACAGGCCTGTCCCAAAGGTCTTTGTCCCGCACTAATTTCATAGCCCAAATAATTCACTTTGCCTTGCATTACCTGTGCCTTTTGCTTGGATACCCGGTACCCCTGAAGTCCCAGGAAATTCAACAGACTCGCCGCCCACGTCGTACAATCTTTCTCTGTTTTGGTGGCGATCGGGATATCATCCACATACTGCAACAGCTTCCCCTCCTCAGACGGGGTTTCCCAGGATTCCAAGTCTTTCGCAAACCGATTGCCAAAAACGGTAGGCCTATTCTTAAATCCTTGTGGCAAGGCCGTCCAAGTGAGCTGGGTCTTTCGACCGCTCTTGGGCTTTTCCCATTCAAATGTGAGTAAGTTTTGCCTGGCTTCATGGAGAGGGAGGCAAACGAAAGCATCCTTCAAATCTAAAACACTAAACCAAGTCAATTCAGGTGTTAGTACGGTTAACAGGGTCTATGGGTTCGCCGCTACCGGGTAAAGATCTTCAGTTATCTTATTCACCGCCCATAAGTCTTGGACCACCCAATATGACCCATCGGGCTTCCGAACAGGTAATGTAGGGGGATTGAATTCAGACTCACACTCTTTTAATAGTCCCAACTGCAAAAATTTTTCTATCACCGGCCGGATTCCTTCTCTGTCTTTCTTCTTTAGGGGATATTGTTTAATTCTTACCAGCTTTTGGCCTTCCTTGATCCTAACTTCAACAGGTGGAGCACTTTTCGCTCTTCCAGGTGCATCAGTAGCCCATACCCCCGGGTACACTTGCTTTAAGATGTCCTCATTAATGATTCCTTCTAGGGGGAGACTGGTTAAGGTTAGGCTCAATATTTGAATATTTTGCTGATCTTTTACCTCCAGAGTAATTTCTCCCTTCTTGAATACAATTTTTGCTCCCAATGGTTCCAACAAGTCCCTTCCCAAAAGGGCCTTTGGGGAGTTCGGCATATATAAAAATTTATGAATGCCCCACTGTTTTCCTAATTTATATTCTAAAGGTTTACAAAACTATGCCTTTTCACTTTGGCCAGTCGCTCCTTTCACCGTGACATAATCATTCCCCGGGGCATCAAAGCCTGATTCAAAACCGAGTATGTTGCTCCTGTATCTACCAAAAATTCTACCTCTTGTTCTGTTTTCCCTAGCTTAATTATAACCAGTGGATCCGCTAGGGTAGATTCCCCAGGTTCTCGTCAGTCTCCCTTCACAGAGGCTACTGTTCTTCCTGTTTGAGCCCTCTGATGCTCCTTGTTCCCTGGGCATTCCCTCTACCAATGACTGAATTTCTTACACAAAGCGCATTGATCCTTGCCCAGTCGGGGCAAGTCTCGTCTAGGCCCTCTTCCCCTTTCTTCCCGAATAACAGCCATTAATTTCCTTTGTCCTTGCCTATATCCTTCTTCTCTGTTACTAAACACCCTCCGTGCTTTTGTGGTACAGAACAGAGATGTAGCAAGAAAGGCAAAAAAAGAAGGGAGGGAGAACAAAGGGAGAGAGACACAAAGACTGAAAGAAGGACAAAGGGATGGCAGAAGAAAAAAATAGTGATAGGCTACAGGACAGAGATGGAGGAGTTCCAAAAAGACACAGGGAGCATGACAGAACGAGAGTGAGAAACAAGGGACAGAGCAGGACAGCACTGGAGGAAAAAACAACTGTCATTGATAGGCTGTGAGAGAGACATGGAGGAAGAGAGAAAAGAGAAGGGACAGCTAGCTGGAGAGGGGGATACAGTTAGAAAGGATGGAAGAGGGAAGGGAACAGAGAGAAATACAGAAAAGATGGCAAGAGGAAGCAAGGCAGAGGGACAGCAATAGAAGAAACAAGGGACAGGGATCTGGACAGATGAAGAAAAAAGCAGGAGAAACATACAACATGATACGGTGGGACAGAAAGTAACACAGAGCGTCAGATGATAATAATGACAAGAGATAGAGAGAGACTATGAAAAGCACAGGAGGTTGGAGAGAGAGAGAAGACATGAATGAAAAGAGTAGAGAGCACCACAAAGGGTCAGGGAAAGAGAAGGACAACAGAATAAAAAAACCCCTCACATATTACACACATGTTATCCACTCATCAAGCCCATTTCAGAGTTACACAGTACCTCAGCCCCTTTAAGAAAAGTAACACATGCGCCCGAGCCCATTTCGGCGCCGCACCACGCCCGAGCCCATTTCGGGCGCCGCACCACGCCCGAGCCCATTTCACAGTTCTCTACCTACAGCTCCAATTTCAAAGTTCTGCAATCACTAGAGGAAGGAATGCACCCCCTTTCCATTAACCCAGCAGCAGCTACATTTACCTCAAGGTATCTACAACTCGCCCTTGGATGCCTAATTCCAACAGACACTTTCACTTACTTCAACAGCTAAGTTTACCTATGGGCACTAAACGCCCATGCTTCCCTCTACGCTTCCCTTTGTGATTGCCATTAGTACTGTAATTCCCACAAGGACACATAATTACCTGTCTTTTTTACATTTTATTTTTAGTGCTTCATTTGGTCCATTACTCATTCCACATAGATTCAGCTATGTCAGTATTTCAATCCAATTCTACAATGTACTTTTTCTACAATATATAGAAAAGACTTATGGCCTCACTCGTCAAATATTTGACACTATTAGATTTAGTCCTCTTTTAATCACTATTTTTACAAATACATGTAAACTCCAAAAATTTAGCATTACCTGAAGAAGAAATGCCACTATTTAGTACCTGCAATGCTCTACGGAGTGGTCTTTTCCACATTCCTCGCTCCCATTACATACATCGCTGCACATCCAGAAGTTTTACTCCCTGAGGTGACATTACCGCCATGATCCCTGTTCCCGGGCACCAAACGAGTGACCTCCAATCATCTTGACAGACCGTCCACTTCCACACCTCGACACAAAACCAGAAATTGAAAAATATCATTACATCACAAGCTACAAAGAGCAACCAAATATTTTACAAACCCACCACAGACAAATACAGTTACACTCACGCACTTCACAACCCTGGCCTACTCCATGCTGGCCATCTAGTCCAACTCCCCCCACAAAATCCTCAACTGTCTTCCAAAGACCATCCACCAAACAACATATCTCTCTGTGCTGACTGGCAATTACCAGGTTCCAGGGGAGCGCTCCACAGGAACACCGTTCCCGGGAGCCTTGGAAAAAAAAAAAAAAAAAAAAAACCACAAACAAAAAAAAATCGCCCTGCCTTTGAAAACCCAGGCCCGAGGCAGACCCCAGTCCAAACATTGGCAATCAACATTGCCTCATGGAGCAGCTGGGACCAGGGAAAAGAAAAAATAAATGGGGCAGGGGAGGACACACCAAAAACCAACCCATATCCCAGCTGGGGTTTTTTATTCTAAGTTTGGGTTTTTTTTCCTAATTCCCTGAAAAACATCTCAACTCTACATCCAACCTGAAAGGAAAAAAAAACCAAAAAGGCTTAACCACAGAACCCTACAAGGTTAGAGACATTCACAACACACCACTCGTTCAGATCACATGAACGCCAGCCCTCACTCTCAACTCATCCATCATACCGTCCACAGGCCTCAAGAGGCCGTCACCCCGTCTGCAGCAGCAGGGGCCTCAAAAAAGCACCCTACCTGCAAAAACCCAGGCCCCAGCCCAACCTCCTTCCAACCAACCTCCCCACAAACTGCCCTTCCGTTACACCAACATTTCAACACGCACCATCATCTCCACCATCCGTGCATTTTCAACCCGATAATTAGCTTTCACAGTGCCACGTGTCACAGTCCAACCTCCGTAGCGCCATGTCACCTAAACGCAAGGTTCTTTCAAGCACCTCTCGTGCCCTGTCATCACCTGCAAAAACAACACACAAAGCTTGTCAACAGACACTTCATCCTCGAGAGAGAAGTCCTCCACCACTCCCCTACCCTGCTTCCCACCTATTCCAAAAATAACACATCCTCACAGCCAGTGTCCTCCATGACACTTGAAAAAACCAGAGCATCACAAACACAGAGCTGTCCCAAAGTTACCGATCGCTCCAAGACCCATCACGCTGCTACTTAGACCTCAAGGCCTTGACCATTTCTAGAGACTTGCCACAAAGCATCTGCATAAACAAGATGAACACCATTGCCCAGTTCCTGCCTTACTCAATGCTAGTTCACAGTCCAATTGCGATCCCCTCAACTCTGCATGCAAAGAGCCCGAAGTCATTAAACCTTCTACGCTGCCTCTACAATGCCATACAAGACACACACAAACATAGAGCCATGTAATTCACATGCAAATGTAATGCCATACAAGGCAGTACTCTTACCTCAGTCAAGGCAAAACAACTCAGAGCCTTGCCATACCAGACAAAACAGAACAGGGCCAATGCAAGAGACTCTCACGTGACAGTCAATACAAGTACAGACCAAAACAATACAAAACCAATACAGAACCATAGAAGGCAAGGCAGTCTCAGGTGGCAATCCATACAAGTACAGAGCACTGCAATACAAAACACAATGCAGGGCCAGGCAATGCGAGACAGTCTCACATGACAGTCGATACAAATACACAACAAAACACCACAGGGCAAAGGCAAATACAGACCAATACAATGCAAGAAAACTGCAAAACACAGCAAAGCAAAGCAGTCTCATAGAGCCACCGGATGCATCTTCCTTCAGAGTCCACCCACGGACTCAACTCCTTACAGTGCTCTGCTGCCTTCCCCCATCGCTCTGTGGGACACATCCTGTCCCTCCACATCTGAAAAAAAAAAAACCCAAACATATTGAATGAGTCACCTGGATGCAGAGCAAGAGCTTCACAACTCCAGAGGTCTTGATTCCATCTACAAAGACCATCTGGAATGCAGCTACAGCCTGTCATTTTAAAAACAAACAAAAAAAAAAAACAACACACAACCAAAAAACAAACAAAAAAACAACACAAAAACCCAACACACACACCCCCCTGCCCACTGTAGGGTTCAATTATATGGAACTTCGTTACTGGCCCTGAAAGTAGCTCATGGTCGCAAGAGAGTTCCAGACACCTTTGAAGGCTCTGAACAGAACAAACAAGAAGATAGAAGAAGAAAGATCCCAATTAGAAAAACACAGGTGCACATTCCACGATAAAGGGAACTTGGCACAACCGACCTCAATTCAGGGGCTTATCTCGACCAGTTGGACTAAGACAAGTTTTGCATGCTCTAACATAGCCAATTATATCCTGTGTGTATGCACGTGTACAGAGCGAGTATAACTAACTGTATCTTATGTTTCTACGCGTGGACAGTATCGATGTAACCAATCACCGCTTACGCTTGTGCGCGTGGACACCACATGCTTGCGTGCAGCAGCCAATCAAAGCTTCTAAACAACTTAGAGAGTTGTGTAAGAATGATCAGCTAAACTCAATAAAGGGGCGACTTTGATCATCATACTGGTGTTCTATCATCCGGGCCCCGCACGGAGTAACCCTAAACCCTACACCCCACCAACCAAAAAAACCCAGGGCCAAACTTGGAGCCCATCACGTGCAAGTCTTAACACCTTAGAGACTCAAATCCGCTTCACTGCCCCTCAGCAACCCCTGCCACACGGCTCCAATTGTCTCCGTGAAACACTATCGGCACGGCTGTCCGCGCAGGCCGCTGATGGCTACTCGAGCCGAGAGGACTGTACAACCCTCGCCTAAACGGTCTAGGCACATCAACGTTTCACCCGTAGACTCTTATCGCTGTTCCACCTACCCCTGACTCCACACCCCCCCAGGGAGAGCAGCTCCAAGCCAAGCACACCGTGTGCAGAACGTCACCACGTGGAACGCCACCAACGAGGTGATTCAACGAGAGAGAAAACTCTCAGCAAGAAGAATGACCCCCGGACGGGAGGCGCCGTTGGGCAAGATGACCTACGGGGCCGCAACCGCGAGGCCAGGAGGCTCCACAGCAGACCCAGAGGAGTCAAACGGAGCGGCCCGTTACAAGACAGCACTGTCAAAACCCAGACGACAGATGCGCCAGAAGCCTGGCGTCGAGACCTAAGGATGTCAGGATGCGGGGAAGAAGTCCCACTCCGAGAAAACGGACGGCTAGAGAGCAGAGCTGCCGATGCAGGCTGAAAAAAATGCTGCCATAGAGCACTGACCGGAACCCGCCAAGACCGATCCATGCTTTAGAGCTCCGAGCGCAAGAAAAGAAGCACCCGATTGGCACCGGGCCAATGAGTAAGAGCATTCAAAACCCTAGGGACAGCACCCGAAGCGCACGCCTCGCTCCTCTGGCGCAAAGCGCGACAAGGACATCGAGACCCGAGAAAGGTCTAAGCACACAAGACAGACTACACAAACTACACGCCACCGCGGACACGGGCTGGAACTGCCCTGCCCGGCACACACGGGTCTCGTGCTGAAAAGCAACCCGCTCCCTTCTCCTGCGCAAAGGCGACTGCTTTGGGACAGCCCTCTCTCCTGCGCTAACTTTAAAACTCCTCCCTGCTATTCCCAGCTTTGTCCCTTCCTCTCAGCCTGGTCCCTCAACTTAGCTTTCAGAGGGCTGAGGGTCCAAATCCATCCTCCACAAAACCACACGGGCTAACTGGGATGTTCCTCAAGGGGAACATTGCTCTTCAACATCTGCAATGAAAAAAACAAACACAAACAAATCAGAAAAGGGAGTAAGCATCCCGCTGGCCAACGCCAACTACTTCCCCAACTCCCCCCTCCTCACAAGTGCCACCGTGTTCACTTCCCCGCTCATTCCAGACTCAGACCCTGCAGCCATCATCACTCGTGGTATCTAAGGTACCGAGAGAAACCACGTTAGCGTGGCACTCGTGAGAAGCCATCGGCCCCACGCTCCTCCTCGCTAATCCACAGCTCACCTGAAACGCTCATCCAATTCAAAGATAGCCCACACAGCACCTCCACAACAGAAGGTAAAGGCTGAACCGAGCAGCCCCATAATACTTTGCTATTCAACACCGACCCGGCCGACGACCGCCTCACCTTCTCGGACCGCTCACCGGCATGCAGCTTTTCGGGAGACCTTATAGCAGACTTCACGGTACGTAAAGGGTGCCTATAAGAAACCTGCAGAGGGACTTTTTACAAGGGAGTACAGCCATAGGACAAGGCGGTAACGGCTTTAGTCCTAAGGAGGGTACATTTAGTTTAGGCGTTAGGAAGACGTTTCTCACTAGGGGTGGCGAGGCACTGGAACGCGTTGCCCAGAGAACCTGCGGATGCTCCCTCCCTGGAAGCATTCAAGGCCAAGTCAGATGGGGCTTTCAGCAACCTGGTCTTGCGGACGGCGTCCGTGGGGGAGGGTTGGAACTAGAGGATCTTTATGGTGCCTTCCAACCCAAACCATTCTACGATTCTATGACATTCAAATCCAACTGCAAAACTCCTCTGAGAAGGGCTGGTAAACCCTCCTCCCTTTCCCCAGCAGTCCCAAAACTTAAGAAACCCCTTTTCTTCTCCTCAACTGTCAGGAAAGGAACCCCACTGCTTCCTGACACCTCCTGCCCTCAATCTGCACTCCTGAACCCCCTTCAGTGGCTACTCCTCAAGAGCCGCTCTTCTGAGCAACATCCCAAATTCTGGGGGCACCCCCTAACCTACAGCTCCCCAGAGACTCTGAGCTCTGCTACATGCCCACAAAAGAAAGTCAAGTCCCAAGCCTTGTAATCTACGAGGGGCCTGCCACCAGCTGCAAAGATTCTAAGGACAACGTGGCATTCTGTGGGCAATGAGGAAAGGCACCCCAAACCCTGAAGGGCACTGTGCCTCACGGCCCTTCTGCTTTCATCAGTAGTACTAAAACTCCATAGACAAATACATACAAGATGCTCACCCTAACCCCTGCTAAACAATGTCACCATCAGTCCCATTAAGAGAGATAACAACTTACACAGCAGAACTGTTAAAAACCCAACGTTCCTTCTTCAATAAAGTTGGGAATTGCAGGAAAACACAATGCATGAAGACTAAAAAAAAAACCAAACAACAAAAAAAAACCCAAACAATGCATACTATTAAACCATCTTTCTACCCCTGAACTGATGCAGAAACTGACACTAGGCCTAGTAGATGTAGAAATAGAACGTATGTTTAGACTCAGTGTATTGCTAAATAAAAGACTCAGGAATTTGTTAGAAGGTTAACAACTGCCTCTGTAAGTTGATTTACGTAGACAAGCCAAGGACATAAAGCACAAGATTCCTGTGTCTGTAATATAAGACAAAATAACATGCCCTCTTTGAGGAGGTATTCTGTTTGATAAGAAAATATGTTCTGTCTCTTGTGGTGACTGAGCCAAAAGCTAGGTGATAAGCAGAGAAGTTGTTTGTGGGGCCCAGAAGGGGATCGTACTGCGCAAACTCGTACAACAAAGTTCAAACAGCGGACAAGTGAGGAAGACTATGGAAGACCACCAGAGGACTCCAGAAGACCAACGAAGACCTTCAACACGCATGCATAAAGGACATTTACATATGCTAATGACTTCTCGGAAAATCAATGAATATGTATATTATTTCTCAGAAATTTTATGAATATGTATGTAAGGCAGGTATTTAACCTATACAATTAGTCCCAGCCAGAAAGCACATTTGGAGGAGCGATCCTCCGTTCTTCCAGCGCTGCAATAAAGAATACTTAACTCCATCACTGAATGCTCATTTCGAGAAACAGAACACTCGAAACAAAATTACTGACCTGAAAAAAAGAAAGGGGGAAAAAAAAAAGCTGCATACAAGTGTGTCGAGGTTTCAGCCCAGCCGGTAACAAAGGACCACGCAGCCGCATATCATGTCTGAATAAATGTGAGTTTAGTAGGTGTATAGGTAGATACACATTCAGAAATGCACAAGAACTGAAAGGAGTAATCTGTAACTGGTAGACTAAGAACGCTGCAATAGCATGCAATGTAAATCAACATGCACCTATAGGGAAGGGAAGGGAAGTACGGAAACATTCTTCTGGATTGAAAAAAAAAAATATACGCAGCAATGGTAGGAAAAGGTACTTGGAACGTGCCACTTTCAATCCACTGAAACAATGTCTGCAACAGCAGTAAGAACACTGGCAAACTACCTTCTCTGTTCCACAGGGCCTTGAAACCCATACGCATTGTCTGTTGCCAGTTGCCCTTAGGAAACAAAGGCGCTGCGATCAGTAGAAGCGTGTAGAACACCGAAAATGAAACTTTTGAGTATGTCACATGCAAGATCCTCATTCTCCGTACAGTCTACAAGGTTACACAATTGTAAAATACTTTGTAAGAATGAGAATCCTGACGTTTGCCTTGGATTAAAAAAGTTTTAAAACTCCGTTTTGAGGTTTTTTTCCAAGGGTTTTAGAAATAAAAGCATCTTGGTAAAGTGACTTTCACACACTGCACAGACACAAGCAGTGTTTCTCCCACTGCGAGAGGAGTATCAAAATACTCTTATCTAATATGTTATAGACAAAAGTGACCAAGGTCACAGGAGAATCTGTACTTTCCCACTGATTACAAGGAACGGGCCAGCTGCTTTGTGCCTCCTATGCAGCTGGAGCATGCAGTTGCCTGGTAACTTGTTCCGACCTATTGCATCTTAATCACATATACATGGAGGAATACCAAGCTGACCGCTTAGGTTTATCAGCCAAAACAGTTTACAGCAACGCAATAGTTTAGAGCAATTCAGGAAGTTTAACACTGTATTTAGGTATGCGCTTATATGGTTTGACGAACAGAACTTTTATAAATGAAAGGGAAACAACAGGTGACTTTAGAGCATACAAAAGGTATAGTCTACAAACCAAATATCAATTATTAGCAATGTTTCCCTGTTCAAAGGGCATCACTTAATGTCTCAGACTCAACAAGCATGAACTGACAGACTGTTATGATTTGAAAATTTTAAAAAAGTTCTAATAGTGTGCCCAAAACAGAGCTGTTTCAGTGTTCAGGCTAGACTCGTCGTCTCCAGTAAATACATATCTTAATTCTAACACAGGATAAAAACCGATTTATAAATTTCCTCTTGTAAAAATGAAACTGTTCCAATCACCCTGTTCACTCCTATTTAAGATATTAAATAGGGCAAATCAGAAGTAACTTGAACCAATCCCTCCCACCCAGCTATAAACCAGGACCATATACAGCCCTTGCAGACTACACAAGACCCTGTCTCATTCCAGCCATATCATTAGCACAAGCTGTGCAAACCCATGCAAATCAACAGGTTTTCCAGGCATAAAAGCAGACTCCAACAGCAGTTAAGCCACTTCTTACAACTGACAATGTCATACTTCCATCACTGATTATAGCACAAGAACAAAAGAGAATGGGTCTTTATTGTCCTTCATGAACTTGAGGGGCTGCAAGAAACCAGTGAAGTTACAAGCCTGGATTCTGTAATGTCGCTATCAGCATAATTTTCAAAGATCCGGCCTCCTGTTACGATCATCAAACATAATTTTGAGTTCAGGGGACAGGTCATCACAACACTATGTTAGGTAGAGTATAAAACCTTATCATCAGATTCTCAGCTAGTTTAAGTCAATGTATTCTGTGTGTTCCGCTGAAGTCAACGAAACTAAACACACTATCATAGGAAAAAGATATTTCAGCACGCCTCAGACCTGGAAAACTATCTTGAAAAATGCCCGTAACTTTTAACACAAATTCTCTGCACTTCCCACGATCTCTCAACAGCGAGCAGTAGTAAGACCCTAACAGTTACTTGCAACCTATTTCTTGCATAGCATTCATTTTTATTTTAATTTTAAAAGGGGCAACTAATAAATAAGATTTTTGCAGCTACTCACAAAAATCAATAAGCAAAGACATTTGTTCCAAGACTTAAATTTCTTGTATAATTTAAAAAACTAGCAAAACTCTGTAAAGTAAAATAGATACATTTACCTACTAATGTAGGAAACTACAGACAAACTTCAGGAAATGACCAAAGGTGCAGAGGATAGGCTAATGCCTATTAGCATTAGGTAGAAAAACAAGGTAGAAAAGGTAGAAATGCCTATTAGCATTAAGGTAGAAGAAGAACAACAACAACAACAACAAAAAACCCCCAGAAGTTCTACAGAAAAATGAGTGAGCAGCCCACAGCACTGGCAGACAACAGATTTTTTTATCCCCGCTTCCTCCACCCCTTCTTCTTACCCCCCCACCCCCGTTTTTTTTTAAAGGAAATAATTATTCTATTCTGAAACATATTGCCAGTGATGCAGTTGAAGCCAAAAGTTTAAATGAGTTCAGGAGAGAATTAACCGAATTCTAACACATGTGCCAACACAACTGCTATAAAAAGCATCTGCATCATGGTGAAATGCAAACAGCTACTCTGAGAATGACACATTATTATTCACTAAATTTGCCTTTTACCCTGTTGTATAGTTACTAATGTTGAAAAGAGTCACTGCTGTGCAAGAAACTAAAACTTACAGCGCTTTATGCTCGGAGAGAACTGTGGCCCATCAGCTCGTGGCTGTGAAGTCTTACAACTTAACACGCTGCAGTTGCACACCAGCAAGTTCTGAGGCGGACTGCCGACTGTATTCAATAGTCACAGCTTATGTAGGAGGATATGATAAACTTGACTTATTTGCCTTTAACCGATGCTCCAAATATGTTAAAGTCGTTCTTAAAGCAGGTTACTGGTTTGATTACCCTTCATACAAAATCCTCCTTCAAATGGAGGTTTCTCTTCTCTTCTTTTCTGATTTAAGGCATGAACAGAAACCACACCTGCATCATCACTGAAATCAGTGCCTATTTTTCAATAAACTTTAGCAGCAGCATCAGAATTCGTCCTCAAGTACCGTTCATAAAGCAAATGCTTCATTCTTCAAAACTTTTTTTAGCAAAGGTTAGTAATGCTGTACCACAGACTCTCACGCCCAGTCACACATGTTCTTCCCGAGACTGTTACGCAGCTTCGTATTTTAAAAATCGCCATCCTAACTGCGTACCTGATACTACTGGTTCTCCCCTTTTTAAAGTCTGATGTTAAGGAAAAGCTGCAAGTCCTACAAAACCAGGCAGACTTGCTTGTTCATGCCAAAGAGAAAAAGGTTAAGCATTATTAAAAAATAAGACTATTGCCTACCTTTAAGTATCCATAAAGCTATCAACATGAACCGTATGGTGGCCTGTTAGCATCGCTATTTGAACACGGGCATGCAAAATGTCCTTCAGTTAAATTCCAAACTCTATGAAGTAATTGGTGGGCAATTCCCCAAGGATAAAACGTCTATCAAAAGCCAACAGTAAGCCAGAAATCTCTTTCCGTTTCATAGGGTAAAAAAAAATAAATACAGTGAATCCTGAAAAAAGAAATAGATATTAGACAGGGAACGCCTATATAGTTATAGGGCAAGTAATAAAACATTTAGTGTTTTGATTTTATTTTTTTTTATGTCATCACAATAGTTAGACAAACATGGAAACATTTGCAACAGCAATACTTGGGTCACTTTAAAATCTTGGTAACACTGAAATACAGGGCAGCGAAAGCTAATGATGTGGGGAGGGGACTTTAGGTCTTATTATTTTCAGACACATTCACACACACACACACACACATATATATATATACACACGCGCACTCCACAACTCCAAAGAGCTATCTTAACTATGTCTGCCAGTAAACGGAAATAGTAGGCAGAAAGGAACCATATCCATACTAAGACAGTTAGCTGTGCCGTAAAACTGAAGATCACTGCAACCAGTGCCATCTTAAAGAAGAAGAAAAAAAAAAAAAACCAACACCAAAAAACCTGAAAGGAACCATCACTGTGCATGTCATAAGCATGAAGTTATTTTAACCTGATGACTACTCTGCTCTATACTTTAAGCATCGTGAAGTTTTTATGTGTTTTTAAGGTCTAAGGTTACTATTTTAAATGACCTACTTGTAGTGGCAGCCCAAGTAGCATTCTGGAGAACACCACAGTGCCCACAACTTCTACAGGTCAGTGCAGTCTGATCAAGCACTACATTTCTAGGGGAGGAAAACAAAAAACCACTACCGCTCATTTATTCAATTGAAAAGCTTATTACCTGTACCTTCCAAAGCAACAGGCTACAGGAACACTGAATGCAAAGTAAACCAGACCCATCTGGAATAATCTGACATCTCAGCTCCAAGTTACACATCTTTCATTTCGTATTTGAAGGGATTAACAGCATTTGGATGCACAGAAACTGTCTTTACAGTGATGTCTGTAGACCTCCGAGTCACAAGTTAAAAATGTCTTCCTAAATTATAACAGTATTAGCACTTCCTCTGAAAGGAGTGAAAAAAAACACAACCAGGGAAGGAGGAAAGTGACACAACACCAAGGGTTTTTTTCCCAGAGATAACAAAATCCTGAGAGAACAAGATGCTTGTGCTATCAGAATAAAAATCCCCAAAGAAACAAAAGAGTTTACCTTTCCCTTGGAAAAGTTACTTTTGAGTCAAGATCTGCTCTTTTTCTCTCCCAACCATGAAATCTCTCTTCAGCTTAAGACTCTCTTCTACTGCAGTAGAAATTTAGTGCACATGCTGGAACCTGGACAGAATCTTATTTAAAAAAACAAACAATACAATAGTACTACAGTGGCTAGAAATCTTTTACGTATTCTGATGAAAAGACTCAACTTATTTCTAGGAAATAAAGTGTTTGGGGCCAAAGCCAACACATGATGTTCATGTAAGGTTAAATTTTTATTATTTTTTTTCTTTTTTTAAATTGATATATTGAAAAAAGCTGGAGAAGGAAGCAGGGACAGAAATGAAAAACCATTCAGGGAGTCAGTGGTATAGACTGTCAGCACGCAACCTAAATATTGTAATTGCAGATCACATAGTCAGAACAAGCCAGTCAAAAGTAGCACACTCCCTGGGAGAGGGGCAGGAGTCTCTTCCCCCTTGTCTTTCAAGCCAAGACCCAACTAGCAGAAGGCAGCTTTTCTGTCAGATAAAGCAAGGCAAAAGGATCATGTACAGCAACTTCCTTGCAGCCTCTTGCTCCTGAGCACCCTTCTTCACCTCTTTTCTTTCTTTCTCTCTTTCTTCTGGTGATGGGAAGGCAAAGCATGTTCTGTTCCTGTGAGCCCATACTGCTTGTCCCTATAGTCACAGCAGGCACCTGTGATTCCTCTCCGAAGACATTTACGCATAGAAATCAGTTGAGTGGTGTGTTACGGAAGCATAAGCTGCAGTGGACCTGATTTTGAATCAGTTATTGTTTTGCCCACCATGACAAAATAAAACCAGCAATTTCTTACTTTATAGAAATTCTCCTAAAGTAGTAGTTGCCCCCAACAGCTGTCAAGTTTTTGTATCACAGGAGAACAAATGCAGCCAAAAGAACATCTTCTCTAAAATGACCGCTCCGAACTGCACAAGCAGGCAGGCACAGGCAGCTCCCGATTTAATTAAGCGTATGTACACAGCACCACTTAGTGGTGCAAGCAGAGTCACCGCTGATAGGAATGAGAAGCTTGAACACCAACCTTCCCTCCCCGGCCCCCTGGACACTGCAGCCTGATCTTGACAAATTGACCGCCTGGATAAAGAAAGCTATCTGGCAACTAAAAAGATCCATTGTACTTTTCTGCTCAGTACACCTAAAGATACAGATTCACCCTCTAAATCTCGGCCAATTTCTTGAATACCACCAACACTCAGAACGGGTTTCAAATGGCAACATGGCAGGACAAAGTAATAAATGCTTATCCTTAAGTCTGCTAACTTTCTAAACCTTTGCCTAGACCTTAAGGAAATGTAAAAACAAACAAACTACTGCAAAGTTCAACACGCAATCCACGCAAAGTTAAGGCTATCAAGTAGGAACCTGATTACGAGTATAAATCATGCAATAGCTACTCTATGACATGGATGTCCTGAACAGATCATCCTCTACAGTGTAACTCCAAGGTACAAACCCATCAGCACCTCCTTCCCTCTCTGTATCGCTGTGGTTACCTGCTCTGTGCCCAGAGCCAAAAAGAATCCCGACGTTGGAGTTACTGTTCCTTTTATGCCCAGCCCCATACTTCTTTCCCGACGGAGAGGTGACGCACCTGATTTGAGGTGGAGTGCAGACAACCTTCTCATCTAGTGCTGGGCAGTTTATTTGTCCCACAAACAAACCCCAGGAAAGAGAATGCACAGTTGGACGGGTGCACTTGAGATTTTGACCACGCGGTAGCACCGTTAACTGCTGAAAGAGCAGGACTCTCTGCCGCTCCGTGTCCATGTCACGACTGCCCTCACGTCCCCAGTCTGCACCCAGCTCCTCCAGGGTGTGCAGAGGGGCTTCCAGCCCTGGCTCAGCAGGCGTCCACATAAGATCCCCCAGCCAAGAGGGGGGTGTATGCTCACCTGCCACATCGATACCGTGGGTACATTAAAAGCCACCCCCCAACTCTTTCCCCAGAAGTGACTGGGGGAGGCTTTTCAGTCATCTGGCTGTAAACCCCCTCCCCCTCAGGGAGACCAACATCCAGGCATGCCTTGCTCTAACTCCCCAAATCCACTGCCCTCCGAGGAATAAAAGGCGTCTGGGCCACTCCCCCGGCTCTAATCTGCAGATATGCCTGGCTTCCCAGAAGCAGGCTGAGAAAGCCAGCATTAAGGCACTCCTTCCCACGCCCAGATCCACAAAATCCTCAGAGAAAAGAAGAAAAATAGCCACTTCACTGCAGCATGAAGTAAATAAACTTGGGGGACACAGGAGGCCAGTTCTCCTGGGGTCAATGGAAAGGAGGGCTAGATGCAACGTATCTGAGGATTTTCCATGTGCACAGCTGAAACAGCCATGCCTCAAGCAGGGATGCGTCCCATTTATGGCAGTTCCTCGCCACTTCTCATCCCCAAAAGACAAACTCGGGCCTCTGCCTTCTCCGTGTGTAGCTCCCCACTCCCTTCAGCATGGAGCTGCGAGGCTCTGGGTTTGTGGAGAACCACAGGTGGGAAACCGAGGCTACTAATGGTGACCACAGAGAACAGACCAGCTCGGAGGGGGCGAGGAGGGCTGATGCACAATTTCTACGTTTGAATTTGTTGGGAACTTGGTGGGAGTCACAGGCTTGCAAGCCACAACCCCAGCTATCCAGGACATGGGCTTCCCAAGATCACAAACCTCCGGGGACGGGGACGGCGCCTGCGCCGGCGAGCGAACGCCGGGCTGCCCCAACGCGAAGCACGGCGCATGCGCCCGGGAGGCGCGTCCACACGGCTGGTCGGGGAGCGGGCGCAGCGGGAAGCCCGCGGAAAACCACGCGAAACCGGCAACGCTCCCGAGTCTGACCTGGTCGGACTACGCCGCGCCCGAGAGCCGCGCTGCTGCCCGGCTGCCGAGTCCACGAAAACTACAGCTCCCGGCATGCCCCGGGAGGCAGCCTGCCCTGCTGCCTGGCCCCGAGGGAACGCCGCTTCCCTTCCCCCCCACCTCCCCACGCCGGCGCAGCGGCAGTTCCCGCCGAGCCCCCAGCGCCGCTCCGGGTAGCTCCGGCACGGCGCGGCCCCGCTGCCGCTCCGTGCGTGCAACACGGACCCCGCCGTCCTCCTCGGGGCTTTCCCCGGGACCCGCCGGCCGACTGCGCAGCCCCGCCAGGGGGCCCGGTGAGCCCCCACCCCCGCGCGCCCGTTCTCTCAGCCGCCCTGTCAGCGCCCCCCCACCCCCCGCGCGCCCGTTCTCTCAGCCGCCCTGTCAGCGCCCCACCCCCCACCCCCGCGCGCACGTTCTCTCAGCCGCCCTGTCAGCGCCCCACCCCCGCGCGCACGTTCTCTCAGCTGCCCTGTCAGCGCCCCCCCCTCCGCCCCCGCGCGCACGTTCTCTCAGCCGCCCTGTGAGCCCCCAGGGCTCCCCCTCGGCCTCGGCACCCCCACCTCCCCCGGGGCACCCCCACCGCCCCCGGGCCACCCCCGCCTCCGACGTTCGCGCTCCGAGGGGCGCCCGGCCCCGCTCACCTTCTCCCTCGGGGCAGCCGCAGCCCGGTCACCACTCAGCTCCGCTCTGCTCCGCTCCTGCCTGGGCTCCCGGCGGCCCCTCCCCCGGCAGCCCCTCCTCCCCCGGCGGCCCCCCCCTTGCCAGGGAGGGGGCGTCGCCATCAGCCTCTCACTGCCCGCACCTGCGGCTCCTCCAGCCCCGGCCCGCAGCTGTGGTACCGAAACGGCAGCCGCAGCCCGGTCACCACTCAGCTCCGCTCTGCTCCGCTCCTGCCTGGGCTCCCGGCGGCCCCTCCCCCGGCAGCCCCTCCTCCCCCGGCGGCCCCCCCCTTGCCAGGGAGGGGGCGTCGCCATCAGCCTCTCACTGCCCGCACCTGCGGCTCCTCCAGCCCCGGCCCGCAGCTGTGGTACCGAAACCCGCAACCAAACCCCTCACCACCAAGGTGAAGTGAAGCAGCAGGCACTGCCTTGACTGAGTGACAGATGTCAAGAGTCATCTGATGTGGAAGAGGTGTTAACTGGGGTCAAAATACAGATTTTAATACCCATCTTATTTTAGTTCTAAGACTTGGCGATTGCCAGGTATCATCTTTTCGATTTCCCCAGGTCCACCCGCGAGCGAGGCCACAAGGGAGATTTCTTCCAGAGAGAGGATAGAGTTATTAAGTCTCAAGACCACGATTTGCTTTTCTCCTTCATGAAGAGGTGAGTGGATCATATAGCATCACTAGTCACCCAAGCAGTTAAGCCTGAACTTTTCACCTGTCCTTTAATGCCGTCAACTCCAAGCTAAATTTTTCCCGTTATTAAGAGGGGACCAAAGATCATGTGAAGTATTATTATCCTTTCTACAAATACACCCCCATCTTAGAGCTTTAGCTACTAGAGAAGGTCTTGGGAGTTTGGGGTCAGAGGAGCTAGCTGCAAGTACAAACTTTCATACAGCTCTGTTTAGGATGTGTGATGTTTCTCTGGTTGTCTAAACCGGTCTAAATTTCCACAGATGGTGCCGACTCTGGGTGGCTCTAACAAGGATCCTGGAACTCCAGTAAGTTCTAAACATCGTTTTATATTTTAAACATGATCCCAAGTTCCTTTTTGCACTTGTCTCTACGGTTTTGGCAGCTGACAGCCCCGAGGGGTGCTTGTACAAGTTTCTCCCGAAGGGCGAGTAAATTAATTCTTTTGTCCGTGAGGTGGATGGTTTGGTAACGTTATAATTCACAACGCTGTAATTCCTTCTTTCAAATTTAAAAAAAAATAATTGCCTTTTAAATCCATCCAATTTAATCTGCTAAAATGATTCTCATTGTTCTACCTCTTTTCTCAAGTTTTGGTTAAATTCAATGTCAGTATTCTCCACGGAACTAGATTTTCATCTGACTTTGGAATCGGAAAGGCAGGCTGTTACTGAGGTTAAACTCGGTGTCTTTACAAAACTTTGAATCAGTTACAAAACTAGATTATTTTTTTTAATTCAAATTACAAAACCGGTTAATATCAAGATGAATAGCTCAAACAATAATTGTTTCATTTTGTTTATCTCATGTTTAGAACCCCTCAAAAAAACCCACATACACCCTCTGAACACACAAAAAGATTATTGCCCTCGACAATATTCCTAATAGCAACCCCAACATTATAAACTTTACACAACTGTTTTCCCAAATAGATAACGTGAAACTTACTTATAGATTTTCCGTTTTAAAGGGACAGTTTCTTTAGACTTCCAGTTTCTTGTTGGGTGCTTTCTTTATTCTCGAATAATGAAGCCAAGGTTCTTCTCCCAGACCTTTACTGCTACAAGTGTTGTTAAAATGACTCTATACGGTCCTTTCCACTTCTCGGTGATTTTATATATATTCAGTCTCCTGGTCGGAAGGGATGCGCTGCTACGTCCAGTTCTAAGGGTCCAGCTGTGGAGACATACTGACAAAGTTCTTGAAAAGAATTGCTTAAAGAAATCATAACACCTTTTAAAAACATATCTCCAAAGGCACTCAAGATACTCAGAACACAGGACTCTTGATATGGTCTTTCATACAACATTTCCTAAAGACTTGACTTTTCTTTCTCTTCTGGCTATACTCCGATTCTTAATAGAGCCACGGGTAACGCTTTAACCCATGTGAGGAGTGAGGTTTCCTGACAAATTTTACTCGACTGTTGCTTAAGGATATAGTTCATTCTCTCTCTCTCTCTCTGCCCACACACTTGCTCGTGGTCTATGTGGGGTGTGATAGTCTCAATCCATAGATAATACTTGGCTCAACTTGTCTCATAATCTTTGCTATAAAATGAGGGCCATTGTCAGATGACATTCTTACAGGCACCCCATATTTTGGTATTATCTCTTTGAGCAAGACTTTGACTACTTCCCTTGCTTTGTTGGTGCGACAAGGGAAAGCCTTGGGCCACCCAGTAAAGATATCAACTAAAACTAGGACATATCCTTATTTTCAAGGCAATTCTATAAAATCAATTTGCTAATATTCTTCTAAAAAATTTCCTTATTTAATAATCCCAAAGATGATCTTATTACTGGTTCGGGGATAATTTTACATATACATTTCACGTCCGCTTATAATTGTTTAAACAATCTTTGTCATATTTCGCTTTCTGTTTCCCAGTATACTCTGTGATGTTCAATGGGGCATTTTCTCTTATTATTGTGGGTGGGACTATTATTCGACCTGTCGGTGTTACAGCCTATCCTGTTTCATTTTGTTAGCCTGCAATCTAATAATTAATTCTTCATCATTATAATTTGGAGTTTCTTTAGGCAATTTTATACCTTTCTCTGGAACTAGTGCTAGGATGCCTTTTTCTGCAGCCTCTTCAGCAGCTTTATCAGCCAGTCGGTTACCTGCGTTAGGAGGACCGGTCTTACCTAACGGATGTGCTTTACAGTGCATCATCGTGACTGCTGTTGGTTTTTGAATGCTTTCTAACAATTTCAGTATTTGTTCTGCGTGCTGAACGGCGGTTCCTGGTGCAGATAACAGTCCTCTTTCTCCCCGTATCGCTCCATGCGCACGTACCACTCCAAAAGCATACTTTGAGTCTGTCCAAGTGTTGACTCGCTTTCCTTGACTTAGTTCCAGAGCTCGAGTAAGAGCTATCAATTCAGCCTTTTGGGCAGAGATCATCGAAGGCAAAGTTGGCAACGCAAGTACCTCCTCAGTAGTTATTGTCTATCTCGATAAAACGTTTTCCTTCACAGATGGAACCGCTTCCGTCGGCATATAGTTCCCAATCTGTTTCTTCTAGTGGCACATCTCAGAGATCCAGTCAGCTGGAGTAAACTCTTTCGATTGCCTGCAAGCAGTCACGTTCCAGTTCTCCTTTAACTCGGTCAGTTGTTGAAAACGCAACAGGGTTAACGGCGGTAGTAGTTTTTAGGTAAACATCATCTTGTTCCAGCAACAACACCACTTGGTATTTCAGCATTCTGCTAGGGGATAACCAGTGCCCCCCTTTCCGTTTTAGCACAACAGTTATCATATGGGAAACGTACAGTAATCCTTTCTCCTCAGGCGAACTTACGAGCTTCCTGGATCAGTAGCACAGTTGCAGCGACGGCTCTCGGACGACTAGAGCATCCCAGACTCACGTTATCCAATCGCTTCGAGAAGTAGGCCACAGCTCGCACACTTGGCCCTAAATATTGGGCCAGGATACCCAGAGCTCTACCTCTTCTTTCACGAGCAGAAAGTTCAAGTGTCTCTTGTGAGATCTGGCAGACGCTAGGGCTGGCACCCCTATTACAGCCTGTTTCAATTCTTGGAAGGTAGCTTTCTCGGCATCGGTCCAATCCGTCGTTTGAGGTTTTGAGCTGCTCCTATAAAGGTCAGGCCAGCAAGCCACAATTTATAATCTACAGGTGACACCACTCGACCATTCCCGGAAATGCTTGTCATTCATTTTTTTAGTCTTAGGTTCGGGGAGACGACACATTGCCTCTTTTCTCTCAGTTCCCAATTGTCTCTGTCCTTTTAGGATTTTAAAACTCAAATTTAAGTTTCTTCTTTCTGGGTTATTTGGGTTTTTTTCTTTTGACACTCGATATCTACTGATTCCCAAAAAGTTCAAAAAGTTAAGAGTTAACTTTGTGCATTGTTCTTCTGTCTCAGCTACCATTAACAGATCGTCCATATATTTCAGCAAGATTTCTTGATTATTTTCTTTCTTCCAAATCTCTAATTCTCGTGCCAATTGATTTCCAAAAATGGTAAGACTATTCTTAAAGCCTTGAGGCAAGACTGTCCACGTATATCGTGTTTTTCTCCCAGTCTCAGGATTTTCCCATTCCAAAGCAAAAACCTCTTGACTATTGGGATCCAAGGGAATATAGAAAAAGGCATCTTTTCGGTCCAACACTGTGAACCATTCTCATTTCTCCGTTAGGGTTGTTAACAAAGTATAAGGATTTGCTACGACCGGATGAATACCTTGTACTATTTGATTTATTGCTCTGAGGAGGTCTTGAACTAATCTATCATCTTTTTCATCAGCCTTTTAAAAGGCAAGATCGGGGTGTTATATCTGGATTCACATTCTATTAACAATTTGTATCTTAAAAATTTTTGTATTACCATTACTAACTCTTTCCGACTTTCCGGTTTTAGGGGGTATTGTTTCATTCTTACCGGATTCGATCCTGGCTTTAAATCAACTCTCACAGGTTCTGCTTTTTGGATTTACCGGGAACTTCCCAGTCCAGACGACTGGAATGACAGCATTACACTTGGACCGGTATAATCTTCTGCTTTCGGTAAACATCCTGTTAACAACAAAGCCGCTGCTTCGATACGTTTAGTTTCTGGAATTAAAATTTTAAGCTCTCCATTTTTAAATTTAATTTCTGCCTCTAAGTTCTCAAATAGACCTCTCCTTAACAGGAGTTTAGGAGAATTTGGCACATACAAAAACTGCCGAGTGACCCATTGCTTTCCTAATTTCATTGTTAAAGATTTAAAGAAGGGTCTAGTTTCTCGTTCGCTTGTTGCACCAACACCACCAATTTCTTCAAAACTTAACTCTCCCTCTGAGGTATTTAAAACTGAAAAGGTGACTCTAGTGTCAACTCAAATTCAATTTTCTGTTCTCCCAGTTTAGCTGTAACCAGAGGTTCTGCTGGGAGACTCCCCTCCGGTCCCCGTCCGATACGTTCACTTAAAAAGAACAAATCTACATATGGCACTTTATTCCATTTACTCTCTCTCCTACAAAACAACAGTAATTGCAATATAGTATTGTAACTCAAAGTTCTGTTTGTTTACCATTTTTCCTGCAGTTCACCCCAACGTGCCAATAAACATCCCAGCGGTGATGTTTCTGGTAACTTTTCATCAGCAGTTCTATTTCCTGCACTCTTATTCTTAAACAATTTTGCTAATGCCATTATACTTATATACATTCAAATACCAAATACCAAACAAATGCAAACGACAGCTGTCCCAAATAATACACAAAGTCCAACCCAGCAATAGCTTTCGCTTATGACTTACGGGCAGACGCCTAGGCTTCCACTCCAGACGGCTACCCTCCAAGCCCCAACCCTGGGAAGCTTTCGCCGCGCCTCACGGGCAGGCTTTCCAAACAAATTCCAAAGAAGCAGCGCCTTACCTTTTTTCCAGGGAACGCTGTGAGGAGCTTTGCGTGTCGAGGGTGACGGTTCTCCCCGAGAATACCACGGTGCCGGCCGGAGCTCGATCGACACGCGATCTCGTCCAGTCTCACTCGCAAGGTCCCATTTGGGTCGCCAAAACCGTTACCGAAATCCAGAATAAAACTCCTTAACGCCAACGTGAAGTTAAGAAGCAGGCACTTTGTTTATCGCAGCGCTGGGGACACGGGAACCTCTGTCCTCCGGGATTCCCTGTGATTCCTTGCAGACGTCTCCTAGCGTCTTTTGGCCTTTTCTTATAAGGGCCGGAGATCCCAGGTATCAGCCCCAGACTTGTCTAATGATGCTACCCTAGATGATTCTTCTCTTTTGCAGGAAGCTCTCTTCTCCGGGATCGACCCAAGACTCCTCCCAGGCGTCATCCCAGAATGTTTTGACCTCTGCGTTCGGGACCGGAGATCCCAGCTACCTGCCCCAGACTCCTCCAAGTAAGTAGCTCGAGACATTTTTGTTCTCTTGTAGAGAAATCTCTCAACTCCGACAGCCACCTGAGACTCCTCCCAGGCATCTCCCACAGTCTTCTGTCCTCTGCTTTACCTAGCTTAGGGGTCAGGTAGTAGCCCCAGACTCCTCCAAGGAAGCTACCGTTGAGGTTTTCTCTTTTTTTCGAGGAGCCTCTGCCCTCCGGGACTCCCTGTGATTCCTTCCAGACGTCTCCTAGCGTCTTTTGGCCTTTTCTTATAAGGGCCGGAGATCCCAGGTAGCAGCCCCAGACTTGACTAATGAGGCTACCCTAGATGATTCTTCTCTTTTGCAGGAAGCTCTCTTATCCGGGATTGACCCAAGACTCCTCCCAGGCATCATCCCATAATGTTTTGACCTCTGCGTTCGGGACCGGAGATCCCATCTACCTGCCCCAGACTCCTCCAAGTAAGTAGCTCGAGACATTTTTGTTCTCCTGTAGAGAAATCTCTCAACTCTGACAGGCACCTGAGACTCCTCCCAGGCATCTCCCACAGTCTTCTGTCCTCTGCTTTACCTACTAAGGGGTCAGGTTGAAGCCCCAGACTCCTCCTAGGAAGCTACCGTTGAGGTTTTTTTCTTTTTTGGAGGAACCTGTGCCCTCCGGGATCCCCTGTGATTCCTTCCAGACATCTCCTAGCGTCTTTTGGCCTTTTCTTATAAGGGCCGGAGATCCCAGGTAGCAGCCCCAGACTTGACCAATGAGGCTACCCTAGATGATTCTTCTCTTTTGCAGGAAGCTCTCTTCTCCGGGATCGACCCAAGACTCCAAGACAAGCAGGTGAAGGAAGCCTTGCTGAATCTTTAGAGAAGGAAGAGGGTCTTTCATTCCGTCTAGCTGGCGCTCTAGGCTTTCACCTGTCTCCTGTCTTTCTGCTCTTTCTTCTTGAGCTCTTGGGGTATTTGTCACGGAAGGTTAAGTGGTTAAAAGTGTCCTGGTTTCAGCTTGGATAGAGTTAACTGTCTTCCTAGTAGCTGGTACAGTGCTATGTTTTGAGTTCAGTATGCAAAGAACCTTGATAACACTGATGTTTGCAGTTGTTGCCGAGGAGTGTTTAGATAAAGTCAAGGATTTTTCAGCTTCTCATGCCCAGCCAGCGAGAAAGCTGGAGGGGCACAAGAACTTGGCACAGGACACAGCCAGGGCACCTGACCCAAACTGGCCAACAGGGTATTCCATACCATGCGACATCCCATCTAGTATAGGAACTGGGGAGTGCGGGGGGGAATCGCTGCTCGGGGACTAGCTGGGTGTGAATGGTGGGTGGTGAGCGATTGCACTGCGCATCATTTGTACATTCCGATCCTTTTGTTATTGCTGTTGTCATTTTATTAGTATTATCATTATTAGTTTCTTCCTTTCTGTTCTATTAAACCGTGCTTATCTCAACCCACGAGTTTTACTTCTTTTTCCGGATTTTCTCCCCCATCCCACTGGGTGGGGGGGGGAGTGAGTGAGCGGCTGGGTGGTGCTTAGTTGCTGGCTGGGGTTAAACCATGATAGAGACAGAGTCACAGCAGCACAGAATGGATGCTGAAAGAGACCTCTAGAGATCATCCAGCCCACCTCGGCTGCTCGAGCAGGGCCAGCTGCAGCAGGCTGTGAGTCTGCTTCTCGAAGGTTCTATTGGCTGCGTTGCTCCCAGGTTGTGGAGCTCGCATGGCAAATGGGCAATGAAGAGGGATGAAGTTTTCAGGCACTTTCTGGCCGGTGCAGTGATTTTTTCTACTCTTAAAAACTCAGTTGGGCTCAGCACAGCAAGGAGCCACAGCAAGGTCTTCAGTGCCTGCACTGGAAACTCTGCGTATACTCCGGCCAGGGAGCACCGCAGACACCCTTCCCTCCACGGGCCCCCAGTTTCCAAGAGAGCCCATGCCTCCAGCGGGTCCCAAGCGCCCTACCCAGGCAGGAGCACGGCACAGACCAGTGCGTTTAAAGCTTCTCCCGGAGGAGCCCGTGCAGCCCGAGTCGTTGAAGAGGGCGGTAGCTGGGAGCCTTGTGGAGGATGTCCTGAGGAGGTGTGCGGCTCCAGGGCCACAGAGCCCCCAGGCAGCTCCCCCAGGCAGAGAATAAAGAGTTTGCTCCCAAGGGCTTGCTTGTGCCTACATTTATTGATGCCAGGCCATACTGTGTCTGGGTGTTTTCCCTGCAAAGTTTTCCCTCGTCTTCCTCCCTCCTACAGCCTCGGTCAGGCCAAGACCCAGTTCTACAGGGAATCTTAAGTAGGGACGAGAAAAGGAGTCAATGTTTCTGCCTTGTTTAGAAAGCTTTGTGGCTGGGCTATTGGAGGGGCTGGTCCAGCTCTGTAAAGCTGTACTCATGCCTTCTGTGAGTCCCATAGGTGGGCGCTGTTGAAGGCTGCGCCTTGTTCTGTGCGTTTATTCTCTCGTCCCCTCACGACCTCCTGATGGGCCTTGGGGTTCCTACCCAGGCCCGTTGGTAGTCCTGTGTCGCGGTAGAGACGGACGCGACAAGTAACAGATCATGCAAAATGGCTCCTTTATTGTTCTAATACACCTTTTTATCCCCTACTTCAGAGTATGTGTTAGTAGATGATTGGTTTAGTTAGTAACGGTTCTTCTTATCGCTATCTTGTTTTTGTACCGCTCTTCTCGGATCTTCCCAGACTTTCAAGGATACACTACAAGCTGCTCAAGGTCGCGCTGTTCTCGAACTGTCAGGCATTTTGTAGACCCGTTGCATCCCCCGACAGTCCTGTCTGTGTCGCAACAAGGGACTGGCCTTCAAAATGAGGCTTTGGGCCCTAAGAGAAGGGTTTGGAGCATAAAAATGAGGGTTTGGAAACTCAGGATGTGGCTTGGACCCTGAAAACGACTGGCTGGATCCTAAAAATGAGGCTTTGCAGACTGAAAATGGGAGTTCGGCAACTAAAAAAGTGGCCTTGCGCTCTAAAAAGGAGACTTTGCCAACTGCAAGGGAGCCCGTGGACCCTCAAAATGGGGGTTTGGAGCCTGAAATTGGGCTCTGGAAGCCAAAACTAAGACTTTGGGAAGGGAAAACGAGGCTTTCTGCCCTGTAAGTGTAACTTTGGAGCCTAAAAGCGTGGCTTTGTGCCTTAAAGCTGAGGGTTTAAACCCTCCAAGTGAAACTGCGGGCCCTAAAGAACAGCTATGGGTCATAAAAGGCCAAATGGTTTGGACCAGAACAATGAGGAGTTTGGCCCTCCAGATGAGGCTTTGGGCACTAAAAATGGTGGGGGAGATGCTACATGTGACCCTTTGGGCTCTGCAAAGGAGGGGAACCTATTGGTGTCGATAGGGCCCCAAGACATGAGGCTTTGGTCCCAAAGAGAGGGCTTGGGTCACTCCAGGGGAGGCCCTCAGCTGTTAAAAGAGGCCTTTGGACCCTCCAGTGGAGGGTTTGGGCCCTAAGAGTGGGGCTTTGGAAATGAAACTGAGGCTTTGAACCCTGCATTAGGTTTTGTGCCTTCAAGGGATGCTTCAGTACCAAAAACGAGGGCTTTGCGCCCTAGAAATGGGTCTTTGGAAGCTCCAAATGAGGGGTTGTGCGTTAAACAAGAGATGCCTTGCACCCCAGATGAGGAGCTTGGCCTCTAAAATGAGGCTTTGGGCCCTCCAATTGAATATTTGGACCCTCAAAATGAGGCCTTGGGCTCTCCCTAGTTGCAGACTGGATCCTAAAAATGAGCCTATGGTCCCTGGAAAGGAGGCTCTCTTCCCTGAAGAGGAGGCTTTGGAAGGTAAAGAATGAGGCTTGGGGCTCTAACGGTGGGGTTTGTGCTGTAAAAGGAAGGCTTGGGCCTTACAAATGGGTATTTGGGCCCCTGCAATGAGGCTTCAGGACCCTAAAAATGAAGGGGTGGATTGTGGAAACGATTCTTTGGACCCCGAAAATGAGGCATTGGGCCCTAAAACTGAGGTTCGGAGCCTCAAAATTTGAGTTTAGAAACAAGGTTGCGGAGCCTGAAATGGGGCTCTGGAGTTTATAAATAAAGCTTTGGACCATCAAAATGAGGATTTGTTCACAAAAAAGAAGGGTTGGGACGCGAAAAGGAGTATTTGGACAGTCAAAACAAGGCTTTGGGACAGAAAAATGTGTACTTGGGCCTTATAAACGAAGCTGTGTACTCTAAAAAGTGGCCTTCAGTCCTAAAGCGTTCAGTCTTCTATTGGGATGCTCCCTGTGGGACAGGAGGACAATTGCTTTGAGCTGCCTCTATTTCAGGAAGGATTACCTACGTTTGCCTTCCATCTGAAATACTGCTTAGTGCAACTTGTTGGGTTGTTTGTTTTTTTTAAAATTGGGGAAGTGTGTGTGAACAGCTGAGTGCTAGTATACAGTGAATTACCTTCCCCTGCTGAGAGTAAATGGGTTTAGGAATAAAAATACCCGTTTTGTATTACAAAAATTGGTTCCCTTGAAGATGCAAGTGGTAACTGATGGACTCCTGGCTGACAAAATCTCTTCCCAGCTTGCTTAAACATTAAACAGCCTTCACAGTGGCGTTCAGATGATCTCGTGTGATTTCTTGCAATTAATCATGGTTGTCTGAAGCGTACCACTAAAGCATAGTAATGTGTTTTGGTTGTTAAAAAGTAGGAGGAGAAGTTCATGGAGACATCTTCTGTGTCGGGTTTCAATGAGTTCAAGCTATTGTTGTGTCCGGTTGAGAGTTTCTGATGTTATTTTTCCCTCTTTCGGAGGGAGGTGAACATGCCCATCTCGCCCTCCAGGAGCAAGGATGCCATCTCAAGCCCATGCCACCCTCAAAGCTTGCATCCTGGAGTTGAGCGTGGAGGGGCATCACCCCACGAAGGTTTGGTGTGTTGTAGCAGTCGGTGCTGTGGGGTCTGGTGGGTGGGTGGCAGTGGGGTGGAAGCAGCTGTTGGGGGTTCCGTCATTTGCATAGCCCAGCCCCCCCCCGCATGCTTCAGAATGTTGGGGTCCCTGTGGCAGTTTTTGAATGGTCCCTCCCAGTTGGGTCAACGGACCCAGCGCAGCCAGAAGATCCCGTTGGAGCTCCTCTCTCTGGCATAAATCCCTCGGCGTTTGGGCTTGAGAAGAGGTAAAGTTGGAATCTGCAGATCTCCTTAGGTGACCTTCAGGAGCTGTGGGCTGTGGGTGGGGACTGGCTCTCTGTCTCTGGTCCAGCGACTGGTGTCATTGCTCATAGGAAGAGCTTTACCAGGCGACTCTGCCGTTTCCCTTCTTCTGGGGGTTACGGGAGCCGTTTTGGAGGTGAGGGAGATGTGAATTCCCGGTCTTGAGCCAACCTGGATGGAGCAGAGGTGGACTGTGATTTGTCTGACCTCAACAGTGTATCTGTAACGCAGTTGCAATCGTCTCTGCCTGCACAACTGGCATGAGGTCCTGTTTTATTTTAAAGGAGACGTAGTGAATAAAATCAGTGAATCTAATGGGCGGTCTTTCTGACCAAATATATAAATGTTTATTTAGGATAAGATAAACGGTCCCTTGAAGCACTGGTTACACGGACTTAACTCTGTGTTGCCTAAAAATGGGACCAAGTTTGGCTCGGCCGTGGGCGTCTACATTAGAGACATCCACGTTTAGTCAGATGAATCACACCCCAGTCTCCTGTGTTCCTCATCAGGTCTCTGGCAACTCTGCTGTTAGCCCTTACTGAAGCCAAGTACAGTCTCTCATTGATTGATAGATTGATTTTAACAGAAAGGAAAGTCAGTCTTAGACATTTGGTTGCGGAAGAAAGTTTGTGTTTGAAGATCGTGCTTGGATCTTTGAGTAGGTCTAATTAGATGCCTTTTCCTCTTTGCTTCATCCCTGATAAGCTTAGGCACTCTCTGTTTGTCCTGTTTCGGAGGACCACTGCCCAAGGCGCGTAGCATTGCACAGGGAGATGCTGCATCTCATTTTGCACTGTGAGTCTTGTTAAGTCATCAGGAATGAAGTACTTTTAGGAGATAAGCTAACTAAATTGCACTCAAGTGAAAAAAGTGCTCTATAACTCCCGAGAAATAATACTGGATTATAATGAAAATAGAAGTATTTTGAGCAAAAGATGCTTAAAAAGTTAGGTAAAAATGAAGAGCACGGTGCAATTTTTTTAGTTTGGGTTTTTATACATTTTTGATTTAAAGTTTGAATGTAAACAAATCTGGTTGAATTGATGTGGAAAATTCAAATTGACAAGTATTTCTTTCAAACAAGAATAAGCAAAGTAGCAGCTAGAGAGAGTGTTTTGGCTTTAAAGTGTTTTGTATTTGTGAACCCAAATCTCCAGGCTGCTGGGCAGGGTGAGACCTGTGCCAGCCAATTCATCTTTTAGCTCCAAGTGCCTTTTGATAGAGATGCAGGTCTCCTGGGGATTGTGGGGACGTGCTCCTGCATCTGGAAAAGATGGCTGAGTTCCTGGTGTAAGAAGGGCACTGGGGTTTAGAGGTCAGAGCTGAGGCAGGTATGGAAGATGGCAATAGCTGTGATCTTTAGTGCAAAAAATTTATTTTTGTATATTCAAGCAGGTTTTTTTCTCTCCTCTGCTAATCCAGTGTGGAATATGAGCCAATAAAGAGAAACTGACGCTGTACACGCTGGACACACTTAAGTATTTGTTTTAAAATAGGTGTGAGGTCAAGCTAGAACGTGCTTTGCAATTGGTGTATTTACTGCAGCAAATTTTCTGCTCTTCCTGGCCGTCTTCTGTGGTTTTCAGCCTGCTTCACCTCCACAGAAAGAGATACCGTGCGTATGAAAGAGCCCGTTATGCGCCTTCCCTTAGGAGATGTTTTTTTGTGCTCTGCTCTTGAGTTACGATCTGAATTATTTATGCCAACATTTCAAATAGCTTTTGGATTCCCTGGTTAAAGTATTCTGAACCTACCCCAGCTACATGTTACAATGCACAAGTCCCACCAACCATCAGTTTTTATTTCATGTCATTTGTCATGAAGTAACACACATTGCAGCCAGAATGCTGTGTTGCTGTTCCATGTTTTTTTTTACAGTAGTTTTCCAGCTGTATTCCTCGTCCCCATGATAAAGAGTGTTGCCAGTATTTCTTTTTATCTTAGAATACACATGGTAAGGATGGTTGCTGGATGTCTCATCCTTTTTAAGGCTGTGAAGGCATGCTCTGACAAGGCCTTTTCCCAGACCCAGGTATTCAGGGATGCAAGGTGTGCCTATCCCCATCAGCTCTGTGAAGGATGTAAGAGAGATTGTGCGCCTGAAGGTTGAATGATGCTTCTGTGTTAGAAGCTGAATTTCCACAAGCAAAAACCAGCTTCCCCGACTCTTTAAGCTGTGTGTCCTTTTAATGCTGCAAAAATGTAAATAATGATCCTTGCGTACATCTTTCTCAATTAAATGTACAGTGGATGTCTTCTCGTTCAGCTAGTCTGGAGCTTAAAAAGCAGCTTAAAAATACTGGACAGGGTAATTTTTGGTGGACATGGCCAGAGCCTGCTTGGAAGAAAATTGGATTGGTTACACCAGTCTTTATGTGAGGCCCAAAGAGAGCCTAAGGTTTTGAGTGCCCTAGAATGCTCTTTTCAAGTAGGTTAACAGGCACATATACACCCTGTAATGACGTAAGGACTCCCCAGAACATCTTCAGGACAGCTATATTTTATGCAAGCCCCTGTTTTCATGCAACCTCAGCTAGCGTTGTGCTGCTCTTTGCAGGGTCGGGTGAGCGGTGTTGTCTTTGGCTGTGTGGGCTTAAATGTGTTTCTAATGTGCGTGTCAAATAATTGCCTGTTAAACAGACTGCCAGTGTGGCTGAAGCCAGTGCTTCCGAAGAAGGTGAAATAAAAGCTTTGAAGATAGGGTCCTGCTGCGAATACGATCCAGTCAAGTAAGTGTTGATTGTGTCCCATCTGATCTTTGCAGATCGTGGAAAAAATGCAGAGATGTTTGTTTTAACGAGAGAGACACATGCCTACCTCTTTGGTTTTCTCCCCCAAACCATTTAGTTACCTGAAGAAACCCTTGGGTCCGCTCCGCCATCATCTACTTGCTTTCACTGCGGAAAACGTGGCCACTACATAAAGAACTGCCCGACAAATGGGGTAAGATTGTGGGGGACTTGTGGTGTTACTTAGTTTTTAATTGTTTTGCCTTGGCAGTTACGTAACAAATACATGAATCCTCATATTAAGAATTGTTTCTGTTGGGGTGAAATGCAGAGGTTGTATGGCAATGTTGCAAAGGCCTTCAAAATTCCAGGGGAAGCTGGAATTAGAAGTGTGAAATTTTCTTTTTCCTAGGTCGTAGACATTCAATATATCCATAGGTCTTTCTGGGTGAACACTCGTGCATGTTTTTATATCTTTCAGTATTAGTGGAAATGTTTCTGTTTTCCACTCTTCTTAATGGCAGTTCACAGTTTTTATTATTTTGTACAAAACCAAGACATTTCTCTCTGCCCCATCTATTGAATATTTGCGTGTTTTAATTGCACTAAGTCCCTGGTTGAGTATTGATGCCATTTAACCGTAGTCACTGAAAGCTCATTTTGCTTCTGTTTTATGTTTCAAAGGCTTCTTGCCAAGTCTAACAGATGGCTGTTGGACTGAGATTTCCTCCCCCTCTGACTTTTCTGAAATCCCATGTGTGAAACAGGCTGAAGTTTTCCTGTTGCTATACAGTGAGAAAATCCTGCCGTGTGCTGACAGGAGTGGCTCTTTTAAAATGACCGTGGTAGCACTTCTGGTTTTCCGTCCTGGATCTCCTTTTGTAGAAGCTGTAACATCAACTTCTTGCTTTTATAAAATGTAATTGCTCGGAGACTAACGTTATGCTGAGCCTGCAATTTACATGTATCCTCTGGCAAAGGAGAGGTGGGATTCATTTCACCTGCTTTCTAGCTGTGAAAAGATTAATTTTCTAGTCTGAGCTTCTTTCTTAGTTGCTCCAATGAATGGGAGAGTTCTGCAGAAGGAAGATTGTTCCTCCCTCCCTCTTCTAGTGTTGTGGCTATAGAAAAGTAGTTTAAACTAAGCGCCTACCTTTTAGGAGGCTCATGTGGAGCAAGAAGAATTCCATCTCTTCTCTTGCTTTGAGAAAATGCAGAGCTTGGAAAAGTTTTCCTCTACCCATCTTTAACTTGTTTCTTTTTCCTTCCCCACCCCTCCTCCAGGGAAGCTTATGCTAGAGGAAGGATGGAGAAGCCTCCCTTTTTACCAGAGGAGCCGTCTTCTTCTTCCTCCTCCTCCTCCTCCTCTTCCTCCACCTCAGATGCTCCCGTTCCAGATGAGTTGTCATGTCTCATCTGTAAGGACATAATGACTGATGCAGCTGTTATTCCCTGCTGTGGCAACAGTTATTGTGACAAATGTAAGTGTTACGCCCGTGTTTGTTAATTCTAAACATCACATCTGATTTTCTGAAAGCAGAAAGAGGAGGGAACAAAATTACTTTGCTACCAGTTCTATTTTATGCTGAAGTATACCCTGGACGGGAAAGGGCTCTTCTGGTATCAAGGGCGAAAAAAACCAGGAAGCCTTTTCCCCTTTTTAGGTATCTAGTTAAGTCTTCTTTACAAGCGGAAGGACGAGTATGAGGAGAGTGGCTAACTGTGCAGGGGATTACAGTATTAGACACTGAATGCTTTTAGTTGGTCCACAGCCCTTTGTCTCATACAAAATTATATAGCCGACTCTGGTGACTTAGAGTGGTCTGCAACAAACGGATAGTTAGGCATTTAATCCACATTCTTCTCCATGGGAGAGTTGGTTAAAACCTTCAGAACTCGAACCTCCTAATGGTTTTTTGAACCTATTAATGAGGTTTTTTTGAAACATGTTTTGTTCATTAACCTTGAGGTTGGGGACTTCTCGCTGTACTAGATAGTGGGGAAAAAGACTAGCTGCAACATCAAGACACAGCCTATGCTACATCTGCAGATGTTCCAATGGTGAAATACAAAACTGTATAGTTATTTGCTGCATACTAGAAATTTTTTACACTATTGAACATTTATAGCTTCATGCTCTCAGTTCAAGACTATATTCACCTGTTAATCATAGACATGTCTTTATGATTGGTGAGAACCCCCAAAACTTCCTTAGTTTGGCTAAATACTGTTTTGATTATTCTAATTCTATGCAGGTATTAGAACAGCATTACTGGAATCGGAGGAACATATATGCCCAACGTGTCAGGAGACAGATGTTTCACCTGATGCTTTAATTCCCAACAAGTGCATACGCCAGGTAACATGACGACTTTTACATAAAGTGCTTGTAAGAAAAGGCTCTTTGTAAAAAGCGGAAAGGGAAGAAAATATTAATTTACATCTCCTTAAGCAAGGCGTAATTGAATAAGGCTAAATTGACTTTTCAAATGCACTGTTTGCTGCTGTCACAGAAGCTTACGACTCTTTAGAGATGATCTGGCAAATTCGGGTCCCGCTCTTACTGAACACGATTGCCTCGCTTTCACATTTGGCGTTAACGCTGAAGTACTTGAAATACAGGTCCTCTGAGCTACCAGTCATTAGTATCAGTGTTCAATGTGACATGTTCATACATCTGTATGTTGGTTTCTTTGAGGATTGATGGCATTTACGGAATACATGAGTAATTTTCCTCTGTGAAGGCTTCTGTTCGTATATCTGCTGAAGTTCCATCGTAGCTTCTTGTAAATGCTTTTCTCCCTCTAGGCTGTGAACAACTTCAAAAATGGAACTAGCTACACAAAAAGGCTCCATCAGCAGATTCAGCAGCAACAGCAGCAGCAGCAGCAGCCGCCACCGCCTCCACCACCACCCAAGACTGTTAGACCTCCCGCTGTTCTGGTGAGTGCCGCTGAACCATCTACATCTTCCTCTCTGTCAGTCAGCAGTTTGTTGGAAGAGAAGGTAAGCTTTATTTCAACATATGCAGTGATTCTTATATTGTAGTAGAGCTTCTTTTCCAACTGTCTGCGTTATTCACAAGGGCTGTCGGCTTCCTGTGCGAAGACAAGCAGCATTAGCAAGTCGTCTGGGCCCCCAAGGACAGTCAATACCCACCACTGGTAAGGAACTGTAACTTTAGAATTCCTTTCAAAACATTATCTTCAGATAAACTGCATGGGATTTTTTGCTTTTTCCTCTCTCCACTCCAAAAGGTCATCCGGGGAGAGGCAGTACAATTGGCTCAGCAGGTGGCAGACCAGGCTGGGAACTGTAAGTATTATATAGAAATTCAATGTATTACTACTTGTAAGCTGTTAAACGAGGCCGTAGCACTTGACTTCTGCAACGGCTGATTCATAGTGAAGTACGTATGCACAGATAGTTGTGGAGAATACAAGTGGTCGTTAATTTTTCAATGGCCTAATTTGAACTGGCTTTAACAAAGGGGATCTGTGCTTGCAGTGAAATTATTTAAAATAAACCTCCAGTACCTGATTGAGAAGAGGACTCTGACAAAGGAAGTCTTTTTGAGGAAACCAGAATTACCTATCAAAATTAAATACAGTTGAAGGATCAAGTGGAAAGGCACCCTTTTGGTTCCTGGCTGAACAGGACTGTAGAAATTGATTTCCCAGTAGGAGTCAGCCTCCACATTCTTTTTTTCTAACAACTTAGTTGATGCTGATTGAGCAAATTCTTGGAAAAGTCAACACTGCTCTGTTATGACCATTTTGAATGTCTTCAATGTAGTCAGCCCAAATAGCCAAGCTGCTTTCTCTCAGTTGGCGAGAGAGGAGTCTGTTTTATCTGTGACTGCAGGGTCAGGTCAGTCCTTCCTTTTAGTATATATGTGTTCTAGATAGGTAGATTGTAAGGGTGCCCTGTGTTTATAAAATCTTAAGATAAATCAAAACAAACCCCAGGATCCATCCCACAGATTGTCTAAAATCTCCAATCGAGTAAGCAGGAGAATAACAAGTCGGGGACAAGAGCAGGCCAAATACATCATGGTGAGGCAACGACGTAGGAAGCATACGTGGAAGAAGATGAAAGAAGTTTGGGAGAAGATGAGTTACTATCTGTGCAGTACTTTGCAGATCAGAAGTGTGAAGAAGTGTGGGCACATGCGAGATGGGAGTCTCTTTTAAGCCTGGGCAGCCTCCATCCACAGTCGCAAAGCTGAGTCTGAGGAGAGCAGACTGAGGGAAGTGTTGGGGGTGAGGATGTGGAAGGCAAGTAGGAGGGTCAAGAAATGAGTGTAGTCTCAAATGAACAGAGAGCAGGGAGAAAAAGGCTTCAGTTGAGAACAAGAAGTGCTTGCCACCACACTCCCGCTTCATTGGCTTTCCTTCTGTATTTGTTATGAAAATGGTATCATAAGAAGGAAAATACTCATTAGGAATATTTTGACTTATGAAGTGGAAGTTGACATGCCTATAAAGAAGGCAAGGCAAATTAGGTCAGGGCCTAGTTACACTTGAAAGTAAACAGCCGTTCTGACTGGGGAGAGTAGTTCATAGGACTACAGTCCTAATACCACCCCCCCACCCCCGCCAGCTTTTTGGAAAACGCCTAGAAAAAAAAGTTTGAAAAATGAGCTCATAGAGAAGGGGGGTGGGGGAGCCCACTAGGTGACTAAAAGCTACGTCTGTAGTTGGACAAAGCTACTCTGCGAGAGAGAAATCCATCTTCCCTCAGTGGCAGAGTAAAGGCAACAATTAGAAATCAGGAGTTGTAATAAGCTATCTTTTTAAAATCAAGTGTTGAGGCTGTCCTTTGAGCATTTCCTCATCCCATTCCAGCCAAAGTGGGTCAGATACCTTAAATAGTTCTAAGCGTCTCTTGACTAACCCAGCTCAGATTTGAAGCCATCCATTTGTGAAGTAGGAAAATAGCCGGTTTGAATAATGCCATCATTAATCCCTGTAGCCTTAGGGTCTGGATATGGACTCTTTGACAAGCATGATGAGTTGTAGAGACCTTTTTAATGGGTGTCCCCTTTTTGCTACTAGTGTTTCTGTAGAGACCCTTGATCCATTAAGTACAGTTCTTACCTCCGGTGCCCCTCCTTTCTCTCTCCTGGTTTCAGCTGGTAATGCTCTGCCTGACTGGGCAGTGAGCTAGCGAAAGCAGATTTGAGCACCTTCTACAAGCAGAGCTTAACTTGTGCTGCTCTGCGTGCTGATGTACATCTCTTGGATTTAGATTAAACCAGATGTATGTAGAGCTAAGCCTCTGAGCTATAAAAATGGAACGCTGTGTTAAGAGCACAAGGCTCTGCTAGCAACGTTAGCTGCAGATTGGTTGATGTTTTCCTTCATCCTCTTCCATAGACAAAACCAAGGTAATGCTGCATTTACTGCAACAACTCTGTTTAACAGACCACTTTGTCCCTGCTCTGCAATCAACTCTAATGTCCTTTCAGAATCAGTAGAAGCACAGCCAATACATTGAACTAAAAGAAGCCAGTGTTAAATTGTCTTGTTTAATGTGATCGGGAAGCTGATGGGAATAACCTTAAGTCAAAAGTGCTGTGAAACTGAAATGGGTCCAAAAAAACTTGTGCTGTACATAGTGTCGCCCTTAGTGGATTTCAAACCTTTTCATTTCCTGGCGATCAGTTCCAACTGTCTAGCGCAATGCAAATAAGCTGTCTTCAGATAGCAGCAACTTGGATCTTTTCTTATGTCCACAAGTGTTTTTTAAAGAAGTTGCTTCTAAGTTAGGTCAAGTTATCTAAAAACCATAAGCAGGATCTTTTTTCCCTCATTTATATTAATGCTGGGCAAAAGGGCATTTTGAAGCTGATTTGGAAACCTGTAAGTGGAAGGGTGTTTTGCAGTAAGGTGGTGGTTGTTGTTTTGTTGGGTTTTGTTTTTCTCTTTTGTGGAGTCTTCGGTATTTTATTTTCTCCCCCAGTACTCCTAGGCTGCAGAACCAGCCTCCAAGGCACTATGGAATGACTTCTGCAATTAGCTTGGCTCCTCCTACGGATAGAGATTCCATTCATACTCAGAAGCTGCTTGAAGCGATGAAAGCATTGGGGGTATTTGAAGAGGAGGAAGAACTGAATCACAGGTATAACAAGACTGTAAAATTTGTTAATGTCCTGGGGTTTTTTTAGGGCAAACTTAACATGAGTTTTCTTTACAGGCTGGTCGTTCTTGGCAGACTGAATAACTTGGTCAAAGAATGGATTTCAGAACTTGGTGAGAGCCAGGTAAGGTTTTTTGATAGGTTCTTATCAAAACAGCTGAAGCCTTTTAGTTTCTTTCAAAGGCGATACTACTAGGATTTATGCTAAAGTTCAACATTTAACTTCCTTCTTAAGTATCAAGGAGATCTGTAGTAAAAGCCATTGAAATAATGTATAAAAGATCCTTTAGATGAAGACCTTCAAGTCCTTGGGGCACTGAATAAGTTTGTGAAGTGGCTCTGTCAGTTGACTTGTAGCGGTTAACAAAGCTGAAACAAGACATTGTGGGGGGAGACAGATGGTAACAGGGCAGTAAACTTGCCCCAGACAGCCTACAGCACTCAATCTAGTTTGAAATTATTACTCTAGACTTGCCTTTGGTATGGCTCTTAGATGGTGTTCATTTATGTGGGTCTGCTGCAGGGAAGACTGATAATAGGTCTTTGTTTAAACTGATGAAGCGACTGCTACAGTACTCACCTTTTTTGTTGTTGTTGTTGTTGTTTGTGAGTTGCCAGCACTCCCTTCAGAAAAACAGAATCAGTCTATTAGACTAACAGCTCAGTATGGGAGGGAGAAGACATTGTTTATGGAGGCTGTTGTAGTCTTTCTAAGTAACTTCTATGCTAGTTAAACTTGCACGTAGGTCAACGTGTATCTTCTGTTCTCCAGAAAACTCTTTCTCTTCTACCCACAGAATCTTCCCCCTTCAGTAGTAGCAAATGTTGGTGGCAAAATATTTACATTTGGTTCTTACAGGCTGTCCTGGGTTCAGCTGGGATAGAGTTAATTTTTACAGGAACCTGGGAGGTGGGGGCATAGCCGGGGCAGCTGACCTGAACTAGCCAAGGAGCTATTCCATACCATGTGACATCCTGCCCAGTATATAAATGGGGAGCGGGCCGGGGGGTGGTCTCTGTTTTTTTCGGTGGGGGAAGTGGCGGAGCGTCGGGTCCCGGGTGGTGAGCAGTTGCACTGTGCATCACTCTTTTTTGTATACCTTTTTTCATTAGTGCCGTTGTTGTTGTTGTAATCTCTTTTGTGTTTGTCCCAGTAAACTGCCTTTATCTCAACCCTCGAGGTTCCAGTTTCTTTTCCTTTTCTCTCCTCCGTCTCCTCCCCATCCCACCGGAGGGGGGCGGAGGAGTGAGCGAGCGGCTGCGTGGTCCTTTGTTACCGGCCGGGCTGAAACCACGACAGTCCTTTTTGGCGCCCAACGTGGGGCAGAAGGGTTGAGATAACGACAGATCTGGCCAGAGCGTGTTGAAACAAATTTGCCAAACGCATTTCTTAGATATATAGATGTTAGTCACAATGTTGTTTCATTTGTTTACATGGTGGCGTTTTGTAAGCTCTTATATGCTCTATGTATTGCCTGTAGTTGCGTATCTCATCTCTGGGAGAGTGATTGGGATTATCATTTTGCTGTACTGGGCAATGTCGACTTATGAAATGATTACATCACTGGTCATGAGGTTAAGCTGGTATCTGTATGAGGCAGTGATATCATTTCCATACTTTGGGCGCCTTCTGTCGGATTTTATTGGTAATTACACCCAATCCATGGGGAAATTAGGGGGGGATACCTCCCCCCGTCCGTTCACCTCCCTCTTCTCCTTCCGACTAATTACAACAGCTTTTGAGAATTTTGAATATCCTTGGGATGCGCAAGCCAATGTGCTGTTAGTGCTATGCCTCCTGAATATGTTTCAGGTCTTGTTTAGGGCTACAAAAACGCTCTTTAAGAGTACCACTCAGAGATCTCCCCCAAAGCTGGAGACTCATGGGTGGCACGGCATGTGGGAGCATATGGGCAAGTATCTAGAGAACTTCTCACCGCCAGTGACTTGGAAGTTCACTCCCGAACAACTACAGAACCCTTATGAAGTGACAGAATATTTGAAAGAAAAATGCTGTGGCTATTCCAAAGACATACAACTCGCTGCACTGTGCTGGGCTCTGGCCAATATCTACCAAACACTGCTTGATATTATGCAGCACCCTCGGGGGGAAAAGGGGGAAAAGATGGAAAACAGGACAACATGTACCGTGGCTACCCAAACCCCGACAACAAGCACCGTGGCTGCCCCTACCACGACAACAGGTACCATGACTACCCCTACCCCGGTGACAGACACTGCAGCTGAACCAGAGAACCAGCCTGTGCCAGTATCAGTCGCCCCTGTACAGAAAAAGAAACACACAAAGAAATCAGTTCGCTTAGCGAGAGATGAAGATGAACCAGGGTCATCGCGAGAACAGGAGGTAGAGGCAGAACCTGAAATAATTACCCGATCTCTATCCATGAGTGAGTTGCGTGACATGCGAAAAGATTTTAGCCGCCACCCAGGTGAGCACATTGTTACCTGGCTGCTCCGATGCTGGGATAGCGGGGCTAGTAGTGTGGAATTAGAGGGTAAGGAAGCCAAGCAGCTGGGATCTCTGTCTAGGGAAGGGGGCATCGACAAGGCGATTGGGAGAAAAACACAAGTCCTCAGCCTCTGGAGGCGACTTTTGTTAGGTGTAAAGGAAAGATACCCCTTCAGGGATGAAGTTACATGTCACCAAGGCAAGTGGACCACCATGGAGAGAGGTATTCAGTACCTGAGAGAATTAGCCGTGCTGGAGGTGATTTACAATGATCCAGAAAATGCGCAGTCACCCACAGATCCAGATGAAGTCCAATGCACACAACCCATGTGGCGGAAGTTTCTACGAAGTGCACCACCAACCTATGCCAACTCATTGGCAGTAATGTCCTGGAGAGAAGGCTATGGACAAACGGTGGATGAATTGGCTGTCCAACTCCGGCAATACGAAGGGAGTCTCTCTTCCTCCCTACGGGCCTGTGTCTCAGCTGTGGAGGAGTTGTCCCGAGAGTTCCAGCAATTCAAAGTGGATCTGTCCTCCTCCTCACCTGTACAGGCCCGCATCGCAGTTATTGGGAGTAAGCGTTCCTCTGCCCAAGAGAGAGGAGAGAGAAAGTACACTCGACGGGCTAACCTGTGGTTTTACCTGCGTGACCATGGAGAGGACATGAGGAAGTGGGATGGAAAACCCACTTCAGTCTTGGATGCACGGGTACAGGAGTTGCGAGAAAAAGCAACCAGAAAAGAGAATTCTTGGAAAACTGCTGCTCCAGTTTCCCGTGAGCAGTCCCCCAGACGCAGTAGATGGGCTGATCTCATTTCCGATCCCCTTGAAGGGACTTCCGATTTACGTGTGCAGAAAGTGAGTAACGGATGTTCTAACCAGGATTAGAGGGGCCCTGCCTCCAGCCAGGTGGAGGAGAGGGACAACCGAGTCTACTGGACAGTGTGGATTCGATGGCCTGGCACATCAGACCCACAGGAATATAAGGCTCTAGTGGACACTGGTGCACAATGTACCCTAATGCCATCTAGTTATAAAGGGGCAGAACCCATCTGTATCTCTGGTGTGACAGGGGGATCCCAAGAGCTAACCGTATTGGAAGCTGAAATGAGTCTAACCGGGAATGAGTGGCATAAACACCCCATTGCGACTGGCCCAGAGGCCCCGTGCATCCTTGGTATAGATTATCTCAGGAGGGGGTATTTCAAGGACCCAAAAGGGTACCGTTGGGCCTTTGGTATAGCTGCATTGGAGACGGAGGAGATTGAACAGCTGTCTACCCTGCCGGGTCTCTCCCAAGACCCTTCGGTTGTGGGGTTGCTGAAGGTTGAAGAACAACAGGTGCCAATTGCTACCACGACGGTGCACCGGCGACAATATCGCACCAACCGAGACTCCCTGATCCCAATCCATAAGCTGATTTGCCAACTGGAGAGCCAAGGAGTGATCAGCAAGACTCACTCACCCTTTAATAGTCCCATATGGCCCGTGCAGAAATCCAATGGGGAATGGCGACTAACAGTAGATTATCGTGGGCTGAATGAAGTCACGCCACCGCTAAGCGCTGCTGTGCCAGATATGTTAGAGCTTCAATATGAACTGGAATCAAAGGCAGCTAAGTGGTATGCCACAATTGACATTGCTAATGCGTTTTTCTCCATTCCCTTGGCAGCGGAGTGCAGGCCTCAGTTTGCTTTCACTTGGAGGGGCGTCCAGTACACCTGGAATCGACTGCCCCAGGGGTGGAAACACAGCCCCACCATTTGTCATGGACTGATCCAGGCTGCACTAGAAAAAGGTGAAGCTCCAGAGCACCTGCAATATATTGATGACATCATCGTATGGGGCAACACGGCAGAAGAAGTTTTTGAGAAAGGGAAGAAAATAATCCAAATCCTTTTGAAGGCTGGTTTTGCCATAAAAGAAAGTAAGGTCAAGGGACCTGCGCAGGAGATCCAGTTCTTAGGAGTAAAATGGCAAGATGGGCGTCGTCAGATCCCTGTGGACGTCATCAACAAAATAGCAGCTATGTCCTCACCGACTAATAAAAAGGAAACACAGGCTTTCTTAGGTGTTGTGGGTTTTTGGAGAATGCATATTCCAAATTACAGTCAAATTGTAAGCCCTCTCTACCAAGTTACTCGGAAGAAGAACGATTTTAAATGGGGGCCTGAGCAACGACAAGCCTTTGAACAGATTAAGCAGGAGATTGTTCACGCAGTAGCTCTTGGGCCAGTCCGGACAGGACAAGATATTAAAAATATGCTCTACACTGCAGCTGGGGAGAATGGCCCTACCTGGAGCCTTTGGCAGAAAGCACCTGGGGAGACCCGTGGCCGACCTCTGGGGTTTTGGAGTCGGGGATATCGAGGATCCGAGGCTCGCTATACTCCAACTGAAAAAGAGATCTTGGCAGCATATGAAGGAGTTCGAGCCGCCTCAGAAGTGGTTGGTACTGAAACACAGCTCTTCTTAGCACCTCGACTGCCAGTGCTGGGCTGGATGTTCAAAGGGAAAGTTTCCTCTACGCATCACGCGACTGACGCCACGTGGAGTAAGTGGATCGCACTGATCACACAGCGAGCTCGCATAGGAAACCCCGGTCGCCCAGGAATGTTAGAAGTGATTACGGACTGGCCAGAAGGCAAAGATTTTGGAATGTCGCCAGAGAAAGAGGTGACACGGGCCGAAGAAGCCCCGCTGTATAATAAACTGCCAGAAAATGAGAGGCAATATGCCCTGTTCACTGATGGGTCCTGTCGCATTGTGGGAAAACATCGAAGGTGGAAGGCTGCTGTATGGAGTCCTACACGACTAGTCGCAGAAACTGCTGAAGGAGAAGGTGAATCGAGTCAGTTTGCAGAGGTGAAAGCCATCCAGCTAGCGTTAGACATTGCTGAAAGAGAAAAGTGGCCAGTGCTCTATCTCTATACTGACTCGTGGATGGTGGCAAATGCCCTATGGGGGTGGCTACAGCAATGGAAGAAGGGCAACTGGCAGCGCAGAGGTAAACCCATCTGGGCTGCCGCACTGTGGCAAGATATCGCTGTTCGGATAGAGAAGCTAGTGGTAAAAGTACGTCACGTAGATGCTCATGTACCCAAGAGTCGAGCCACTGAAGAACATCAAAACAACCACCAGGCAGATCAGGCCGCCAAGATTGAAGTGTCTCAGGTGGACCTGGACTGGCAACGTAGAGGTGAGCTATTTATGGCTCAGTGGGCCCACGATACCTCAGGCCATCAGGGAAGAGATGCAACATATAGATGGGCTCGAGATCGAGGGGTGGACTTGACCATGGACACTATCTCACAGGTCATCCATGAATGTGAAACATGTGCTGCAATTAAGCAAGCCAAGCGGCAAAAACCCCTGTCACATGGAGGACGATGGCTGAAATATAAACAGTGGGAGGCCTGGCAGATTGACTATATCACACTCCCACGAACACGCCAAGGCAAGTGCCATGTGCTTACAATGGTGGAAGCAACCACTGGGTGGCTGGAAACATACCCTGTGTCCCATGCCACTGCCCAGAACACTATCCTGGGCCTTGAAGAGAAAATTTTATGGCAACACGGCACCCCAGAAAGAATCGAGTCGGACAACGGGACTCACTTCCGAAACAACCTCGTAGACACCTGGGCCAAAGAACATGGCATTGAGTGGGTGTATCACATCCCTTATCACGCACCAGCCTCCGGAAAAATTGAACGGTACAATGGACTGCTGAAAACTACATTGAGAGCGATGGGGGGTGGAACTTTCAAGCATTGGGATACACATTTAACAAAAGCCACCTGGTTAGTTAATACTAGAGGATCCGCCAATCGGGCTGGCCCCGCCCAACCAAGAGATCCACATACTGTAGAAGGGGATAAAGTCCCTGTAGTGCGCATGAGGAGTATGTTAGGAAAGACAGTCTGGGTTAGTCCTCCCTCAAGCAGAAGCAAACCCATTCAAGGGGTTGTTTTTGCTCAAGGACCTGGGTACACCTGGTGGGTGATGCAGAAGGATGGGGAGGTTCGATGTGTACCTCAGGGAGATTTGATTTTGGGAGAGAATAGCCAGTGAATTGGGCTGTATGATATTTAACTGCTAAATAACCTGCCAATGCATGTCATTGTATCTATAGTGTCTATATGCCATATCAAGGGTATTATTGTGAGAATTATCCAAATGACTACAGGATGGACTTTTGAAACTGAGCCAAGTACAACAGCGATAGAACTTGAACTGGCACCCACCAATTTCCTCAAGATCAACATCTTCGACCTGCAGACCAGGGGCATGAGTTGCACCAAATGTACTAGCCACAAGTTCCAGAGGCAGCGTACAACAACCCAACATCTCACACCATCTCTCTCTTATCCTGAAGAACTGTTACAACAGATAGAGCCCCAAAATTGATGGACACATTAGAGGGATAGCCCATAGGCTAAAGGAACACCGTGTGTGTGTGTGCGAGGTCAGGGGGTGGAGTCCATATACTTATATATAAGACAAGGAAAGTTGTAGTGGTTGATTGGAAAAAAAATAAAAAAAAGTAAGATCTGGGCATGATGTAGATGGTATAGAATAAGGGGTGGATAATGTCCTGGGTTCAGCTGGGATAGAGTTAATTTTTACAGGAACCTGGGAGGTGGGGGCATAGCCGGGGCAGCTGACCTGAACTAGCCAAGGAGCTATTCCATACCATGTGACATCCTGCCCAGTATATAAATGGGGAGCGGGCCGGGGGGTGGTCTCTGTTTTTTTCGGTGGGGGAAGTGGCGGAGCGTCGGGTCCCGGGTGGTGAGCAGTTGCACTGTGCATCACTCTTTTTTGTATACCTTTTTTCATTAGTGCCGTTGTTGTTGTTGTAATCTCTTTTGTGTTTGTCCCAGTAAACTGCCTTTATCTCAACCCTCGAGGTTCCAGTTTCTTTTCCTTTTCTCTCCTCCGTCTCCTCCCCATCCCACCGGAGGGGGGCGGAGGAGTGAGCGAGCGGCTGCGTGGTCCTTTGTTACCGGCCGGGCTGAAACCACGACACAGGCTTGGAGTACACACTAAAGGTAAACTTTTGGTGTCTGATCATAGTTATAATGTTTGAAAGTGTCTTCCAACAGTAACAGAACAAATGGCATCTCTTTGCAGGTGCTGACATAGATGTGGCTTGTGTTGCTCCTAGACATGTAGAAAGATCGGATTTCTTTCAGTCGTTCTTTGAAAAACTGAAACATCAGGAGGAAATAAAAAACCTAAGAGTAAGCAAGCTCTCTCCTTGATAGATTGTGCAACTCCGACAATAAGAATATTCCTGTTAAAGACTCCTATTGGTAGTGATTGTCTTACAAACCAAAATTAAAAAGAGCCTTGTTTCTGAGCCCCTTCTAAAATACTGTCTACGCAGCATGAAAGTGTGGAAGTCAAGCTTTTGGTTCCCTTCCCCAGTGACTGTATGTCCGATCCGAATCTCTGTGGTTCACTTCTCCCCTACCCATGGTTTGGGAATAAGTGGGCTATAGTATCAAAAAGCAAGGTTGTGCCTAGGAGCCTTGCTTTCATCCTAGCTGTAGTAAGGGGCTTGGCAAGAAAGTAACTGCATGCAGGTAGAGGAAGGGGCAGCCTGAGAGCTAAGGGAGTTGAATGTGATGTGGAAAGGTTTCTGTCAGTACCTTTGCCATGGTGTTCCTTGGGTGTACTTTAGGACCTCTAATTCATTCTTCTCTGGTCCTGTTCTTCTCTGGCTACTCAGCCCGAGACTTTGTAGAAGAGATGCACAGTCAGCTTTGCATAAAGTCAGTAGCAGCTGTGCTGTGAATGTACAAAACTGCCTTGTAAAATGACCCTCCGGTGCATATGCTGTGTACTTTGCATATAGAACCGAACTCCTGAGAAGTGTTTCTCTCAGGCTGGTCTTCCTTGTGCAGACATTTTGAAAGGCTTCACGTGCATAGCTAATGAGCCTTTGTTTAGGTGACCGAAGACAGGGTCAGTGGGCTGTGGCACAGTTCTGACGAGTGGGCTACAAAATTGAAAACTGTCCCATAAGGTAGCTGATAGCATCTCAGGCATGGTAGAAAATAAAAATACAGGAGGCTAGTGCGCGCTGTCAAACGCGGACAGAATGTTCTCGATTTCTCTGGATGTTAACCAGGAGTAAGATAGCTACAGAAATCTCTTGCTTTTCTTCCTCACCACCAAGGTAAGTACCTTACAACCTCTGATACTGATGGCTCATTGTGCACTGTTTGTTCATTACAATACGTGATCAGCCTCCGGATCTCTTGGCTAAATAACTTGTTAAAGCTAGTATTATACCGTCTTAGTGCTATACCGCTTGCAGCTTATGAACAATTCTTCTGGTTTGGAAGCAACTCAGTCTTTATACTGAGTAGTTAGCAGTGTAAATTCTGCATTTGATCGTAGTTCAGGAGAAACATTAAAGTAGCAAACCATGTTTTCTTACACAGTTATCCTCTCCTTTCCAGGCAGTTGAAGATGCATATGTACCAGTTGTCAAGTTTGAGTTTGATGGCGTTGAGGTAAGCATTTTTTGGGTTTTTTTAAGTGAGTAAATTTTTTCTTGCTTTGGAATAGGATAACTTTTCCAGGGAGCTGTGACTGTGCTATTTTGGACCGCAAAGTATCCCAGGAGAAGACATTGCAGTAGAATGGGAGCTTATAGGAAAATAAGCCCCTAGGGAGCCTAGCAGGCATGGGAGCATCAGGGACATCTTTTTCTAGGCCTGTGCTGTAGACCAGGGTAGCCTGCTTGAATAGCATTTATCCCTAGGATCATGCAGAGTGGGAGCAGAGGCGGTGTCCTTGCTCAGTCTTCTTAGCTCTGCCAAGCTAGGTATCTACAGAGGGATGTGTACAGTGTAGTTCACTGTACGAATCGTGTGAGCAGACTAAATGTTTTGCTGCACATCCAAAATGAAGTGGTCATGGGACAAACAATCTGGAAAATGGAAAGTGAAAGTACTCATTTGACTCCCGCCTGGGTCTGTCAGCTGCAGGAATCCAGCTATCTTGAATACATCCTATACAATGAATCAAGACCTGCCTGCTGTAGTCCCTAAGCAAGTTACTGCTTGGTATCACTATCACAAAGAGATTTATTCAGTGACCTTTTTGTGGCCTTCATCTGGTACAGACTTTCACAGGATAATCTTCTTGCCTCAGACTGTACTAAAAAGCAGATACTTCAGGATCAAAAGGGCTTACTGCATAAAGGAAATGCTCTCTCCTTTGCTGAAGTATAGTTGAGGTGACTGAACTTAAGTCTTAATTCTGTGAATAATTTTAAGTTCCCTTTTAATTGAAACTCTAAGTCTAGAGTAATCTTTTCCAACTTAAAATGCCCTCTTCCTTTCCCTAGCTTAAAAAGAAAGGGGTGATGCAGTGAAGGCTTTGTAAATAAAATTGGGAACTTCTAGAAATTGTATTGAGTCTTCTGGCAAGTAAATCTCTTGGGAGATGTATCTATAGTCACATAATTCTAAATACAGATGTTAACCACTCTTTTTAGACTTGAGTAACTGTCCCCCACCAGTGTGCTCTTTGCAAACTGCGGGGCATTCTAACGGTTGGCACTTTTTCCCTCTTAAGATTGATCTCGTGTTTGCAAGACTGTCTGTGCCAATTGTTGCTGATAATCTTGATCTCAGAGACAACTCGTGTCTCAGAAGCCTGGATGTAAGATGTATACGGAGCTTAAATGGTAAGCATATTTGCACATCTTTAACAAGAAAATGTTACTAAAGTTGGTATGGAATGCACGTTGCACACCCCAAGTTTCTGTACAGGATGCAGAAATTGATCCCCTGTATACTTGAGATCCGAGGAGGTGGCGAGTGGGCTTAAATTCAGCTGTTTCAAGTTGTGTGTTTAGATAGACCTGTGTTTCATGTTTCTTCGATTGGGGGGTGTGTGGTGTTCCAGTTTGCCACAGAAACTGCTTCAGGTGAATAGGTAGAGCACTTGATAGAGAAGATTGTGTGGTAGTTCATTAAAAAAAAAAGGATATTTAAAATACCTGAAGCCGAAGTTGCTCACTGTTTAACGCTGACTGGTTTAATTGTTCCTGGCTGTCGAAAGAAACCTAGCTTTCGGAATCCTGTCGAAGGGCCTTATTGACAATTGTTGGCTGTAGTCTAAAGTATGAAAAAGCTGTTGAGGGTACCAGTTACCTGAGGTGATACGGAATGTGTAACCTCTAATTTGTTATGTTATGTGCCTGTAAGGTTATGTGTAACCTCTGATTTTTAAGGTAATACAAAGCAAGTAATGCAAACTTGTTTTCATAGACTTGCAGGAGAAACTGTAAGCTACTGATCCAGTACAGCACAGAACTGACTCGTACCTGTTACCAGGAAGTGCTGTACTTCAACTGTTTTTTCTTACAGGCTGCAGAGTTACTGACGAAATCCTGCACCTAGTGCCAAATAAAGAGAACTTCCGGCTCACGCTCCGTGCAATTAAACTGTGGGCAAAACGTGAGTAATGTGATTGTTTGTGATCTTTAAACTTTCCAGAGGCACCTCGTGCTGAAAAAACAATGGCACTAGAAGTCCTTCATCTTTGGATAGCTGTTTAAATATCAGGTTTTAGTTCAAAACCTGTGTTTTAGTTTAGATTCAAGGACTGTCTGTGGGGTAGATTCTGTGTTTTTTTTTAATGGGGGTGGAGCGGGGAGATGAGGGGAGTGCCTACAAGACAAGGTGCTGCATTGCTTACCAGGAACCTGACTAGAAAGGATAAAAAATGCCCAGTGAAGTATAAAAGCTTGATAGATAAGGAATAAGAAAATACCGTTTGCGCATGTGACTAGAGCAAGTGCTAGAAGAATGGCAGAACCTTCTTCTCAAGGGAAGTTGGAGCGAAGCAGTAGCTGTAGCAGTGCAGGCAAATTTCAGAGTAGCGGTACTTTGGGAAGTGGTGTGGTAACGATTCTTTTTCGCATCGCTGTAAGGACCAACAGTTTTGGCCTCGTTGCACTGCAAAAATAACTGACTTGGAGGCTGAAGGGTGCTAGGTATTCTATAGATTGTGAAGGTGGTGCTGTAAATTTGAAGGACTATACTTGGGCATGGGAAGACTACAGGGCAACGACAATGTCTGCATTGTAGGACGTGGCATTTACTCCAACGTGCTGGGATTTCTTGGTGGGGTTTCCTGTGCTGTGCTAGTAGCGAGAACGTGTCAACTCTATCCAAACGCTTTGGCTTCTACTCTGGTGAACAAGTTCTTCTTGGTTTTTTCAGAATGGTAAGAGCTATTGATGACTATTTTGATTTGCGTAAAGCAGTAACACTTTCTGAGGTGGTTCTTTATATAAGATTTAGACCAACACCATTCAGTCCTACCCTGAATTACATGGCAGAGTCAGTGCCTGGCTTTTCTTGTTTAGGGAGTGGCCAAGACCTGTATTGCTGAAACAACAGGAAGAGAGCAATCTTAACTTAGCAGTATGGGACCCCAGGGTATGTAGACATGGAATTTGGAAGCCTTGAACCTTTCTTCTAAGCTAAGCTGCTGGTGCTGAGCACAATTGTTTTAACATCACAGGTGAATCCATCAGACCGATACCACGTAATGCCTATCATCACCCCAGCCTATCCGCAGCAGAACTCTACGTACAACGTATCTACATCAACGCGAGCGGTAATGGTGGAGGAGTTCAGACATGGTAAAGTTCTTTCCATGCTTATTAACTGCTTAAAAGGTGTCATTCTTGCAATATGAAACCACATTACCTGACTTGGTTATATTCCGTGCGGTGTTGTGCCCTTTTAGGCAGAAGAGTTCTCTGGGAAGTCTACCTGTTGCAGGCAACAAGGGAGCAGTTTTACAATGAACTGTTGTAGTAGGCGTGTATTGTGTCAAGGGAATTCCTGCTTTTTGATCTGTCAATTACTGTTCAAAACCTTTCTCTTGTAAAGTTTCTATCACGCTCTGCTAGTCTTAAAAACAAAATGGTAGTAAGGTTTTCAACCTTAATTGTAGGTCTTGCAGTTACGAATGAGATTCTCCAAGGAAAATCAGGCTGGTCAAAGCTCTTTGAACCACTGGACTTTTTTTCAGAAATACAAGTATGTATGAAATCTGTTACCTGAACTTGAAATGATTGCCGTACTGGTTAGCATAGTGACTTTTAGCTTGCAGTCGAAATACAAGATGGCATTGATATGTTTGTTTTTCAGAAGCTGGAGGTAGTCATAGGAATTTTGGTAAGGATAAGTATAGGGAAGATAGAAAAACTGTTTGTGTTTTGCCACTGACACTGTTTTTATTAACAAAAATACCAGCTCTGATACTTAGAATGCAGCAGAACACGATTCTGAAGGATGTAATCAGTTTTTCTTCAGTTAATACTGTGCTGCCTGCAGGATATAATGTGTCTTGTCTGGAAGTCATTTTCTATACATTTAAGGCAGTTTTGGTTTCATTTGAAGGAATATCAAGTCCTGAGCTAGAATGTTACTTTTTCTTTTCTTCTAGACATTATATTGTGCTGACTGCTAGTGCCTCTACTAAAGAGCATCACTTAGAGTGGTAAGTCTTGCTTTGAGTGTGGGTTCAATACATCACTGACGCTCAATTCAGTGTTGCGCTTCATTTGGTTAATACAGTTCACAAAACTAAAGTATTTGACTGTGCAGCTCGGCATGGAATACAGTAGGGAGGTAAGTAGACAGTTCCTCAGCAAAACTAAAAGCTTTCTTGTGAAGGGAAGTTAGCGTAAGTTATCTTGCTGTTTAAGAAGTTAAGCTAAAGACCTAAGTCATGATGAGAAGGAACAAAGAGGGTTAGCGTGCATATGCTCTGTGCCTTCTGGAGAAGCAGACTCCTTAGGAGTCTAAGGAGACTACTTACCCAAGGCTACTTCAGTTAGGAAGATGTTCTTTGTTGCAGAGACTGAAGTAAATGGGGATTACTTGATGTCATCAGATGTGTAGTGGACACTGGAGAGCTTGATCTTTTACTGACTTATAGAGCAGTGGTCTCCAAACTTTTGTGCACTCCTGTGAGCAAAACAAACAAAAACAAGTAATTTTTGAACACATAGTTGCGGTCTATATCTACTTCTTTACAAGTTACGTACACATTACTGAAGTTCTAATCTTTTCTTCCCGGACCCAGTGGATTGTCTTGTGCACCCCCTGGGGTACATCCCCCTCCGACACTTTGAAGACGACTGTTGTAGAGCCTTAGAAGGCTTGGTTTCATAGCTTTTTTACTGGATGCAATATTTAATTTAGGACTAGATTGCACTCAACGCTAAGTTGCTCTGGTAATGTAGTCCGCCTGTTCCAGAGCCTACTTTTCTCCAGTGAAGTGAAACAAGGCTGTTTAATCGGGGTGAAACCTGACCGTCTGCACAGAGTACCTGAATGCTGATAAATAGTGTTTACTACGTTTTAATCTAGTAGTGTGCTCAGGCATCTTGTGTTTAGTGCTGGAAATGATCATCTCGGCATGCTTGGTAGTGGATAGGTAAATTGCAGGAGTGCTGATCTACTTTGTGAAAGGTAATGTGAGAACCCCTTCAACTGTGGTTAGAGAAAATGACTGCTGCTGACGTGGTATTTGTCACTGTCTCAAGGCAGACATGCCAGTAATAACTTGTTGAACCTGTGTGAATGGGGTGACTAACTGTGAGTCTTGAAATAAGGGGAAACGGAGAGGAATTAAGGTACTGTAATGTGTGTGGTGTTCTTTTTCTGAAGAAACGAGTGCTTTGCCTGCCTTGCTCAAGTAAGCAAGGAAAATAGCTGTGTGTACCAGACCCCTGTTCTGAGGGCACCTTGGTTATACTTCAGGGTTCGGCTTGCGGTCTAAGGCAAATGATTGAATTCTTGAGCTACCTCTGAAAGACACCTTATCTCCTGTTTAAAAACAGCTCTAGTAGGTAATACCTCTTACCTGAACTTGTTAATGTGTTCACTTAAAAATCGTGTCAGCTACAGCTTGATGTCAGTCGCAGTTAGGTATACAACAAGGAGTTCTGGGCAGAGGGCTTAGAGCCAAATAGTTTTTAATGTGAGATGTTTTAAGTGGAGAAGGCTTATTGTATCTCACAATAAAGATGAGGAAAGTTCTGGCTGCAGTAAAAGCTGACGTTTTTGCAGTGACAGAAATGGCAGCAAACGGGGCTTAGTTTTGCATCTGGGAAAATGAAAAGCAGAAGACAAACTTGCTTCCGTTTGCTATAAGAACAAGTTTAGTTCACCAACTCTTGAATGGATTTGGGAATAGATGGCACATCTCTGTTGTTCATCAACATAAGATACTTGTGAAGAACGTACAGAGTTCTGACTGCTTTCAAGGGTAGCAGTGTTTTAGGTAGAAGGGTAAAATGCCAGTACTTCATTTAAAAGAATAGCCTTGGTGGTCATGATACATTTCTTGGGTAAGTCTCTGATGAGACTGTGTTGACTGGATCGTTTGTTTATTAAAGGAACGATATTTTTCAGTTTGGCTGGAAGAGGGTAAACTCTTTTCACAGATCAGTCTGCAAGAAGAATAGCATCTTTACTCAGGTGTAATGGAAGAGTTGTGCTTGAGCCTTTTCTAAACGGTTGTTCTCCTTGATCTTTGGGGTAAAAAGGAGCTTTGCTGCACTTCAAAATGCAGCCAGAGGTGCTGGGAATCTGCTTCTTGTTGACATTTTCATCATAGGTTATATGTTGAAGTGTTGTGTCTGACCTGTTAAGAGTACAAGTTAAACTTACTTACTGCCTCTGTCTTTGGAAACTTTGAAGCTCCAATGTCCCTGAAAACATCTCCAACTCCAGTGTGTGTGATATAAATATCTAGTATCTGCTGAGCTGCATGAAACTTACTACTTACTTACTGACTGGTTAGCATTTTTGGTATTAGCATTGTATTATAAGAAGGCAGATAACTACTGTGCTGGATACAGTCAAAAACGAGTAAATGTCTCTTGTTCTTATCAGGATTGGCCTTGTGGAATCTAAAATTCGTGTGCTGGTTGGAAACTTGGAGAGGAATGAATTTATATCTATTGCACATGTAAAGCCACAGTCTTTCCCTGGCAGCCGAGAACTTTGTAAACAGTGAGTTTCATTACTTTTCTGAACTAGAGTTTGGCCCATGTATTGTACCTCGTTTATATTCCTTCACCTCAGCTTACCTGTGAGAGATGTTCAGTTACGTAGCTACTGTTTTGTAGGTACGAGGTCTGGCGGGCAAGGTTCTGAGCATGTAGGATCTTTTTAAAGAAGGGAGAACTTGAGGGAGGAGTTCTCGGAGAACTTGAGTATGGGCTGACTCCAGTCTTTAGCTGCTGCGTACAACTAAACTGTTTTGCTTAATCCCTTCTTGAGAGTAGATGCTAGCACCCAAATAACTGGCATCTGTGCATAAATGATAGATTTGTGACTGTCTTTTTACGAGTGGATATGTGTCAATGTGGTTTCTTGGAATCGTGTTTAGGAAAGTGGAGAATGCAGAAAGTGTTAACGTTGATTTAACGTGCGTTATACAGTCATTCGAGGATACAGGTAAGCCTCTATTTTGCTCTAGTCTCGTAGGGTTTCATTTTTTAATGCCAGTGCAAGTTGCTTCACAAAGTGAATTGTGCTTCCTTCTAGTATTAGCTATTAGCTATTTCTGTAGAGCGTGACACGTAGAAGATTAGCCTTAGAAACACACTATTTTGACACCTTGGCAATGTAAGTCCACCTTGAAACAGAAGTGTGTACTACAGCCCTATGTACCATATCCCATATGTGAAATAACAGTTCTGCAGATCATAGTGAACGATCAGAAAGGAACTGCGATTCCTGAAGTGGACAGTCAGGTGTGAAGCCAGGAGAGAGATGCCCGTTTACTGGGTGTAGCTACACTTGTCAAAAGCAGTTGTCAGTTACTGAACTTTGGAAGTGGGAATTAACTGTATCAGGCTCTAAAAGAAGTTGTGAATGCCTGCTGACAGTATTGTTTCCAAAATAACAGTTTCTGTACGATACCATCCCAGAACTTTGAAAGGCAGTGAGTGGTCACATTGTAATGACATGCAGTCTTGCACGTCAAGCTCCGTGTTCATGTTCCTTTATTCCTTTTGATAGATGCAGAAATAAAGTCATATCGCAAGCGTTGTTAGATAACGCTAGAATAAAGGGGCTTGGGGGTGAGCAGTCATTTGAAAGTACAGGTCTTTGGTTCCAAAGTCTGTTTACTTCTTCCCAAGCTGACTGCTCTTGTGCCTTTCAGAAGTGCATGTGTGCTGTGAGGCTTATGCCTTGCTATCGTAACGACAAACTAAGGAAATCGGGTTACTCTTCGGGAGTGACGAGTGTGTTTGGACAAAAAGTTCTAAGCAGTGGACTCCTTTAAACTCTTCATCAGTGCAAACAAACATTTCTCCATGGTACCAGCATGAGCTGTGTGTTGTGTTGCTCAGACAACATGAGTAAATGCAGTAAAAGCGGACCTTCTTTTTAGCTCATGCTTTGGGATATGAGACATGCACAGAAAAAAGGCATCGAAACGCTTGTCTGAGTTTCAGGCCAGGTGGGGTGACTTCCTCAGACTTGCACTGTTACCCGAACCGATGCTTGTCTTGTACGTTACATCCAGTGGCACTGTGTTTGAATGTTGTGGCAAATGTAAATCATGTCAACAACTTTGACAAATACCCAATGCAAACATTCCCACTGAGCTACAACACTAAATTTCCTGTTAGTTTACAGCCAGGCTAACCACCTCAATGTGCTAAAGGAAGGTATGAAGATTGAGGCAGCTCATGTGAAGAGAAAGCACCTCCACCATTTTTTGCCTGCAGAAACCTTACCGAAAAGAAAGAAGGTATATTAAAAATTGGGCTCTTCTGGCAATATTTTTTTTTTCCTTTAATAATTACTTGAAGACTTCATTATTTTGATGTTGTTGTTTCAGCAAAGCATGCCAGGTACTAGTCAAAATGCTGGTGGGCTTCAGCGCAAAAGGACTTCTTCAGATGGAAGCTGTTTGGACAGTTCCAGAGACACGGGCTCCAGAACACCGGAAAATTCCTCTTCATCACATAAGATTGCTAAAGTGGACACCTCTCCAGCCGAGAGAGAAAGGTTAGCACCATAACCTTAAAGCTGTGAAGAAGCTGCTTTTTAACTGACTCGCGATGGGAATGAGGTCTGGGATTTCTTGTTTGAATCTGTGTTGTTCATAAGCACGTGGAGGGCTCTAATGGCTTCAGGAAGAAAGCTGTCATCTCCTTTGGGCACGTGGGGGGAGGCAGGTTAAAGAAATCCTTGAAAAAATGAATTTAATATCCATGAAGACATGTCGGAAGAAAGGAGAAGTGGATACCGGAGGAATTATTTGGTCTTGAATGTAGATCTCCTTGGGTTAGTGTGTAACTTGAAGCCGGAGTGTTTTCCATGTAGGTAATTTTGTTCTTTCTAACAAAAAGTATGGTTAATGCCAAGCAGTATGATGTTCTAACGAAGTGCTGATCTTGATCACAGCAACACTAGAGCTGCTGCTGCCTTGGTGCAGCAGTATGAGAACTCGGGCAGTAAAAGTGTGTGTCACTTCCTGGGAGGTCTGCTTGTTCATAAGCTACTTCAGCCCAGGAGGAATATGTAATCTTGAGAGTAATAGCCCAAGAGTACCAAATGTGTAATGCCTGCTGTGTTCAGACCATTTGGTACTGGAGGAGTGGCATTAAAACTAAAATAAAATGGGATGCCCGTATGGGTAGAGCAGATCCATTCATGGAAAGCAGTACAGAGTGCTGGAGGTACTAAGCTGGAAGACAGTGCAAGTACATAGAGACTGACTAAAGAAAACGCTGAAGTTTAAATTTGCGGTCTGAAGTTCAGCGGTCAAAATGAAGATCTCGTGCTAGATTGCCTGGGAGTTTGTTGTTTGGTAGAGCTGTGACAATGAACTAAGAAGACAGACATTTGTCTTGCATGGGCTTTCTGGAAAGGAAATGTATAGTATTTTACAAACGAGCTTTTTATAACTCTAGCATCTGACTCTCACAGAAATGCTGCGTACCAGAAATCTAACGGTGCTAACAAGAGAGAGAAGCTACCTCGTGTAGCTGAGCCATCAGTGTCTAAGGGACTCTCCATTCCTGTTACTGATTCAAGTATGTATTGACGTGGTGGGTGGAATGCAGTCTTTAATTTCACGGCTGAACTCTAGAAGCGCGGTGTCTCTTACAGAAGTGGAGGCTACAGTTGCAATAAGAACATTGGGACCTCCAGTTGGTAGCACCATTCCAGGACGTAACACAGTTTCTCAACCAGGAGGACGTTTTGTCCAAGGACAGCATGAATTAAGTGGGACTGGAATTACAGATCCTAAGAACAGTGCACCTAAACGACCTTATTCAGTGACCACTGAAGGACCTCATTCACCTCCATCAGAAGAACGCCCCAAAACACTAGCAGACGGAGAAAAGGTAAGGAAGGGGGGCTAGGCCAGGGAGGGTTTGAAGTAGAATTAATTCTTGATGTACAATGCATGACATAACCGAGAAGAAATGCATATATACATCCCCAATGGATTCAGGAATCTAAATTTAAGCATAATGCTAGTTTTACTAGGATGTAGGTGTGAGAAATTGTCTTGAACGGACTGTATAGCTATTAAACAATTTTTTTCCCCCGAGATCTGGCACTAGTGACTGGTTTTGGTCTGGTGGCAGGCTCTCTAAATACTACTGTACTTGTATATTACTGCACTGACCCATTGCTCAATGAACTGGAAACAGTTCTTCATTCAGAAAAAACCCAAATCTCAAAAGGAAGAGGACATGAATGTTATAAATGTAGACGTATGAGCTAATCTTGTTCTGGCAGATGATTTTCGAATGCCTCTTGATAGTTTTGCTGCTTTAGAAATCAGCAGCCTACTCAACAGGTTGTCCACTGCTGAAACGACCGTGTGGAGTTGCTTGTTAAATCTGGGTTTTGTGGGAGCTTTTGATTAATGCTTGATTTGTTTTCTTGCTATACATAACTCTCCTTAAACAGCTGTTTGCGTGGCTTGACCTCTGATTTGAGGCAAAGAACAACTAGAAAAAACTCCATTTTGACACTTGTAAAGAATCAGCTTGCAGAACTGTTACCTACTATTGAATACTTCAGGTACAGATTTCAAGGTTTGGGTAGTACGACTTCTTGCGAGGCTTGAGATTCCTGTGCGGTAAGGGGAGTGTTGTCTAAATGTTGTTTTAAGAATGGCCACTAACACAGTTAATGTGTTGACTGGAAGCTGTACTCAAATATGAAGGTAACTTCAGTATAGCAATTATTTTGAGTCTGTGTATTCTGTTCTTCTAGTTAACTGGCCAGGATTCAGCATTCAAAGGCGGCGGCAGTCCAGAAGATGTCAGCAGCAGATCTACAGACAATGTAATTAGGAAGGGGTTTTACTCAGTGGGCTAACTGAAAAGCTGAATGGACTCTGCTAGTGCCTAGACTACCTCACATCAGTACTCTACGCGTTTATTGATGTAAACAAAAATATGCTTTTTAGTTTAACTTCTTTCAGCCTTCATTTCCCAAATATGTTCTTGTAAGAGTTATCCCTATTAGTCTTTTTAGAAGTCTTGACTGTCACTAGCTGAAACAGCTTTGGAAAAGCCACAAAAACCAAGCTGCCCTGTGACTTGGATTCAGAATGTAGTTAAACAGGTTAACTAGTTACTGCAACCACGTTGTGGTGTCAAGTGTGTCTGAACGTGCTTGTATTCATTTGTGCTTTCCTAGTGCATGTGCATATATTGTTCTTCTCCTAAACTATTTTCCCGGTTGGCACATACACTCCTGGGCATCTATCACAATGGTGCTCAGCTTCCTCAGCTAGCAGCTGTCCCCTGCCTAACACGGCCACGCGCTACACAAGTATTGCCTCCCATGGAGGCCCATAAATAATTGTGGTATTGAAGACAACGCAGCAGAGGATGCTACCAAGGTATGGAGATGATAGACGTGTCCCATGCCGTTGTATCTGATTTTTGTCTTGAGACTGCTCCAGCATGAGACTTGAGGGCTTTTTTTGTTGTCGCTGGGTAGGAAAGCTAAACTCGGAACACACAGCTGAAGATGTACTTAAACATTGCAATAGCCAAGGCTGTTGTGGCACTGCTACCCACCTGCAAGGGAGAGTCTTGAAAGGAATTGGCATGCAGAGAGTGTTTTCAGATAAACCCTGAAAGCTGTTCTACGTGGTTACATGAAAACTTGTAGTAGTCTGAAGTTCCGGTTCTGTAAACTGGTAACACTGCTTACCCAGTTAAGTGCATGAGGGTTTTTTGAGGGGTGGGGAGAAATTCTGATCCCGTGAAACAAATGTTGTGCTCTCTCTCTATTGTAACTTCTTTATAACTTGGTGTTTTTGTAAATGAAGTTGTATGTTTTTCCAGAGAATTTTCGTATGTACTGTAAAATACTGTCTTCCAAAAAGATTTTTTTTTAATTATTATTAATTTTTTTTAATGCACGTGGGATCTGCTTAAAAACCCCAAACAAGTAAACCAAATGTAAGGTGGGCAGGGCAGTGCCAGAAAAAGTATGTTCTACAAAATGATGATGTCATGGTAGAGTAAATTCGAGGAGACTAGGAACACTGCTTTCCTGCTTCTAGTATTTCCAGGTTTTGAATTAACACCCTCTGAATAGTGCAGCTTGCAAACTGCGCTGACAGCTGAAGTCCCATTTTGCTGTGCGGACAACAGATACCCCTGACTTCTTTTAAAATTAGTTGCTTGGCTTAAACCGCAATTCTGAGCTCTGATCATTTTAAGCATCCACCTCAAACCCTAGTGACAAGACCGAAGGGGCATGTAGCTACCTTGCACGGTCTTCATTCTCCAGCATTCCCCCTACTGCTGGTATTCCAAACTTGTGGAGAAAGCATGACCATGACCATATACTTACCTTTTTTCCTTATTACCTCTGGTTTCCAGCTTGCTTCAAGTGCAATTCATCTCTTAGAAAATGTGCCTTAGTGGGTTTGAGAGGTCTTACTCCTCCTTCTCCCCTCGAAAAAAACCCAAAACTTAAGGGTGCAAGGCTTAGGTTTACTCACAGGTTAAAATTAAGAAAGAGAACCTATGTTACTTCAGTGGCTTTTAGCAGAGCTACACCCTGAGTTTATAAAATGGTTACCTTGGTTTTGTGACCTGGGTTAAAACCATGGTCTTTCAATACTGTCAAGTCTGTGTACTAGTTACAGTAGGTATACAACTTCAGCACTTGTGTAAATAAAACTCCATCGTTAATTTGAAGGAATTAAAGCTGAAGTAGGTGATAAGATAAACGGCAAAGCAACTATGAAAAGTGTTTTGTAATGGTCTACAAGCCTGTAATATTACCATGCTTTTAAACAAATTCTTCCACTTGACCTGTTAAAGGCTGTTGTGCCCTTAACCTCTAGTCAGCACATGCATTTCTGCAGCTGGTCTCAAACTAACCTAGCTAATTGATATCAAAGTATATGCCTGTACATGGATTTATTTTTTTTAACTCTTGCTTTGCAGAATTATCTTCTAATTGTGCTTTGTTGTTGTTGTTGTTGTTTCCCCCCCCCCCTCACTCTTATGGTGTTAAGAAGAAGTTTAGGAAGAAGTCAGGTTACTAGTTTCCTGGACTTGATCCAGCATGGGTCAGATTACACGCTTTATTTTAATGTACCCTGACTCAGCGCTTGGCCGCGTGCAGAGAGATGTTGCTGTTCTGGAGTTTCCCTGGCTATTGCAGAGGTTGGATGCTGCCCCAGCACTATGCAGATTAGATTACAGCTGTTTTAAATAAAGTTCAAACTGCACCAGTTCAACTGAAGTGTTTTCCTTTGTTTATGGAGCAAGTCTTCTGTCAAAGTGATTGAAAGGCAAGTTCCTCATGCATAAAGACTCCTCTCCCTACAATACTCAGAAGGAAGCAGCCCAAGCTAGAGACAGTATTGCCAAGCGTGGTTCCTGTCCTTTAGGGTGAATCCCTCCAGCAGGCTTTTCTATGCTCTGGGAAACATCTGCGGTTATAACTTTGCAGCTGCTGTTGGCTCTAGCAGTCCTGTCTGAATCTGGTCCAGCGCAGGTCACCAAGAGTCAGTGCTAGAAGCAGCGCTTCTTAGCTGTTAGCAATTGCATCATCACATCGCTTCCTGGCATAGTGTCTTATCACTGATCATCTGGGGACAGAGGTTTTTATTCATTTGCCAGATGGAGCTGGTAGTAGGGCAAGTTCTTTCTGGAATACCTGAAGGAGAGAAAAGCTGTATGTGGCCTTCTTTCTCATTTTTGTTTTTACTGAAAAGCGAAGCAATCGGTGCTAGCTTTGCAAGATCCTCAGGGTTATCGACAAACCCCAGGTAAGTAAATGCCTAAACTAAAACAAACCCTAGTAACAAATGCATTGTTTTCTCTTGCTTCTGCCACAATGCATCCCCCTAAGACCCTAAACCCAATACTGAATGTATTTAATTGTGATTGTGCTGAACACAAGATGACCAGAGCCAGAAAATACCTTGGACTTGAAGGTGAGGGAGGCTCCTTGATGCCAGACTTCCTGCAAACTTTGCTGTTTTCTGTCTGCTTTCTTAGCTGGTTGCTGTGTGTGTGGCTTGGAGGTCCAGCTGGAGGGGGTGAGGGATGCATGATCAGTCTCCTTAAAGAGGAGCAGCTCTGCGTTGAGATTGTGTACGGTTAGTAACTTTGAGCAAGACGTTCCATTGCAGGAATTAACGTCTCCTGTGGTTTTACTTGTTAGGTCTAAGCAAAGAAGTGGCTCATGTGAAGTCGCCTCCGCTTCTGCTACTGCAGTGGGTTGGTGTAACTTCTTGCTACTGCTTCTGCAACTGCAGAAACTAGAGAGAGCAAGTAATAGAGGGGTTGGGGGGTCCAGCCGCAGCCCCCTGCTTCCTGGCCAGCTCTGCTGTTGCTCTGCCTTTCGTCGAGTGCTGCGGGGCCAGGTTGGACTAAGCAGAGTCCAGTGGGGTGTTTTCCGAGAAGGAGGCGAGGGGTGGGCTGTTGAGCACTGCCTGCTGCCTCCTAGCATGCTGGTCAGCATGGACTCCCTCCCCTTCCCTGTGCCTGAGGGTTTCTTCAGCCACCATCTACCCCTGGGGTGCCCAGCTCCGAGCGTGGCCCGAGTATGACTACCTGTGGTTGGTAGTCGGTTTGTTTTGTGTTTCCAGGTTTTCTTCCTTGGAATCATGTTGTCCACAAAGAAATGTCATTATCCATCCCATTTCTAATTCAGTATCTACCGATCTAGTGTGACCCAGAGCCTGTGTGAAGGAGGAGCCGCCCCAAAGGATCCTGCAGCGACCTGTTTGTCCACAATCCTTTCTCCGAGTCCACTTCTGGAACTGCAGGGGCAGTGCTTGTGTGCAGAGTCCCGGAACAGCAGCACTGCCAGGGAGCCCCAGCGCCTGCTGTGTCCAGAGCTGCTCTTTCCACCGCCACACTCTCCTCCTGAGCCCTTCTGGTGTTGTAAGGCCGGAGTGCTCCAGCAGCTTGGCCACAGTTCTCCCGTGTGGCCATCCTGTGACAGCAGGCAGGGAAAGGCACTGGGCACTGCTGGGACAGAGCTCGCCATGCTCCAGAGCAGCATTTGCGTCATGGAAGGAGACCCCCTCAGGGCAGTGCCTTAAGGCTTAGGTCTTCTTCCAAAGTTTCTCTCAAGAACATGCAGGCTCTGGCCATGTCCACCAAAAATTACCCTGTCCCGTATTTTTAAGCTGCTTTTTAAGCTCCAGACTAGCTGAACGAGAAGATATCCACTGTACATTTAATTGAGAAAGATGTACGCAAGACGCACCAGCTGGGGACTGATGCTGCCAGCAGGTTCAGCACCCCAGGGGAAGAGGAGGGCAGCCACCCTCTCTGGCTGGAAGCCTGTCGGGGCTTCAGCGTTTCAGCTTTGGTGGCCCCAGGCTGCTGCGGAGCCGTAGTCCAGTCTCTAGGGCTGCAGGGACCCATGCCAGGGGCTGTGTGGAGGGAGCTGGGCAGGGGCAGGGCTGCAGGAGGTGATTGCAGGGCTCTGACCCCAAGCAGAGTGGCTGCAGCACTCGTGTTTGACCCCCAAACCTTGCCTCATCAGTGCCTTTACGGCAGCTGGAGATCCTCATACTTACACATGAGGAGTTGCAGGCGTGATCTGTACCAGCAGTGGCTTAGGAACCCGGACCGGGGCTAAGCCCCAGCAAGAGCCTTTGCACAGAGCTGTTGCTCTGCAGCTCCCTGGCTTGCCTCCCAAAACTCCTCATCCAGCAAAACCTCCCACACTTAGGCGGAGCTTTGATTCTTGGGGCTCCGCTGTTCCTCTTGCTGATGCTAATGCCCTTGGCATCAGTTCCCATAATCACGGATTGCTATGTAAAATATTTATTGCAGGACTTATCCTTTTTAAAAAAAAAACAAACCAAACCCACTTTATTTACATAAATTACAAAATAAAATAATCACACTTTTGCTCACACTAAAAATCTACTCTTAAATTAAAACTCGGTTGGGCTCAGCACAGCAAGGAGCCACAGCAAGGTCGTTGCTAGCAGAGCCTTGTGCTCTTAACACAGCGTTCCATTTTTATAGCTCTCATTTTTATAGCTTAAACCATGATAGAGACAGAGTCACAGCAGCACAGAATGGATGCTGAAAGAGACCTCTAGAGATCATCCAGCCCACCTCGGCTGCTCGAGCAGGGCCAGCTGCAGCAGGCTGTGAGTCTGCTTCTCGAAGGTTCTATTGGCTGCGTTGCTCCCAGGTTGTGGAGCTCGCATGGGAAATGGGCAATGAAGAGGGATGAAGTTTTCAGGCACTTTCTGGCCGGTGCAGTGATTTTTATTTTTTTTTTCCTTCTGACTTTTTCTCCCCCCTTCCTGGTCTTGCAGCTGCCCAAGGCGCAGCCAGAGAAGTGGAGGAGGGTCCCTGCCTGGCCTGCAGCTCCCTCCCTCGCCATTCTTAGGGTGATTTGGGGTTATTTTGCTGTGTCAGTGAAGCAAAGCTGGGCTCTTGGGGGCTGAGGTCAGTGGGACCCGAGGAAGGCCGTGATGGTCTTGAGGCTTTGAAGGGCTGTGCACCGAGCCCTGTCCCCGCTGGAGGGGACGCTGGTGGTGTTCAAGACGAAGGCCTTGCAGCCCTTGTTGTCGTGTGTGCCCGTGTCCCCCCCAGCCCCCAAGGTCTGTCGTTGTCGCAGGGGCTCTGTGCTGCTTTCTGCGTGGGGCCGTGTCCGTGAGTCCTGCAGGGACCTGTCTGTCCTGGCTTCCCCACCAAAGGGCTGCTTCCCCTGGGGAAGGGGAACGGGGAGTTGTTCCCGTTCCCGTCCCCCCCCCACCATCGCCTGCCGCGCTGGTGGTGACTCAGGCCTGGGGGTGGCTGGGTTCCCCTCGGGGCTTGCTGGCTTGGATTTGGGGCTCGGCGGGGCTTTTGCACCTCTTGGGGGCTGTTTCCCGGTGCCCCCCGCACTCCCTCCCCGTCCCACACAGGCACGGAGCGGTTCTGGAGAAAGAGCTTTTAATGGGAAACACAAAAGAAAAGGTCCCATCCAAGCTGGTCTAACCCCTCCCTACCACCCTCCCCGGCCCCCCCTTGACAAATACCCCCCCCTCCACTCCCACCCCCCATTCCCCCCATCTCCATCCCTCTCACCCCTGTCTAATCCCCCCACCACACACACACCCTCACGTTGGCTGCCAGAGCCCTGCGCTTGCTGGGTGCCATTGGCAAGGAGCTCTGCGCCTGCCTCTTCCTCCACTTGCTGGCCGTGGCAGGTGGGGATGGTGGCAGGTCCATCCCCGCATCCTGCCACGGCTCCTGGGGCTCCATCCCGCCGCCGTTGACTATTTTGAGGCTCAGCATGGTGTCGCTGAGCTCAGGGATGCAGTAGTCGGGGGTGAGCATCTCCTCAGGCAGCGAGAGCGAGCTGAAGTCGCGGTCTGGGGTGTCTGCGCTGGTGCCACCAGCGTCCTCGGGCACGGAGCTCCTGCTGGGAGCATCCTGGCTGACCCCCACTCCATCCAGGGAGCAACCGAAGAGCCTTAGGGCCTCTTCCAGGACCATCTCCTCGGACACTGCAAGGTCGCCTGCAGTGTCCCCAAGGGCTTCATTGTTGGTGGCAGCGCAGGGGCTGGTGTGGACATCGCCGCCTGGGGGTGCCCCCACAGGGGTGGCCATGCTGGGGATGTTGATCTGTGCCAGCTGCCCCTCGCTGTGCTGGTAGCCAGGGATGGACACTGGCAGCTCCAGAGGGTCTGGGGCCACCACACTCCTCTGATTTTTGTAGGGTGTGAGGTATCATGGTTGGCCCTGGGGGGTCCCTGTGGCTGCCCAGGCCAGGGGGGCCCCGCAGCCCGTGGGACCCCACAGGGCAGCACCCGGCAGAGAAGTGGCGCCTTGGCCGAGCGTGGCGGTGGCTGGTGGAGGCAGGTCGGTGGTTGTCCACTGGATGCAGAAGACCCGGGGGTCGAAGAGGCAGCCACATGGAGCCCTCTGCAGACCTGTGTGGGTGAGGGGGAGCCGTGCTGGGCCGGGGGGACTCTCTGGGGGCACCCGCCAAGCCGGCCCCGATGGCCGACATCCCCCAGCTCTGGGCCAGGGGCGCGGGGAGCTTGTGGCCGGGGCGATCCCCACAGGGTGAGCTGCTGTGCTGGTGGGACGGGGTTGCAAATCAGGGAGGAGACTCGCATCTAGGAGGTGAAAGGGGAGAGGTGGCCCCAAATATTTGGGGAATTCTCTGCAGATGGGCTTTACTGGGCACGCGCCGCCCGGGCGAGGGCAAGGATGCTCACCGGGGCTTGCTGAACCCCCATGCGAAAAGTGCCGGGGGAACGGGTGTGATGGGGATGGCGAAGGTGCCAGAGCAGACTGGGGTGCCATACCTGCTGGTGGTGCCTGGGGGGCCCGGGCTGCAGGGAAGGGCTGCTCCCGCGTGGGCAGGCGGCACGGGTTGGCTGAGCCTAAGAGAATGAGACAGGAGCGATGGCCGGCGGTCTCCTCTGCTCTTGCCCCCCAAGAGCGTCCCTGGGCTGCAGGGGTTGGGGTCGGTCCCTACCTCAAGGGTAGAAGGTTTTGGGGAGCATGAATGGCTGGAAAAGCTGGGGCGCCGGGGGGCCCCAGGGCCCAGGCAGTGGGAGCTGCATTGGTGGCCGCGCCATGGTCCCTTCTGGCTGTTGGCTGCCAAGGACTCTTTGGCGTCTCCCCGGAAGGAATGCGGGGGCTCCCTGTGTTCTGCCCCACCCCCAAGAGCCTCCCCAGCTCCTCTTGGGGAGGGAAAGGGTTAAGGGAGGCTGGGGTGGCCCCGGGGCCTACAGGCGGCTCTCGGGGTCTGCGGGTACAAATGCTCTTGGCTTTCAACAGTATTTTTCCGGTGGGGGAAGAACAACAAGTTGATTCAGCTGAGCGAAGCAGGGACCAAGCTGCAGCCCCAGCCTCCTTGCGCCAGATGGCAAATGCGTTTGTGACCGTTGCCCGCGCTTCTGTTCGCTGCGTTGACCGGAGCGAGGCAGAAATAGGAAAAAGGACCTCGAAGGCGCGAAGGAAGGTCACGCGGTGTCGCTCGGTGGCACGCTTTCCCCCAGCCCTCGCTCCAGTAGTGCTGTCAGGTCTTTCAGTCTCCTGCTGGGAAAAGCAGCAGCTCTGGATCCCCCTGGGAGGGGGCAGCCCTTTCCCTGGGTGCATGACACCCCGGAGGAGACGCACCGCGTGCTCCCAGAAAAGGACTGGATTCTGCCCAACGTCCGGTGTCAGGGCGCTGGGGCTGTTTGCGCTCTACGGGATCCCAGGGATGGGGTTAGTACATCCCCTCCTCGTGCTTGGAGGATTCGGCGCTAGCAAGGACACCCCAAGGGTACCAAGGACACAGGCCTCTCGCTCCCGCTGTGTGAACAGTGTGTGGCCTGGGGGAGTCAGGACAACTGCCGTGAACCGGAGGCCAAAGATCTCTCCTGGCCTGTATCCTGGTAATCAAAGAGATTGCGCTCTGTTCGTGAGGCACCTCTGGCTGCAAGATTGTGCAAGGCCATGTGCTGCGTAACTTGTGGCAGGGACCGATGCTGGGGGCGTGAAGGCAAGCGCGCTTCTAAAAGCATAAAACTCCGTTTCATTTCAGAGCGCAGCTGAGCCACCCCGCTCCTCAAGACTCTGCCATCTGCACCGCTGTGGCTGGGACTGGGCAGTGCTGCACATCCCAAAGGCCACCGAGTCACACCCGTGTCCCTGCTGCTTTGCCGGGAGCTTCTGCGATGTGAGCGATGTTCTGGGGGGTGATCTCTTGGACTGCAGCTACTCCGTCCCTGACCGGCAGCTGGCCAGGAGGGTTGTGTCCCAGGTGGAATTCCACCTCTCTGACGAGAACCTGGCCAAGGATGCTTTCCTCCTGAAACATGTCCAGAAGAACAAGATGGGCTTCGTCAGCATCAAACCACTGCTGTCCTTCAAGAAGGTAGGCAGCGCGTTGCGTTGGCCAGCCGGGGTGGGAAGTAGGGGTAGGAATGCCTACTTTCTAAAACTCCAAAATGAGTCTTAGAGAGTTTCTTTGACCGGCTTTTCGGTATCATGGGTCCCCGTCCCCGAGTCCCTGCTGAGCGTCCCCCCCAGCAGACTGCTGCTGGCCTGAGAGCTGCTGCCCCTGGAGCAGGACGTGCTGCACAAGGACCCCTCGGCCCCCTCCTGGCCCGGCAGCAACTTCAAGCCCAGCAATTTCAGCAATGCCTTCACTGGATTGCTCCTCGCCGGCAAAGTCTTCCCTCCGCTCGGGACAGGCTTGGGCACAGGCAGCTGCTACGGCCTCTGCCCCAGCACTGAGAGCACTCGTGGCTGCGGCTGGGGGAGTGGGGTGGGTGCCTGGGCACCCTGGCCCAGCAGCCCCTCGCCAGATGCCAAACCTCTTGCCGGCAGTCCTCCGGCAGCGGCGTGGGTGCCTGAGCCCCTCGGCCTGCGGGATGCGGTGCTTTGCCTGCCCCACTGTTGTCCCAAAAGTGGGGTCGTTTACCCGGGGTGCAAAATGCCAATATAAATACAGAGCAGAGGTATTTTATTCCAGTTCATGTTTACGCAAAGATGGGGGCTAGGTGGTAATCCGCAACGCTAGCACCCCTCATGCCTAAAGGGGCAAGCAATTTATACAGTTCAGTTATACATATTCGATTTCCAAAGTTCTTCCCAAAACTATTGCCGGGAGTAGCTTATCTCGCACAGTTTCTATTGGGCTACAGTTTCCCTGCTTGGAATTAAAGGTCCAGTGTTCTTTTCTTCTACAGCGCATGCTCAAGGAGAGTGGGGGGGTAAGTCTTTTTGGTGTGGAATTGAGTTGGTGGTCATGATCTCCCCCTGCCACCTTTCTTTACCTTTCCTCCAGTTTGCGAAGATGCTTCTGACTTCATGCCTATTAGCAATTATTCAACTTTTTGGCGCCTCCTGGAGTAGGATGTTCCCTTCTTCTCAGTTTTTTAGTTCTTCTTCAGGGGCACAGTTGTTAGCAAGGCATGCGTTGATCATACAAAGGGGATCTTGTTTCACAAGAGCTTTGTGGCCTTTTTCGTGTGGCTTAAGTACATAATTTCTTAAGTACATCATTTCCCCCTGTGGTGGGTTGACCCTGGCTGGATGCCAGGTGCCCACCAAAGCCGTTCTATCACTCCCCCTCCTCAGCTGGACAGGGGAGAGAAAATATAACAAAGAGCTTGTGGGTCGAGATAAGGACAGGAGAGATCACTCACCAATTACCGTCACTGGCAAAAGAGACTCCGCTTGAGGAAAATTAACTCAATTTATTACAAATCAACCAGAGCAGGGTAATGAGAAATACAACCAAATCTCAGAGCACCTTCCCTCCACCCCTCCCTTCTTCCCAGGCACAACTTCATTCCCAGATTCCCTACCAACCCCCCCCAGTGGCACAGGGAGACGGTGAATGGGGTTTACGGTCAGTTCATCACACATTATTGTGATACTTGCCAAACCAACCAAGAAAGGTAAAACTGGAGCGCAGGGAGCAAATGCTTTTCTTTCACCTTAGGCCAACTGCTCGGACGCTCTCTATGCTGCCCTGCTGCAGAGGGCATCCCTCTTGTACCAGTAAGAGACATAAGAGTGAATTAAAGCCAGAACTCCAAACCAGACCAAAAACCCAGTCGTGATCAAGAAGAAAGTGGAGAATGCATCAAATATAACAGAAAATTATTTTGGACATTCCCAGTTTACATTTGGAAAAAAGAGAAGGAAAACAAAGAGGAGGAATTAGGTATTAAAAGAAGAGCACTGAATGATAAAGCAGTAGCAGTCCCTCTACCACTACAAACCCACACCCCCACACGCACGTACGCACACAGACTGAACACCACCAAACTCCCCTTGACTGTGACGTTCCCCTCAGCTTGCTGGTCTAGAGATACTGAATGCCTGAAGCACACCAAGGATAACTGAAAACATCTGCATGGCTTTAATGGGAATCCTCCAACTGAAACAAAGCGCCTTCTCCCTCTGTCTGCGTTGGCACATCCCCGAGTCACGCTCTCACTCCTCTCCTTCAAAGTCAAGATTCCTAAACGTGAAAAGCGGGAGTGGGGAAAGGCGAAGGGAAGAGAAAAAGAGGGAGAGCATCATCAGTGGAAGACCTGCCAGCTGCTGCTGATTCAGCCCTGTTCGGGGGACCACCCCAGCAGAGAGGAGCTGGTGTGCATGCCACAGACCTCCCTGCCTGTTCCCAGGGACAGGCCATTTGCTCAGCCTTGCCGGCCAAAGCGTGGGAAAAGCGTAGGTGTGCGCCGTCGCTTGCAGAGGAGCACGGTCACGTTCACGTGCAATCCTTTACCTTTTTCCTCCCTGGATTCAAAGGGTTTCTGTCTTCAAAGTGAGAGCCTTCCATACGGTCATTTGTGACATTTCATCCAGGATAACAATCTCAGAAGGATCAGTCCTGCAATAAATATTTTACATAGCAATCCGTGATTATGGGAACTGATGCCACCAAGGGCATTAGCATCAGCAAGAGGAACAGCGGAGCCCCGAGAATCAAAGCTCTGCATAAGTGTGGGAGGTTTTGCTGGATGAGGAGTTTTGGGAGGCAAGCCCGGGAGCTGCAGAGCAACAGCTCTGTGCAAAGGCTCTTGCTGGGGCTTAGCCCCGGTCCGGGTTCCTAAGCCACTGCTGGTACAGATCACGCCTGCAACTCCTCATGTGTTAAGTATGAGGATCTCCAGCTACCGTAAAAGCACTGATGAGGCAAGGTTTGGGGGTCAAACGCGAGTGCTGCAGCCACTCTGCTTGCGGTCAGAGCCTTGCAATCACTTCCTGCAGCCCTGCCCCCAAATTTGATTTTCCCACCAAGCTGCCTGCTGGTTTCTGTGGGATGCCCCACAAAGAGGCAAGTGGAGAAAACTCTGCCAAACACCTTCAAGCTAATCTTGCCGGGGTTCCTGGCGCTTGGTGGAGCTTTACCTGTCACTGCTTTGCTTTGGGATATCCACGTCACTGGTCTTCCCCACGTTCAGCTGAACTGAACTTGCAGCAGCAGCAGCTTCCATGGCCCTCCTGGACTCCTGATGTAAAAAAGGGACAAATCACGTTCTCTGTCTTTGATCAAAGTGGAGATAAGCTGAATGCCCAGCACAAACTTAGCAGTCTGCCCTCCGCTTCTGCCCCTTGGCAGCTATAGGTATTAGTGCAGCAGGGGAGAAACCGTTCACTCCAAAGATTTCGGGGCAGGGGGACTGTGTGTTCAAAACACGATTATGAGCAAGTCTTGCCAGCAGCAGCAGCCGCAGCAGCATCTAATAATAATCATCATAATGATAATGACCTTTGTGAAAAATGACTCGTTTTAAAAATTACACCTGTATTCAAGCGTTCAGCTCACTGCTACTTGAGGAAACAAAGGTTACAAAAGTTACAGGCTATTGGGATCTATTTCGATTGAGTGCTGATCTTCCCCCAACATTTCCAGACAAGCTGTAAGAGAAACAGGCAATCTCACAGACACACGGAGATGTCCAGCCCCGAGGACACAGCAAGCCTTACCTCTTCTTCTTCTCCAGCTTCATTTCTGGCATCGTCCAACTTCTTCTTCCTTTCTGGCATAAGGTCATCCAGAAAGCTGAGCTCTCGCTTTGAGAAGCAGAAATCCATCGCTTTCCGGACAAATACGAGAGCCAAAACCTTCACGAATAAGAGGGAAGATGCGGTGAGCTCAGAGACGATGCCACCTCTCACTCCAACGCTGCAAACACCCCGCTGCCGAGCGGTGGCAGCTCTTACCATCATGGGAAAGATGATGGCGGCACGGGACACCTTGATGGTCCAGAGCAGGACGAGGCAGGTCAGCTGGATCGCCGTGAAGAAATGCACCTTTCGCAAGGGCACGTGCCGCAGGTAGATGAAATCCGGCTGGTGTTTCGCCGGCATCCAAAACAGCTTCAAGCGATCAAAGAACTGCGAAATAAAAGGGAAAGGTTGCCACCTTGGGACTGCGGCAAGTTTCTGGCCCTCTCGAGACGTGGAGGCACTTTGCAGCATCTCGCTTGCCGTCAGAACTCCTGGATCCCACCGCATTCCTCCTGGGAGCAGCACCCATTTTCCCTTCGCTCCATCTAGCAACCGGCTTGCCCCTGAGAGCTGCCCACCAAACGGCAACTATGCCATGCCATTCCATTATTAGCATTTCTCGGCCCACTGAATCCCCCCATGAGGATTTCCACCAGTGGTAGAAACTGCCTTCCCTTTGCACCAAATTCCCCCGCTTTTCACGTAACCAAACACTGACCTGCCCTAAACCCTGCAACAGAGAGCGCTGAACTTGCCTGGTCCTCCCATACCTCCTGTGCCTCCACCAATCTTTTTCTTACACAAAAGAGTTTCATTGCTTGCTCTGCGAGAAGTTTTTCCCATGCCACTGCTTTTTTCCCTGCTGCTACAGAGACAAAATACCAGGGAGCCGACATGCTGCACGCTGTAAAAGAGTCCGTACCTGAATTCCTCTGAGCGACGACACACCCATGTAGAGAAAGACGCCATAAAGCACAGGCATTGGTATAAACTGGGGGGGGGGGAAGAAAAAAAAAAAGAAAGAATGCAATCGTTTCTTTTTCTGTATTGCATTTTCAGTATTACCACCCTCTTCCACAGGCACTGCCTAAAATTGCTTGAAGCTTTCCAGCTTCCATTCAGGCTTAGAGATGGGTCAGATATTAACCATTGTTTTGCCATTTTGTGCGCACGAGTGAGCTAAGGCTCTGCTTTAGGCTGAACTTGGGAGTTATCTCTCCTCAGAATAATCCTATTTTCCAGAAAGGTTGGAGGAAAATAGGCGATTTCACCCGTGCTACCCTATGCCGCATTCTCTGGCGGTAGAAGAAACACTTCTGCCTATTCTTGGGGCAACAGGCAAAGGCCACAGGCCTCCTTTTAGCCTAGAGACGAGATTACTTTGTGGGAGGAACGTGCAAGGAAGCCCACAGGGATGACCTCAGTGTGTTTAGCTCCTGGGAACGGCTGCTCCGCGGCATTTGGGGAGCAAATTGCAGCCACTAAAGGGCTGCCTGTTTGAAACAGAGCAGATGTGCTCGTCTGAATATGCTCAACTGTAACCCATAAACGTGGGTGGGCCTGAAAGACACCCAAAAATTCAAGCAGTTGCGTTGCTTGCTCGCCTCGAGCACACCAAACGGGGGCCTGAAGGGCTGCAAAACCTAACCGAGGCTGGTTCCCACCGTTGGTCAAGCCCCAAGGGTTGGGACCACCTCCTCCTCCTCCGCTCCACAACTAACTACTCAGGCCTGCAGAGAGGGGACTGTTTTTCTGTAACCTCCAACAAGCTCACGGTTGTTGGGTGGTTTGCATTTTCCTCTCACCTTTAACACGGAAGTGAAGAAGACAGAGCAGCCCATGAGCACAAAGATCAGCAAGCCAGTGACTCTCTGCTCTCGTATCCCCAGAAACTTGGGTTGTTCTCCTGGAGCTGAGCAGTCAGACTCTACTTTGAGGCTATTCACGTGGGTGATGGACAGGACGGTCGCAGCCACAAACCAGGGCAGCCCCATCACAGAGCACACCCCGAGCATCACAGCCACCACAAAAAGGTCCAGGTGGTACCCGCATCCTTTCTGCAGGCAGGAAAACAAGAAACAGAGCATCCCATAGCACAAGAGCAAGGATAACGTCGCAAGTCAGACTCAAACCCTGCTCGAGCACAAGTCAACTTCTTCAGAATTCAAAACAAGAAATGGAAACAAGCAAGGGTGTATGCAGGCTTTGCACAAGCACCTGGCATGAAAATCTGGCAGGAGTTCAGACACAATGGATATGCAGAGCTTGTGCATTAAATACTTCTCCAAAAAACAACAAGCCACAACCCAAAAGCACCAAACCATTTTTTCCACTCACAAAGAAAACTGTACCACTTGCAAGGAAGGTGTGACTCTGAGTTATCCCTGGCAGCGCATCAAAACAATTCATTCCCCACACCTGCTGCTGCTGCCATTTTAAAACAAAAACGCAGTTCTCTATTGCTCCAAGATTAATTTGCTCCCCCAAAAGGTTGCTCATCTATACTGCCCTGTCACTTGCTCCCTGCATCATCGTTAATCCAGGAGGGCATCCTGCCACGCAGCCTGACCTTGTCCCAAACCAATGCCTTCAGAAAGCATCGGGAATAAGAGCTTCTCCCCAGACCTGCAGCCCAGAAGGGGCTGGGGTCATCTCTCGCAGGCCCTTACCTTCAGCTTGTGCTCCTTCCTGTTCACAATAACGGCACTGATCTGCTGGTCCATGAATATCAAGATGGTGCAGAGCAGAGCTGGGACGAGCGCAGCCAACACCGTCCACCAAGGGTTGGGTCCTATGGGGTTGATGAACCACCCGCGGTCGTCTCTGGTAGGCTGCAACAAAGCCCACACATCAGCATCGTCTCCCAGCCCAGGCACTCCACTGGCTTTCATTTTCCCCTCCCTCCTTGTGTCAGAGCACCTCCCAGCCCTGGCTTCATGTCCCCCTCTCCCGGGGGCTTCAGCAGTGCCAGTCTCCTCTTTGCAAGCAGCTCTAGATACTTCCCCTGTAGGTATCTAGTTTTGGGGCCATCTTCTCGTTTCCAGGAGGAAGCAAGGCACTTGGAGGTGGAAGAGGAGATGGTCACACCACCAGCATCTCCTCCAGACTCAGCCCTGCCCTGCCCCGGCATCACCTTGTGACACCCCCACGTGCCAAAACACCCCGTTACCTTGAACTCATGGGGGACCTGGAGCTTCGGCGATGGGATCCCAACCACAAAGTCAAGGAGCACCATGATGACGATGGTGAGGAAAACAGCAAAGTCGCTCACTGTGGACCGTACCTGGGGCGAGAAACCAGAGGTGAGAGGGGCATGGCAAACAGGGCCGTAACGTGAGATGCAAGAGTTGCAGACATCCACAACATTAAGGCTGCTTAACCAAATCCCACCACCCCTCTGAGCACATGCAGCCTGATCCCTTGCTTAGATACTGCTGCTGTGTTTGTCCCTGTGAGATCTGGGGTCAGACAATAAAAAAAAGCTTAACTAGGCCAACAAGGGTTGGTTTAAGTCAAAATCTAAAAATAATAATAATAATATTAAAAATAAGAAAACACATGTCTGCCACTACAGCTACACTCACAGCTACAATGGCAACAAGGCACTGAGGCATCCTTTAGTCCTCAAAAGGAAGCTCCTCATTCGAATCTACTTTCCACTCGAGCACATAATGCGCAGAAGGTAGGGGAAAAAAAACCAAACCGAAACCCCAACCCCCAAAACTTTGGGAAACCTGACTTCCTACTACCTGAGGAGAAGAAAAAAAATTAAAAAAAATCAAACCCCAAAAATCTTCAATCTGGGGCAGGTCACGAGGCAGGTGGGAAACGCTACGATGATTTTGCACTCATGGAAATGAGTGTGGGACATCCAAGCTCTTGGAGAGCTTGGCCTGCAAGGCCAACGTTTCCCAGCTTGACCAAGGCAGGGCAAATACTGCTTAGTGCTCCAGGAAAGCCATTTTGGGAAACGAGTGCGGAGATGGACACTGGCCACCTCCTTCTACTTACTCTGGTTGGAAAGTAGCGGCTGGTTTTAAACTTCTTCAAGAAGCTTGACAGGGCAAAGGTGGCGAAGAAGAGGATGCAGCACCAGAAGAATACATCAGGGGCGTAGGGGCCGTCGCATCCACAGGCAGGTCCTTGAAACTCCCCACGCAAATACTGACATTCCTGGAGAAACAGAGCGTCAGGACACAAAGGCAGTGCACGTGCGGCAGGGAAACCTCGCATAGCTAGGGGGTTTTGAGGATCTTGGTCCAAGATCCACAACCCTGTAACTGCTCCTGCCAATGGAGATTTATATTTAATGAGCAGCAGCAGCTGAACAAGTGACACATCGAACTACACAGCGGAGAAATGAGATGTGAGGAGACACCATACGCTAGTAACACATTACAAGAAACACTCATCCAGGTGACACTCTTCCATCAGTTGCTTGCATTCATAGCACTGTGTTTCCTTAACTGCATCTGGCTTCAGTCCTGACATCTTCCCGCAAAAAACAACATGCCAGGCTCTCCCAACCCTGTGAAGAAAACCTCATCAGCTTTCCTAACTAAAAAGTAATTCTTTTAAAAATTATTTTTAAACCTGAAAAGGACTAGGATTCACAGGACTAGCATCATTACATTCACTTCACAGTCCTCCTCAAAATGGGAGAACAAAAGATAATTGACATGACAAACGCCACAGTTACAGACGTTCCTTCCTGGGGGTGCAGTTCGCACACCTAGGAGCTCATGCATGCACGAATGGGTGACGCCAGGCAGCAGCCTTCTTACGTGCCTCTGACCTCAGGAAGAAACAGATAGCATGAATACTTTTACTCCATTTGCATCCTGAGGACCAGAGATGAAGCCCAAGATTTGCCTAGATGACACAGTCAGTTCCTTTAAGGGATGAAATTGTTCGTTTGAGTTTGGCTTCAAGGACTCCCACAGCTGGCGATTAACTAAGAGGTATGCTACAGCGAGGAGCCCGACACACAGACTGCAGGACAACTCATCACGCCAGGCCTCTGAGCTTGCAGTTCTCCGCAGGGCCCGGTGCTGCCTGAGCAGGTGGATGGACTTCCCAGTTCCAGAAATACAAGCTCGTGAATCAAACCCTCCTCAAGCACGCAGGCAAAACTGGCTGCGCTTTAGCGAAGCAAACCAACAACGAGGCTTCCTTTGTTTGGGTGCCTCCAGTCTGACGATGCTCTGGGCTACTTTCTCTTCCTGGCAGCAACAGGAATAAGTTGCTCTCATACCTACCAGCTTCTGACAGAGAAAGAGGATGATCTCGTTCTTGCCTGCTAGGACCAGGGGTGGCAATAACGCAGTCTGCCGAGACTGGAAGGGGATGCCTTGGAGGCGGAAACACGCGGGTGTTCATTACTCCTGGGCACTCGGAATCACGGGAGGAGATGATGCCGAAAGGCCTGATCCGATTCACAAACTGACGCACCTTAGGACTGAAAAGGCTTCTCCTTCCACTAACTTACTTTTCTCTGCAACAACAGCCTCAGGAGAGTAACTTCTCCGTAACCCTTTACACTACAGCAACTACAATACTTAATCCTAATGTACCTTACAAGAAAACTACTGCGGTCTTCTCTACTAGAGGGCCAACGCTGCTGCGCCTGTAAGGAGCGCTTTACATTTTATTAACCTTTTGAAACAACGCACTAGCTTCCCTTGCAATCGCATTACGTGGGCTTCCTGGGACTTTATATATGCACGTTCGTTTTCTCTGGCTAAATCAGATTTGGAACGCAGGGGTGGCCATCTGAAAACACTGCAAAACATTCTTTTTACATACATCAGTTCTCTGGTGAAGGCAACAACTGAGGAGGATCTTCAGCTAATGTAAAACTGCGAAGCTCAGAGGAGTCGTACTCCAGCTAAAGATCTGCGCACTACTAGGCAGGAATGTCAAATTAAGCAATGCCCAACAGATACAAGTCATTGGACCTTTTCTTTTACAAGTAGGAAAGAAAGGGTACACAGAAAGATAGTGGTCTGTAGAAAATGCATGTAAATCATCAAGATTTCCAAGGATTACTCGAATCGCTTCCTGGAGAGGCCAAAACAAGAAAGGAAGGAAGAATATTAACAAGATAGCCACAATCCCACTGCCAAGTACAGTTTTCAGGCTTGGGAAAAAAAAAAATAACATTACAGTTTGCAGGAGTCATGGAAGAGCAGGTTCCAGATATTTTGCTTTTCCTCCTCCCCTTCTTCCCCCTGCTCCCTCCCATCACCTTAGAGCACGCTGCCCTAACAGATTCACAGAAACTGAAGTGAACGAATATCTTAACCCTGAATTAACATAGAAGCAATACTATGGAGAGTGGAGGTGTGCTTTTAAATTTAACAAGTTCTACATTTAAGAAGCCTCCTCCTTGCCAGCACAACACATGCAAGTATTGACCTGTTTCAAAAATAAACATATTCCCCTTTTTCGGAATATTGACCCAATTCAGTTACAAAGGAACTGTAATTCAGCCCCAACAAACTCCTGCTTTATAAACGGGAAACTTTTTCTAGGAATACCTTTTGTTGGGAAGTGGCTTGCTGAAAAAGGACATGGGCCTGTGGAAAAGTTGTGCGAGCAGAGTTCTGTGTGAAAGAATGTCAGTTTGAGCAACAAGACTAGGCCTTGGCTGAAAATAGCTGGCTTTACTGATATTGGGAGAAAAACAACAGCTGGTCTCGCTGTTATCAGGAGAAAGACAGGGACGGTGTGACCTTGGCGTAACTTCACAAGTAACTTTTGAAGAAGTTCTCATGAGAAAGTTACTGAACACGCGTAGCTGCCAACCACAAGTGGGTGTGTTTTAGTAATGAATAAACATTAGCAACGTACCAATCATATTAGGACTAGTAGGCATAATTATCGCAAACTGTATAAATATGAGCTATCCGTGCAAATAAAGTTGAATCACTTCTATCACTCATATTGGGTCGACTTATGTGCATTCCTCCGCCGCTCCAACAAATGGCGCCCGAACGGGGACCGAAGAAAGGGGAATTGGAGCGACGGACACTGAGAAGCACCGGTAGCAGCGACCGGGGGGCAAAAGATTAACCGAACGCTGATCGTCTTGGTTGGTGTGTTAACTCTCGTGCCTGGACCGTCCAAAAGGGGTTCGCCGTCAGTGAGGGCTACTGGAAAAAGGCTGCAAAGACTTTTTAACCGAGGTGCCTTAATCAAGGTAGCACCCAGGAGTATCAAGAAGCCGGCCGGCAATGGATCAAGAGGTAGCCCTAAAATTATTACAGTGCTTTTTAGAAAAGCGGGGAGTAAACTGCATTAAGCAAATTTCGGGGTTAGTCACGCTGGGTCGCGTTAAGGGATGCTTTAAGAATCCGGATTTATTATTTAAGGAGAGTGAATGGCGTAGATTAGGAGACGTATTATGGGATATGGTAACTGATGATGATAAATCAGCTAAAAAACTAACGAAGCAAGGACAGAAACCTTTCAATTAGTGTGGGTACAGCTTTTGAGCTTAGTACCTGGAATGCTATCGGAACCTCCCTATGGGATGAAATTAGTGACGGGTCTAAAGAAGTTAAAGATCTTGTAACTTTACGGAAATTGATTAAGACAACTCTGTAAGAAATGAAAGCAGATCGTAAAGCGTCTGCGTCTGCTTTTGCTGCTCTCTCTCTCCAACCGCAAGCGAAAGGGAAAAGCGGGGAGAAAAACATAATGCAGCGAGAGAGACTTTTTGGAGCTTGTTCGCCTACTCTCGTGCCCTTGACTTCTGCTCCACTCCCTGGGACTGCCGATATTAATCAGCCATCCGACAGTTCCCAAGCCTCCCTAACCGTACGATTAAAGGAAACCCTACAGAATCAGGGAGTGAGTAAAAATCTGCCTACGAAAAACCAGCCCTCAGATACCACCGTTCAACATGAACAAATTATACCTAGCATACACCCTGATTCAAATAATGCAAACAAGGACTTGGCTACTCTAATAATAGAACAAAAAGAGACAATGTTAGAATTGTTAAAGGAAATGGGGAAAAGAGACGGGGAAACCAACCGCACCCGTGACAGACGCGGAGCCGCCTGTAATAGCCGCTGCAGAAGAAAGGCAGAGACATTGGAGGGGTGTAATAACAGATGCCATTATAGAAGGGACTATGGTCTAAGCATTCCCAGTTATTGCATCAAATGGACAGAAAAAATGGGAGGTGTTTGACTGGAAGGTCATTGAGAAATTAAGGAATGCTGTGAGTCAGTACGGAATCAAATCTGCGTTAACTCACCAAATACTGCAATTCATTTTTTCTGCTGATACGCTGATACCTCAAGATATTAAACAGCTAGCACAGTTGATTTTGACACCCGCCCGAATGTTAGTGTTTTTCTGGCAGTGGGAGAAGCTCTGTGATAGGGAACAAGCAACATCACGACAACAAACAGATCCCCTATGGGGAGTAACCATGCAGATGCCGATGGGTGCTGGACCCTTCGCGTCAGGGAACGCTCAGTTACAATGTGTCACTGAGGTTCATCATCTATCACAGATCTTGGCGTATCAAGCTTTTCTTACCGTACCAGACAATATGTACAGCCATGCTTTTACCCAGGTGAAACAGGAGAATACAATTTATGACCACCCTGACATGAACGAGGGCATGAAAGAAAACACGTTCAAAATACTCGCTTTTGAAAATGCTACTGAAAAGACACGCAAAGCATTGTGTAATTTGCCGAAAAATGCAGACATCGTTGATATGATAGAATACACGGATCGATCAGTGGACTCACAGAAAGTAGCCTATGCTGCCACAGCTCTCCAAGGAGCTACAAAGAAACACAAGGCCAGTAAGACACCCTTGGTCAAGTGTTCTAACTGTGGCAAACGTGGACACATTAGGAGCAAATGTACAGGTACTGTTAACAGTAAGTGCTGCAACAAGTGTAAGAAAGATAACCATACCACCAAGAATACAGGAAGAAGGGAAACTTTACACCGACTGCGAAGGCCCCTCGCGTGACGACGCGAATGCAAGGGGCTTGAGCTGCCAGCCCTCAGGCAGCCTCGCAACCACCAGATCCGCCACCGCAGGAAGCTCCAGAGTGGATGTGGAAACCGCAGTCAACATAAAGGGACCACTGGGGTTTGGACTTAGTGCATTTTTAATGGGGCAATCTTCAACAGCTCTAGAAGGAATTCTGGTGCTCCCAGGGCTTATTGATGCAGATTATTGTGGGACTGTGAAAATTATGATTCATGTTTTAATCCCTCCTGTTTCTATTCCTAAAGGTACCAGAATAGCACAATTAGTTCCATTCAGGTCGTGTGTTCCGAACCCAGGTGAAGTACAACGTGGAGATGGTGGATTCGGCTCCACAGGGAAACCGCAGGTATACTTTGCCATGGACGCAACAAGAGGTAAACCAGAAAAGGTAGTGCAATTGGAAGGGCCCGATGGAGTTGTTGTCAAGAAACCGATGACAATCAATACAGGTGCTGATGTTATGATTATTTCACAATGCATTTGGCCTCCATCATGGCCATCGATCAATCCAAACTTTGGTATTGCAGGGATAGGGGGCACACAAGCCACCTTAGTAAGTCAGCTACCAATTACATTTGTGTTCCCCGATGGTGAACACATTACGACGTGTCCGTATGTCATGACTACCCCAACTGAATTGTTTGGCCTCGTAGGCCATGATTTATTGAGCCAAATGAAGGCAATGTTAGTGACGCATCCTTTTTAGGAGCGGTCACTGAGGGGTAGCCGATTCTGAAAATTAACTGGAAAACAGATGAACCTGTTTGGATTGATCAGTAGCTGCTAAATTCTGAAAGGCTACTAAAAATACAAGGGTTAGTTGAGGACCAGTTGAGAGCGGGACAAGTTGTTCCTTCTACTAGTCCATGGAATACATCAATATTTACCATTCCCAAGAAAAGTGGGAAGCGGAGACTGTTACATGATCTCAGAGCTGTGAATGTGGTGATGCACAGTATGGGAGCCCTGCAGCCAGGTTTGCCATCTCCAGTTATGCTTCCAGAAGAATGGGATTTGTTAATTATAAATCTAAAAGATTGCACCCAGATGGCGCTGAACGGTTCGCCTTTTCGGTACCATCGATTAACAAGGCAGAACCCTATAAGAGATACCATTGGGTCGTGTTACCGCAATGAATGCGCAATTCCCCCACGATGCGTCAGGTGTATGTGGCCTAGGCATCAGAGCCTGTAAGAAAGCAGTTACCTCAGTAACTTGCCACAGGATGAGATTTTAACTCAATTGCAGGACATCTTAAGCCATCGCGGAGTAATAATCACTCCTGAAAAGGTGCAAAAGGCAGCACCTTGGAAGTATTTGGGGTGGCACATAAATGCTAGCAATGTTAAACCTCAGAAGGTTCAAATAACATGAGAAATTTCAATGTTACATGATGTCCAGAAGCTTGTGGGAGATATCCAGTGGGTGCGGAATCTTTGCGGTATCACTAATGGCAATATGACCCCTCTGGTAGAACTCTTGGGTATGAGAACACTGTGCAGATGAGAAACGGGAAATGACAGAGTTGACCAATTGGTTGCAGCGCCACGGGAGCCTCCTCCAGGGAATCGTTTTCAACAAAGCACGGCAATCGCATGCGTTCTTGCACCAACCCGCTAGGATGTTAGCAAAGCAATTTGACTTACCACTTACTGATGCCCAAGGTATCGTTAAAGCATGCCCTGATTGTCAAAAGGAAGGGCTCGGCTTGGGCTGTGGGGTTAACCGACGAGGTCTTTTGCCATTGCAGTTGTGGCAAATGGATTTCACCCATGTCATGTGGTTTGGTGCAAAGCGTTCTGTGCATGTGTGTATTGATACCTATCCTGCTGCCATGTGGGCCACGGCACGAACTGGAGAAAAGGCCTTACATATTGAATGACATCTTCACGCTTCTTTTGCAGTACTGGGTGTGCCTCAAGAAATTAAGATGGACAACGGCCCAGCCTATGGTTCTACACGATTTGCTCGATTTTGTAATTTGTGGGGAATTCACCACGGTACCGGTATTCCACATCTTCCCACAGGACAGGCTATTGTCGAATGGGCCAACCAAACCCTAAAAGAACATGCTGCAAAAACAAAAGGGGGGAACCCAGGGCTTACTCCCAGAGGAACGATTGGCCAAAGCCTTATTTGTGCTAAATTATCTTAGATTGACAGGTGATCACAAAGACCCACCAATGGTAGTGCATCATGTTCTTTTACAGGCAGAAAGGACGCAACAAAGTACAGGAATCATGGTAATGTCTAAGGACCCAGAATCCAGGAAATGGTGCAGATCAGCAGAAGTAAAACTTACTGGGAGATCCTGGCTAAGTGGGACAAGCCATGGCTTCGCACTGATGCTGGACCCGGAATTGTTCCAATGGCGACTGGCACGGCACCGGCGGGTGCTGGAGCCACTGATCTGACAGATTCTAACTAATAGAGTATTACTAGTGGACACGGAGTCCTTCAGAGAGGTTTTCAGAACAGCGTGCCTTATTGTATATAGAACCTGCTTTAGGTAAAAAGTGTGTAAAGCATAATTTGATTAAACATAGTGTGATTACGGGAAGACAGTGTGGGGTAAAAGTTAGTTAAAGCCAAAATTAGGGGTAAGGTCTATTTCCATTAATAACCTGGGAACGAGGTTGATTGTGTTTCCACAGATACAGGCCCACGATGGACTCCTGTTCGATTTGCATGACCATCATCATCTGGAGCATCATAGATGATGTGGCAATATGAATACTACCTCAGCCAAAAACTAATGTATAGGTCACCTTGGCTAACATAACAGGTCAAGATTCTCTGTGCATCGCAACTGTATCGTAAAGCCCATGAACCAATAGACAAGATGGCTATGACTCGTGCAGCGCGCCTGGCCAGCGAGCGCATGCGTCATAGATTGCAACCGAGGCGGACTTTTGGCACCCGCTGGCCACGTGTGCTAAAACCCGTTCCTCTGCAAATGTATAAATACTGGGATTTTCCGAAGAGCATCGGGCTGGTGTACAGTGAGGCCATCGTTGCCTCTGTGGGGACGCCCACGGAAAGCTGGCACCTACCGATTGCTGGGCTGAGTTCGTGGAGCAAGATGGCACAAGAATGTATAGATGGTTCATTTTCCTCATGGTCTGGGTCATTAGGGGTAACGGGTTGGCTCAAAGAATTATGGGCATTATTGTAGTTACTGTGATTTTAGCTATTGTAATAGTTTTACCTTGTTCAGCTTATTAAGGAAAATGGCATCCCAAGTTATTAAGCAAGCCTGGATTGCTCAAAAACAAAAAGAGGGAGAAAGATTTAAACGGAGACCTACAGTGGATTCAACCTTGTTGTGGTATTACAAATACAGACTTACAGCCGCTGCTGGATTTATTGTGGGGCAGCGGTACCTTAACTTCTACAAGACAACTAAGTGCACCGGGATGGCAAGCCTTGGCAGCAATTGGACAAAAAAACCAAACCAAAACAAAACAAAACAAAACAAAACCACAACAAAAAAAACCCATCACATCCTCCATGTCTGGCAGATACGTTCCTGATTTACCCATAAATTTGAAACCTTATGCTGAGATTGATATCGAACACACTGACTGTAGTAAGCAGCATGACAGTGACACCGGTGATTGATCCACATCGGTTAACACCATGGGACAGTAAGAATGTTTGGGTGTCACTAGCTAAAGCTATTAATCAAACCTCTTTTTGTGTGCTTATGTATTTTATTAGGTATAATGTTGTTTTTACTGTGTTTAATTAATTGTGTTCACAGATCTTTGCAAAGGGCAATACAGCAGGTGTTAAAATTTTACCTCAATCTATATACAAACAAATAGATTGGCTGAAGAAACATACACAAAGATCCAGCAAGAAACTAGTTGGTTTGATGGAGTGTTACAATCAATATTCGGCGGGATAACACTATGGGTAATGTCATTGATTAAGGAAGCCTTATGATGGTTGGGTATATTGATATTAATCTGTGTAATAGTTAGAATTCCGTATGGGTGCATGATAAAAGGAGTCTCAAAGCTGACACACCAAGCTCTACTCGCACAAAAAGAAAAAGGGGGAATTGTTGGGAATTGGCTTCATGAAAAAGGACGTGGGTCTATAGAAAAGCTGTGCGAGCAGAGTTCTGTGTGAAAGAATGTCAGTTTGAGCAGCAAGACTAGGCCTTGGCCAAAAATAGCTGGCTTTGCTGATATCAGGAGAAAAACAGGGACAGTGTGACCTTGGCATAACTTCATAAGTAACTTTTGAAGAAGTTCCCATGAGAAAGCTACGGAACACGCATAGCTGCAAATCACAAGTGGGTGTGTTTTAGTAATGAATAAACATTAGCAATTTGCCATTGTTGTCCAGGCCCATTGCCTTTTGCAGTCTGGCCCATTTCCAGCTTGGGGGTGCTCTTAGGATTAGTCTGGAGGCAAAGATCACACTGTTGTGCGATCACACTGCCTCACCGTGGCGTATAAATTCCTAGCCACAATTTCTCCTATCAGATGATTATACAGGGCTTCTGTTCCCCAATGTCTTTTCCTATGTTCCTCCCCTATCAAATGCCATAATAAGCAAGAGGGAACTATTAGCTTTCCCTGTGGGGTATGAGCCCACCCCTCTTCATTATATGACCCTTCTAAACCTGTAATGAGCTTTTGATCTTCCTTAGTGTATTCTGGCTTACCTTCTAGGGAAATCCACCTATCAGGAATTAAGGCCCCTTCTGTTTTTACCTGTGTTTTGGCCACTTGTTTTGCCTCTCTGTCCGCCAGCTCGTTCCCTTTTTCCAAATCTGAGCTCGCTTTCTGGTGTGCCTTAATATGCATAATTGCTACTTTCTTAGGGAGCTGGACAGCTTCCAGTAACTTCAGAATTTCTTCTGCGTGTTTGATATTTTTCCCTTGAGAACTCACTAGTCCTCTCTCCTTCCAAATTGCTCCACGTGCGTGTACAACTCCAAAGGCATATTTTGAGTCTGTATAAATGTTCACAACTTTGCCCTGGGCCAATTCCAGGGCGCGGGTTAGAGCAATTATTTCTGCCTTCTGTGCGGAGGTGTTCCTGGGCAAAGCCCCCGATTCTATTACCTCTTGGCTGGCAGTGACGGCGTATCCCGCGTGTCGATTACTGTTTAGGACGTAACTGCTTCCGTCTGTGAAGCGAGTTTCCCCGTTTTCCATGGGGCCGTCTTTCACGTCTGGGCAACTGGCGTACGTTGCTTCGATGGTTTCCAAACGGTCACGATGTACCGGTTCTCCTGTGTTCCTGCTGAGAAAAGAAGCTGGGTTGACAATGTTAGCGACTACAATCTCCACGTCATCCCGCGCTACCAATATAGCTTGATATCTCAGGAATCTTTGTGGAGAGAGCCAGTGTCCGCCTTTTGCTTCCGGTACTGCTGATACTGCGTGAGACACCAGAACAGTCATCTTCTGGCCCAGAGTAAACTTTCGGGCTTCCTGTGTATTTAGTATCACAGCCGCAACCGCCCGCAGGCATCCAGGCCAACCTTTTGCAGTCGTGTCTAACTGCTTAGAGAGGTAGGCAACTGCCCATCGATACGGGCCCAGGTTTTGTGCTAATATTCCCAGAGCAATGCCCTGCTTCTCATGGGAGTAAAGAAGAAACAGCTTACTCGCATCTGGGAGTCCTAAGGCCAGGGCCGACATCAAAGCCTTTTTCGGTAGCTCAAAGGCTCGTTCGGTCTCCTTATTCCACTCAAGGTGTTTCTGCTTAGTGGCTGTCAACGCATACAGTGGTTTAACAAGCAATCCGTAATTATAGATCCACAATCGGCACCACCCTGTCATTCCCAGAAAAGTCCATAACTCTTCTACTGTCTGAGGTCTCCCAGTTTGACATATTGCCTCTTTACAGGCCTGTCCCAAAGGTCTTTGTCCCGCACTAATTTCATAGCCCAAATAATTCACTTTGCCTTGCATTACCTGTGCCTTTTTCTTGGATACCCGGTACCCCTGAAGTCCCAGGAAATTCAACAGACTCGCCGCCCACGTCGTACAATCTTTCTCTGTTTTGGTGGCAATCGGGATATCATCCACATACTGCAACAGCTTCCCCTCCTCAGACGGGGTTTCCCAGGATTCCAAGTCTTTCGCAAACCGATTGCCAAAAACGGTAGGCCTATTCTTAAATCCTTGTGGCAAGGCCGTCCAAGTGAGCTGGGTCTTTCGACCGCTCTTGGGCTTTTCCCATTCAAATGTGAGTAAGTTTTGCCTGGCTTCATGGAGAGGGAGGCAAACGAAAGCATCCTTCAAATCTAAAACACTAAACCAAGTCAATTCAGGTTTTAGCACGGTTAACAGGGTCTATGGGTTCGCCGCTACCGGGTAAAGATCTTCAGTTATCTTATTCACCGCCCATAAGTCTTGGACCACCCAATATGACCCATCGGGCTTCCGAACAGGTAATATAGGGGGACTGAATTCAGACTCACACTCTTTTAATAGTCCCAACTGCAAAAATTTTTCTATCACCGGCCGGATTCCTTCTCTGTCTTTCTTCTTTAGGGGATATTGTTTAATTCTTACCAGCTTTTGGCCTTCCTTGATCCTAACTTCAACAGGTGGAACACTTTTCGCTCTTCCAGGTGCATCGGTAGCCCATACCCCCGGGTACACTTGCTTTAAGATGTCCTCATTAATGATTCCTTCTGGGGGGAGACTGGTTAAGGTTAGGCTCAATATTTGAATATTTTGCTGATCTTTTACCTCCAGAGTAATTTCTCCCTTCTTGAATACAATTTTTGCTCCCAATGGTTCCAACAAGTCCCTTCCCAAAAGGGCCTTTGGGGAGTTCGGCATATATAAAAATTTATGAATGCCCCACTGTTTTCCTAATTTATATTCTAAAGGTTTACAAAACTATGCCTTTTCACTTTGGCCAGTCGCTCCTTTCACCGTGACATAATCATTCCCCGGGGCATCAAAGCCTGATTCAAAACCGAGTATGTTGCTCCTGTATCTACCAAAAATTCTACCTCTTGTTCTGTTTTCCCTAGCTTAATTATAACCAGTGGATCCGCTAGGGTAGATTCCCCAGGTTCTCGTGAGTCTCCCTTCACAGAGGCTACTGTTCTTCCTGTTTGAGCCCTCTGATGCTCCTTGTTCCCTGGGCATTCCCTCTACCAATGACTGAATTTCTTACACAAAGCGCATTGATCCTTGCCCAGTCGGGGCAAGTCTCGTCTAGGCCCTCTTCCCCTTTCTTCCCGAATAACAGCCATTAATTTCCTTTGTCCTTGCCTATATCCTTCTTCTCTGTTACTAAACACCCTCCGTGCTTTTGTGGTACAGAACAGAGATGTAGCAAGAAAGGAAAAAAAAGAAGGGAGGGAGAACAAAGGGAGAGAGACACAAAGACTGGAAGAAGGACAAAGGGATGGCAGAAGAAAAAAATAGTGATAGGCTACAGGACAGAGATGGAGGAGTTCCAAAAAGACACAGGGAGCATGACAGAACGAGAGTGAGAAACAAGGGACAGAGCAGGACAGCACTGGAGGAAAAAACAACTGTGATTGATAGGCTGCGAGAGAGACATGGAGGAAGAGAGAAAAGAGAAGGGACAGCTAGCTGGAGAGGGGGATACAGTTAGAAAGGATGGAAGAGGGAAGGGAACAGAGAGAAATACAGAAAAGATGGCAAGAGGAAGCAAGGCAGAGGGACAGCAATAGAAGAAACAAGGGACAGGGATCTGGACAGATGAAGAAAAAAGCAGGAGAAACATACAACATGATACGATGGGACAGAAAGTAACACAGAGCGTCAGATGATAATAATGACAAGAGATAGAGAGAGACTATGAAAAGCACAGGAGGTTGGAGAGAGAGAGAGAAGACATGAATGAAAAGAGTAGAGAGCACCACAAAGGGTCAGGGAAAGAGAAGGACAACAGAATAAAAAAAACCCTCACATATTACACACATGTTATCCACTCATCAAGCCCATTTCAGAGTTACACAGTACCTCAGCCCCTTTAAGAAAAGTAACACATGCGCCCGAGCCCATTTCGGCGCCGCACCACGCCCGAGCCCATTTCACAGTTCTCTACCTACAGCTCCAATTTCAAAGTTCTGCAATCACTAGAGGAAGGAATGCACCCCCTTTCCATTAACCCAGCAGCAGCTACATTTACCTCAAGGTATCTACAACTCGCCCTTGGATGCCTAATTCCAACAGACACTTTCACTTACTTCAACAGCTAAGTTTACCTATGGGCACTAAACGCCCATGCTTCCCTCTACGCTTCCCTTTGTGATTGCCATTAGTACTGTAATTCCCACAAGGACACATAATTACCTGTCTTTTTTACATTTTATTTTTAGTGCTTCATTTGGTCCATTACTCATTCCACATAGATTCAGCTATGTCAGTATTTCAATCCAATTCTACAATGTACTTTTTCTACAATATATAGAAAAGACTTATGGCCTCACTCGTCAAATATTTGACACTATTAGATTTAGTCCTCTTTTAATCACTATTTTTACAAATACATGTAAACTCCAAAAATTTAGCATTACCTGAAGAAGAAATGCCACTATTTAGTACCTGCAATGCTCTACGGAGTGGTCTTTTCCACATTCCTCGCTCCCATTACATACATCGCTGCACATCCAGAAGTTTTACTCCCTGAGGTGACATTACCGCCATGATCCCTGTTCCCGGGCACCAAACGAGTGACCTCCAATCATCTTGACAGACCGTCCACTTCCACACCTCGACACAAAACCAGAAATTGAAAAATATCATTACATCACAAGCTACAAAGAGCAACCAAATATTTTACAAACCCACCACAGACAAATACAGTTACACTCACGCACTTCACAACCCTGGCCTACTCCATGCTGGCCATCTAGTCCAACTCCCCCCACAAAATCCTCAACTGTCTTCCAAAGACCATCCACCGAACAACATATCTCTCTGTGCTGACTGGCAATTACCAGGTTCCAGGGGAGCGCTCCACAGGAACACCGTTCCCGGGAGCCTTGGAAAAAAAAAAAAAAAAAAAAAAAACCACAAACAAAAAAAAATCGCCCTGCCTTTGAAAACCCAGGCCCGAGGCAGACCCCAGTCCAAACACTGGCAATCAACATTGCCTCATGGAGCAGCTGGGACCAGGGAAAAGGAAAAATAAATGGGGCAGGGGAGGACACACCAAAAACCAACCCATATCCCAGCTGGGGTTTTTTATTCTAAGTTTGGGGTTTTTTTCCTAATTCCCTGAAAAACATCTCAACTCTACATCCAACCTGAAAGGAAAAAAAAACCAAAAAGGCTTAACCACAGAACCCTACAAGGTTAGAGACATTCACAACACACCACTCGTTCAGATCACATGAACGCCAGCCCTCACTCTCAACTCATCCATCATACCGTCCACAGGCCTCAAGAGGCCGTCACCCCGTCTGCAGCAGCAGGGGCCTCAAAAAAGCACCCTACCTGCAAAAACCCAGGCCCCAGCCCAACCTCCTTCCAACCAACCTCCCCACAAACTGCCCTTCCGTTACACCAACATTTCAACACGCACCATCATCTCCACCATCCGTGCATTTTCAACCCGATAATTAGCTTTCACAGTGCCACGTGTCACAGTCCAACCTCCGTAGCGCCATGTCACCTAAACGCAAGGTTCTTTCAAGCACCTCTCGTGCCCTGTCATCACCTGCAAAAACAACACACAAAGCTTGTCAACAGACACTTCATCCTCGAGAGAGAAGTCCTCCACCACTCCCCTACCCTGCTTCCCACCTATTCCAAAAATAACACATCCTCACAGCCAGTGTCCTCCATGACACTTGAAAAAACCAGAGCATCACAAACACAGAGCTGTCCCAAAGTTACCGATCGCTCCAAGACCCATCACGCTGCTACTTAGACCTCAAGGCCTTGACCATTTCTAGAGACTTGCCACAAAGCATCTGCATAAACAAGATGAACACCATTGCCCAGTTCCTGCCTTACTCAATGCTAGTTCACAGTCCAATTGCGATCCCCTCAACTCTGCATGCAAAGAGCCCGAAGTCATTAAACCTTCTACGCTGCCTCTACAATGCCATACAAGACACACACAAACATAGAGCCATGTAATTCACATGCAAATGTAATGCCATACAAGGCAGTACTCTTACCTCAGTCAAGGCAAAACAACTCAGAGCCTTGCCATACCAGACAAAACAGAACAGGGCCAATGCAAGAGACTCTCACGTGACAGTCAATACAAGTACAGACCAAAACAATACAAAACCAATACAGAACCATAGAAGGCAAGGCAGTCTCAGGTGGCAATCCATACAAGTACAGAGCACTGCAATACAAAACACAATGCAGGGCCAGGCAATGCGAGACAGTCTCACATGACAGTCGATAAAAATACACAACAAAACACCACAGGGCAAAGGCAAATACAGACCAATACAATGCAAGAAAACTGCAAAACACAGCAAAGCAAAGCAGTCTCATAGAGCCACCGGATGCATCTTCCTTCAGAGTCCACCCACGGACTCAACTCCTTACAGTGCTCTGCTGCCTTCCCCCATCGCTCTGTGGGACACATCCTGTCCCTCCACATCTGAAAAAAAAAAAACCCAAACATATTGAATGAGTCACCTGGATGCAGAGCAAGAGCTTCACAACTCCAGAGGTCTTGATTCCATCTACAAAGACCATCTGGAATGCAGCTACAGCCTGTCATTTTAAAAACAAACAAACAAAAAAACAACACACAACCAAAAAACAAACAAAAAAACAACACAAAAACCCAACACACACACCCCCCTGCCCACTGTAGGGTTCAATTATATGGAACTTCGTTACTGGCCCTGAAAGTAGCTCATGGTCGCAAGAGAGTTCCAGACACCTTTGAAGGCTCTGAACAGAACAAACAAGAAGATAGAAGAAGAAAGATCCCAATTAGAAAAACACAGGTGCACATTCCACGATAAAGGGAACTTGGCACAACCGACCTCAATTCAGGGGCTTATCTTGACCAGTTGGACTAAGACAGGTTTTGCATGCTCTAACATAGCCAATTATATCCTGTGTGTATGCACGTGTACAGAGCGAGTATAACTAACTGTATCTTATGTTTCTACGCGTGGACAGTATCGATGTAACCAATCACCGCTTACGCTTGTGCGCGTGGACACCACATGCTTGCGTGCAGCAGCCAATCAAAGCTTCTAAACAACTTAGAGAGTTGTGTAAGAATGATCAGCTAAGCTCAATAAAGGGGCGACTTTGATCATCATACTGGTGTTCTATCATCCGGGCCCCGCACGGAGTAACCCTAAACCCTACACCCCACCAACCAAAAAAACCCAGGGCCAAACTTGGAGCCCATCACGTGCAAGTCTTAACACCTTAGAGACTCAAATCCGCTTCACTGCCCCTCAGCAACCCCTGCCACACGGCTCCAATTGTCTCCGTGAAACACTATCGGCACGGCTGTCCGCGCAGGCCGATGGCTACTCGAGCCGAGACGACTGTACAACCCTCGCCTAAACGGTCTAGGCACATCAACGTTTCACCCGTAGACTCTTATCGCTGTTCCACCTACCCCTGACTCCACACCCCCCCAGGCAGAGCAGCTCCAAGCCAAGCACACCGTGTGCAGAACGTCACCACGTGGAACGCCACCAACGAGGTGATTCAACGAGAGAGAAAACTCTCAGCAAGAAGAATGACCCCCGGACGGGAGGCGCCGTCGGGCAAGATGACCTACGGGGCCGCAACCGCGAGGCCAGGAGGCTCCACAGCAGACCCAGAGGAGTCAAACGGAGCGGCCCGTTACAAGACAGCACTGTCAAAACCCAGACGACAGATGCGCCAGAAGCCTGGCGTCGAGACCTAAGGATGTCAGGATGCGGGGAAGAAGTCCCACTCCGAGAAAACGGACGGCTAGAGAGCAGAGCTGCCGATGCAGGCTGAAAAAAATGCTGCCATAGAGCACTGACCGGAACCCGCCAAGACCGATCCATGCTTTAGAGCTCCGAGCGCAAGAAAAGAAGCACCCGATTGGCACCGGGCCAATGAGTAAGAGCATTCAAAACCCTAGGGACAGCACCCGAAGCGCATGCCTCGCTCCTCTGGCGCAAAGCGCGACAAGGACATCGAGACCCGAGGAAGGTCTAAGCACACAAGACAGACTACACAAACTACACGCCACCGCGGACACGGGCTGGAACTGCCCTGCCCGGCACACACGGGTCTCGTGCTGAAAAGCAACCCGCTCCCTTCTCCTGCGCAAAGGCGACTGCTTTGGGACAGCCCTCTCTCCTGCGCTAACTTTAAAACTCCTCCCTGCTATTCCCAGCTTTGTCCCTTCCTCTCAGCCTGGTCCCTCAACTTAGCTTTCAGAGGGCTGAGGGTCCAAATCCATCCTCCACAAAACCACACGGGCTAAGTGGGATGTTCCTCAAGGGGAACATTGCTCTTCAACATCTGCAATGAAAAAAACAAACACAAACAAATCAGAAAAGGGAGTAAGCATCCCGCTGGCCAACGCCAACTACTTCCCCAACTCCCCCCTCCTCACAAGTGCCACCGTGTTCACTTCCCCGCTCATTCCAGACTCAGACCCTGCAGCCATCATCACTCGTGGTATCTAAGGTACCGAGAGAAACCACGTTAGCGTGGCACTCGTGAGAAGCCATCGGCCCCACGCTCCTCCTCGCTAATCCACAGCTCACCTGAAACGCTCATCCAATTCAAAGATAGCCCACACAGCACCTCCACAACAGAAGGTAAAGGCTGAACCGAGCAGCCCCATAATACTTTGCTATTCAACACCGACCCGGCCGACGACCGCCTCACCTTCTCGGACCGCTCACCGGCATGCAGCTTTTTGGGAGACCTTATAGCAGACTTCACGGTACGTAAAGGGTGCCTATAAGAAACCTGCAGAGGGACTTTTTACAAGGGAGTACAGCCATAGGACAAGGCGGTAACGGCTTTAGTCCTAAGGAGGGTACATTTAGTTTAGGCGTTAGGAAGACGTTTCTCACTAGGGGTGGCGAGGCACTGGAACGCGTTGCCCAGAGAACCTGCGGATGCTCCCTCCCTGGAAGCATTCAAGGCCAAGTCAGATGGGGCTTTCAGCAACCTGGTCTTGCGGACGGCGTCCGTGGGGGAGGGTTGGAACTAGAGGATCTTTATGGTGCCTTCCAACCCAAACCATTCTACGATTCTATGACATTCAAATCCAACTGCAAAACTCCTCTGAGAAGGGCTGGTAAACCCTCCTCCCTTTCCCCAGCAGTCCCAAAACTTAAGAAACCCCTTTTCTTCTCCTCAACTGTCAGGAAAGGAACCCCACTGCTTCCTGACACCTCCTGCCCTCAATCTGCACTCCTGAACCCCCTTCAGTGGCTACTCCTCAAGAGCCGCTCTTCTGAGCAACATCCCAAATTCTGGGGGCACCCCCTAACCTACAGCTCCCCAGAGACTCTGAGCTCTGCTACATGCCCACAAAAGAAAGTCAAGTCCCAAGCCTTGTAATCTACGAGGGGCCTGCCACCAGCTGCAAAGATTCTAAGGACAACGTGGCATTCTGTGGGCAATGAGGAAAGGCACCCCAAACCCTGAAGGGCACTGTGCCTCACGGCCCTTCTGCTTTCATCAGTAGTACTAAAACTCCATAGACAAATACATACAAGATGCTCACCCTAACCCCTGCTAAACAATGTCACCATCAGTCCCGTTAAGAGAGATAACAACTTACACAGCAGAACTGTTAAAAACCCAACGTTCCTTCTTCAATAAAGTTGGGAATTGCAGGAAAACACAATGCATGAAGACTAAAAAAAAAACCAAACAACAAAAAAAACCCCAAACAATGCATACTATTAAACCATCTTTCTACCCCTGAACTGATGCAGAAACTGACACTAGGCCTAGTAGATGTAGAAATAGAACGTATGTTTAGACTCAGTGTATTGCTAAATAAAAGACTCAGGAATTTGTTAGAAGGTTAACAACTGCCTCTGTAAGTTGATTTACGTAGACAAGCCAAGGACATAAAGCACAAGATTCCTGTGTCTGTAATATAAGACAAAATAACATGCCCTCTTTGAGGAGGTATTCTGTTTGATAAGAAAATATGTTCTGTCTCTTGTGGTGACTGAGCCAAAAGCTAGGTGATAAGCAGAGAAGTTGTTTGTGGGGCCCAGAAGGGGATCGTACTGCGCAAACTCGTACAACAAAGTTCAAACAGCGGACAAGTGAGGAAGACTATGGAAGACCACCAGAGGACTCCAGAAGACCAACGAAGACCTTCAACACGCATGCATAAAGGACATTTACATATGCTAATGACTTCTCGGAAAATCAATGAATATGTATATTATTTCTCAGAAATTTTATGAATATGTATGTAAGGCAGGTATTTAACCTATACAATTAGTCCCAGCCAGAAAGCACATTTGGAGGAGCGATCCTCCGTTCTTCCAGCGCTGCAATAAAGAATACTTAACTCCATCACTGAATGCTCATTTCGAGAAACAGAACACTCGAAACAAAATTACTGACCTGAAAAAAAGAAAGGGGGAAAAAAAAAAGCTGCATACAAGTGTGTCGTGGTTTCAGCCCAGCCGGTAACAAAGGACCACGCAGCCGCTCGCTCACTCCTCCCGCCCCCCTCCGGTGGGATAGGGAGGAGACAGAGGAGAGAAAAGGAAAAAAAAAAAGGAACCTCAAGGGTTAAGATAAAGGCAGTTTACTGGGACAACACAAAACAAAATTGCAACAACAACAACAATGGTACTAACGAAAGAGTAAACAAAAAGAGTGATGCACAGTGCAACTGCTCACCACCCGGAACCCAACGCCCCACCACTTCCCCCACCGAAAGTCGAGCGCTCCCCGGGCCCGATCCCCATTTATATACTGAGCATGATATCACATGGTATGGAATAGCTCCTTGGCTAGTTCAGGTCAGCTGCCCCAGCTATGCCCCCCACATCCCAGGTTCCTGTAAAAATTAACTCTATCCCAGCTGAACCCAGGACAAAGCGTTACTTTCTACCACACATGCTGCTGAACCTTGACTGGTCCTGAAGCTCTTACCTCAGGCAGACACCTCTTCCCAAAGGGCTGAGCCAGCTCAAAAGCTGCAAAGCACTCAAGGAAGAGCTGAGCACCAACACCAGAGAAACCCAGGAGCACAATGAGCTCCCTCAGCAGAGCCTGTGGCTCAAATACCCCCGAGCCCCCGCCCACCACCCTTAGCACAATCCCCTGGGAAAGGGGAAGGGCAAACCACCAGCAGCTATAAAGTCAGCTGGAGGAGCAGCAGCACTGTTCTCACCTGCCTTAAATTTACAGCAAATGAGACCCTGAACAGAGAAAGTCACCCTTACTGACAACGATGATACCTGCTCCTGTGCTACAGCTACACCTATTGCATCAGCAATGGGACCAGGTAGGGAATTCAACTTAATTTGTCTGGGGCCTAGATAGAAAACAATAGATGCCCTTCCAAACTAGGTAGGAAACTAGCTCATTAAATGCAATGACAATGTTGTTATCAAAAATGATGTGCTTTAGTTTCCTATAAAAAAGCCAAAACACTCTGGGGTTATGCTTCATTTCTAGCAAGACTGTGCATACCTCCTTACTTCTACCAGAACTACCTTCTGGATAGGAACGAATCAAAAAGCAGAATTAGATCCCTTAAGAATTCCGTCTCCAAAATATCTCTGGTTGCAAAACAAATTATTTCCTGTGAATAGCCAATGATGCAGAGTCCCCCTGAGCATGTCTCCAGCTGACTCCCTTAACAGAGGTACAAGAGCCCCAAAGCACAAAAGACACCAAAAAAACCCCATGGAAATACATGGGGGGGAACAGGCAGCAGCCATGCCCTACAAGGACAGGCCAGGGCAGGGCAGGGGGGCAACAACACCCCCTGCAGTCATGCAGGAAAGGGTCAGCAGAAGCCACACCCCCACGGTTTGGGGGGGGGGGGGGGGGGGCGCAGCCACAAATGACACCAAGAAAACATGGAACTTCAGGGATACACAGCGGCTGGGGGGAAGGGGGTGATGCCCCCACCAATCGGCATGGGAAAAAACTCACAGGGAAGGTGGGTTAGATGGCTAGTTTGCGGTGGTAAGATATGTGCACAAGAACATGCACAGGCTGGGGGGGGTCATGCATGAGGTTTACCTTCACCAGGGGCTCCACCCAGGTAATCCAGAGTAGGTAACCTCATCTGGGATAATCTGCAACAGCAATTCCGCTCTGGGTTCTTGACCCAACACCAGATAATCCACACTGCCTGCCCCATGGAGGGGGTGCTTCCCACAGGATGGGGCATCTGTTGTTGCCTATTAGCATTAGGTAGAAAAACAAGGTAAAAAAGGTAGAAATGCCTATTAGCATTAAGGTAGAACAACAACAACAACAACAACAACAAAAAACCCCCAGAAGTTCTACAGAAAAATGAGTGAGCAGCCCACAGCACTGGCAGACAACAGATTTTTTTATCCCCGCTTCCTCCACCCCTTCTTCTTACCCCCCCACCCCCGTTTTTTTTTAAAGGAAATAATTATTCTATTCTGAAACATATTGCCAGTGATGCAGTTGAAGCCAAAAGTTTAAATGAGTTCAGGAGAGAATTAACCGAATTCTAACACATGTGCCAACACAACTGCTATAAAAAGCATCTGCATCATGGTGAAATGCAAACAGCTACTCTGAGAATGACACATTATTATTCACTAAATTTGCCTTTTACCCTGTTGTATAGTTACTAATGTTGAAAAGAGTCACTGCTGTGCAAGAAACTAAAACTTACAGCGCTTTATGCTCGGAGAGAACTGTGGCCCATCAGCTCGTGGCTGTGAAGTCTTACAACTTAACACGTTGCAGTTGCACACCAGCAAGTTCTGAGGTGGACTGCCGACTGTATTCAATAGTCACAGCTTATGTAGGAGGATATGATAAACTTTACTTATTTGCCTTTAACCGATGCTCCAAATATGTTAAAGTCGTTCTTAAAGCAGGTTACTGGTTTGATTACCCTTCATACAAAATCCTCCTTCAAATGGAGGTTTCTCTTCTCTTCTTTTCAGATTTAAGGCATGAACAGAAACCACACCTGCATCATCACTGAAATCAGTGCCTATTTTTCAATAAACTTTAGCAGCAGCATCAGAATTCGTCCTCAAGTACCGTTCATAAAGCAAATGCTTCATTCTTCAAAACTTTTTTTAGCAAAGGTTAGTAATGCTGTACCACAGACTCCCACGCCCAGTCACGCATGTTCTTCCTGAGACTGTTACGCAGCTTCGTATTTTAAAAATCGCCATCCTAACTGCGTACCTGATACTACTGGTTCTCCCCTTTTTAAAGTCTGATGTTAAGGAAAAGCTGCAAGTCCTACAAAACCAGGCAGACTTGCTTGTTCTTGCCAAAGAGAAAAAGGTTAAGCATTATTAAAAAATAAAGACTATTGCGTACCTTTAAGTATCCATAAAGCTATCAACACAAACCGTATGGTGGTCTGTTAGCATCGCTATTTGAACACGGGCATGCAAAATGTCCTTCAGTTAAATTCCAAACTCTATGAATTAATTGGTGGGCAATTCCCCAAGGATAAAACGTCTATCAAAAGCCAACAGTAAGCCAGAAATATCTTTCCGTTTCATAGGGTAAAAAAAATGATACAGTGAATCCTGAAAAAAGAAATCGATATTAGACAGGGAACGCCTATATAGTTATAGGGCAAGTAATAAAACATTTAGTGTTTTGATTTTCTTTTTTTTATTTATGTCATCACAATAGTTAGACAAACATGGAAACATTTGCAACAGCAATACTTGGGCCACTTTAAAATCTTGGTAACACTGAAATACAGGGCAGCGAAAGCTAATGATGTGGGGAGGGGACTTTAGGTCTTCTTATTTTCATACACATTCACACACACACACACTCCACAACTCCAAAGAGCTATCTTAACTATGTCTGCCAGTAAACGGAAATAGTAGGCAGAAAGGAACCATATCTATACTAAGACAGTTAGCTGTGCCGTAAAACTGAAGATCACTGCAACCAGTGCCATCTTAAAGAAGAAAAAAACCCACCACCAACAACAACCAAAAAACCTGAAAGGAACCATCACTGTGCATGTCATAAGCATGAAGTTATTTTAACCTGATGACTACTCTGCCCTATACTTTAAGCATCATTAAGTTTTTATGTATTTTCAAAGTCTAAGGTTATTATTTTAAATGGCCTACTTGTAGTGGCAGCCCAAGTAGCATTCTGGAGAACACCACAGTGCCCACAACTTCTACAGGTCAGTGCAGTCTGATCAAGCACTACATTTCTAGGGGAGGAAAACAAAAAACCACTACCGCTCATTTATTCAATTGAAAAGCTTATTACCTGCACCTTCCAAAGCAACAGGCTACAGGAACACTGAATGCAAAGTAAACCAGACCCATCTGGAATACTCTGACTCAGCCTCAGCTCCAAGTTACACATCTTTCATTTTGTATTTTAAGGGATTAACAGCATTTGGATGCACAGAAACTGTCTTTACAGTGATGTCTGCGGACCTCCGAGTCAAGAGTTAAAAATGTCTTCCTAAATTATAACAGTATTAGCAGTTCCTCTGAAAGGAGTGGAAAAAAACCCCACAACCAGGGAAGGAGGAAAGTGACACAAAACCAAGGTTTTTTTCCAGAGATAACAAAATCCTGAGAGAACAAGATGCTTGCGCTATCAGAATAAAAATCCCCAAAGAAACAAAAGAGTTTACCTTTCCCTTGGAAAAGTTACCTTTGAGTCAAGATCTGCTCTTTTTCTCTCCCAACCATGAAATCTCTCTTCAGCTTAAGACTGTCATCTACTGCAGTAGAAATTCAGTGCACACACTGGAACCTGGATAGAAACTTATTTAAAAAAAAAACCAAACAATACAATAGTATTACAGTGGCTAGAAATCTTTTACATATTCTGATGAAAAGACTCAACTTATTTCTAGGAAATAAAGTGTTTGGGGCCAAAGCCAACAGATGATGTTCATGTAAGGTAAAAAAAAATTTTTTTTTTTTTTTTTTTTAAATTGATATATTGAAAAAAGCTGGAGAAGGAAGCGGGGACAGAAATGAAAAACCATTCAGGGAGTCAGTGGTATAGATTGTCACCATGCAACCTAAATATTGTAATTGCAGATCACATAGTCAGAATAAGCCAGTCAAAAGTAGCACACTCCCTGGGAGAGGGGCGGGAGTCTCTTCCCCCTTGTATTTCAAGCCAAGACCCAACTAGCAGAAGGCAGCTTTTCTGTCAGATAAAGCAAGGCAAAAGGATCACGTACAGCAACTTCCTTGCAGCCTCTTGCTCCTGAGCACCCTTCTTCACCTCTTTCTTTCTTTCTTTCTTCTGGTGATGGGAAGGCAAAGCATGTTCTGCTCCTGTGAGCCCATACGGCTTGTCCCTATAGTCACAGCAGGCACCTGTGATTCCTCTCCGAAGACATTTACGCATAGAAATCAGTTGAGTGGTGTGTTACGGAAGCATAAGCTGCAGTGGACGTGATTTTGAATCAGTTATTGTTTTGCCCATCATGATAAAATAAAACCGGCAATTTCTTACTTTATAGAAATCCTCCTAAAGTAGTAGTTGCCCCCAATAGCTGTCAAGTTTTTGTATCACAGGAGAACAAATGCAGCCAAAAGAACATTTTCTCTAAAAGGACCGCTCCGAACTACACAAGCAGGCAGGCACAGGCAGCTCCCAATTTAGTTAAGGGTACGTACACAGCACCACTTAGTGGTGCAAGCGGAGTCACCGCTGACAGGAATGAGAAGCTTGAACACCAACCTTCCCGCCCCGGCTCCCTGGACATGAACGATGTCTGGTCTGTCTGTCCTCACTCGCAAAATGCCTTTACTACAAGAGAGTACATCTGCCAAGCAAAACAAGTCCAAGAGTGCTGAACCTCAAGGCCAGCAGAACCAACGGCTGCTGAGCATCAAACAGATGCATCCACTCTGAAGAGCTTTCAGAATTCTGCAGCACTCTACCACACGGTTTCTGGCGACACAGCCTGAAGCAGGGTTTAAACAAATGATCCAACTTAGTATCTGCCTGTAGTGCAAAGAATAGCAATCTCTTGGCTCACGATTTGGGTTTTATATAGACTTGAGCCATAAACAAATGCAACAGATGTAGAAAAACTGAAGACCGTCAGCAACTGGAACGTAACTATTCTTTTTCCACTCCATCAACCCGTTGGAAAACTAACTCCCTCGTGCACTTACGTAACTGAGCACAAAGAGAACAAAAAGAAAGGCTTTTATTCAGAACAAATTAGTGTGTCTTTACAGGAAAGTAACGGTTTCAACTTACAAAACCAGCATCATCATTAGTGATGCACCTTTCCCGAAGGGGAAATCCTTCTCTTTTAGCAAATGTCAATTCCAAGAGTCTGTAAACAAAAACAAACAAGCAACCCACACCATTACCCCACAAAAGCTCTGTTTAGATTACACACACACACACACACACACATATATATATATAAAAAGCCCATGTCTTCACAGATGACAACTGTATCAATTTATACTTCAGGTCCTTCTCCTCCAGGAACCACCTATAAAAGACGACGACAATTTTGTGTTTGTGCCATAGGTCCGAGTTTTACAAACGCATACATGACAGTTCTTGCTTTACAACAATTTAGCAGATGGAGACTTCACCGGTAGACCACAAAAGCGGTTTTTCGATTCAATATTATCTTCCTCTCCCAACAGTGGAAGCCAGTTATTGCCAGAGAAGCACAGGACAGAACCTCCAAAACACAAAGAATGTTTAACAAAACACAGAGGAGTTCCTAGATAACAAACATTTTGGTTTTTGTCTTTGGTATTCACCTCAAGGAAATGATTCTGTCTAGAAACACTACAGCTCATTTTTAAAAGGACAAAGAACATCCTTCCTTTCGTGAATAATTTCTCCAATTGCTGATTCCTCCCCAGACTGTCACGGTACTGGGAAGTTGGTTTCCTCTTTCCAACTTCTATCAGTAAGCAGAGCTCAAAAACTGATAAAGAGCCTGAACCCTTCTACAGGCAGCAGGGAGTCATTTTCCAGGGAAGAAAGTAAAGAACTGAACAACAGAAAAAGAAATACAAAAGGAAAAACATGAATAAGGGAAAAAAGAAGAGGATAACCATTGCTTTTACTGATCCATTCTTAATAGTTAGCTGAGCACTTCTAAAGAGGAAGAACTTTGCTGCTTTCAGGACCGAAGTAAGAAAAAGTCTAAAGCATAGTCTTCCTGACATGGGAGACGTGTCCGCAAGAGAGGCACACGGTCCGATACAGAAACGTATCTACGTCTCGCTGAAAATTTGCACTCTAAGCATCACCAGCTTCTGCTTCAAGCGCAGTATACCACCAGCTTAACCGGAGGGTAGTAATTTTACCCCATACAAGAAGTCAGAACACGCGCTATCCTTTAAGGAGGCAGAACAATAACCAAAGCAGAAAAAGGCTTAGAAATTAAGGCAAGATGGCACTTGCTCAGACACACAGTGAGGAGGTGCAAGGTGGGAAAGACAGCAAAATGGAGATTGTTCCTCGTTCACACAGAGCTGATTTCGACTCGAGTTGGTCGTCCTCTCCTCTTCCCACAAAATTAGGAATGCTTTTACGCAGGAAGTCCTGACTTTGTAGCCATCTATGCCGACAAACAACAAACTATTCTAGGTCTGCTCTTGTGGTATTTAGGAAGTCGCAGAATTCAGCTTAGGGATGCATAATCACAGTATTTAATTACTGTTGCAGTACTGACCTACCTACACCAGCAGAGAATAAACTAAAAATCACAGTGCTTCTGATTTGGTATAAGCCAACAGACCTCCAGATTGTTTTCAGAGCACGTAAAGGTACAGCTCTCTGGGCATCACATGGTAATCATAACTGCCAAACGACTTGACAAGCTTGTAAACATCCAAACTGCTGCAAACACATCTATACATACAATAATGGATAAAACGTAGATGCATTCCACCTACACGCTTATGCAGGCAAACACTCGTGAGTTAAAAGCCACTGTATGAACCAGCTTACGGAGCGCTTAACAAAGCCAGTGATTCCCTGGCACACCTGAAGACCAGAAAAACATTCACCAAAATAAAGTTAGGGACATGCTCTTTTTTTTTTTTTTTAAACTGTAACGTGTACTAAGACAGCAAGGTCACTTTTCCAGCATCATTCATACACACATATGCCCCAGAAGCTACTTGAAATTACCTTGTGTAATGGAATTGTCTGGAAAGCTCAGCTTAAAGTAGCTGAGCTCAGTGACTGATTGATTTACAGGTACAGAAAATAAATGCATGCAGCATTTTAACAATGCTGACTTACCAGTGTTATGTTATTTCCATTTAGCAAAATCTGGTCTAGCTTTGTGATTCTTCTGCCCTCAGACGGAGTCTCACTGAAGCAGCGTTAAAAACAAATAAGCAAGCACACATAACCAGGGACAACAGTTCCAGTTTTGATTACAGAATAAATCTCTACATTAAGATGGCAGTTGTTGGAACTAAGAAATGAATTGGCCACGCTGCAGCCTGATCTTGACAAACTGACCGCCTGGATAAAGCAAGCTATCTGGCAACTAAAAAGATCCATTGTACTTTTCTGCTCAGTACACCTAAAGATACAGATTTCACCCTCGAAATCTCGGCAATTTCTTGAATACCACCAACACTCAGAACAGGTTTCAAATAGCAACGTGGCAGGACAAAGTAATAAATGCTTATCCTTAAGTCTGCTAACTCTCTAAGCCTTTGCCTAGACCTTAAGGAAATGTAAAAACAAACAAACTACTGGAAAGTTCAATGCATAATCCACGCAAAGTTAAGGCTATCAAGTAGGAACCGGATTACAAGTATAAGTCATGCAACAGCTACTCTATGACATGGATGTCCTGAACAGATCCTCCTCTACAGTTTAAGTCCAAGGTACAAACCCTTCAGCTGGCAAGTATTCCAAAAATATAAAACCTCTTTGCTTACAGAGCTTACACAGTATTTTTCCCCAGGAAACCAAATGTTCAAGAGGAACAGGAGGCAGAAACAACATTTACAATTCTGTAACGTCTTCTAGCACCGTATCTGAAAATCCAGTTTCAAGGAAAATAAGGCCCCGAATTTAAAAATAAAACTATTTCCAGTTATTTCCATGTCACACTGAGCTGTGATTTTACCTGTAAAACAAAAAAATCAGAACAAGACAACTGATCCATACAAAAAAGGCTCTCCTATCCGGCTCTCTTTCAAATGCTGGCATTTTCTGTGACTTGGATTTTGCCTGTTATTATGAGATCATTACATCACCTATCACACAAGTGTAGCTTTGTTATCTTTGAAAGAAAAGCTGCTAGACAATATACAACACAAAGTTAGACAAGCGAGGGCAGTACACAGGGATTTCACAGGCACTCTGGAATTGGGCACCCGACTTGAATTCCTGGCTTTGAAAACCTCTCTCCAAATGACTTACCGTCTTTCACTAAGATCCAGCAGCAGTTCTCTCCTGTGCCTCATGCTCTTCTTTAGCCAGCCAAAGCCCACGGAGCTGCACTGTAAGCTTGAAGGCCAGTGTGCCAGCTGCGTGTCCTATTTCTGTCACCTAGTTCTTATGTACCGTTTCTTGCTAATCAAAAGGCCCAGTGAATCCTCCTCACACATCACACTGGAGTTAGTACATCCAAGCAGTATTTCTGCCGCGCTACATTTGCACGGATTAGCTGCTGAACCCTCCAGATGATGTACTGCTTTTCAAGAAGGGTGTAGTATAACTGGTGAGTGTCTACAGTAAGTCCAAGAGGGTGCTCAACGATGTACAGGAGTCTGACTTCAAAGCATAAATTGAAAAACAGCCTCTTAACCTAGGAAGGGCAATACTGAAGAGAAAGAACAATGTTTAAACTCTAAAAGGTAGCTATAAGGAAGAACTTTTCTGTGCATCCACTGCACACAGTTACACGGAATCATGGGGCTTAAATTACAACCTGAAAAACTTAGGGTATGTGGCAATCTTTGCAACAGTAGTAATAATTACAGGAAATGTTTAAGAATAAATTAGGCAAGCGTTTGTCAAGAATGGTACAGAAAGTTGATCATTCACCTCTAGAATGAGAGCAACACTAGACTATCTTCAAAGGTTCTTCTTTCCCCACTGCTGTCCCTCTCCGTATTTCTACCCTCAAACACAAGCATCATCCCCAGCTCTGCACTTACAATTCTATCTGCATATGCACATGTCTAGAGATGCACATTTATTTCTTCGTTACACACAGCTGAAGGAGAGTACTCAGAGGTAAGCCAATTTACATAAACAGCTTTTGAAAGTTAAACACCTCAGCTTCTTGCAAAACGTCAGCCCAACAGAACACCGTCAGCCCAACAGAACACCGGGAGCGGTATGTAAATCCTTATGCCAAAACTGCATTCTCTTAAATCTTATGAAAACCATCTCTAATATAAAGCCTGACTTGTCCATTTTCTGACACTCCCCTTCTCTGTCATCAAGGTACTTATTAGACAGTAAAACAACTGACGGGGTAAACACCATAACTAGCACAATAGCTGACTTGCGTAGCAGTTGCATATCAGGTCTGAAGAAATGTGACTTTAGTAGGTAGATACACATTCAGAAATGCACAAGAACTGAAGGGAGTAATCTGTAACTGGTAGACTAAGAACACTGCAATAGCATGCAATGTAAATCAACATGCACCTATAGGGAAGGGAAGTACAGAAACATTCTTCTGGATTGAAAAAAAAAAAAAATACGCAGCAATGGTAGGAAAAGGTACTTGGAACGTGCCACTTTCAATCCACTGAAACAATGTCTGCAACAGCAGTAAGAACACTGGCAAACTACCTTCTCTGTTCCACAGGGCCTTGAAACCCATACGCATTGTCTGTTGCCAGTTGCCCTTAGGAAACAAAGGCGCTGCGATCAGTAGAAGCGTGTAGAACACCGAAAATGAAACTTTTGAGTATGTCACATGCAAGATCCTCATTCTCCGTACAGTCTACAAGGTTACACAATTGTAAAATACTTTGTAAGAATGAGAATCCTGACGTTTGCCTTGGATTAAAAAAGTTTTAAAACTCCGTTTTGAGGTTTTTTTCCAAGGGTTTTAGAAATAAAAGCATCTTGGTAAAGTGACTTTCACACACTGCACAGACACAAGCAGTGTTTCTCCCACTGCGAGAGGAGTATCAAAATACTCTTATCTAATATGTTATAGACAAAAGTGACCAAGGTCACAGGAGAATCTGTACTTTCCCACTGATTACAAGGAACGGGCCAGCTGCTTTGTGCCTCCTATGCAGCTGGAGCATGCAGTTGCCTGGTAACTTGTTCCGACCTATTGCATCTTAATCACATATACATGGAGGAATACCAAGCTGACCGCTTAGGTTTATCAGCCAAAACAGTTTACAGCAACGCAATAGTTTAGAGCAATTCAGGAAGTTTAACACTGAATTTAGGTATGCGCTTATATGGTTTGACGAACAGAACTTTTATAAATGAAAGGGAAACAACAGGTGACTTTAGAGCATACAAAAGGTATAGTCTACAAACCAAATATCAATTATTAGCAATGTTTCCCTGTTCAAAGGGCATCACTTAATGTCTCAGACTCAACAAGCATGAACTGACAGACTGTTATGATTTGAAAATTTTAAAAAAGTTCTAATAGTGTGCCCAAAACAGAGCTGTTTCAGTGTTCAGGCTAGACTCGTCGTCTCCAGTAAATACATATCTTAATTCTAACACAGGATAAAAACCGATTTATAAATTTCCTCTTGTAAAAATGAAACTGTTCCAATCACCCTGTTCACTCCTATTTAAGATATTAAATAGGGCAAATCAGAAGTAACTTGAACCAATCCCTCCCACCCAGCTATAAACCAGGACCATATACAGCCCTTGCAGACTACACAAGACCCTGTCTCATTCCAGCCATATCATTAGCACAAGCTGTGCAAACCCATGCAAATCAACAGGTTTTCCAGGCATAAAAGCAGACTCCAACAGCAGTTAAGCCACTTCTTACAACTGACAATGTCATACTTCCATCACTGATTATAGCACAAGAACAAAAGAGAATGGGTCTTTATTGTCCTTCATGAACTTGAGGGGCTGCAAGAAACCAGTGAAGTTACAAGCCTGGATTCTGTAATGTCGCTATCAGCATAATTTCCAGATCAAAGATCCGGCCTCCTGTTACGATCATCAAACATAATTTTGAGTTCAGGGGACAGGTCATCACAACACTATGTTAGGTAGAGTATAAAACCTTATCATCAGATTCTCAGCTAGTTTAAGTCAATGTATTCTGTGTGTTCCGCTGAAGTCAACGAAACTAAACACACTATCATAGGAAAAAGATATTTCAGCACGCCTCAGACCTGGAAAACTATCTTGAAAAATGCCCGTAACTTTTAACACAAATTCTCTGCACTTCCCACCATCTCTCAACAGCGAGCAGTAGTAAGACCCTAACAGTTACTTGCAACCTATTTCTTGCATAGCATTCATTTTTATTTTAATTTTAAAAGGGGCAACTAATAAATAAGATTTTTGCAGCTACTCACAAAAATCAATAAGCAAAGACATTTGTTCCAAGACTTAAATTTCTTGTATAATTTAAAAAACTAGCAAAGCTCTGTAAAGTAAAATAGATACATTTACCTACTAATGTAGGAAACTACAGACAAACTTCAGGAAATGACCAAAGGTGCAGAGGATAGGCTAATGCCTATTAGCATTAGGTAGAAAAACAAGGTAGAAAAGGTAGAAATGCCTATTAGCATTAAGGTAGAAGAAGATGAACAACAACAACAACAACAACAACAAACCCCCAGAAGTTCTACAGAAAAATGAGTGAGCAGCCCACAGCACTGGCAGACAACAGATTTTTTTATCCCCGCTTCCTCCACCCCTTCTTCTTACCCCCCCACCCCCGTTTTTTTTTAAAGGAAATAATTATTCTATTCTGAAACATATTGCCAGTGATGCAGTTGAAGCCAAAAGTTTAAATGAGTTCAGGAGAGAATTAACCGAATTCTAACACATGTGCCAACACAACTGCTATAAAAAGCATCTGCATCATGGTGAAATGCAAACAGCTACTCTGAGAATGACACATTATTATTCACTAAATTTGCCTTTTACCCTGTTGTATAGTTACTAATGTTGAAAAGAGTCACTGCTGTGCAAGAAACTAAAACTTACAGCGCTTTATGCTCGGAGAGAACTGTGGCCCATCAGCTCGTGGCTGTGAAGTCTTACAACTTAACACGCTGCAGTTGCGCACCAGCAAGTTCTGAGGTGGACTGCCGACTGTATTCAATAGTCACAGCTTATGTAGGAGGATATGATAAACTTTACTTATTTGCCTTTAACCGATGCTCCAAATATGTTAAAGTCGTTCTTAAAGCAGGTTACTGGTTTGATTACCCTTCATACAAAATCCTCCTTCAAATGGAGGTTTCTCTTCTCTTCTTTTCAGATTTAAGGCATGAACAGAAACCACACCTGCATCATCACTGAAATCAGTGCCTATTTTTCAATAAACTTTAGCAGCAGCATCAGAATTCGTCCTCAAGTACCGTTCATAAAGCAAATGCTTCATTCTTCAAAACTTTTTTTAGCAAAGGTTAGTAATGCTGTACCACAGACTCTCACGCCCAGTCACACATGTTCTTCCCGAGACTGTTACGCAGCTTCGTATTTTAAAAATCGCCATCCTAACTGCGTACCTGATACTACTGGTTCTCCCCTTTTTAAAGTCTGATGTTAAGGAAAAGCTGCAAGTCCTACAAAACCAGGCAGACTTGCTTGTTCATGCCAAAGAGAAAAAGGTTAAGCATTATTAAAAAATAAGACTATTGCCTACCTTTAAGTATCCATAAAGCTATCAACACGAACCGTATGGTGGCCTGTTAGCATCGCTATTTGAACACGGGCATGCAAAATGTCCTTCAGTTAAATTCCAAACTCTATGAAGTAATTGGTGGGCAATTCCCCAAGGATAAAACGTCTATCAAAAGCCAACAGTAAGCCAGAAATCTCTTTCCGTTTCATAGGGTAAAAAAAAAATAAATACAGTGAATCCTGAAAAAAGAAATAGATATTAGACAGGGAACGCCTATATACTTATAGGGCAAGTAATAAAACATTTAGTGTTTTGATTTTATTTTTTTTTATGTCATCACAATAGTTAGACAAACATGGAAACATTTGCAACAGCAATACTTGGGTCACTTTAAAATCTTGGTAACACTGAAATACAGGGCAGCGAAAGCTAATGATGTGGGGAGGGGACTTTAGGTCTTCTTATTTTCATACACATTCACACACACACACACACCTATATCTATATACACACGCGCACTCCACAACTCCAAAGAGCTATCTTAACTATGTCTGCCAGTAAACGGAAATAGTAGGCAGAAAGGAACCATATCTGTACTAAGACAGTTAGCTGTGCCGTAAAACTGAAGATCACTGCAACCAGTGCCATCTTAAAGAAGAAAAAACAACCACCACCAACAACAACCAAAAAACCTGAAAGGAACCATCACTGTGCATGTCATAAGCATGAAGTTATTTTAACCTGATGACTACTCTGCTCTATACTTTAAGCATCATGAAGTTTTTATGTATTTTTAAAGTCTAAGGTTATTATTTTAAATGGCCTACTTGTAGTGGCAGCCCAAGTAGCATTCTGGAGAACACCACAGTGCCCACAACTTCTACAGGTCAGTGCAGTCTGATCAAGCACTACATTTCTAGGGGAGGAAAACAAAAAACCACTACCGCTCATTTATTCAATTGAAAAGCTTATTACCTGTACCTTCCAAAGCAACAGGCTACAGGAACACTGAATGCAAAGTAAACCAGACCCATCTGGAATACTCTGACTCAGTCTCAGCTCCAAGTTACACATCTTTCATTTTGTATTTTAAGGGATTAACAGCATTTGGATGCACAGAAACTGTCTTTACAGTGAAGTCTGCAGACCTCCGAGTCAAAAGTTAAAATGTCTTCCTAAATTATAACAGTATTAGCACTTCCTCTGAAAAGGAGTGAAAAAAACACAACCAGGGAAGGAGGAAGTGACACAACACCAAGGGTTTTTTTCCCAGAGATTACAAAATCCTGAGAGAACAAGATGCTTGTGCTATCAGAATAAAAATCCCCAAAGAAACAAAAGAGTTTACCTTTCCCTTGGAAAAGTTACTTTTGAGTCAAGATCTGCCCTTTTTCTCTCCCAAGCATGAAATCTCTCTTCAGCTTAAGACTCTCTTCTACTGCAGTAGAAATTTAGTGCACATGCTGGAACCTGGACAGAATCTTATTTAAAAAAACAAACAATACAATAGTACTACAGTGGCTAGAAATCTTTTACATATTCTGATGAAAAGACTCAACTTATTTCTAGGAAATAAAGTGTTTGGGGCCAAAGCCAACAGATGATGTTCACGTAAGGTTAAATTTTTATTTTTTTTTTTTTTTTAAATTGATATATTGAAAAAAGCTGGAGAAGGAAGCGGGGACAGAAATGAAAAACCACTCAGGGAGTCAGTGGTATAGACTGTCACCATGCAATCTCAATATTGTAATTGCAGATCACATAGTCAGAACAAGCCAGTCAAAAGTAGCACACTCCCTGGGAGAGGGGCGGGAGTCTCTCTCCCCTTGTCTTTCAAGCCAAGACCCAACTAGCAGAAGACATTTACGCATAGAAATCAGTTGAGTGGTGTGTTACGGAAGCATAAGCTGCAGTGGACGTGATTTTGAATCAGTTAATTTTGTGCCCACCATGACAAAATAAAACCAGCAATTTCTTACTTTATAGAAATTCTCCTAAAGTAGTAGTTGCCCCCAACAGCTGTCAAGTTTTTGTATCACAGGAGAACAAATGCAGCCAAAAGAACATTTTCTCTAAAAGGACCGCTCCGAACTACACAAGCAGGCAGGCACAGGCAGCTCCCGATTTAATAAAGCGTATGTACACAGCACCACTTAGTGGTGCAAGCGGAGTCACCGCTGACAGGAATGAGAAGCTTGAACACCAACCTTCCCGCCCCGGCTCCCTGGACATGAACGATGTCTGGTCTGTCTGTCCTCACTCGCAAAATACCACTACAATGCCTTTACTACAAGAGAGTACATCTGCCAAGCAAAACAAGTCCAAGAGTGCTGAACCTCAAGGCCAGCAGAACCAACGGCTGCTGAGCATCAAACAGATGCATCCACTCTGAAGAGCTTTCAGAATTCTGCAGCACTCTACCACACGGTTTCTGGCGACACAGCCTGAAGCAGGGTTTAAACAAATGATCCAGCTTAGTATCTGCCTGTAGTGCAAAGAATAGCAATCTCTTGGCCCACGATTTGGGTTTTATATAGACTTGGGCCATAAACAAATGCAACAGATGTAGAAAAACTGAAGACCGACAGCAACTGGAACGTAACTATTCTTTTTCCACTCCATCAACCCGTTGGAAAACTAACTCCCTCGTGCACTTACGTAACTGAGCACAAAGAGAACAAAAAGAAAGGCTTTTATTCAGAACAAATTAGTGTGTCTTTACAGGAAAGTAACGGTTTCAACTTACAAAACCAGCATCATCATTAGTGATGCACCTTTCCTGAATAAGGGATAAAAGAAGAGGATAACCATTGCTTTTACTGATACGTTCTTAATAATTAGCTGAGCACTTCTAAAGAGGAAGAACTTTGCTGCTTTCAGGACCGAAGTAAGAAAAAGTCTAAAGCATAGTCTTCCTGACGTGGGAAGACGTGTCCGCAAGAGAGGCACAAGATCCGATACAGAAATGTATCTACGTCTCGCTGAAAATTTGCACTCTAAGCATCACCAGCTTCTGCTTCCAGGGCAGTATACCACCAGCTTAACCGGAGGGTAGTAATTTTACCCCACACAAGAAGTCAGAACATGCACTATCCTTTAAGGAGGCAGAACAATAACCAAAGCAGAAAGAGGCTTAGAAATTAAGGCAAGATGGCACTTGCTCAGACACACAGTGAGGAGGTGCAAGCTGGGTAAGACAGCAAAATGGAGATTGTTCCTCGTTCACACAGAGCTCATTTCGACTCGAGTTGGTCGTCCTCTCCTCTTCCCACAAAATTAGGAATGCTTTTACGTAGGAAGTCCTGACTTTGTAGCCATCTATGCCGACAAACAACAAACTATTCTAGGTCTGCTCTTGTGGTATTTAGGAAGTCGCAGAATTCAGCTTAGGGATGCATAATCACAGTATTTAATTACTGTTGCAGTACTGACCTACCTACACCAGCAGATAATAAACTAAAAATCACAGTGCTTCTGATTTGGTATAAGCCAACAGACCTCCAGATTGTTTTCAGAGCACGTAAAGGTACAGCTCTCTGGGCATCACATGGTAATCATAACTGCCAAACGACTTGACAAGCTTGTAAACATCCAAACTGCTGCAAACACATCTATACATACAATAATGGATAAAACGTAGATGCATTCCACCTACACGCTTATGCAGGCAAACACTCGTGAGTTAAAAGCCACTGTATGAACCAGCTTACGGAGCGCTTAACAAAGCCAGTGATTCCCTGGCACACCTGAAGACCAGAAAAACATTCACCAAAATAAAGTTAGGGACATGCTCTTTTTTTTTTTTTTTAAACTGTAACGTGTACTAAGACAGCAAGGTCACTTTTCCAGCATCATTCATACACACATATGCCCCAGAAGCTACTTGAAATTACCTTGTGTAATGGAATTGTCTGGAAAGCTCAGCTTAAAGTAGCTGAGCTCAGTGACTGATTGATTTACAGGTACAGAAAATAAATGCATGCAGCATTTTAACAATGCTGACTTACCAGTGTTATGTTATTTCCATTTAGCAAAATCTGGTCTAGCTTTGTGATTCTTCTGCCCTCAGACGGAGTCTCACTGAAGCAGCGTTAAAAACAAATAAGCAAGCACACATAACCAGGGACAACAGTTCCAGTTTTGATTACAGAATAAATCTCTACATTAAGATGGCAGTTGTTGGAACTAAGAAATGAATTGGCCACGCTGCAGCCTGATCTTGACAAACTGACCGCCTGGATAAAGCAAGCTATCTGGCAACTAAAAAGATCCATTGTACTTTTCTGCTCAGTACACCTAAAGATACAGATTTCACCCTCGAAATCTCGGCAATTTCTTGAATACCACCAACACTCAGAACAGGTTTCAAATAGCAACGTGGCAGGACAAAGTAATAAATGCTTATCCTTAAGTCTGCTAACTCTCTAAGCCTTTGCCTAGACCTTAAGGAAATGTAAAAACAAACAAACTACTGGAAAGTTCAATGCATAATCCACGCAAAGTTAAGGCTATCAAGTAGGAACCGGATTACAAGTATAAGTCATGCAACAGCTACTCTATGACATGGATGTCCTGAACAGATCCTCCTCTACAGTTTAAGTCCAAGGTACAAACCCTTCAGCTGGCAAGTATTCCAAAAATATAAAACCTCTTTGCTTACAGAGCTTACACAGTATTTTTCCCCAGGAAACCAAATGTTCAAGAGGAACAGGAGGCAGAAACAACATTTACAATTCTGTAACGTCTTCTAGCACCGTATCTGAAAATCCAGTTTCAAGGAAAATAAGGCCCCGAATTTAAAAATAAAACTATTTCCAGTTATTTCCATGTCACACTGAGCTGTGATTTTACCTGTAAAACAAAAAAATCAGAACAAGACAACTGATCCATACAAAAAAGGCTCTCCTATCCGGCTCTCTTTCAAATGCTGGCATTTTCTGTGACTTGGATTTTGCCTGTTATTATGAGATCATTACATCACCTATCACACAAGTGTAGCTTTGTTATCTTTGAAAGAAAAGCTGCTAGACAATATACAACACAAAGTTAGACAAGCGAGGGCAGTACACAGGGATTTCACAGGCACTCTGGAATTGGGCACCCGACTTGAATTCCTGGCTTTGAAAACCTCTCTCCAAATGACTTACCGTCTTTCACTAAGATCCAGCAGCAGTTCTCTCCTGTGCCTCATGCTCTTCTTTAGCCAGCCAAAGCCCACGGAGCTGCACTGTAAGCTTGAAGGCCAGTGTGCCAGCTGCGTGTCCTATTTCTGTCACCTAGTTCTTATGTACCGTTTCTTGCTAATCAAAAGGCCCAGTGAATCCTCCTCACACATCACACTGGAGTTAGTACATCCAAGCAGTATTTCTGCCGCGCTACATTTGCACGGATTAGCTGCTGAACCCTCCAGATGATGTACTGCTTTTCAAGAAGGGTGTAGTATAACTGGTGAGTGTCTACAGTAAGTCCAAGAGGGTGCTCAACGATGTACAGGAGTCTGACTTCAAAGCATAAATTGAAAAACAGCCTCTTAACCTAGGAAGGGCAATACTGAAGAGAAAGAACAATGTTTAAACTCTAAAAGGTAGCTATAAGGAAGAACTTTTCTGTGCATCCACTGCACACAGTTACACGGAATCATGGGGCTTAAATTACAACCTGAAAAACTTAGGGTATGTGGCAATCTTTGCAACAGTAGTAATAATTACAGGAAATGTTTAAGAATAAATTAGGCAAGCGTTTGTCAAGAATGGTACAGAAAGTTGATCATTCACCTCTAGAATGAGAGCAACACTAGACTATCTTCAAAGGTTCTTCTTTCCCCACTGCTGTCCCTCTCCGTATTTCTACCCTCAAACACAAGCATCATCCCCAGCTCTGCACTTACAATTCTATCTGCATATGCACATGTCTAGAGATGCACATTTATTTCTTCGTTACACACAGCTGAAGGAGAGTACTCAGAGGTAAGCCAATTTACATAAACAGCTTTTGAAAGTTAAACACCTCAGCTTCTTGCAAAACGTCAGCCCAACAGAACACCGTCAGCCCAACAGAACACCGGGAGCGGTATGTAAATCCTTATGCCAAAACTGCATTCTCTTAAATCTTATGAAAACCATCTCTAATATAAAGCCTGACTTGTCCATTTTCTGACACTCCCCTTCTCTGTCATCAAGGTACTTATTAGACAGTAAAACAACTGACGGGGTAAACACCATAACTAGCACAATAGCTGACTTGCGTAGCAGTTGCATATCAGGTCTGAAGAAATGTGACTTTAGTAGGTAGATACACATTCAGAAATGCACAAGAACTGAAGGGAGTAATCTGTAACTGGTAGACTAAGAACACTGCAATAGCATGCAATGTAAATCAACATGCACCTATAGGGAAGGGAAGTACAGAAACATTCTTCTGGATTGAAAAAAAAAAAAAATACGCAGCAATGGTAGGAAAAGGTACTTGGAACGTGCCACTTTCAATCCACTGAAACAATGTCTGCAACAGCAGTAAGAACACTGGCAAACTACCTTCTCTGTTCCACAGGGCCTTGAAACCCATACGCATTGTCTGTTGCCAGTTGCCCTTAGGAAACAAAGGCGCTGCGATCAGTAGAAGCGTGTAGAACACCGAAAATGAAACTTTTGAGTATGTCACATGCAAGATCCTCATTCTCCGTACAGTCTACAAGGTTACACAATTGTAAAATACTTTGTAAGAATGAGAATCCTGACGTTTGCCTTGGATTAAAAAAGTTTTAAAACTCCGTTTTGAGGTTTTTTTCCAAGGGTTTTAGAAATAAAAGCATCTTGGTAAAGTGACTTTCACACACTGCACAGACACAAGCAGTGTTTCTCCCACTGCGAGAGGAGTATCAAAATACTCTTATCTAATATGTTATAGACAAAAGTGACCAAGGTCACAGGAGAATCTGTACTTTCCCACTGATTACAAGGAACGGGCCAGCTGCTTTGTGCCTCCTATGCAGCTGGAGCATGCAGTTGCCTGGTAACTTGTTCCGACCTATTGCATCTTAATCACATATACATGGAGGAATACCAAGCTGACCGCTTAGGTTTATCAGCCAAAACAGTTTACAGCAACGCAATAGTTTAGAGCAATTCAGGAAGTTTAACACTGAATTTAGGTATGCGCTTATATGGTTTGACGAACAGAACTTTTATAAATGAAAGGGAAACAACAGGTGACTTTAGAGCATACAAAAGGTATAGTCTACAAACCAAATATCAATTATTAGCAATGTTTCCCTGTTCAAAGGGCATCACTTAATGTCTCAGACTCAACAAGCATGAACTGACAGACTGTTATGATTTGAAAATTTTAAAAAAGTTCTAATAGTGTGCCCAAAACAGAGCTGTTTCAGTGTTCAGGCTAGACTCGTCGTCTCCAGTAAATACATATCTTAATTCTAACACAGGATAAAAACCGATTTATAAATTTCCTCTTGTAAAAATGAAACTGTTCCAATCACCCTGTTCACTCCTATTTAAGATATTAAATAGGGCAAATCAGAAGTAACTTGAACCAATCCCTCCCACCCAGCTATAAACCAGGACCATATACAGCCCTTGCAGACTACACAAGACCCTGTCTCATTCCAGCCATATCATTAGCACAAGCTGTGCAAACCCATGCAAATCAACAGGTTTTCCAGGCATAAAAGCAGACTCCAACAGCAGTTAAGCCACTTCTTACAACTGACAATGTCATACTTCCATCACTGATTATAGCACAAGAACAAAAGAGAATGGGTCTTTATTGTCCTTCATGAACTTGAGGGGCTGCAAGAAACCAGTGAAGTTACAAGCCTGGATTCTGTAATGTCGCTATCAGCATAATTTCCAGATCAAAGATCCGGCCTCCTGTTACGATCATCAAACATAATTTTGAGTTCAGGGGACAGGTCATCACAACACTATGTTAGGTAGAGTATAAAACCTTATCATCAGATTCTCAGCTAGTTTAAGTCAATGTATTCTGTGTGTTCCGCTGAAGTCAACGAAACTAAACACACTATCATAGGAAAAAGATATTTCAGCACGCCTCAGACCTGGAAAACTATCTTGAAAAATGCCCGTAACTTTTAACACAAATTCTCTGCACTTCCCACCATCTCTCAACAGCGAGCAGTAGTAAGACCCTAACAGTTACTTGCAACCTATTTCTTGCATAGCATTCATTTTTATTTTAATTTTAAAAGGGGCAACTAATAAATAAGATTTTTGCAGCTACTCACAAAAATCAATAAGCAAAGACATTTGTTCCAAGACTTAAATTTCTTGTATAATTTAAAAAACTAGCAAAGCTCTGTAAAGTAAAATAGATACATTTACCTACTAATGTAGGAAACTACAGACAAACTTCAGGAAATGACCAAAGGTGCAGAGGATAGGCTAATGCCTATTAGCATTAGGTAGAAAAACAAGGTAGAAAAGGTAGAAATGCCTATTAGCATTAAGGTAGAAGAAGATGAACAACAACAACAACAACAACAACAAACCCCCAGAAGTTCTACAGAAAAATGAGTGAGCAGCCCACAGCACTGGCAGACAACAGATTTTTTTATCCCCGCTTCCTCCACCCCTTCTTCTTACCCCCCCACCCCCGTTTTTTTTTAAAGGAAATAATTATTCTATTCTGAAACATATTGCCAGTGATGCAGTTGAAGCCAAAAGTTTAAATGAGTTCAGGAGAGAATTAACCGAATTCTAACACATGTGCCAACACAACTGCTATAAAAAGCATCTGCATCATGGTGAAATGCAAACAGCTACTCTGAGAATGACACATTATTATTCACTAAATTTGCCTTTTACCCTGTTGTATAGTTACTAATGTTGAAAAGAGTCACTGCTGTGCAAGAAACTAAAACTTACAGCGCTTTATGCTCGGAGAGAACTGTGGCCCATCAGCTCGTGGCTGTGAAGTCTTACAACTTAACACGCTGCAGTTGCGCACCAGCAAGTTCTGAGGTGGACTGCCGACTGTATTCAATAGTCACAGCTTATGTAGGAGGATATGATAAACTTTACTTATTTGCCTTTAACCGATGCTCCAAATATGTTAAAGTCGTTCTTAAAGCAGGTTACTGGTTTGATTACCCTTCATACAAAATCCTCCTTCAAATGGAGGTTTCTCTTCTCTTCTTTTCAGATTTAAGGCATGAACAGAAACCACACCTGCATCATCACTGAAATCAGTGCCTATTTTTCAATAAACTTTAGCAGCAGCATCAGAATTCGTCCTCAAGTACCGTTCATAAAGCAAATGCTTCATTCTTCAAAACTTTTTTTAGCAAAGGTTAGTAATGCTGTACCACAGACTCTCACGCCCAGTCACACATGTTCTTCCCGAGACTGTTACGCAGCTTCGTATTTTAAAAATCGCCATCCTAACTGCGTACCTGATACTACTGGTTCTCCCCTTTTTAAAGTCTGATGTTAAGGAAAAGCTGCAAGTCCTACAAAACCAGGCAGACTTGCTTGTTCATGCCAAAGAGAAAAAGGTTAAGCATTATTAAAAAATAAGACTATTGCCTACCTTTAAGTATCCATAAAGCTATCAACACGAACCGTATGGTGGCCTGTTAGCATCGCTATTTGAACACGGGCATGCAAAATGTCCTTCAGTTAAATTCCAAACTCTATGAAGTAATTGGTGGGCAATTCCCCAAGGATAAAACGTCTATCAAAAGCCAACAGTAAGCCAGAAATCTCTTTCCGTTTCATAGGGTAAAAAAAAAATAAATACAGTGAATCCTGAAAAAAGAAATAGATATTAGACAGGGAACGCCTATATACTTATAGGGCAAGTAATAAAACATTTAGTGTTTTGATTTTATTTTTTTTTATGTCATCACAATAGTTAGACAAACATGGAAACATTTGCAACAGCAATACTTGGGTCACTTTAAAATCTTGGTAACACTGAAATACAGGGCAGCGAAAGCTAATGATGTGGGGAGGGGACTTTAGGTCTTCTTATTTTCATACACATTCACACACACACACACACCTATATCTATATACACACGCGCACTCCACAACTCCAAAGAGCTATCTTAACTATGTCTGCCAGTAAACGGAAATAGTAGGCAGAAAGGAACCATATCTGTACTAAGACAGTTAGCTGTGCCGTAAAACTGAAGATCACTGCAACCAGTGCCATCTTAAAGAAGAAAAAACAACCACCACCAACAACAACCAAAAAACCTGAAAGGAACCATCACTGTGCATGTCATAAGCATGAAGTTATTTTAACCTGATGACTACTCTGCTCTATACTTTAAGCATCATGAAGTTTTTATGTATTTTTAAAGTCTAAGGTTATTATTTTAAATGGCCTACTTGTAGTGGCAGCCCAAGTAGCATTCTGGAGAACACCACAGTGCCCACAACTTCTACAGGTCAGTGCAGTCTGATCAAGCACTACATTTCTAGGGGAGGAAAACAAAAAACCACTACCGCTCATTTATTCAATTGAAAAGCTTATTACCTGTACCTTCCAAAGCAACAGGCTACAGGAACACTGAATGCAAAGTAAACCAGACCCATCTGGAATACTCTGACTCAGTCTCAGCTCCAAGTTACACATCTTTCATTTTGTATTTTAAGGGATTAACAGCATTTGGATGCACAGAAACTGTCTTTACAGTGAAGTCTGCAGACCTCCGAGTCAAAAGTTAAAATGTCTTCCTAAATTATAACAGTATTAGCACTTCCTCTGAAAAGGAGTGAAAAAAACACAACCAGGGAAGGAGGAAGTGACACAACACCAAGGGTTTTTTTCCCAGAGATTACAAAATCCTGAGAGAACAAGATGCTTGTGCTATCAGAATAAAAATCCCCAAAGAAACAAAAGAGTTTACCTTTCCCTTGGAAAAGTTACTTTTGAGTCAAGATCTGCCCTTTTTCTCTCCCAAGCATGAAATCTCTCTTCAGCTTAAGACTCTCTTCTACTGCAGTAGAAATTTAGTGCACATGCTGGAACCTGGACAGAATCTTATTTAAAAAAACAAACAATACAATAGTACTACAGTGGCTAGAAATCTTTTACATATTCTGATGAAAAGACTCAACTTATTTCTAGGAAATAAAGTGTTTGGGGCCAAAGCCAACAGATGATGTTCACGTAAGGTTAAATTTTTATTTTTTTTTTTTTTTTAAATTGATATATTGAAAAAAGCTGGAGAAGGAAGCGGGGACAGAAATGAAAAACCACTCAGGGAGTCAGTGGTATAGACTGTCACCATGCAATCTCAATATTGTAATTGCAGATCACATAGTCAGAACAAGCCAGTCAAAAGTAGCACACTCCCTGGGAGAGGGGCGGGAGTCTCTCTCCCCTTGTCTTTCAAGCCAAGACCCAACTAGCAGAAGACATTTACGCATAGAAATCAGTTGAGTGGTGTGTTACGGAAGCATAAGCTGCAGTGGACGTGATTTTGAATCAGTTAATTTTGTGCCCACCATGACAAAATAAAACCAGCAATTTCTTACTTTATAGAAATTCTCCTAAAGTAGTAGTTGCCCCCAACAGCTGTCAAGTTTTTGTATCACAGGAGAACAAATGCAGCCAAAAGAACATTTTCTCTAAAAGGACCGCTCCGAACTACACAAGCAGGCAGGCACAGGCAGCTCCCGATTTAATAAAGCGTATGTACACAGCACCACTTAGTGGTGCAAGCGGAGTCACCGCTGACAGGAATGAGAAGCTTGAACACCAACCTTCCCGCCCCGGCTCCCTGGACATGAACGATGTCTGGTCTGTCTGTCCTCACTCGCAAAATACCACTACAATGCCTTTACTACAAGAGAGTACATCTGCCAAGCAAAACAAGTCCAAGAGTGCTGAACCTCAAGGCCAGCAGAACCAACGGCTGCTGAGCATCAAACAGATGCATCCACTCTGAAGAGCTTTCAGAATTCTGCAGCACTCTACCACACGGTTTCTGGCGACACAGCCTGAAGCAGGGTTTAAACAAATGATCCAGCTTAGTATCTGCCTGTAGTGCAAAGAATAGCAATCTCTTGGCCCACGATTTGGGTTTTATATAGACTTGGGCCATAAACAAATGCAACAGATGTAGAAAAACTGAAGACCGACAGCAACTGGAACGTAACTATTCTTTTTCCACTCCATCAACCCGTTGGAAAACTAACTCCCTCGTGCACTTACGTAACTGAGCACAAAGAGAACAAAAAGAAAGGCTTTTATTCAGAACAAATTAGTGTGTCTTTACAGGAAAGTAACGGTTTCAACTTACAAAACCAGCATCATCATTAGTGATGCACCTTTCCTGAATAAGGGATAAAAGAAGAGGATAACCATTGCTTTTACTGATACGTTCTTAATAATTAGCTGAGCACTTCTAAAGAGGAAGAACTTTGCTGCTTTCAGGACCGAAGTAAGAAAAAGTCTAAAGCATAGTCTTCCTGACGTGGGAAGACGTGTCCGCAAGAGAGGCACAAGATCCGATACAGAAATGTATCTACGTCTCGCTGAAAATTTGCACTCTAAGCATCACCAGCTTCTGCTTCCAGGGCAGTATACCACCAGCTTAACCGGAGGGTAGTAATTTTACCCCACACAAGAAGTCAGAACATGCACTATCCTTTAAGGAGGCAGAACAATAACCAAAGCAGAAAGAGGCTTAGAAATTAAGGCAAGATGGCACTTGCTCAGACACACAGTGAGGAGGTGCAAGCTGGGTAAGACAGCAAAATGGAGATTGTTCCTCGTTCACACAGAGCTCATTTCGACTCGAGTTGGTCGTCCTCTCCTCTTCCCACAAAATTAGGAATGCTTTTACGTAGGAAGTCCTGACTTTGTAGCCATCTATGCCGACAAACAACAAACTATTCTAGGTCTGCTCTTGTGGTATTTAGGAAGTCGCAGAATTCAGCTTAGGGATGCATAATCACAGTATTTAATTACTGTTGCAGTACTGACCTACCTACACCAGCAGATAATAAACTAAAAATCACAGTGCTTCTGATTTGGTATAAGCCAACAGACCTCCAGATTGTTTTCAGAGCACGTAAAGGTACAGCTCTCTGGGCATCACATGGTAATCATAACTGCCAAACGACTTGACAAGCTTGTAAACATCCAAACTGCTGCAAACACATCTATACATACAATAATGGATAAAACGTAGATGCATTCCACCTACACGCTTATGCAGGCAAACACTCGTGAGTTAAAAGCCACTGTATGAACCAGCTTACGGAGCGCTTAACAAAGCCAGTGATTCCCTGGCACACCTGAAGACCAGAAAAACATTCACCAAAATAAAGTTAGGGACATGCTCTTTTTTTTTTTTTTTAAACTGTAACGTGTACTAAGACAGCAAGGTCACTTTTCCAGCATCATTCATACACACATATGCCCCAGAAGCTACTTGAAATTACCTTGTGTAATGGAATTGTCTGGAAAGCTCAGCTTAAAGTAGCTGAGCTCAGTGACTGATTGATTTACAGGTACAGAAAATAAATGCATGCAGCATTTTAACAATGCTGACTTACCAGTGTTATGTTATTTCCATTTAGCAAAATCTGGTCTAGCTTTGTGATTCTTCTGCCCTCAGACGGAGTCTCACTGAAGCAGCGTTAAAAACAAATAAGCAAGCACACATAACCAGGGACAACAGTTCCAGTTTTGATTACAGAATAAATCTCTACATTAAGATGGCAGTTGTTGGAACTAAGAAATGAATTGGCCACGCTGCAGCCTGATCTTGACAAACTGACCGCCTGGATAAAGCAAGCTATCTGGCAACTAAAAAGATCCATTGTACTTTTCTGCTCAGTACACCTAAAGATACAGATTTCACCCTCGAAATCTCGGCAATTTCTTGAATACCACCAACACTCAGAACAGGTTTCAAATAGCAACGTGGCAGGACAAAGTAATAAATGCTTATCCTTAAGTCTGCTAACTCTCTAAGCCTTTGCCTAGACCTTAAGGAAATGTAAAAACAAACAAACTACTGGAAAGTTCAATGCATAATCCACGCAAAGTTAAGGCTATCAAGTAGGAACCGGATTACAAGTATAAGTCATGCAACAGCTACTCTATGACATGGATGTCCTGAACAGATCCTCCTCTACAGTTTAAGTCCAAGGTACAAACCCTTCAGCTGGCAAGTATTCCAAAAATATAAAACCTCTTTGCTTACAGAGCTTACACAGTATTTTTCCCCAGGAAACCAAATGTTCAAGAGGAACAGGAGGCAGAAACAACATTTACAATTCTGTAACGTCTTCTAGCACCGTATCTGAAAATCCAGTTTCAAGGAAAATAAGGCCCCGAATTTAAAAATAAAACTATTTCCAGTTATTTCCATGTCACACTGAGCTGTGATTTTACCTGTAAAACAAAAAAATCAGAACAAGACAACTGATCCATACAAAAAAGGCTCTCCTATCCGGCTCTCTTTCAAATGCTGGCATTTTCTGTGACTTGGATTTTGCCTGTTATTATGAGATCATTACATCACCTATCACACAAGTGTAGCTTTGTTATCTTTGAAAGAAAAGCTGCTAGACAATATACAACACAAAGTTAGACAAGCGAGGGCAGTACACAGGGATTTCACAGGCACTCTGGAATTGGGCACCCGACTTGAATTCCTGGCTTTGAAAACCTCTCTCCAAATGACTTACCGTCTTTCACTAAGATCCAGCAGCAGTTCTCTCCTGTGCCTCATGCTCTTCTTTAGCCAGCCAAAGCCCACGGAGCTGCACTGTAAGCTTGAAGGCCAGTGTGCCAGCTGCGTGTCCTATTTCTGTCACCTAGTTCTTATGTACCGTTTCTTGCTAATCAAAAGGCCCAGTGAATCCTCCTCACACATCACACTGGAGTTAGTACATCCAAGCAGTATTTCTGCCGCGCTACATTTGCACGGATTAGCTGCTGAACCCTCCAGATGATGTACTGCTTTTCAAGAAGGGTGTAGTATAACTGGTGAGTGTCTACAGTAAGTCCAAGAGGGTGCTCAACGATGTACAGGAGTCTGACTTCAAAGCATAAATTGAAAAACAGCCTCTTAACCTAGGAAGGGCAATACTGAAGAGAAAGAACAATGTTTAAACTCTAAAAGGTAGCTATAAGGAAGAACTTTTCTGTGCATCCACTGCACACAGTTACACGGAATCATGGGGCTTAAATTACAACCTGAAAAACTTAGGGTATGTGGCAATCTTTGCAACAGTAGTAATAATTACAGGAAATGTTTAAGAATAAATTAGGCAAGCGTTTGTCAAGAATGGTACAGAAAGTTGATCATTCACCTCTAGAATGAGAGCAACACTAGACTATCTTCAAAGGTTCTTCTTTCCCCACTGCTGTCCCTCTCCGTATTTCTACCCTCAAACACAAGCATCATCCCCAGCTCTGCACTTACAATTCTATCTGCATATGCACATGTCTAGAGATGCACATTTATTTCTTCGTTACACACAGCTGAAGGAGAGTACTCAGAGGTAAGCCAATTTACATAAACAGCTTTTGAAAGTTAAACACCTCAGCTTCTTGCAAAACGTCAGCCCAACAGAACACCGTCAGCCCAACAGAACACCGGGAGCGGTATGTAAATCCTTATGCCAAAACTGCATTCTCTTAAATCTTATGAAAACCATCTCTAATATAAAGCCTGACTTGTCCATTTTCTGACACTCCCCTTCTCTGTCATCAAGGTACTTATTAGACAGTAAAACAACTGACGGGGTAAACACCATAACTAGCACAATAGCTGACTTGCGTAGCAGTTGCATATCAGGTCTGAAGAAATGTGACTTTAGTAGGTAGATACACATTCAGAAATGCACAAGAACTGAAGGGAGTAATCTGTAACTGGTAGACTAAGAACACTGCAATAGCATGCAATGTAAATCAACATGCACCTATAGGGAAGGGAAGTACAGAAACATTCTTCTGGATTGAAAAAAAAAAAAAATACGCAGCAATGGTAGGAAAAGGTACTTGGAACGTGCCACTTTCAATCCACTGAAACAATGTCTGCAACAGCAGTAAGAACACTGGCAAACTACCTTCTCTGTTCCACAGGGCCTTGAAACCCATACGCATTGTCTGTTGCCAGTTGCCCTTAGGAAACAAAGGCGCTGCGATCAGTAGAAGCGTGTAGAACACCGAAAATGAAACTTTTGAGTATGTCACATGCAAGATCCTCATTCTCCGTACAGTCTACAAGGTTACACAATTGTAAAATACTTTGTAAGAATGAGAATCCTGACGTTTGCCTTGGATTAAAAAAGTTTTAAAACTCCGTTTTGAGGTTTTTTTCCAAGGGTTTTAGAAATAAAAGCATCTTGGTAAAGTGACTTTCACACACTGCACAGACACAAGCAGTGTTTCTCCCACTGCGAGAGGAGTATCAAAATACTCTTATCTAATATGTTATAGACAAAAGTGACCAAGGTCACAGGAGAATCTGTACTTTCCCACTGATTACAAGGAACGGGCCAGCTGCTTTGTGCCTCCTATGCAGCTGGAGCATGCAGTTGCCTGGTAACTTGTTCCGACCTATTGCATCTTAATCACATATACATGGAGGAATACCAAGCTGACCGCTTAGGTTTATCAGCCAAAACAGTTTACAGCAACGCAATAGTTTAGAGCAATTCAGGAAGTTTAACACTGAATTTAGGTATGCGCTTATATGGTTTGACGAACAGAACTTTTATAAATGAAAGGGAAACAACAGGTGACTTTAGAGCATACAAAAGGTATAGTCTACAAACCAAATATCAATTATTAGCAATGTTTCCCTGTTCAAAGGGCATCACTTAATGTCTCAGACTCAACAAGCATGAACTGACAGACTGTTATGATTTGAAAATTTTAAAAAAGTTCTAATAGTGTGCCCAAAACAGAGCTGTTTCAGTGTTCAGGCTAGACTCGTCGTCTCCAGTAAATACATATCTTAATTCTAACACAGGATAAAAACCGATTTATAAATTTCCTCTTGTAAAAATGAAACTGTTCCAATCACCCTGTTCACTCCTATTTAAGATATTAAATAGGGCAAATCAGAAGTAACTTGAACCAATCCCTCCCACCCAGCTATAAACCAGGACCATATACAGCCCTTGCAGACTACACAAGACCCTGTCTCATTCCAGCCATATCATTAGCACAAGCTGTGCAAACCCATGCAAATCAACAGGTTTTCCAGGCATAAAAGCAGACTCCAACAGCAGTTAAGCCACTTCTTACAACTGACAATGTCATACTTCCATCACTGATTATAGCACAAGAACAAAAGAGAATGGGTCTTTATTGTCCTTCATGAACTTGAGGGGCTGCAAGAAACCAGTGAAGTTACAAGCCTGGATTCTGTAATGTCGCTATCAGCATAATTTCCAGATCAAAGATCCGGCCTCCTGTTACGATCATCAAACATAATTTTGAGTTCAGGGGACAGGTCATCACAACACTATGTTAGGTAGAGTATAAAACCTTATCATCAGATTCTCAGCTAGTTTAAGTCAATGTATTCTGTGTGTTCCGCTGAAGTCAACGAAACTAAACACACTATCATAGGAAAAAGATATTTCAGCACGCCTCAGACCTGGAAAACTATCTTGAAAAATGCCCGTAACTTTTAACACAAATTCTCTGCACTTCCCACCATCTCTCAACAGCGAGCAGTAGTAAGACCCTAACAGTTACTTGCAACCTATTTCTTGCATAGCATTCATTTTTATTTTAATTTTAAAAGGGGCAACTAATAAATAAGATTTTTGCAGCTACTCACAAAAATCAATAAGCAAAGACATTTGTTCCAAGACTTAAATTTCTTGTATAATTTAAAAAACTAGCAAAGCTCTGTAAAGTAAAATAGATACATTTACCTACTAATGTAGGAAACTACAGACAAACTTCAGGAAATGACCAAAGGTGCAGAGGATAGGCTAATGCCTATTAGCATTAGGTAGAAAAACAAGGTAGAAAAGGTAGAAATGCCTATTAGCATTAAGGTAGAAGAAGAAGAAGAAGAAGAACAACAACAACAAACCCCCAGAAGTTCTACAGAAAAATGAGTGAGCAGCCCACAGCACTGGCAGACAACAGATTTTTTTATCCCCGCTTCCTCCACCCCTTCTTCTTACCCCCCCACCCCCGTTTTTTTTTAAAGGAAATAATTATTCTATTCTGAAACATATTGCCAGTGATGCAGTTGAAGCCAAAAGTTTAAATGAGTTCAGGAGAGAATTAACCGAATTCTAACACATGTGCCAACACAACTGCTATAAAAAGCATCTGCATCATGGTGAAATGCAAACAGCTACTCTGAGAATGACACATTATTATTCACTAAATTTGCCTTTTACCCTGTTGTATAGTTACTAATGTTGAAAAGAGTCACTGCTGTGCAAGAAACTAAAACTTACAGCGCTTTATGCTCGGAGAGAACTGTGGCCCATCAGCTCGTGGCTGTGAAGTCTTACAACTTAACACGCTGCAGTTGCACACCAGCAAGTTCTGAGGTGGACTGCCGACTGTATTCAATAGTCACAGCTTATGTAGGAGGATATGATAAACTTTACTTATTTGCCTTTAACCGATGCTCCAAATATGTTAAAGTCGTTCTTAAAGCAGGTTACTGGTTTGATTACCCTTCATACAAAATCCTCCTTCAAATGGAGGTTTCTCTTCTCTTCTTTTCAGATTTAAGGCATGAACAGAAACCACACCTGCATCATCACTGAAATCAGTGCCTATTTTTCAATAAACTTTAGCAGCAGCATCAGAATTCGTCCTCAAGTACCGTTCATAAAGCAAATGCTTCATTCTTCAAAACTTTTTTTAGCAAAGGTTAGTAATGCTGTACCACAGACTCTCACGCCCAGTCACACATGTTCTTCCCGAGACTGTTACGCAGCTTCGTATTTTAAAAATCGCCATCCTAACTGCGTACCTGATACTACTGGTTCTCCCCTTTTTAAAGTCTGATGTTAAGGAAAAGCTGCAAGTCCTACAAAACCAGGCAGACTTGCTTGTTCATGCCAAAGAGAAAAAGGTTAAGCATTATTAAAAAATAAGACTATTGCCTACCTTTAAGTATCCATAAAGCTATCAACACGAACCGTATGGTGGCCTGTTAGCATCGCTATTTGAACACGGGCATGCAAAATGTCCTTCAGTTAAATTCCAAACTCTATGAAGTAATTGGTGGGCAATTCCCCAAGGATAAAACGTCTATCAAAAGCCAACAGTAAGCCAGAAATCTCTTTCCGTTTCATAGGGTAAAAAAAAAATAAATACAGTGAATCCTGAAAAAAGAAATAGATATTAGACAGGGAACGCCTATATACTTATAGGGCAAGTAATAAAACATTTAGTGTTTTGATTTTATTTTTTTTTATGTCATCACAATAGTTAGACAAACATGGAAACATTTGCAACAGCAATACTTGGGTCACTTTAAAATCTTGGTAACACTGAAATACAGGGCAGCGAAAGCTAATGATGTGGGGAGGGGACTTTAGGTCTTCTTATTTTCATACACATTCACACACACACACACACCTATATCTATATACACACGCGCACTCCACAACTCCAAAGAGCTATCTTAACTATGTCTGCCAGTAAACGGAAATAGTAGGCAGAAAGGAACCATATCTGTACTAAGACAGTTAGCTGTGCCGTAAAACTGAAGATCACTGCAACCAGTGCCATCTTAAAGAAGAAAAAACAACCACCACCAACAACAACCAAAAAACCTGAAAGGAACCATCACTGTGCATGTCATAAGCATGAAGTTATTTTAACCTGATGACTACTCTGCTCTATACTTTAAGCATCATGAAGTTTTTATGTATTTTTAAAGTCTAAGGTTATTATTTTAAATGGCCTACTTGTAGTGGCAGCCCAAGTAGCATTCTGGAGAACACCACAGTGCCCACAACTTCTACAGGTCAGTGCAGTCTGATCAAGCACTACATTTCTAGGGGAGGAAAACAAAAAACCACTACCGCTCATTTATTCAATTGAAAAGCTTATTACCTGTACCTTCCAAAGCAACAGGCTACAGGAACACTGAATGCAAAGTAAACCAGACCCATCTGGAATACTCTGACTCAGTCTCAGCTCCAAGTTACACATCTTTCATTTTGTATTTTAAGGGATTAACAGCATTTGGATGCACAGAAACTGTCTTTACAGTGAAGTCTGCAGACCTCCGAGTCAAAAGTTAAAATGTCTTCCTAAATTATAACAGTATTAGCACTTCCTCTGAAAAGGAGTGAAAAAAACACAACCAGGGAAGGAGGAAGTGACACAACACCAAGGGTTTTTTTCCCAGAGATTACAAAATCCTGAGAGAACAAGATGCTTGTGCTATCAGAATAAAAATCCCCAAAGAAACAAAAGAGTTTACCTTTCCCTTGGAAAAGTTACTTTTGAGTCAAGATCTGCCCTTTTTCTCTCCCAAGCATGAAATCTCTCTTCAGCTTAAGACTCTCTTCTACTGCAGTAGAAATTTAGTGCACATGCTGGAACCTGGACAGAATCTTATTTAAAAAAACAAACAATACAATAGTACTACAGTGGCTAGAAATCTTTTACATATTCTGATGAAAAGACTCAACTTATTTCTAGGAAATAAAGTGTTTGGGGCCAAAGCCAACAGATGATGTTCACGTAAGGTTAAATTTTTATTTTTTTTTTTTTTTTAAATTGATATATTGAAAAAAGCTGGAGAAGGAAGCGGGGACAGAAATGAAAAACCACTCAGGGAGTCAGTGGTATAGACTGTCACCATGCAATCTCAATATTGTAATTGCAGATCACATAGTCAGAACAAGCCAGTCAAAAGTAGCACACTCCCTGGGAGAGGGGCGGGAGTCTCTCTCCCCTTGTCTTTCAAGCCAAGACCCAACTAGCAGAAGACATTTACGCATAGAAATCAGTTGAGTGGTGTGTTACGGAAGCATAAGCTGCAGTGGACGTGATTTTGAATCAGTTAATTTTGTGCCCACCATGACAAAATAAAACCAGCAATTTCTTACTTTATAGAAATTCTCCTAAAGTAGTAGTTGCCCCCAACAGCTGTCAAGTTTTTGTATCACAGGAGAACAAATGCAGCCAAAAGAACATTTTCTCTAAAAGGACCGCTCCGAACTACACAAGCAGGCAGGCACAGGCAGCTCCCGATTTAATAAAGCGTATGTACACAGCACCACTTAGTGGTGCAAGCGGAGTCACCGCTGACAGGAATGAGAAGCTTGAACACCAACCTTCCCGCCCCGGCTCCCTGGACATGAACGATGTCTGGTCTGTCTGTCCTCACTCGCAAAATACCACTACAATGCCTTTACTACAAGAGAGTACATCTGCCAAGCAAAACAAGTCCAAGAGTGCTGAACCTCAAGGCCAGCAGAACCAACGGCTGCTGAGCATCAAACAGATGCATCCACTCTGAAGAGCTTTCAGAATTCTGCAGCACTCTACCACACGGTTTCTGGCGACACAGCCTGAAGCAGGGTTTAAACAAATGATCCAGCTTAGTATCTGCCTGTAGTGCAAAGAATAGCAATCTCTTGGCCCACGATTTGGGTTTTATATAGACTTGGGCCATAAACAAATGCAACAGATGTAGAAAAACTGAAGACCGACAGCAACTGGAACGTAACTATTCTTTTTCCACTCCATCAACCCGTTGGAAAACTAACTCCCTCGTGCACTTACGTAACTGAGCACAAAGAGAACAAAAAGAAAGGCTTTTATTCAGAACAAATTAGTGTGTCTTTACAGGAAAGTAACGGTTTCAACTTACAAAACCAGCATCATCATTAGTGATGCACCTTTCCTGAATAAGGGATAAAAGAAGAGGATAACCATTGCTTTTACTGATACGTTCTTAATAATTAGCTGAGCACTTCTAAAGAGGAAGAACTTTGCTGCTTTCAGGACCGAAGTAAGAAAAAGTCTAAAGCATAGTCTTCCTGACGTGGGAAGACGTGTCCGCAAGAGAGGCACAAGATCCGATACAGAAATGTATCTACGTCTCGCTGAAAATTTGCACTCTAAGCATCACCAGCTTCTGCTTCCAGGGCAGTATACCACCAGCTTAACCGGAGGGTAGTAATTTTACCCCACACAAGAAGTCAGAACATGCACTATCCTTTAAGGAGGCAGAACAATAACCAAAGCAGAAAGAGGCTTAGAAATTAAGGCAAGATGGCACTTGCTCAGACACACAGTGAGGAGGTGCAAGCTGGGTAAGACAGCAAAATGGAGATTGTTCCTCGTTCACACAGAGCTCATTTCGACTCGAGTTGGTCGTCCTCTCCTCTTCCCACAAAATTAGGAATGCTTTTACGTAGGAAGTCCTGACTTTGTAGCCATCTATGCCGACAAACAACAAACTATTCTAGGTCTGCTCTTGTGGTATTTAGGAAGTCGCAGAATTCAGCTTAGGGATGCATAATCACAGTATTTAATTACTGTTGCAGTACTGACCTACCTACACCAGCAGATAATAAACTAAAAATCACAGTGCTTCTGATTTGGTATAAGCCAACAGACCTCCAGATTGTTTTCAGAGCACGTAAAGGTACAGCTCTCTGGGCATCACATGGTAATCATAACTGCCAAACGACTTGACAAGCTTGTAAACATCCAAACTGCTGCAAACACATCTATACATACAATAATGGATAAAACGTAGATGCATTCCACCTACACGCTTATGCAGGCAAACACTCGTGAGTTAAAAGCCACTGTATGAACCAGCTTACGGAGCGCTTAACAAAGCCAGTGATTCCCTGGCACACCTGAAGACCAGAAAAACATTCACCAAAATAAAGTTAGGGACATGCTCTTTTTTTTTTTTTTTAAACTGTAACGTGTACTAAGACAGCAAGGTCACTTTTCCAGCATCATTCATACACACATATGCCCCAGAAGCTACTTGAAATTACCTTGTGTAATGGAATTGTCTGGAAAGCTCAGCTTAAAGTAGCTGAGCTCAGTGACTGATTGATTTACAGGTACAGAAAATAAATGCATGCAGCATTTTAACAATGCTGACTTACCAGTGTTATGTTATTTCCATTTAGCAAAATCTGGTCTAGCTTTGTGATTCTTCTGCCCTCAGACGGAGTCTCACTGAAGCAGCGTTAAAAACAAATAAGCAAGCACACATAACCAGGGACAACAGTTCCAGTTTTGATTACAGAATAAATCTCTACATTAAGATGGCAGTTGTTGGAACTAAGAAATGAATTGGCCACGCTGCAGCCTGATCTTGACAAATTGACCGCCTGGATAAAGCAAGTTATCTGGCAACTAAAAAGATCCATTGTACTTTTCTGCTCAGTACACCTAAAGATACAGATTTCACCCTCGAAATCTCGGCAATTTCTTGAATACCACCAACACTCAGAACAGGTTTCAAATAGCAACGTGGCAGGACAAAGTAATAAATGCTTATCCTTAAGTCTGCTAACTCTCTAAGCCTTTGCCTAGACCTTAAGGAAATGTAAAAACAAACAAACTACTGGAAAGTTCAATGCATAATCCACGCAAAGTTAAGGCTATCAAGTAGGAACCGGATTACAAGTATAAGTCATGCAACAGCTACTCTATGACATGGATGTCCTGAACAGATCCTCCTCTACAGTTTAAGTCCAAGGTACAAACCCTTCAGCTGGCAAGTATTCCAAAAATATAAAACCTCTTTGCTTACAGAGCTTACACAGTATTTTTCCCCAGGAAACCAAATGTTCAAGAGGAACAGGAGGCAGAAACAACATTTACAATTCTGTAACGTCTTCTAGCACCGTATCTGAAAATCCAGTTTCAAGGAAAATAAGGCCCCGAATTTAAAAATAAAACTATTTCCAGTTATTTCCATGTCACACTGAGCTGTGATTTTACCTGTAAAACAAAAAAATCAGAACAAGACAACTGATCCATACAAAAAAGGCTCTCCTATCCGGCTCTCTTTCAAATGCTGGCATTTTCTGTGACTTGGATTTTGCCTGTTATTATGAGATCATTACATCACCTATCACACAAGTGTAGCTTTGTTATCTTTGAAAGAAAAGCTGCTAGACAATATACAACACAAAGTTAGACAAGCGAGGGCAGTACACAGGGATTTCACAGGCACTCTGGAATTGGGCACCCGACTTGAATTCCTGGCTTTGAAAACCTCTCTCCAAATGACTTACCGTCTTTCACTAAGATCCAGCAGCAGTTCTCTCCTGTGCCTCATGCTCTTCTTTAGCCAGCCAAAGCCCACGGAGCTGCACTGTAAGCTTGAAGGCCAGTGTGCCAGCTGCGTGTCCTATTTCTGTCACCTAGTTCTTATGTACCGTTTCTTGCTAATCAAAAGGCCCAGTGAATCCTCCTCACACATCACACTGGAGTTAGTACATCCAAGCAGTATTTCTGCCGCGCTACATTTGCACGGATTAGCTGCTGAACCCTCCAGATGATGTACTGCTTTTCAAGAAGGGTGTAGTATAACTGGTGAGTGTCTACAGTAAGTCCAAGAGGGTGCTCAACGATGTACAGGAGTCTGACTTCAAAGCATAAATTGAAAAACAGCCTCTTAACCTAGAAAGGGCAATACTGAAGAGAAAGAACAATGTTTAAACTCTAAAAGGTAGCTATAAGGAAGAACTTTTCTGTGCATCCACTGCACACAGTTACACGGAATCATGGGGCTTAAATTACAACCTGAAAAACTTAGGGTATGTGGCAATCTTTGCAACAGTAGTAATAATTACAGGAAATGTTTAAGAATAAATTAGGCAAGCGTTTGTCAAGAATGGTACAGAAAGTTGATCATTCACCTCTAGAATGAGAGCAACACTAGACTATCTTCAAAGGTTCTTCTTTCCCCACTGCTGTCCCTCTCCGTATTTCTACCCTCAAACACAAGCATCATCCCCAGCTCTGCACTTACAATTCTATCTGCATATGCACATGTCTAGAGATGCACATTTATTTCTTCGTTACACACAGCTGAAGGAGACTACTCAGAGGTAAGCCAATTTACATAAACAGCTTTTGAAAGTTAAACACCTCAGCTTCTTGCAAAACGTCAGCCCAACAGAACACCGTCAGCCCAACAGAACACCGGGAGCGGTATGTAAATCCTTATGCCAAAACTGCATTCTCTTAAATCTTATGAAAACCATCTCTAATATAAAGCCTGACTTGTCCATTTTCTGACACTCCCCTTCTCTGTCATCAAGGTACTTATTAGACAGTAAAACAACTGACGGGGTAAACACCATAACTAGCACAATAGCTGACTTGCGTAGCAGTTGCATATCAGGTCTGAAGAAATGTGACTTTAGTAGGTAGATACACATTCAGAAATGCACAAGAACTGAAGGGAGTAATCTGTAACTGGTAGACTAAGAACACTGCAATAGCATGCAATGTAAATCAACATGCACCTATAGGGAAGGGAAGTACAGAAACATTCTTCTGGATTGAAAAAAAAAAAAAATACGCAGCAATGGTAGGAAAAGGTACTTGGAACGTGCCACTTTCAATCCACTGAAACAATGTCTGCAACAGCAGTAAGAACACTGGCAAACTACCTTCTCTGTTCCACAGGGCCTTGAAACCCATACGCATTGTCTGTTGCCAGTTGCCCTTAGGAAACAAAGGCGCTGCGATCAGTAGAAGCGTGTAGAACACCGAAAATGAAACTTTTGAGTATGTCACATGCAAGATCCTCATTCTCCGTACAGTCTACAAGGTTACACAATTGTAAAATACTTTGTAAGAATGAGAATCCTGACGTTTGCCTTGGATTAAAAAAGTTTTAAAACTCCGTTTTGAGTTTTTTTTCCAAGGGTTTTAGAAATAAAAGCATCTTGGTAAAGTGACTTTCACACACTGCACAGACACAAGCAGTGTTTCTCCCACTGCGAGAGGAGTATCAAAATACTCTTATCTAATATGTTATAGACAAAAGTGACCAAGGTCACAGGAGAATCTGTACTTTCCCACTGATTACAAGGAACGGGCCAGCTGCTTTGTGCCTCCTATGCAGCTGGAGCATGCAGTTGCCTGGTAACTTGTTCCGACCTATTGCATCTTAATCACATATACATGGAGGAATACCAAGCTGACCGCTTAGGTTTATCAGCCAAAACAGTTTACAGCAACGCAATAGTTTAGAGCAATTCAGGAAGTTTAACACTGAATTTAGGTATGCGCTTATATGGTTTGACGAACAGAACTTTTATAAATGAAAGGGAAACAACAGGTGACTTTAGAGCATACAAAAGGTATAGTCTACAAACCAAATATCAATTATTAGCAATGTTTCCCTGTTCAAAGGGCATCACTTAATGTCTCAGACTCAACAAGCATGAACTGACAGACTGTTATGATTTGAAAATTTTAAAAAAGTTCTAATAGTGTGCCCAAAACAGAGCTGTTTCAGTGTTCAGGCTAGACTCGTCGTCTCCAGTAAATACATATCTTAATTCTAACACAGGATAAAAACCGATTTATAAATTTCCTCTTGTAAAAATGAAACTGTTCCAATCACCCTGTTCACTCCTATTTAAGATATTAAATAGGGCAAATCAGAAGTAACTTGAACCAATCCCTCCCACCCAGCTATAAACCAGGACCATATACAGCCCTTGCAGACTACACAAGACCCTGTCTCATTCCAGCCATATCATTAGCACAAGCTGTGCAAACCCATGCAAATCAACAGGTTTTCCAGGCATAAAAGCAGACTCCAACAGCAGTTAAGCCACTTCTTACAACTGACAATGTCATACTTCCATCACTGATTATAGCACAAGAACAAAAGAGAATGGGTCTTTATTGTCCTTCATGAACTTGAGGGGCTGCAAGAAACCAGTGAAGTTACAAGCCTGGATTCTGTAATGTCGCTATCAGCATAATTTCCAGATCAAAGATCCGGCCTCCTGTTACGATCATCAAACATAATTTTGAGTTCAGGGGACAGGTCATCACAACACTATGTTAGGTAGAGTATAAAACCTTATCATCAGATTCTCAGCTAGTTTAAGTCAATGTATTCTGTGTGTTCCGCTGAAGTCAACGAAACTAAACACACTATCATAGGAAAAAGATATTTCAGCACGCCTCAGACCTGGAAAACTATCTTGAAAAATGCCCGTAACTTTTAACACAAATTCTCTGCACTTCCCACCATCTCTCAACAGCGAGCAGTAGTAAGACCCTAACAGTTACTTGCAACCTATTTCTTGCATAGCATTCATTTTTATTTTAATTTTAAAAGGGGCAACTAATAAATAAGATTTTTGCAGCTACTCACAAAAATCAATAAGCAAAGACATTTGTTCCAAGACTTAAATTTCTTGTATAATTTAAAAAACTAGCAAAGCTCTGTAAAGTAAAATAGATACATTTACCTACTAATGTAGGAAACTACAGACAAACTTCAGGAAATGACCAAAGGTGCAGAGGATAGGCTAATGCCTATTAGCATTAGGTAGAAAAACAAGGTAGAAAAGGTAGAAATGCCTATTAGCATTAAGGTAGAAGAAGAAGAAGAAGAAGAACAACAACAACAAACCCCCAGAAGTTCTACAGAAAAATGAGTGAGCAGCCCACAGCACTGGCAGACAACAGATTTTTTTATCCCCGCTTCCTCCACCCCTTCTTCTTACCCCCCCACCCCCGTTTTTTTTTAAAGGAAATAATTATTCTATTCTGAAACATATTGCCAGTGATGCAGTTGAAGCCAAAAGTTTAAATGAGTTCAGGAGAGAATTAACCGAATTCTAACACATGTGCCAACACAACTGCTATAAAAAGCATCTGCATCATGGTGAAATGCAAACAGCTACTCTGAGAATGACACATTATTATTCACTAAATTTGCCTTTTACCCTGTTGTATAGTTACTAATGTTGAAAAGAGTCACTGCTGTGCAAGAAACTAAAACTTACAGCGCTTTATGCTCGGAGAGAACTGTGGCCCATCAGCTCGTGGCTGTGAAGTCTTACAACTTAACACGCTGCAGTTGCACACCAGCAAGTTCTGAGGTGGACTGCCGACTGTATTCAATAGTCACAGCTTATGTAGGAGGATATGATAAACTTTACTTATTTGCCTTTAACCGATGCTCCAAATATGTTAAAGTCGTTCTTAAAGCAGGTTACTGGTTTGATTACCCTTCATACAAAATCCTCCTTCAAATGGAGGTTTCTCTTCTCTTCTTTTCAGATTTAAGGCATGAACAGAAACCACACCTGCATCATCACTGAAATCAGTGCCTATTTTTCAATAAACTTTAGCAGCAGCATCAGAATTCGTCCTCAAGTACCGTTCATAAAGCAAATGCTTCATTCTTCAAAACTTTTTTTAGCAAAGGTTAGTAATGCTGTACCACAGACTCTCACGCCCAGTCACACATGTTCTTCCCGAGACTGTTACGCAGCTTCGTATTTTAAAAATCGCCATCCTAACTGCGTACCTGATACTACTGGTTCTCCCCTTTTTAAAGTCTGATGTTAAGGAAAAGCTGCAAGTCCTACAAAACCAGGCAGACTTGCTTGTTCATGCCAAAGAGAAAAAGGTTAAGCATTATTAAAAAATAAGACTATTGCCTACCTTTAAGTATCCATAAAGCTATCAACACGAACCGTATGGTGGCCTGTTAGCATCGCTATTTGAACACGGGCATGCAAAATGTCCTTCAGTTAAATTCCAAACTCTATGAAGTAATTGGTGGGCAATTCCCCAAGGATAAAACGTCTATCAAAAGCCAACAGTAAGCCAGAAATCTCTTTCCGTTTCATAGGGTAAAAAAAAAATAAATACAGTGAATCCTGAAAAAAGAAATAGATATTAGACAGGGAACGCCTATATACTTATAGGGCAAGTAATAAAACATTTAGTGTTTTGATTTTATTTTTTTTTATGTCATCACAATAGTTAGACAAACATGGAAACATTTGCAACAGCAATACTTGGGTCACTTTAAAATCTTGGTAACACTGAAATACAGGGCAGCGAAAGCTAATGATGTGGGGAGGGGACTTTAGGTCTTCTTATTTTCATACACATTCACACACACACACACACCTATATCTATATACACACGCGCACTCCACAACTCCAAAGAGCTATCTTAACTATGTCTGCCAGTAAACGGAAATAGTAGGCAGAAAGGAACCATATCTGTACTAAGACAGTTAGCTGTGCCGTAAAACTGAAGATCACTGCAACCAGTGCCATCTTAAAGAAGAAAAAACAACCACCACCAACAACAACCAAAAAACCTGAAAGGAACCATCACTGTGCATGTCATAAGCATGAAGTTATTTTAACCTGATGACTACTCTGCTCTATACTTTAAGCATCATGAAGTTTTTATGTATTTTTAAAGTCTAAGGTTATTATTTTAAATGGCCTACTTGTAGTGGCAGCCCAAGTAGCATTCTGGAGAACACCACAGTGCCCACAACTTCTACAGGTCAGTGCAGTCTGATCAAGCACTACATTTCTAGGGGAGGAAAACAAAAAACCACTACCGCTCATTTATTCAATTGAAAAGCTTATTACCTGTACCTTCCAAAGCAACAGGCTACAGGAACACTGAATGCAAAGTAAACCAGACCCATCTGGAATACTCTGACTCAGTCTCAGCTCCAAGTTACACATCTTTCATTTTGTATTTTAAGGGATTAACAGCATTTGGATGCACAGAAACTGTCTTTACAGTGAAGTCTGCAGACCTCCGAGTCAAAAGTTAAAATGTCTTCCTAAATTATAACAGTATTAGCACTTCCTCTGAAAAGGAGTGAAAAAAACACAACCAGGGAAGGAGGAAGTGACACAACACCAAGGGTTTTTTTCCCAGAGATTACAAAATCCTGAGAGAACAAGATGCTTGTGCTATCAGAATAAAAATCCCCAAAGAAACAAAAGAGTTTACCTTTCCCTTGGAAAAGTTACTTTTGAGTCAAGATCTGCCCTTTTTCTCTCCCAAGCATGAAATCTCTCTTCAGCTTAAGACTCTCTTCTACTGCAGTAGAAATTTAGTGCACATGCTGGAACCTGGACAGAATCTTATTTAAAAAAACAAACAATACAATAGTACTACAGTGGCTAGAAATCTTTTACATATTCTGATGAAAAGACTCAACTTATTTCTAGGAAATAAAGTGTTTGGGGCCAAAGCCAACAGATGATGTTCACGTAAGGTTAAATTTTTATTTTTTTTTTTTTTTTAAATTGATATATTGAAAAAAGCTGGAGAAGGAAGCGGGGACAGAAATGAAAAACCACTCAGGGAGTCAGTGGTATAGACTGTCACCATGCAATCTCAATATTGTAATTGCAGATCACATAGTCAGAACAAGCCAGTCAAAAGTAGCACACTCCCTGGGAGAGGGGCGGGAGTCTCTCTCCCCTTGTCTTTCAAGCCAAGACCCAACTAGCAGAAGACATTTACGCATAGAAATCAGTTGAGTGGTGTGTTACGGAAGCATAAGCTGCAGTGGACGTGATTTTGAATCAGTTAATTTTGTGCCCACCATGACAAAATAAAACCAGCAATTTCTTACTTTATAGAAATTCTCCTAAAGTAGTAGTTGCCCCCAACAGCTGTCAAGTTTTTGTATCACAGGAGAACAAATGCAGCCAAAAGAACATTTTCTCTAAAAGGACCGCTCCGAACTACACAAGCAGGCAGGCACAGGCAGCTCCCGATTTAATAAAGCGTATGTACACAGCACCACTTAGTGGTGCAAGCGGAGTCACCGCTGACAGGAATGAGAAGCTTGAACACCAACCTTCCCGCCCCGGCTCCCTGGACATGAACGATGTCTGGTCTGTCTGTCCTCACTCGCAAAATACCACTACAATGCCTTTACTACAAGAGAGTACATCTGCCAAGCAAAACAAGTCCAAGAGTGCTGAACCTCAAGGCCAGCAGAACCAACGGCTGCTGAGCATCAAACAGATGCATCCACTCTGAAGAGCTTTCAGAATTCTGCAGCACTCTACCACACGGTTTCTGGCGACACAGCCTGAAGCAGGGTTTAAACAAATGATCCAGCTTAGTATCTGCCTGTAGTGCAAAGAATAGCAATCTCTTGGCCCACGATTTGGGTTTTATATAGACTTGGGCCATAAACAAATGCAACAGATGTAGAAAAACTGAAGACCGACAGCAACTGGAACGTAACTATTCTTTTTCCACTCCATCAACCCGTTGGAAAACTAACTCCCTCGTGCACTTACGTAACTGAGCACAAAGAGAACAAAAAGAAAGGCTTTTATTCAGAACAAATTAGTGTGTCTTTACAGGAAAGTAACGGTTTCAACTTACAAAACCAGCATCATCATTAGTGATGCACCTTTCCTGAATAAGGGATAAAAGAAGAGGATAACCATTGCTTTTACTGATACGTTCTTAATAATTAGCTGAGCACTTCTAAAGAGGAAGAACTTTGCTGCTTTCAGGACCGAAGTAAGAAAAAGTCTAAAGCATAGTCTTCCTGACGTGGGAAGACGTGTCCGCAAGAGAGGCACAAGATCCGATACAGAAATGTATCTACGTCTCGCTGAAAATTTGCACTCTAAGCATCACCAGCTTCTGCTTCCAGGGCAGTATACCACCAGCTTAACCGGAGGGTAGTAATTTTACCCCACACAAGAAGTCAGAACATGCACTATCCTTTAAGGAGGCAGAACAATAACCAAAGCAGAAAGAGGCTTAGAAATTAAGGCAAGATGGCACTTGCTCAGACACACAGTGAGGAGGTGCAAGCTGGGTAAGACAGCAAAATGGAGATTGTTCCTCGTTCACACAGAGCTCATTTCGACTCGAGTTGGTCGTCCTCTCCTCTTCCCACAAAATTAGGAATGCTTTTACGTAGGAAGTCCTGACTTTGTAGCCATCTATGCCGACAAACAACAAACTATTCTAGGTCTGCTCTTGTGGTATTTAGGAAGTCGCAGAATTCAGCTTAGGGATGCATAATCACAGTATTTAATTACTGTTGCAGTACTGACCTACCTACACCAGCAGATAATAAACTAAAAATCACAGTGCTTCTGATTTGGTATAAGCCAACAGACCTCCAGATTGTTTTCAGAGCACGTAAAGGTACAGCTCTCTGGGCATCACATGGTAATCATAACTGCCAAACGACTTGACAAGCTTGTAAACATCCAAACTGCTGCAAACACATCTATACATACAATAATGGATAAAACGTAGATGCATTCCACCTACACGCTTATGCAGGCAAACACTCGTGAGTTAAAAGCCACTGTATGAACCAGCTTACGGAGCGCTTAACAAAGCCAGTGATTTCCTGGCACACCTGAAGACCAGAAAAACATTCACCAAAATAAAGTTAGGGACATGCTCTTTTTTTTTTTTTTTAAACTGTAACGTGTACTAAGACAGCAAGGTCACTTTTCCAGCATCATTCATACACACATATGCCCCAGAAGCTACTTGAAATTACCTTGTGTAATGGAATTGTCTGGAAAGCTCAGCTTAAAGTAGCTGAGCTCAGTGACTGATTGATTTACAGGTACAGAAAATAAATGCATGCAGCATTTTAACAATGCTGACTTACCAGTGTTATGTTATTTCCATTTAGCAAAATCTGGTCTAGCTTTGTGATTCTTCTGCCCTCAGACGGAGTCTCACTGAAGCAGCGTTAAAAACAAATAAGCAAGCACACATAACCAGGGACAACAGTTCCAGTTTTGATTACAGAATAAATCTCTACATTAAGATGGCAGTTGTTGGAACTAAGAAATGAATTGGCCACGCTGCAGCCTGATCTTGACAAATTGACCGCCTGGACAAAGCAAGTTATCTGGCAACTAAAAAGATCCATTGTACTTTTCTGCTCAGTACACCTAAAGATACAGATTTCACCCTCGAAATCTCGGCAATTTCTTGAATACCACCAACACTCAGAACAGGTTTCAAATAGCAACGTGGCAGGACAAAGTAATAAATGCTTATCCTTAAGTCTGCTAACTCTCTAAGCCTTTGCCTAGACCTTAAGGAAATGTAAAAACAAACAAACTACTGGAAAGTTCAATGCATAATCCACGCAAAGTTAAGGCTATCAAGTAGGAACCGGATTACAAGTATAAGTCATGCAACAGCTACTCTATGACATGGATGTCCTGAACAGATCCTCCTCTACAGTTTAAGTCCAAGGTACAAACCCTTCAGCTGGCAAGTATTCCAAAAATATAAAACCTCTTTGCTTACAGAGCTTACACAGTATTTTTCCCCAGGAAACCAAATGTTCAAGAGGAACAGGAGGCAGAAACAACATTTACAATTCTGTAACGTCTTCTAGCACCGTATCTGAAAATCCAGTTTCAAGGAAAATAAGGCCCCGAATTTAAAAATAAAACTATTTCCAGTTATTTCCATGTCACACTGAGCTGTGATTTTACCTGTAAAACAAAAAAATCAGAACAAGACAACTGATCCATACAAAAAAGGCTCTCCTATCCGGCTCTCTTTCAAATGCTGGCATTTTCTGTGACTTGGATTTTGCCTGTTATTATGAGATCATTACATCACCTATCACACAAGTGTAGCTTTGTTATCTTTGAAAGAAAAGCTGCTAGACAATATACAACACAAAGTTAGACAAGCGAGGGCAGTACACAGGGATTTCACAGGCACTCTGGAATTGGGCACCCGACTTGAATTCCTGGCTTTGAAAACCTCTCTCCAAATGACTTACCGTCTTTCACTAAGATCCAGCAGCAGTTCTCTCCTGTGCCTCATGCTCTTCTTTAGCCAGCCAAAGCCCACGGAGCTGCACTGTAAGCTTGAAGGCCAGTGTGCCAGCTGCGTGTCCTATTTCTGTCACCTAGTTCTTATGTACCGTTTCTTGCTAATCAAAAGGCCCAGTGAATCCTCCTCACACATCACACTGGAGTTAGTACATCCAAGCAGTATTTCTGCCGCGCTACATTTGCACGGATTAGCTGCTGAACCCTCCAGATGATGTACTGCTTTTCAAGAAGGGTGTAGTATAACTGGTGAGGGTCTACAGTAAGTCCAAGAGGGTGCTCAACGATGTACAGGAGTCTGACTTCAAAGCATAAATTGAAAAACAGCCTCTTAACCTAGGAAGGGCAATACTGAAGAGAAAGAACAATGTTTAAACTCTAAAAGGTAGCTATAAGGAAGAACTTTTCTGTGCATCCACTGCACACAGTTACACGGAATCATGGGGCTTAAATTACAACCTGAAAAACTTAGGGTATGTGGCAATCTTTGCAACAGTAGTAATAATTACAGGAAATGTTTAAGAATAAATTAGGCAAGCGTTTGTCAAGAATGGTACAGAAAGTTGATCATTCACCTCTAGAATGAGAGCAACACTAGACTATCTTCAAAGGTTCTTCTTTCCCCACTGCTGTCCCTCTCCGTATTTCTACCCTCAAACACAAGCATCATCCCCAGCTCTGCACTTACAATTCTATCTGCATATGCACATGTCTAGAGATGCACATTTATTTCTTCGTTACACACAGCTGAAGGAGACTACTCAGAGGTAAGCCAATTTACATAAACAGCTTTTGAAAGTTAAACACCTCAGCTTCTTGCAAAACGTCAGCCCAACAGAACACCGTCAGCCCAACAGAACACCGGGAGCGGTATGTAAATCCTTATGCCAAAACTGCATTCTCTTAAATCTTATGAAAACCATCTCTAATATAAAGCCTGACTTGTCCATTTTCTGACACTCCCCTTCTCTGTCATCAAGGTACTTATTAGACAGTAAAACAACTGACGGGGTAAACACCATAACTAGCACAATAGCTGACTTGCGTAGCAGTTGCATATCAGGTCTGAAGAAATGTGACTTTAGTAGGTAGATACACATTCAGAAATGCACAAGAACTGAAAGGAGTAATCTGTAACTGGTAGACTAAGAACACTGCAATAGCATGCAATGTAAATCAACATGCACCTATAGGGAAGGGAAGTACAGAAACATTCTTCTGGATTGAAAAAAAAAAAATATACGCAGCAATGGTAGGAAAAGGTACTTGGAACGTGCCACTTTCAATCCACTGAAACAATGTCTGCAACAGCAGTAAGAACACTGGCAAACTACCTTCTCTGTTCCACAGGGCCTTGAAACCCATACGCATTGTCTGTTGCCAGTTGCCCTTAGGAAACAAAGGCGCTGCGATCAGTAGAAGCGTGTAGAACACCGAAAATGAAACTTTTGAGTATGTCACATGCAAGATCCTCATTCTCCGTACAGTCTACAAGGTTACACAATTGTAAAATACTTTGTAAGAATGAGAATCCTGACGTTTGCCTTGGATTAAAAAAGTTTTAAAACTCCGTTTTGAGGTTTTTTTCCAAGGGTTTTAGAAATAAAAGCATCTTGGTAAAGTGACTTTCACACACTGCACAGACACAAGCAGTGTTTCTCCCACTGCGAGAGGAGTATAAAAATACTCTTATCTAATATGTTATAGACAAAAGTGACCAAGGTCACAGGAGAATCTGTACTTTCCCACTGATTACAAGGAACGGGCCAGCTGCTTTGTGCCTCCTATGCAGCTGGAGCATGCAGTTGCCTGGTAACTTGTTCCGACCTATTGCATCTTAATCACATATACATGGAGGAATACCAAGCTGACCGCTTAGGTTTATCAGCCAAAACAGTTTACAGCAACGCAATAGTTTAGAGCAATTCAGGAAGTTTAACACTGTATTTAGGTATGCGCTTATATGGTTTGACGAACAGAACTTTTATAAATGAAAGGGAAACAACAGGTGACTTTAGAGCATACAAAAGGTATAGTCTACAAACCAAATATCAATTATTAGCAATGTTTCCCTGTTCAAAGGGCATCACTTAATGTCTCAGACTCAACAAGCATGAACTGACAGACTGTTATGATTTGAAAATTTTAAAAAAGTTCTAATAGTGTGCCCAAAACAGAGCTGTTTCAGTGTTCAGGCTAGACTCGTTGTCTCCAGTAAATACATATCTTAATTCTAACACAGGATAAAAACCGATTTATAAATTTCCTCTTGTAAAAATGAAACTGTTCCAATCACCCTGTTCACTCCTATTTAAGATATTAAATAGGGCAAATCAGAAGTAACTTGAACCAATCCCTCCCACCCAGCTATAAACCAGGACCATATACAGCCCTTGCAGACTACACAAGACCCTGTCTCATTCCAGCCATATCATTAGCACAAGCTGTGCAAACCCATGCAAATCAACAGGTTTTCCAGGCATAAAAGCAGACTCCAACAGCAGTTAAGCCACTTCTTACAACTGACAATGTCATACTTCCATCACTGATTATAGCACAAGAACAAAAGAGAATGGGTCTTTATTGTCCTTCATGAACTTGAGGGGCTGCAAGAAACCAGTGAAGTTACAAGCCTGGATTCTGTAATGTCGCTATCAGCATAATTTCCAGATCAAAGATCCGGCCTCCTGTTACGATCATCAAACATAATTTTGAGTTCAGGGGACAGGTCATCACAACACTATGTTAGGTAGAGTATAAAACCTTATCATCAGATTCTCAGCTAGTTTAAGTCAATGTATTCTGTGTGTTCCGCTGAAGTCAACGAAACTAAACACACTATCATAGGAAAAAGATATTTCAGCACGCCTCAGACCTGGAAAACTATCTTGAAAAATGCCCGTAACTTTTAACACAAATTCTCTGCACTTCCCACCATCTCTCAACAGCGAGCAGTAGTAAGACCCTAACAGTTACTTGCAACCTATTTCTTGCATAGCATTCATTTTTATTTTAATTTTAAAAGGGGCAACTAATAAATAAGATTTTTGCAGCTACTCACAAAAATCAATAAGCAAAGACATTTGTTCCAAGACTTAAATTTCTTGTATAATTTAAAAAACTAGCAAAGCTCTGTAAAGTAAAATAGATACATTTACCTACTAATGTAGGAAACTACAGACAAACTTCAGGAAATGACCAAAGGTGCAGAGGATAGGCTAATGCCTATTAGCATTAGGTAGAAAAACAAGGTAGAAAAGGTAGAAATGCCTATTAGCATTAAGGTAGAAGAAGAAGAAGAAGAAGAAGAACAACAACAAACCCCCAGAAGTTCTACAGAAAAATGAGTGAGCAGCCCACAGCACTGGCAGACAACAGATTTTTTTATCCCCGCTTCCTCCACCCCTTCTTCTTACCCCCCCACCCCCGTTTTTTTTTAAAGGAAATAATTATTCTATTCTGAAACATATTGCCAGTGATGCAGTTGAAGCCAAAAGTTTAAATGAGTTCAGGAGAGAATTAACCGAATTCTAACACATGTGCCAACACAACTGCTATAAAAAGCATCTGCATCATGGTGAAATGCAAACAGCTACTCTGAGAATGACACATTATTATTCACTAAATTTGCCTTTTACCCTGTTGTATAGTTACTAATGTTGAAAAGAGTCACTGCTGTGCAAGAAACTAAAACTTACAGCGCTTTATGCTCGGAGAGAACTGTGGCCCATCAGCTCGTGGCTGTGAAGTCTTACAACTTAACACGCTGCAGTTGCACACCAGCAAGTTCTGAGGTGGACTGCCGACTGTATTCAATAGTCACAGCTTATGTAGGAGGATATGATAAACTTTACTTATTTGCCTTTAACCGATGCTCCAAATATGTTAAAGTCGTTCTTAAAGCAGGTTACTGGTTTGATTACCCTTCATACAAAATCCTCCTTCAAATGGAGGTTTCTCTTCTCTTCTTTTCAGATTTAAGGCATGAACAGAAACCACACCTGCATCATCACTGAAATCAGTGCCTATTTTTCAATAAACTTTAGCAGCAGCATCAGAATTCGTCCTCAAGTACCGTTCATAAAGCAAATGCTTCATTCTTCAAAACTTTTTTTAGCAAAGGTTAGTAATGCTGTACCACAGACTCTCACGCCCAGTCACACATGTTCTTCCCGAGACTGTTACGCAGCTTCGTATTTTAAAAATCGCCATCCTAACTGCGTACCTGATACTACTGGTTCTCCCCTTTTTAAAGTCTGATGTTAAGGAAAAGCTGCAAGTCCTACAAAACCAGGCAGACTTGCTTGTTCATGCCAAAGAGAAAAAGGTTAAGCATTATTAAAAAATAAGACTATTGCCTACCTTTAAGTATCCATAAAGCTATCAACACGAACCGTATGGTGGCCTGTTAGCATCGCTATTTGAACACGGGCATGCAAAATGTCCTTCAGTTAAATTCCAAACTCTATGAAGTAATTGGTGGGCAATTCCCCAAGGATAAAACGTCTATCAAAAGCCAACAGTAAGCCAGAAATCTCTTTCCGTTTCATAGGGTAAAAAAAAAATAAATACAGTGAATCCTGAAAAAAGAAATAGATATTAGACAGGGAACGCCTATATACTTATAGGGCAAGTAATAAAACATTTAGTGTTTTGATTTTATTTTTTTTTATGTCATCACAATAGTTAGACAAACATGGAAACATTTGCAACAGCAATACTTGGGTCACTTTAAAATCTTGGTAACACTGAAATACAGGGCAGCGAAAGCTAATGATGTGGGGAGGGGACTTTAGGTCTTCTTATTTTCATACACATTCACACACACACACACACCTATATCTATATACACACGCGCACTCCACAACTCCAAAGAGCTATCTTAACTATGTCTGCCAGTAAACGGAAATAGTAGGCAGAAAGGAACCATATCTGTACTAAGACAGTTAGCTGTGCCGTAAAACTGAAGATCACTGCAACCAGTGCCATCTTAAAGAAGAAAAAACAACCACCACCAACAACAACCAAAAAACCTGAAAGGAACCATCACTGTGCATGTCATAAGCATGAAGTTATTTTAACCTGATGACTACTCTGCTCTATACTTTAAGCATCATGAAGTTTTTATGTATTTTTAAAGTCTAAGGTTATTATTTTAAATGGCCTACTTGTAGTGGCAGCCCAAGTAGCATTCTGGAGAACACCACAGTGCCCACAACTTCTACAGGTCAGTGCAGTCTGATCAAGCACTACATTTCTAGGGGAGGAAAACAAAAAACCACTACCGCTCATTTATTCAATTGAAAAGCTTATTACCTGTACCTTCCAAAGCAACAGGCTACAGGAACACTGAATGCAAAGTAAACCAGACCCATCTGGAATACTCTGACTCAGTCTCAGCTCCAAGTTACACATCTTTCATTTTGTATTTTAAGGGATTAACAGCATTTGGATGCACAGAAACTGTCTTTACAGTGAAGTCTGCAGACCTCCGAGTCAAAAGTTAAAATGTCTTCCTAAATTATAACAGTATTAGCACTTCCTCTGAAAAGGAGTGAAAAAAACACAACCAGGGAAGGAGGAAGTGACACAACACCAAGGGTTTTTTTCCCAGAGATTACAAAATCCTGAGAGAACAAGATGCTTGTGCTATCAGAATAAAAATCCCCAAAGAAACAAAAGAGTTTACCTTTCCCTTGGAAAAGTTACTTTTGAGTCAAGATCTGCCCTTTTTCTCTCCCAAGCATGAAATCTCTCTTCAGCTTAAGACTCTCTTCTACTGCAGTAGAAATTTAGTGCACATGCTGGAACCTGGACAGAATCTTATTTAAAAAAACAAACAATACAATAGTACTACAGTGGCTAGAAATCTTTTACATATTCTGATGAAAAGACTCAACTTATTTCTAGGAAATAAAGTGTTTGGGGCCAAAGCCAACAGATGATGTTCACGTAAGGTTAAATTTTTATTTTTTTTTTTTTTTTAAATTGATATATTGAAAAAAGCTGGAGAAGGAAGCGGGGACAGAAATGAAAAACCACTCAGGGAGTCAGTGGTATAGACTGTCACCATGCAATCTCAATATTGTAATTGCAGATCACATAGTCAGAACAAGCCAGTCAAAAGTAGCACACTCCCTGGGAGAGGGGCGGGAGTCTCTCTCCCCTTGTCTTTCAAGCCAAGACCCAACTAGCAGAAGACATTTACGCATAGAAATCAGTTGAGTGGTGTGTTACGGAAGCATAAGCTGCAGTGGACGTGATTTTGAATCAGTTAATTTTGTGCCCACCATGACAAAATAAAACCAGCAATTTCTTACTTTATAGAAATTCTCCTAAAGTAGTAGTTGCCCCCAACAGCTGTCAAGTTTTTGTATCACAGGAGAACAAATGCAGCCAAAAGAACATTTTCTCTAAAAGGACCGCTCCGAACTACACAAGCAGGCAGGCACAGGCAGCTCCCGATTTAATAAAGCGTATGTACACAGCACCACTTAGTGGTGCAAGCGGAGTCACCGCTGACAGGAATGAGAAGCTTGAACACCAACCTTCCCGCCCCGGCTCCCTGGACATGAACGATGTCTGGTCTGTCTGTCCTCACTCGCAAAATACCACTACAATGCCTTTACTACAAGAGAGTACATCTGCCAAGCAAAACAAGTCCAAGAGTGCTGAACCTCAAGGCCAGCAGAACCAACGGCTGCTGAGCATCAAACAGATGCATCCACTCTGAAGAGCTTTCAGAATTCTGCAGCACTCTACCACACGGTTTCTGGCGACACAGCCTGAAGCAGGGTTTAAACAAATGATCCAGCTTAGTATCTGCCTGTAGTGCAAAGAATAGCAATCTCTTGGCCCACGATTTGGGTTTTATATAGACTTGGGCCATAAACAAATGCAACAGATGTAGAAAAACTGAAGACCGACAGCAACTGGAACGTAACTATTCTTTTTCCACTCCATCAACCCGTTGGAAAACTAACTCCCTCGTGCACTTACGTAACTGAGCACAAAGAGAACAAAAAGAAAGGCTTTTATTCAGAACAAATTAGTGTGTCTTTACAGGAAAGTAACGGTTTCAACTTACAAAACCAGCATCATCATTAGTGATGCACCTTTCCTGAATAAGGGATAAAAGAAGAGGATAACCATTGCTTTTACTGATACGTTCTTAATAATTAGCTGAGCACTTCTAAAGAGGAAGAACTTTGCTGCTTTCAGGACCGAAGTAAGAAAAAGTCTAAAGCATAGTCTTCCTGACGTGGGAAGACGTGTCCGCAAGAGAGGCACAAGATCCGATACAGAAATGTATCTACGTCTCGCTGAAAATTTGCACTCTAAGCATCACCAGCTTCTGCTTCCAGGGCAGTATACCACCAGCTTAACCGGAGGGTAGTAATTTTACCCCACACAAGAAGTCAGAACATGCACTATCCTTTAAGGAGGCAGAACAATAACCAAAGCAGAAAGAGGCTTAGAAATTAAGGCAAGATGGCACTTGCTCAGACACACAGTGAGGAGGTGCAAGCTGGGTAAGACAGCAAAATGGAGATTGTTCCTCGTTCACACAGAGCTCATTTCGACTCGAGTTGGTCGTCCTCTCCTCTTCCCACAAAATTAGGAATGCTTTTACGTAGGAAGTCCTGACTTTGTAGCCATCTATGCCGACAAACAACAAACTATTCTAGGTCTGCTCTTGTGGTATTTAGGAAGTCGCAGAATTCAGCTTAGGGATGCATAATCACAGTATTTAATTACTGTTGCAGTACTGACCTACCTACACCAGCAGATAATAAACTAAAAATCACAGTGCTTCTGATTTGGTATAAGCCAACAGACCTCCAGATTGTTTTCAGAGCACGTAAAGGTACAGCTCTCTGGGCATCACATGGTAATCATAACTGCCAAACGACTTGACAAGCTTGTAAACATCCAAACTGCTGCAAACACATCTATACATACAATAATGGATAAAACGTAGATGCATTCCACCTACACGCTTATGCAGGCAAACACTCGTGAGTTAAAAGCCACTGTATGAACCAGCTTACGGAGCGCTTAACAAAGCCAGTGATTCCCTGGCACACCTGAAGACCAGAAAAACATTCACCAAAATAAAGTTAGGGACATGCTCTTTTTTTTTTTTTTTAAACTGTAACGTGTACTAAGACAGCAAGGTCACTTTTCCAGCATCATTCATACACACATATGCCCCAGAAGCTACTTGAAATTACCTTGTGTAATGGAATTGTCTGGAAAGCTCAGCTTAAAGTAGCTGAGCTCAGTGACTGATTGATTTACAGGTACAGAAAATAAATGCATGCAGCATTTTAACAATGCTGACTTACCAGTGTTATGTTATTTCCATTTAGCAAAATCTGGTCTAGCTTTGTGATTCTTCTGCCCTCAGACGGAGTCTCACTGAAGCAGCGTTAAAAACAAATAAGCAAGCACACATAACCAGGGACAACAGTTCCAGTTTTGATTACAGAATAAATCTCTACATTAAGATGGCAGTTGTTGGAACTAAGAAATGAATTGGCCACGCTGCAGCCTGATCTTGACAAACTGACCGCCTGGATAAAGCAAGCTATCTGGCAACTAAAAAGATCCATTGTACTTTTCTGCTCAGTACACCTAAAGATACAGATTTCACCCTCGAAATCTCGGCAATTTCTTGAATACCACCAACACTCAGAACAGGTTTCAAATAGCAACGTGGCAGGACAAAGTAATAAATGCTTATCCTTAAGTCTGCTAACTCTCTAAGCCTTTGCCTAGACCTTAAGGAAATGTAAAAACAAACAAACTACTGGAAAGTTCAATGCATAATCCACGCAAAGTTAAGGCTATCAAGTAGGAACCGGATTACAAGTATAAGTCATGCAACAGCTACTCTATGACATGGATGTCCTGAACAGATCCTCCTCTACAGTTTAAGTCCAAGGTACAAACCCTTCAGCTGGCAAGTATTCCAAAAATATAAAACCTCTTTGCTTACAGAGCTTACACAGTATTTTTCCCCAGGAAACCAAATGTTCAAGAGGAACAGGAGGCAGAAACAACATTTACAATTCTGTAACGTCTTCTAGCACCGTATCTGAAAATCCAGTTTCAAGGAAAATAAGGCCCCGAATTTAAAAATAAAACTATTTCCAGTTATTTCCATGTCACACTGAGCTGTGATTTTACCTGTAAAACAAAAAAATCAGAACAAGACAACTGATCCATACAAAAAAGGCTCTCCTATCCGGCTCTCTTTCAAATGCTGGCATTTTCTGTGACTTGGATTTTGCCTGTTATTATGAGATCATTACATCACCTATCACACAAGTGTAGCTTTGTTATCTTTGAAAGAAAAGCTGCTAGACAATATACAACACAAAGTTAGACAAGCGAGGGCAGTACACAGGGATTTCACAGGCACTCTGGAATTGGGCACCCGACTTGAATTCCTGGCTTTGAAAACCTCTCTCCAAATGACTTACCGTCTTTCACTAAGATCCAGCAGCAGTTCTCTCCTGTGCCTCATGCTCTTCTTTAGCCAGCCAAAGCCCACGGAGCTGCACTGTAAGCTTGAAGGCCAGTGTGCCAGCTGCGTGTCCTATTTCTGTCACCTAGTTCTTATGTACCGTTTCTTGCTAATCAAAAGGCCCAGTGAATCCTCCTCACACATCACACTGGAGTTAGTACATCCAAGCAGTATTTCTGCCGCGCTACATTTGCACGGATTAGCTGCTGAACCCTCCAGATGATGTACTGCTTTTCAAGAAGGGTGTAGTATAACTGGTGAGGGTCTACAGTAAGTCCAAGAGGGTGCTCAACGATGTACAGGAGTCTGACTTCAAAGCATAAATTGAAAAACAGCCTCTTAACCTAGGAAGGGCAATACTGAAGAGAAAGAACAATGTTTAAACTCTAAAAGGTAGCTATAAGGAAGAACTTTTCTGTGCATCCACTGCACACAGTTACACGGAATCATGGGGCTTAAATTACAACCTGAAAAACTTAGGGTATGTGGCAATCTTTGCAACAGTAGTAATAATTACAGGAAATGTTTAAGAATAAATTAGGCAAGCGTTTGTCAAGAATGGTACAGAAAGTTGATCATTCACCTCTAGAATGAGAGCAACACTAGACTATCTTCAAAGGTTCTTCTTTCCCCACTGCTGTCCCTCTCCGTATTTCTACCCTCAAACACAAGCATCATCCCCAGCTCTGCACTTACAATTCTATCTGCATATGCACATGTCTAGAGATGCACATTTATTTCTTCGTTACACACAGCTGAAGGAGAGTACTCAGAGGTAAGCCAATTTACATAAACAGCTTTTGAAAGTTAAACACCTCAGCTTCTTGCAAAACGTCAGCCCAACAGAACACCGTCAGCCCAACAGAACACCGGGAGCGGTATGTAAATCCTTATGCCAAAACTGCATTCTCTTAAATCTTATGAAAACCATCTCTAATATAAAGCCTGACTTGTCCATTTTCTGACACTCCCCTTCTCTGTCATCAAGGTACTTATTAGACAGTAAAACAACTGACGGGGTAAACACCATAACTAGCACAATAGCTGACTTGCGTAGCAGTTGCATATCAGGTCTGAAGAAATGTGACTTTAGTAGGTAGATACACATTCAGAAATGCACAAGAACTGAAGGGAGTAATCTGTAACTGGTAGACTAAGAACACTGCAATAGCATGCAATGTAAATCAACATGCACCTATAGGGAAGGGAAGTACAGAAACATTCTTCTGGATTGAAAAAAAAAAAAAATACGCAGCAATGGTAGGAAAAGGTACTTGGAACGTGCCACTTTCAATCCACTGAAACAATGTCTGCAACAGCAGTAAGAACACTGGCAAACTACCTTCTCTGTTCCACAGGGCCTTGAAACCCATACGCATTGTCTGTTGCCAGTTGCCCTTAGGAAACAAAGGCGCTGCGATCAGTAGAAGCGTGTAGAACACCGAAAATGAAACTTTTGAGTATGTCACATGCAAGATCCTCATTCTCCGTACAGTCTACAAGGTTACACAATTGTAAAATACTTTGTAAGAATGAGAATCCTGACGTTTGCCTTGGATTAAAAAAGTTTTAAAACTCCGTTTTGAGGTTTTTTTCCAAGGGTTTTAGAAATAAAAGCATCTTGGTAAAGTGACTTTCACACACTGCACAGACACAAGCAGTGTTTCTCCCACTGCGAGAGGAGTATCAAAATACTCTTATCTAATATGTTATAGACAAAAGTGACCAAGGTCACAGGAGAATCTGTACTTTCCCACTGATTACAAGGAACGGGCCAGCTGCTTTGTGCCTCCTATGCAGCTGGAGCATGCAGTTGCCTGGTAACTTGTTCCGACCTATTGCATCTTAATCACATATACATGGAGGAATACCAAGCTGACCGCTTAGGTTTATCAGCCAAAACAGTTTACAGCAACGCAATAGTTTAGAGCAATTCAGGAAGTTTAACACTGAATTTAGGTATGCGCTTATATGGTTTGACGAACAGAACTTTTATAAATGAAAGGGAAACAACAGGTGACTTTAGAGCATACAAAAGGTATAGTCTACAAACCAAATATCAATTATTAGCAATGTTTCCCTGTTCAAAGGGCATCACTTAATGTCTCAGACTCAACAAGCATGAACTGACAGACTGTTATGATTTGAAAATTTTAAAAAAGTTCTAATAGTGTGCCCAAAACAGAGCTGTTTCAGTGTTCAGGCTAGACTCGTCGTCTCCAGTAAATACATATCTTAATTCTAACACAGGATAAAAACCGATTTATAAATTTCCTCTTGTAAAAATGAAACTGTTCCAATCACCCTGTTCACTCCTATTTAAGATATTAAATAGGGCAAATCAGAAGTAACTTGAACCAATCCCTCCCACCCAGCTATAAACCAGGACCATATACAGCCCTTGCAGACTACACAAGACCCTGTCTCATTCCAGCCATATCATTAGCACAAGCTGTGCAAACCCATGCAAATCAACAGGTTTTCCAGGCATAAAAGCAGACTCCAACAGCAGTTAAGCCACTTCTTACAACTGACAATGTCATACTTCCATCACTGATTATAGCACAAGAACAAAAGAGAATGGGTCTTTATTGTCCTTCATGAACTTGAGGGGCTGCAAGAAACCAGTGAAGTTACAAGCCTGGATTCTGTAATGTCGCTATCAGCATAATTTCCAGATCAAAGATCCGGCCTCCTGTTACGATCATCAAACATAATTTTGAGTTCAGGGGACAGGTCATCACAACACTATGTTAGGTAGAGTATAAAACCTTATCATCAGATTCTCAGCTAGTTTAAGTCAATGTATTCTGTGTGTTCCGCTGAAGTCAACGAAACTAAACACACTATCATAGGAAAAAGATATTTCAGCACGCCTCAGACCTGGAAAACTATCTTGAAAAATGCCCGTAACTTTTAACACAAATTCTCTGCACTTCCCACCATCTCTCAACAGCGAGCAGTAGTAAGACCCTAACAGTTACTTGCAACCTATTTCTTGCATAGCATTCATTTTTATTTTAATTTTAAAAGGGGCAACTAATAAATAAGATTTTTGCAGCTACTCACAAAAATCAATAAGCAAAGACATTTGTTCCAAGACTTAAATTTCTTGTATAATTTAAAAAACTAGCAAAGCTCTGTAAAGTAAAATAGATACATTTACCTACTAATGTAGGAAACTACAGACAAACTTCAGGAAATGACCAAAGGTGCAGAGGATAGGCTAATGCCTATTAGCATTAGGTAGAAAAACAAGGTAGAAAAGGTAGAAATGCCTATTAGCATTAAGGTAGAAGAAGAAGAAGAAGAAGAAGAAGAACAACAACAAACCCCCAGAAGTTCTACAGAAAAATGAGTGAGCAGCCCACAGCACTGGCAGACAACAGATTTTTTTATCCCCGCTTCCTCCACCCCTTCTTCTTACCCCCCCACCCCCGTTTTTTTTTAAAGGAAATAATTATTCTATTCTGAAACATATTGCCAGTGATGCAGTTGAAGCCAAAAGTTTAAATGAGTTCAGGAGAGAATTAACCGAATTCTAACACATGTGCCAACACAACTGCTATAAAAAGCATCTGCATCATGGTGAAATGCAAACAGCTACTCTGAGAATGACACATTATTATTCACTAAATTTGCCTTTTACCCTGTTGTATAGTTACTAATGTTGAAAAGAGTCACTGCTGTGCAAGAAACTAAAACTTACAGCGCTTTATGCTCGGAGAGAACTGTGGCCCATCAGCTCGTGGCTGTGAAGTCTTACAACTTAACACGCTGCAGTTGCACACCAGCAAGTTCTGAGGTGGACTGCCGACTGTATTCAATAGTCACAGCTTATGTAGGAGGATATGATAAACTTTACTTATTTGCCTTTAACCGATGCTCCAAATATGTTAAAGTCGTTCTTAAAGCAGGTTACTGGTTTGATTACCCTTCATACAAAATCCTCCTTCAAATGGAGGTTTCTCTTCTCTTCTTTTCAGATTTAAGGCATGAACAGAAACCACACCTGCATCATCACTGAAATCAGTGCCTATTTTTCAATAAACTTTAGCAGCAGCATCAGAATTCGTCCTCAAGTACCGTTCATAAAGCAAATGCTTCATTCTTCAAAACTTTTTTTAGCAAAGGTTAGTAATGCTGTACCACAGACTCTCACGCCCAGTCACACATGTTCTTCCCGAGACTGTTACGCAGCTTCGTATTTTAAAAATCGCCATCCTAACTGCGTACCTGATACTACTGGTTCTCCCCTTTTTAAAGTCTGATGTTAAGGAAAAGCTGCAAGTCCTACAAAACCAGGCAGACTTGCTTGTTCATGCCAAAGAGAAAAAGGTTAAGCATTATTAAAAAATAAGACTATTGCCTACCTTTAAGTATCCATAAAGCTATCAACACGAACCGTATGGTGGCCTGTTAGCATCGCTATTTGAACACGGGCATGCAAAATGTCCTTCAGTTAAATTCCAAACTCTATGAAGTAATTGGTGGGCAATTCCCCAAGGATAAAACGTCTATCAAAAGCCAACAGTAAGCCAGAAATCTCTTTCCGTTTCATAGGGTAAAAAAAAAATAAATACAGTGAATCCTGAAAAAAGAAATAGATATTAGACAGGGAACGCCTATATACTTATAGGGCAAGTAATAAAACATTTAGTGTTTTGATTTTATTTTTTTTTATGTCATCACAATAGTTAGACAAACATGGAAACATTTGCAACAGCAATACTTGGGTCACTTTAAAATCTTGGTAACACTGAAATACAGGGCAGCGAAAGCTAATGATGTGGGGAGGGGACTTTAGGTCTTCTTATTTTCATACACATTCACACACACACACACACCTATATCTATATACACACGCGCACTCCACAACTCCAAAGAGCTATCTTAACTATGTCTGCCAGTAAACGGAAATAGTAGGCAGAAAGGAACCATATCTGTACTAAGACAGTTAGCTGTGCCGTAAAACTGAAGATCACTGCAACCAGTGCCATCTTAAAGAAGAAAAAACAACCACCACCAACAACAACCAAAAAACCTGAAAGGAACCATCACTGTGCATGTCATAAGCATGAAGTTATTTTAACCTGATGACTACTCTGCTCTATACTTTAAGCATCATGAAGTTTTTATGTATTTTTAAAGTCTAAGGTTATTATTTTAAATGGCCTACTTGTAGTGGCAGCCCAAGTAGCATTCTGGAGAACACCACAGTGCCCACAACTTCTACAGGTCAGTGCAGTCTGATCAAGCACTACATTTCTAGGGGAGGAAAACAAAAAACCACTACCGCTCATTTATTCAATTGAAAAGCTTATTACCTGTACCTTCCAAAGCAACAGGCTACAGGAACACTGAATGCAAAGTAAACCAGACCCATCTGGAATACTCTGACTCAGTCTCAGCTCCAAGTTACACATCTTTCATTTTGTATTTTAAGGGATTAACAGCATTTGGATGCACAGAAACTGTCTTTACAGTGAAGTCTGCAGACCTCCGAGTCAAAAGTTAAAATGTCTTCCTAAATTATAACAGTATTAGCACTTCCTCTGAAAAGGAGTGAAAAAAACACAACCAGGGAAGGAGGAAGTGACACAACACCAAGGGTTTTTTTCCCAGAGATTACAAAATCCTGAGAGAACAAGATGCTTGTGCTATCAGAATAAAAATCCCCAAAGAAACAAAAGAGTTTACCTTTCCCTTGGAAAAGTTACTTTTGAGTCAAGATCTGCCCTTTTTCTCTCCCAAGCATGAAATCTCTCTTCAGCTTAAGACTCTCTTCTACTGCAGTAGAAATTTAGTGCACATGCTGGAACCTGGACAGAATCTTATTTAAAAAAACAAACAATACAATAGTACTACAGTGGCTAGAAATCTTTTACATATTCTGATGAAAAGACTCAACTTATTTCTAGGAAATAAAGTGTTTGGGGCCAAAGCCAACAGATGATGTTCACGTAAGGTTAAATTTTTATTTTTTTTTTTTTTTTAAATTGATATATTGAAAAAAGCTGGAGAAGGAAGCGGGGACAGAAATGAAAAACCACTCAGGGAGTCAGTGGTATAGACTGTCACCATGCAATCTCAATATTGTAATTGCAGATCACATAGTCAGAACAAGCCAGTCAAAAGTAGCACACTCCCTGGGAGAGGGGCGGGAGTCTCTCTCCCCTTGTCTTTCAAGCCAAGACCCAACTAGCAGAAGACATTTACGCATAGAAATCAGTTGAGTGGTGTGTTACGGAAGCATAAGCTGCAGTGGACGTGATTTTGAATCAGTTAATTTTGTGCCCACCATGACAAAATAAAACCAGCAATTTCTTACTTTATAGAAATTCTCCTAAAGTAGTAGTTGCCCCCAACAGCTGTCAAGTTTTTGTATCACAGGAGAACAAATGCAGCCAAAAGAACATTTTCTCTAAAAGGACCGCTCCGAACTACACAAGCAGGCAGGCACAGGCAGCTCCCGATTTAATAAAGCGTATGTACACAGCACCACTTAGTGGTGCAAGCGGAGTCACCGCTGACAGGAATGAGAAGCTTGAACACCAACCTTCCCGCCCCGGCTCCCTGGACATGAACGATGTCTGGTCTGTCTGTCCTCACTCGCAAAATACCACTACAATGCCTTTACTACAAGAGAGTACATCTGCCAAGCAAAACAAGTCCAAGAGTGCTGAACCTCAAGGCCAGCAGAACCAACGGCTGCTGAGCATCAAACAGATGCATCCACTCTGAAGAGCTTTCAGAATTCTGCAGCACTCTACCACACGGTTTCTGGCGACACAGCCTGAAGCAGGGTTTAAACAAATGATCCAGCTTAGTATCTGCCTGTAGTGCAAAGAATAGCAATCTCTTGGCCCACGATTTGGGTTTTATATAGACTTGGGCCATAAACAAATGCAACAGATGTAGAAAAACTGAAGACCGACAGCAACTGGAACGTAACTATTCTTTTTCCACTCCATCAACCCGTTGGAAAACTAACTCCCTCGTGCACTTACGTAACTGAGCACAAAGAGAACAAAAAGAAAGGCTTTTATTCAGAACAAATTAGTGTGTCTTTACAGGAAAGTAACGGTTTCAACTTACAAAACCAGCATCATCATTAGTGATGCACCTTTCCTGAATAAGGGATAAAAGAAGAGGATAACCATTGCTTTTACTGATACGTTCTTAATAATTAGCTGAGCACTTCTAAAGAGGAAGAACTTTGCTGCTTTCAGGACCGAAGTAAGAAAAAGTCTAAAGCATAGTCTTCCTGACGTGGGAAGACGTGTCCGCAAGAGAGGCACAAGATCCGATACAGAAATGTATCTACGTCTCGCTGAAAATTTGCACTCTAAGCATCACCAGCTTCTGCTTCCAGGGCAGTATACCACCAGCTTAACCGGAGGGTAGTAATTTTACCCCACACAAGAAGTCAGAACATGCACTATCCTTTAAGGAGGCAGAACAATAACCAAAGCAGAAAGAGGCTTAGAAATTAAGGCAAGATGGCACTTGCTCAGACACACAGTGAGGAGGTGCAAGCTGGGTAAGACAGCAAAATGGAGATTGTTCCTCGTTCACACAGAGCTCATTTCGACTCGAGTTGGTCGTCCTCTCCTCTTCCCACAAAATTAGGAATGCTTTTACGTAGGAAGTCCTGACTTTGTAGCCATCTATGCCGACAAACAACAAACTATTCTAGGTCTGCTCTTGTGGTATTTAGGAAGTCGCAGAATTCAGCTTAGGGATGCATAATCACAGTATTTAATTACTGTTGCAGTACTGACCTACCTACACCAGCAGATAATAAACTAAAAATCACAGTGCTTCTGATTTGGTATAAGCCAACAGACCTCCAGATTGTTTTCAGAGCACGTAAAGGTACAGCTCTCTGGGCATCACATGGTAATCATAACTGCCAAACGACTTGACAAGCTTGTAAACATCCAAACTGCTGCAAACACATCTATACATACAATAATGGATAAAACGTAGATGCATTCCACCTACACGCTTATGCAGGCAAACACTCGTGAGTTAAAAGCCACTGTATGAACCAGCTTACGGAGCGCTTAACAAAGCCAGTGATTCCCTGGCACACCTGAAGACCAGAAAAACATTCACCAAAATAAAGTTAGGGACATGCTCTTTTTTTTTTTTTTTAAACTGTAACGTGTACTAAGACAGCAAGGTCACTTTTCCAGCATCATTCATACACACATATGCCCCAGAAGCTACTTGAAATTACCTTGTGTAATGGAATTGTCTGGAAAGCTCAGCTTAAAGTAGCTGAGCTCAGTGACTGATTGATTTACAGGTACAGAAAATAAATGCATGCAGCATTTTAACAATGCTGACTTACCAGTGTTATGTTATTTCCATTTAGCAAAATCTGGTCTAGCTTTGTGATTCTTCTGCCCTCAGACGGAGTCTCACTGAAGCAGCGTTAAAAACAAATAAGCAAGCACACATAACCAGGGACAACAGTTCCAGTTTTGATTACAGAATAAATCTCTACATTAAGATGGCAGTTGTTGGAACTAAGAAATGAATTGGCCACGCTGCAGCCTGATCTTGACAAATTGACCGCCTGGATAAAGCAAGTTATCTGGCAACTAAAAAGATCCATTGTACTTTTCTGCTCAGTACACCTAAAGATACAGATTTCACCCTCGAAATCTCGGCAATTTCTTGAATACCACCAACACTCAGAACAGGTTTCAAATAGCAACGTGGCAGGACAAAGTAATAAATGCTTATCCTTAAGTCTGCTAACTCTCTAAGCCTTTGCCTAGACCTTAAGGAAATGTAAAAACAAACAAACTACTGGAAAGTTCAATGCATAATCCACGCAAAGTTAAGGCTATCAAGTAGGAACCGGATTACAAGTATAAGTCATGCAACAGCTACTCTATGACATGGATGTCCTGAACAGATCCTCCTCTACAGTTTAAGTCCAAGGTACAAACCCTTCAGCTGGCAAGTATTCCAAAAATATAAAACCTCTTTGCTTACAGAGCTTACACAGTATTTTTCCCCAGGAAACCAAATGTTCAAGAGGAACAGGAGGCAGAAACAACATTTACAATTCTGTAACGTCTTCTAGCACCGTATCTGAAAATCCAGTTTCAAGGAAAATAAGGCCCCGAATTTAAAAATAAAACTATTTCCAGTTATTTCCATGTCACACTGAGCTGTGATTTTACCTGTAAAACAAAAAAATCAGAACAAGACAACTGATCCATACAAAAAAGGCTCTCCTATCCGGCTCTCTTTCAAATGCTGGCATTTTCTGTGACTTGGATTTTGCCTGTTATTATGAGATCATTACATCACCTATCACACAAGTGTAGCTTTGTTATCTTTGAAAGAAAAGCTGCTAGACAATATACAACACAAAGTTAGACAAGCGAGGGCAGTACACAGGGATTTCACAGGCACTCTGGAATTGGGCACCCGACTTGAATTCCTGGCTTTGAAAACCTCTCTCCAAATGACTTACCGTCTTTCACTAAGATCCAGCAGCAGTTCTCTCCTGTGCCTCATGCTCTTCTTTAGCCAGCCAAAGCCCACGGAGCTGCACTGTAAGCTTGAAGGCCAGTGTGCCAGCTGCGTGTCCTATTTCTGTCACCTAGTTCTTATGTACCGTTTCTTGCTAATCAAAAGGCCCAGTGAATCCTCCTCACACATCACACTGGAGTTAGTACATCCAAGCAGTATTTCTGCCGCGCTACATTTGCACGGATTAGCTGCTGAACCCTCCAGATGATGTACTGCTTTTCAAGAAGGGTGTAGTATAACTGGTGAGTGTCTACAGTAAGTCCAAGAGGGTGCTCAACGATGTACAGGAGTCTGACTTCAAAGCATAAATTGAAAAACAGCCTCTTAACCTAGAAAGGGCAATACTGAAGAGAAAGAACAATGTTTAAACTCTAAAAGGTAGCTATAAGGAAGAACTTTTCTGTGCATCCACTGCACACAGTTACACGGAATCATGGGGCTTAAATTACAACCTGAAAAACTTAGGGTATGTGGCAATCTTTGCAACAGTAGTAATAATTACAGGAAATGTTTAAGAATAAATTAGGCAAGCGTTTGTCAAGAATGGTACAGAAAGTTGATCATTCACCTCTAGAATGAGAGCAACACTAGACTATCTTCAAAGGTTCTTCTTTCCCCACTGCTGTCCCTCTCCGTATTTCTACCCTCAAACACAAGCATCATCCCCAGCTCTGCACTTACAATTCTATCTGCATATGCACATGTCTAGAGATGCACATTTATTTCTTCGTTACACACAGCTGAAGGAGACTACTCAGAGGTAAGCCAATTTACATAAACAGCTTTTGAAAGTTAAACACCTCAGCTTCTTGCAAAACGTCAGCCCAACAGAACACCGTCAGCCCAACAGAACACCGGGAGCGGTATGTAAATCCTTATGCCAAAACTGCATTCTCTTAAATCTTATGAAAACCATCTCTAATATAAAGCCTGACTTGTCCATTTTCTGACACTCCCCTTCTCTGTCATCAAGGTACTTATTAGACAGTAAAACAACTGACGGGGTAAACACCATAACTAGCACAATAGCTGACTTGCGTAGCAGTTGCATATCAGGTCTGAAGAAATGTGACTTTAGTAGGTAGATACACATTCAGAAATGCACAAGAACTGAAAGGAGTAATCTGTAACTGGTAGACTAAGAACACTGCAATAGCATGCAATGTAAATCAACATGCACCTATAGGGAAGGGAAGTACAGAAACATTCTTCTGGATTGAAAAAAAAAAAAAATACGCAGCAATGGTAGGAAAAGGTACTTGGAACGTGCCACTTTCAATCCACTGAAACAATGTCTGCAACAGCAGTAAGAACACTGGCAAACTACCTTCTCTGTTCCACAGGGCCTTGAAACCCATACGCATTGTCTGTTGCCAGTTGCCCTTAGGAAACAAAGGCGCTGCGATCAGTAGAAGCGTGTAGAACACCGAAAATGAAACTTTTGAGTATGTCACATGCAAGATCCTCATTCTCCGTACAGTCTACAAGGTTACACAATTGTAAAATACTTTGTAAGAATGAGAATCCTGACGTTTGCCTTGGATTAAAAAAGTTTTAAAACTCCGTTTTGAGGTTTTTTTCCAAGGGTTTTAGAAATAAAAGCATCTTGGTAAAGTGACTTTCACACACTGCACAGACACAAGCAGTGTTTCTCCCACTGCGAGAGGAGTATCAAAATACTCTTATCTAATATGTTATAGACAAAAGTGACCAAGGTCACAGGAGAATCTGTACTTTCCCACTGATTACAAGGAACGGGCCAGCTGCTTTGTGCCTCCTATGCAGCTGGAGCATGCAGTTGCCTGGTAACTTGTTCCGACCTATTGCATCTTAATCACATATACATGGAGGAATACCAAGCTGACCGCTTAGGTTTATCAGCCAAAACAGTTTACAGCAACGCAATAGTTTAGAGCAATTCAGGAAGTTTAACACTGAATTTAGGTATGCGCTTATATGGTTTGACGAACAGAACTTTTATAAATGAAAGGGAAACAACAGGTGACTTTAGAGCATACAAAAGGTATAGTCTACAAACCAAATATCAATTATTAGCAATGTTTCCCTGTTCAAAGGGCATCACTTAATGTCTCAGACTCAACAAGCATGAACTGACAGACTGTTATGATTTGAAAATTTTAAAAAAGTTCTAATAGTGTGCCCAAAACAGAGCTGTTTCAGTGTTCAGGCTAGACTCGTCGTCTCCAGTAAATACATATCTTAATTCTAACACAGGATAAAAACCGATTTATAAATTTCCTCTTGTAAAAATGAAACTGTTCCAATCACCCTGTTCACTCCTATTTAAGATATTAAATAGGGCAAATCAGAAGTAACTTGAACCAATCCCTCCCACCCAGCTATAAACCAGGACCATATACAGCCCTTGCAGACTACACAAGACCCTGTCTCATTCCAGCCATATCATTAGCACAAGCTGTGCAAACCCATGCAAATCAACAGGTTTTCCAGGCATAAAAGCAGACTCCAACAGCAGTTAAGCCACTTCTTACAACTGACAATGTCATACTTCCATCACTGATTATAGCACAAGAACAAAAGAGAATGGGTCTTTATTGTCCTTCATGAACTTGAGGGGCTGCAAGAAACCAGTGAAGTTACAAGCCTGGATTCTGTAATGTCGCTATCAGCATAATTTCCAGATCAAAGATCCGGCCTCCTGTTACGATCATCAAACATAATTTTGAGTTCAGGGGACAGGTCATCACAACACTATGTTAGGTAGAGTATAAAACCTTATCATCAGATTCTCAGCTAGTTTAAGTCAATGTATTCTGTGTGTTCCGCTGAAGTCAACGAAACTAAACACACTATCATAGGAAAAAGATATTTCAGCACGCCTCAGACCTGGAAAACTATCTTGAAAAATGCCCGTAACTTTTAACACAAATTCTCTGCACTTCCCACCATCTCTCAACAGCGAGCAGTAGTAAGACCCTAACAGTTACTTGCAACCTATTTCTTGCATAGCATTCATTTTTATTTTAATTTTAAAAGGGGCAACTAATAAATAAGATTTTTGCAGCTACTCACAAAAATCAATAAGCAAAGACATTTGTTCCAAGACTTAAATTTCTTGTATAATTTAAAAAACTAGCAAAGCTCTGTAAAGTAAAATAGATACATTTACCTACTAATGTAGGAAACTACAGACAAACTTCAGGAAATGACCAAAGGTGCAGAGGATAGGCTAATGCCTATTAGCATTAGGTAGAAAAACAAGGTAGAAAAGGTAGAAATGCCTATTAGCATTAAGGTAGAAGAAGAAGAAGAAGAAGAAGAACAACAACAAACCCCCAGAAGTTCTACAGAAAAATGAGTGAGCAGCCCACAGCACTGGCAGACAACAGATTTTTTTATCCCCGCTTCCTCCACCCCTTCTTCTTACCCCCCCACCCCCGTTTTTTTTTAAAGGAAATAATTATTCTATTCTGAAACATATTGCCAGTGATGCAGTTGAAGCCAAAAGTTTAAATGAGTTCAGGAGAGAATTAACCGAATTCTAACACATGTGCCAACACAACTGCTATAAAAAGCATCTGCATCATGGTGAAATGCAAACAGCTACTCTGAGAATGACACATTATTATTCACTAAATTTGCCTTTTACCCTGTTGTATAGTTACTAATGTTGAAAAGAGTCACTGCTGTGCAAGAAACTAAAACTTACAGCGCTTTATGCTCGGAGAGAACTGTGGCCCATCAGCTCGTGGCTGTGAAGTCTTACAACTTAACACGCTGCAGTTGCACACCAGCAAGTTCTGAGGTGGACTGCCGACTGTATTCAATAGTCACAGCTTATGTAGGAGGATATGATAAACTTTACTTATTTGCCTTTAACCGATGCTCCAAATATGTTAAAGTCGTTCTTAAAGCAGGTTACTGGTTTGATTACCCTTCATACAAAATCCTCCTTCAAATGGAGGTTTCTCTTCTCTTCTTTTCAGATTTAAGGCATGAACAGAAACCACACCTGCATCATCACTGAAATCAGTGCCTATTTTTCAATAAACTTTAGCAGCAGCATCAGAATTCGTCCTCAAGTACCGTTCATAAAGCAAATGCTTCATTCTTCAAAACTTTTTTTAGCAAAGGTTAGTAATGCTGTACCACAGACTCTCACGCCCAGTCACACATGTTCTTCCCGAGACTGTTACGCAGCTTCGTATTTTAAAAATCGCCATCCTAACTGCGTACCTGATACTACTGGTTCTCCCCTTTTTAAAGTCTGATGTTAAGGAAAAGCTGCAAGTCCTACAAAACCAGGCAGACTTGCTTGTTCATGCCAAAGAGAAAAAGGTTAAGCATTATTAAAAAATAAGACTATTGCCTACCTTTAAGTATCCATAAAGCTATCAACACGAACCGTATGGTGGCCTGTTAGCATCGCTATTTGAACACGGGCATGCAAAATGTCCTTCAGTTAAATTCCAAACTCTATGAAGTAATTGGTGGGCAATTCCCCAAGGATAAAACGTCTATCAAAAGCCAACAGTAAGCCAGAAATCTCTTTCCGTTTCATAGGGTAAAAAAAAAATAAATACAGTGAATCCTGAAAAAAGAAATAGATATTAGACAGGGAACGCCTATATACTTATAGGGCAAGTAATAAAACATTTAGTGTTTTGATTTTATTTTTTTTTATGTCATCACAATAGTTAGACAAACATGGAAACATTTGCAACAGCAATACTTGGGTCACTTTAAAATCTTGGTAACACTGAAATACAGGGCAGCGAAAGCTAATGATGTGGGGAGGGGACTTTAGGTCTTCTTATTTTCATACACATTCACACACACACACACCTATATCTATATACACACGCGCACTCCACAACTCCAAAGAGCTATCTTAACTATGTCTGCCAGTAAACGGAAATAGTAGGCAGAAAGGAACCATATCTGTACTAAGACAGTTAGCTGTGCCGTAAAACTGAAGATCACTGCAACCAGTGCCATCTTAAAGAAGAAAAAACAACCACCACCAACAACAACCAAAAAACCTGAAAGGAACCATCACTGTGCATGTCATAAGCATGAAGTTATTTTAACCTGATGACTACTCTGCTCTATACTTTAAGCATCATGAAGTTTTTATGTATTTTTAAAGTCTAAGGTTATTATTTTAAATGGCCTACTTGTAGTGGCAGCCCAAGTAGCATTCTGGAGAACACCACAGTGCCCACAACTTCTACAGGTCAGTGCAGTCTGATCAAGCACTACATTTCTAGGGGAGGAAAACAAAAAACCACTACCGCTCATTTATTCAATTGAAAAGCTTATTACCTGTACCTTCCAAAGCAACAGGCTACAGGAACACTGAATGCAAAGTAAACCAGACCCATCTGGAATACTCTGACTCAGTCTCAGCTCCAAGTTACACATCTTTCATTTTGTATTTTAAGGGATTAACAGCATTTGGATGCACAGAAACTGTCTTTACAGTGAAGTCTGCAGACCTCCGAGTCAAAAGTTAAAATGTCTTCCTAAATTATAACAGTATTAGCACTTCCTCTGAAAAGGAGTGAAAAAAACACAACCAGGGAAGGAGGAAGTGACACAACACCAAGGGTTTTTTTCCCAGAGATTACAAAATCCTGAGAGAACAAGATGCTTGTGCTATCAGAATAAAAATCCCCAAAGAAACAAAAGAGTTTACCTTTCCCTTGGAAAAGTTACTTTTGAGTCAAGATCTGCCCTTTTTCTCTCCCAAGCATGAAATCTCTCTTCAGCTTAAGACTCTCTTCTACTGCAGTAGAAATTTAGTGCACATGCTGGAACCTGGACAGAATCTTATTTAAAAAAACAAACAATACAATAGTACTACAGTGGCTAGAAATCTTTTACATATTCTGATGAAAAGACTCAACTTATTTCTAGGAAATAAAGTGTTTGGGGCCAAAGCCAACAGATGATGTTCACGTAAGGTTAAATTTTTATTTTTTTTTTTTTTTTAAATTGATATATTGAAAAAAGCTGGAGAAGGAAGCGGGGACAGAAATGAAAAACCACTCAGGGAGTCAGTGGTATAGACTGTCACCATGCAATCTCAATATTGTAATTGCAGATCACATAGTCAGAACAAGCCAGTCAAAAGTAGCACACTCCCTGGGAGAGGGGCGGGAGTCTCTCTCCCCTTGTCTTTCAAGCCAAGACCCAACTAGCAGAAGACATTTACGCATAGAAATCAGTTGAGTGGTGTGTTACGGAAGCATAAGCTGCAGTGGACGTGATTTTGAATCAGTTAATTTTGTGCCCACCATGACAAAATAAAACCAGCAATTTCTTACTTTATAGAAATTCTCCTAAAGTAGTAGTTGCCCCCAACAGCTGTCAAGTTTTTGTATCACAGGAGAACAAATGCAGCCAAAAGAACATTTTCTCTAAAAGGACCGCTCCGAACTACACAAGCAGGCAGGCACAGGCAGCTCCCGATTTAATAAAGCGTATGTACACAGCACCACTTAGTGGTGCAAGCGGAGTCACCGCTGACAGGAATGAGAAGCTTGAACACCAACCTTCCCGCCCCGGCTCCCTGGACATGAACGATGTCTGGTCTGTCTGTCCTCACTCGCAAAATACCACTACAATGCCTTTACTACAAGAGAGTACATCTGCCAAGCAAAACAAGTCCAAGAGTGCTGAACCTCAAGGCCAGCAGAACCAACGGCTGCTGAGCATCAAACAGATGCATCCACTCTGAAGAGCTTTCAGAATTCTGCAGCACTCTACCACACGGTTTCTGGCGACACAGCCTGAAGCAGGGTTTAAACAAATGATCCAGCTTAGTATCTGCCTGTAGTGCAAAGAATAGCAATCTCTTGGCCCACGATTTGGGTTTTATATAGACTTGGGCCATAAACAAATGCAACAGATGTAGAAAAACTGAAGACCGACAGCAACTGGAACGTAACTATTCTTTTTCCACTCCATCAACCCGTTGGAAAACTAACTCCCTCGTGCACTTACGTAACTGAGCACAAAGAGAACAAAAAGAAAGGCTTTTATTCAGAACAAATTAGTGTGTCTTTACAGGAAAGTAACGGTTTCAACTTACAAAACCAGCATCATCATTAGTGATGCACCTTTCCTGAATAAGGGATAAAAGAAGAGGATAACCATTGCTTTTACTGATACGTTCTTAATAATTAGCTGAGCACTTCTAAAGAGGAAGAACTTTGCTGCTTTCAGGACCGAAGTAAGAAAAAGTCTAAAGCATAGTCTTCCTGACGTGGGAAGACGTGTCCGCAAGAGAGGCACAAGATCCGATACAGAAATGTATCTACGTCTCGCTGAAAATTTGCACTCTAAGCATCACCAGCTTCTGCTTCCAGGGCAGTATACCACCAGCTTAACCGGAGGGTAGTAATTTTACCCCACACAAGAAGTCAGAACATGCACTATCCTTTAAGGAGGCAGAACAATAACCAAAGCAGAAAGAGGCTTAGAAATTAAGGCAAGATGGCACTTGCTCAGACACACAGTGAGGAGGTGCAAGCTGGGTAAGACAGCAAAATGGAGATTGTTCCTCGTTCACACAGAGCTCATTTCGACTCGAGTTGGTCGTCCTCTCCTCTTCCCACAAAATTAGGAATGCTTTTACGTAGGAAGTCCTGACTTTGTAGCCATCTATGCCGACAAACAACAAACTATTCTAGGTCTGCTCTTGTGGTATTTAGGAAGTCGCAGAATTCAGCTTAGGGATGCATAATCACAGTATTTAATTACTGTTGCAGTACTGACCTACCTACACCAGCAGATAATAAACTAAAAATCACAGTGCTTCTGATTTGGTATAAGCCAACAGACCTCCAGATTGTTTTCAGAGCACGTAAAGGTACAGCTCTCTGGGCATCACATGGTAATCATAACTGCCAAACGACTTGACAAGCTTGTAAACATCCAAACTGCTGCAAACACATCTATACATACAATAATGGATAAAACGTAGATGCATTCCACCTACACGCTTATGCAGGCAAACACTCGTGAGTTAAAAGCCACTGTATGAACCAGCTTACGGAGCGCTTAACAAAGCCAGTGATTTCCTGGCACACCTGAAGACCAGAAAAACATTCACCAAAATAAAGTTAGGGACATGCTCTTTTTTTTTTTTTTTAAACTGTAACGTGTACTAAGACAGCAAGGTCACTTTTCCAGCATCATTCATACACACATATGCCCCAGAAGCTACTTGAAATTACCTTGTGTAATGGAATTGTCTGGAAAGCTCAGCTTAAAGTAGCTGAGCTCAGTGACTGATTGATTTACAGGTACAGAAAATAAATGCATGCAGCATTTTAACAATGCTGACTTACCAGTGTTATGTTATTTCCATTTAGCAAAATCTGGTCTAGCTTTGTGATTCTTCTGCCCTCAGACGGAGTCTCACTGAAGCAGCGTTAAAAACAAATAAGCAAGCACACATAACCAGGGACAACAGTTCCAGTTTTGATTACAGAATAAATCTCTACATTAAGATGGCAGTTGTTGGAACTAAGAAATGAATTGGCCACGCTGCAGCCTGATCTTGACAAATTGACCGCCTGGACAAAGCAAGTTATCTGGCAACTAAAAAGATCCATTGTACTTTTCTGCTCAGTACACCTAAAGATACAGATTTCACCCTCGAAATCTCGGCAATTTCTTGAATACCACCAACACTCAGAACAGGTTTCAAATAGCAACGTGGCAGGACAAAGTAATAAATGCTTATCCTTAAGTCTGCTAACTCTCTAAGCCTTTGCCTAGACCTTAAGGAAATGTAAAAACAAACAAACTACTGGAAAGTTCAATGCATAATCCACGCAAAGTTAAGGCTATCAAGTAGGAACCGGATTACAAGTATAAGTCATGCAACAGCTACTCTATGACATGGATGTCCTGAACAGATCCTCCTCTACAGTTTAAGTCCAAGGTACAAACCCTTCAGCTGGCAAGTATTCCAAAAATATAAAACCTCTTTGCTTACAGAGCTTACACAGTATTTTTCCCCAGGAAACCAAATGTTCAAGAGGAACAGGAGGCAGAAACAACATTTACAATTCTGTAACGTCTTCTAGCACCGTATCTGAAAATCCAGTTTCAAGGAAAATAAGGCCCCGAATTTAAAAATAAAACTATTTCCAGTTATTTCCATGTCACACTGAGCTGTGATTTTACCTGTAAAACAAAAAAATCAGAACAAGACAACTGATCCATACAAAAAAGGCTCTCCTATCCGGCTCTCTTTCAAATGCTGGCATTTTCTGTGACTTGGATTTTGCCTGTTATTATGAGATCATTACATCACCTATCACACAAGTGTAGCTTTGTTATCTTTGAAAGAAAAGCTGCTAGACAATATACAACACAAAGTTAGACAAGCGAGGGCAGTACACAGGGATTTCACAGGCACTCTGGAATTGGGCACCCGACTTGAATTCCTGGCTTTGAAAACCTCTCTCCAAATGACTTACCGTCTTTCACTAAGATCCAGCAGCAGTTCTCTCCTGTGCCTCATGCTCTTCTTTAGCCAGCCAAAGCCCACGGAGCTGCACTGTAAGCTTGAAGGCCAGTGTGCCAGCTGCGTGTCCTATTTCTGTCACCTAGTTCTTATGTACCGTTTCTTGCTAATCAAAAGGCCCAGTGATTCCTCCTCACACATCACACTGGAGTTAGTACATCCAAGCAGTATTTCTGCCGCGCTACATTTGCACGGATTAGCTGCTGAACCCTCCAGATGATGTACTGCTTTTCAAGAAGGGTGTAGTATAACTGGTGAGGGTCTACAGTAAGTCCAAGAGGGTGCTCAACGATGTACAGGAGTCTGACTTCAAAGCATAAATTGAAAAACAGCCTCTTAACCTAGAAAGGGCAATACTGAAGAGAAAGAACAATGTTTAAACTCTAAAAGGTAGCTATAAGGAAGAACTTTTCTGTGCATCCACTGCACACAGTTACACGGAATCATGGGGCTTAAATTACAACCTGAAAAACTTAGGGTATGTGGCAATCTTTGCAACAGTAGTAATAATTACAGGAAATGTTTAAGAATAAATTAGGCAAGCGTTTGTCAAGAATGGTACAGAAAGTTGATCATTCACCTCTAGAATGAGAGCAACACTAGACTATCTTCAAAGGTTCTTCTTTCCCCACTGCTGTCCCTCTCCGTATTTCTACCCTCAAACACAAGCATCATCCCCAGCTCTGCACTTACAATTCTATCTGCATATGCACATGTCTAGAGATGCACATTTATTTCTTCGTTACACACAGCTGAAGGAGACTACTCAGAGGTAAGCCAATTTACATAAACAGCTTTTGAAAGTTAAACACCTCAGCTTCTTGCAAAACGTCAGCCCAACAGAACACCGTCAGCCCAACAGAACACCGGGAGCGGTATGTAAATCCTTATGCCAAAACTGCATTCTCTTAAATCTTATGAAAACCATCTCTAATATAAAGCCTGACTTGTCCATTTTCTGACACTCCCCTTCTCTGTCATCAAGGTACTTATTAGACAGTAAAACAACTGACGGGGTAAACACCATAACTAGCACAATAGCTGACTTGCGTAGCAGTTGCATATCAGGTCTGAAGAAATGTGACTTTAGTAGGTAGATACACATTCAGAAATGCACAAGAACTGAAAGGAGTAATCTGTAACTGGTAGACTAAGAACACTGCAATAGCATGCAATGTAAATCAACATGCACCTATAGGGAAGGGAAGTACAGAAACATTCTTCTGGATTGAAAAAAAAAAAATATACGCAGCAATGGTAGGAAAAGGTACTTGGAACGTGCCACTTTCAATCCACTGAAACAATGTCTGCAACAGCAGTAAGAACACTGGCAAACTACCTTCTCTGTTCCACAGGGCCTTGAAACCCATACGCATTGTCTGTTGCCAGTTGCCCTTAGGAAACAAAGGCGCTGCGATCAGTAGAAGCGTGTAGAACACCGAAAATGAAACTTTTGAGTATGTCACATGCAAGATCCTCATTCTCCGTACAGTCTACAAGGTTACACAATTGTAAAATACTTTGTAAGAATGAGAATCCTGACGTTTGCCTTGGATTAAAAAAGTTTTAAAACTCCGTTTTGAGGTTTTTTTCCAAGGGTTTTAGAAATAAAAGCATCTTGGTAAAGTGACTTTCACACACTGCACAGACACAAGCAGTGTTTCTCCCACTGCGAGAGGAGTATCAAAATACTCTTATCTAATATGTTATAGACAAAAGTGACCAAGGTCACAGGAGAATCTGTACTTTCCCACTGATTACAAGGAACGGGCCAGCTGCTTTGTGCCTCCTATGCAGCTGGAGCATGCAGTTGCCTGGTAACTTGTTCCGACCTATTGCATCTTAATCACATATACATGGAGGAATACCAAGCTGACCGCTTAGGTTTATCAGCCAAAACAGTTTACAGCAACGCAATAGTTTAGAGCAATTCAGGAAGTTTAACACTGTATTTAGGTATGCGCTTATATGGTTTGACGAACAGAACTTTTATAAATGAAAGGGAAACAACAGGTGACTTTAGAGCATACAAAAGGTATAGTCTACAAACCAAATATCAATTATTAGCAATGTTTCCCTGTTCAAAGGGCATCACTTAATGTCTCAGACTCAACAAGCATGAACTGACAGACTGTTATGATTTGAAAATTTTAAAAAAGTTCTAATAGTGTGCCCAAAACAGAGCTGTTTCAGTGTTCAGGCTAGACTCGTTGTCTCCAGTAAATACATATCTTAATTCTAACACAGGATAAAAACCGATTTATAAATTTCCTCTTGTAAAAATGAAACTGTTCCAATCACCCTGTTCACTCCTATTTAAGATATTAAATAGGGCAAATCAGAAGTAACTTGAACCAATCCCTCCCACCCAGCTATAAACCAGGACCATATACAGCCCTTGCAGACTACACAAGACCCTGTCTCATTCCAGCCATATCATTAGCATAAGCTGTGCAAACCCATGCAAATCAACAGGTTTTCCAGGCATAAAAGCAGACTCCAACAGCAGTTAAGCCACTTCTTACAACTGACAATGTCATACTTCCATCACTGATTATAGCACAAGAACAAAAGAGAATGGGTCTTTATTGTCCTTCATGAACTTGAGGGGCTGCAAGAAACCAGTGAAGTTACAAGCCTGGATTCTGTAATGTCGCTATCAGCATAATTTCCAGATCAAAGATCCGGCCTCCTGTTACGATCATCAAACATAATTTTGAGTTCAGGGGACAGGTCATCACAACACTATGTTAGGTAGAGTATAAAACCTTATCATCAGATTCTCAGCTAGTTTAAGTCAATGTATTCTGTGTGTTCCGCTGAAGTCAACGAAACTAAACACACTATCATAGGAAAAAGATATTTCAGCACGCCTCAGACCTGGAAAACTATCTTGAAAAATGCCCGTAACTTTTAACACAAATTCTCTGCACTTCCCACCATCTCTCAACAGCGAGCAGTAGTAAGACCCTAACAGTTACTTGCAACCTATTTCTTGCATAGCATTCATTTTTATTTTAATTTTAAAAGGGGCAACTAATAAATAAGATTTTTGCAGCTACTCACAAAAATCAATAAGCAAAGACATTTGTTCCAAGACTTAAATTTCTTGTATAATTTAAAAAACTATCAAAACTCTGTAAAGTAAAATAGATACATTTACCTACTAATGTAGGAAACTACAGACAAACTTCAGGAAATGACCAAAGGTGCAGAGGATAGGCTAATGCCTATTAGCATTAGGTAGAAAAACAAGGTAGAAAAGGTAGAAATGCCTATTAGCATTAAGGTAGAAGAAGAAGAAGAAGAAGAAGAACAACAACAAACCCCCAGAAGTTCTACAGAAAAATGAGTGAGCAGCCCACAGCACTGGCAGACAACAGATTTTTTTATCCCCGCTTCCTCCACCCCTTCTTCTTACCCCCCCACCCCCGTTTTTTTTTAAAGGAAATAATTATTCTATTCTGAAACATATTGCCAGTGATGCAGTTGAAGCCAAAAGTTTAAATGAGTTCAGGAGAGAATTAACCGAATTCTAACACATGTGCCAACACAACTGCTATAAAAAGCATCTGCATCATGGTGAAATGCAAACAGCTACTCTGAGAACGACACATTATTATTCACTAAATTTGCCTTTTACCCTGTTGTATAGTTACTAATGTTGAAAAGAGTCACTGCTGTGCAAGAAACTAAAACTTACAGCGCTTTATGCTCGGAGAGAACTGTGGCCCATCAGCTCGTGGCTGTGAAGTCTTACAACTTAACACGCTGCAGTTGCACACCAGCAAGTTCTGAGGTGGACTGCCGACTGTATTCAATAGTCACAGCTTATGTAGGAGGATATGATAAACTTTACTTATTTGCCTTTAACCGATGCTCCAAATATGTTAAAGTCGTTCTTAAAGCAGGTTACTGGTTTGATTACCCTTCATACAAAATCCTCCTTCAAATGGAGGTTTCTCTTCTCTTCTCTTCAGATTTAAGGCATGAACAGAAACCACACCTGCATCATCACTGAAATCAGTGCCTATTTTTCAATAAACTTTAGCAGCAGCATCAGAATTCGTCCTCAAGTCCCGGTCATAAAGCAAATGCTTCATTCTTCAAAACTTTTTTTAGCAAAGGTTAGTAATGCTGTACCACAGACTCTCACGCCCAGTCACACATGTTCTTCCCGAGACTGTTACGCAGCTTCGTATTTTAAAAATCGCCATCCTAACTGCGTACCTGATACTACTGGTTCTCCCCTTTTTAAAGTCTGATGTTAAGGAAAAGCTGCAAGTCCTACAAAACCAGGCAGACTTGCTTGTTCATGCCAAAGAGAAAAAGGTTAAGCATTATTAAAAAATAAGACTATTGCCTACCTTTAAGTATCCATAAAGCTATCAACACGAACCGTATGGTGGTCTGTTAGCATCGCTATTTGAACACGGGCATGCAAAATGTCCTTCAGTTAAATTCCAAACTCTATGAAGTAATTGGTGGGCAATTCCCCAAGGATAAAACGTCTATCAAAAGCCAACAGTAAGCCAGAAATCTCTTTCCGTTTCATAGGGTAAAAAAAAAATAAATACAGTGAATCCTGAAAAAAGAAATAGATATTAGACAGGGAACGCCTATATACTTATAGGGCAAGTAATAAAACATTTAGTGTTTTGATTTTATTTTTTTTTATGTCATCACAATAGTTAGACAAACATGGAAACATTTGCAACAGCAATACTTGGGTCACTTTAAAATCTTGGTAACACTGAAATACAGGGCAGCGAAAGCTAATGATGTGGGGAGGGGACTTTAGGTCTTCTTATTTTCATACACATTCACACACACACACACACCTATATCTATATACACACGCGCACTCCACAACTCCAAAGAGCTATCTTAACTATGTCTGCCAGTAAACGGAAATAGTAGGCAGAAAGGAACCATATCTGTACTAAGACAGTTAGCTGTGCCGTAAAACTGAAGATCACTGCAACCAGTGCCATCTTAAAGAAGAAAAAACAACCACCACCAACAACAACCAAAAAACCTGAAAGGAACCATCACTGTGCATGTCATAAGCATGAAGTTATTTTAACCTGATGACTACTCTGCTCTATACTTTAAGCATCATGAAGTTTTTATGTATTTTTAAAGTCTAAGGTTATTATTTTAAATGGCCTACTTGTAGTGGCAGCCCAAGTAGCATTCTGGAGAACACCACAGTGCCCACAACTTCTACAGGTCAGTGCAGTCTGATCAAGCACTACATTTCTAGGGGAGGAAAACAAAAAACCACTACCGCTCATTTATTCAATTGAAAAGCTTATTACCTGTACCTTCCAAAGCAACAGGCTACAGGAACACTGAATGCAAAGTAAACCAGACCCATCTGGAATACTCTGACTCAGTCTCAGCTCCAAGTTACACATCTTTCATTTTGTATTTTAAGGGATTAACAGCATTTGGATGCACAGAAACTGTCTTTACAGTGAAGTCTGCAGACCTCCGAGTCAAAAGTTAAAATGTCTTCCTAAATTATAACAGTATTAGCACTTCCTCTGAAAAGGAGTGAAAAAAACACAACCAGGGAAGGAGGAAGTGACACAACACCAAGGGTTTTTTTCCCAGAGATTACAAAATCCTGAGAGAACAAGATGCTTGTGCTATCAGAATAAAAATCCCCAAAGAAACAAAAGAGTTTACCTTTCCCTTGGAAAAGTTACTTTTGAGTCAAGATCTGCCCTTTTTCTCTCCCAAGCATGAAATCTCTCTTCAGCTTAAGACTCTCTTCTACTGCAGTAGAAATTTAGTGCACATGCTGGAACCTGGACAGAATCTTATTTAAAAAAACAAACAATACAATAGTACTACAGTGGCTAGAAATCTTTTACATATTCTGATGAAAAGACTCAACTTATTTCTAGGAAATAAAGTGTTTGGGGCCAAAGCCAACAGATGATGTTCACGTAAGGTTAAATTTTTATTTTTTTTTTTTTTTTAAATTGATATATTGAAAAAAGCTGGAGAAGGAAGCGGGGACAGAAATGAAAAACCACTCAGGGAGTCAGTGGTATAGACTGTCACCATGCAATCTCAATATTGTAATTGCAGATCACATAGTCAGAACAAGCCAGTCAAAAGTAGCACACTCCCTGGGAGAGGGGCGGGAGTCTCTCTCCCCTTGTCTTTCAAGCCAAGACCCAACTAGCAGAAGACATTTACGCATAGAAATCAGTTGAGTGGTGTGTTACGGAAGCATAAGCTGCAGTGGACGTGATTTTGAATCAGTTAATTTTGTGCCCACCATGACAAAATAAAACCAGCAATTTCTTACTTTATAGAAATTCTCCTAAAGTAGTAGTTGCCCCCAACAGCTGTCAAGTTTTTGTATCACAGGAGAACAAATGCAGCCAAAAGAACATTTTCTCTAAAAGGACCGCTCCGAACTACACAAGCAGGCAGGCACAGGCAGCTCCCGATTTAATAAAGCGTATGTACACAGCACCACTTAGTGGTGCAAGCGGAGTCACCGCTGACAGGAATGAGAAGCTTGAACACCAACCTTCCCGCCCCGGCTCCCTGGACATGAACGATGTCTGGTCTGTCTGTCCTCACTCGCAAAATACCACTACAATGCCTTTACTACAAGAGAGTACATCTGCCAAGCAAAACAAGTCCAAGAGTGCTGAACCTCAAGGCCAGCAGAACCAACGGCTGCTGAGCATCAAACAGATGCATCCACTCTGAAGAGCTTTCAGAATTCTGCAGCACTCTACCACACGGTTTCTGGCGACACAGCCTGAAGCAGGGTTTAAACAAATGATCCAGCTTAGTATCTGCCTGTAGTGCAAAGAATAGCAATCTCTTGGCCCACGATTTGGGTTTTATATAGACTTGGGCCATAAACAAATGCAACAGATGTAGAAAAACTGAAGACCGACAGCAACTGGAACGTAACTATTCTTTTTCCACTCCATCAACCCGTTGGAAAACTAACTCCCTCGTGCACTTACGTAACTGAGCACAAAGAGAACAAAAAGAAAGGCTTTTATTCAGAACAAATTAGTGTGTCTTTACAGGAAAGTAACGGTTTCAACTTACAAAACCAGCATCATCATTAGTGATGCACCTTTCCTGAATAAGGGATAAAAGAAGAGGATAACCATTGCTTTTACTGATACGTTCTTAATAATTAGCTGAGCACTTCTAAAGAGGAAGAACTTTGCTGCTTTCAGGACCGAAGTAAGAAAAAGTCTAAAGCATAGTCTTCCTGACGTGGGAAGACGTGTCCGCAAGAGAGGCACAAGATCCGATACAGAAATGTATCTACGTCTCGCTGAAAATTTGCACTCTAAGCATCACCAGCTTCTGCTTCCAGGGCAGTATACCACCAGCTTAACCGGAGGGTAGTAATTTTACCCCACACAAGAAGTCAGAACATGCACTATCCTTTAAGGAGGCAGAACAATAACCAAAGCAGAAAGAGGCTTAGAAATTAAGGCAAGATGGCACTTGCTCAGACACACAGTGAGGAGGTGCAAGCTGGGTAAGACAGCAAAATGGAGATTGTTCCTCGTTCACACAGAGCTCATTTCGACTCGAGTTGGTCGTCCTCTCCTCTTCCCACAAAATTAGGAATGCTTTTACGTAGGAAGTCCTGACTTTGTAGCCATCTATGCCGACAAACAACAAACTATTCTAGGTCTGCTCTTGTGGTATTTAGGAAGTCGCAGAATTCAGCTTAGGGATGCATAATCACAGTATTTAATTACTGTTGCAGTACTGACCTACCTACACCAGCAGATAATAAACTAAAAATCACAGTGCTTCTGATTTGGTATAAGCCAACAGACCTCCAGATTGTTTTCAGAGCACGTAAAGGTACAGCTCTCTGGGCATCACATGGTAATCATAACTGCCAAACGACTTGACAAGCTTGTAAACATCCAAACTGCTGCAAACACATCTATACATACAATAATGGATAAAACGTAGATGCATTCCACCTACACGCTTATGCAGGCAAACACTCGTGAGTTAAAAGCCACTGTATGAACCAGCTTACGGAGCGCTTAACAAAGCCAGTGATTCCCTGGCACACCTGAAGACCAGAAAAACATTCACCAAAATAAAGTTAGGGACATGCTCTTTTTTTTTTTTTTTAAACTGTAACGTGTACTAAGACAGCAAGGTCACTTTTCCAGCATCATTCATACACACATATGCCCCAGAAGCTACTTGAAATTACCTTGTGTAATGGAATTGTCTGGAAAGCTCAGCTTAAAGTAGCTGAGCTCAGTGACTGATTGATTTACAGGTACAGAAAATAAATGCATGCAGCATTTTAACAATGCTGACTTACCAGTGTTATGTTATTTCCATTTAGCAAAATCTGGTCTAGCTTTGTGATTCTTCTGCCCTCAGACGGAGTCTCACTGAAGCAGCGTTAAAAACAAATAAGCAAGCACACATAACCAGGGACAACAGTTCCAGTTTTGATTACAGAATAAATCTCTACATTAAGATGGCAGTTGTTGGAACTAAGAAATGAATTGGCCACGCTGCAGCCTGATCTTGACAAACTGACCGCCTGGATAAAGCAAGCTATCTGGCAACTAAAAAGATCCATTGTACTTTTCTGCTCAGTACACCTAAAGATACAGATTTCACCCTCGAAATCTCGGCAATTTCTTGAATACCACCAACACTCAGAACAGGTTTCAAATAGCAACGTGGCAGGACAAAGTAATAAATGCTTATCCTTAAGTCTGCTAACTCTCTAAGCCTTTGCCTAGACCTTAAGGAAATGTAAAAACAAACAAACTACTGGAAAGTTCAATGCATAATCCACGCAAAGTTAAGGCTATCAAGTAGGAACCGGATTACAAGTATAAGTCATGCAACAGCTACTCTATGACATGGATGTCCTGAACAGATCCTCCTCTACAGTTTAAGTCCAAGGTACAAACCCTTCAGCTGGCAAGTATTCCAAAAATATAAAACCTCTTTGCTTACAGAGCTTACACAGTATTTTTCCCCAGGAAACCAAATGTTCAAGAGGAACAGGAGGCAGAAACAACATTTACAATTCTGTAACGTCTTCTAGCACCGTATCTGAAAATCCAGTTTCAAGGAAAATAAGGCCCCGAATTTAAAAATAAAACTATTTCCAGTTATTTCCATGTCACACTGAGCTGTGATTTTACCTGTAAAACAAAAAAATCAGAACAAGACAACTGATCCATACAAAAAAGGCTCTCCTATCCGGCTCTCTTTCAAATGCTGGCATTTTCTGTGACTTGGATTTTGCCTGTTATTATGAGATCATTACATCACCTATCACACAAGTGTAGCTTTGTTATCTTTGAAAGAAAAGCTGCTAGACAATATACAACACAAAGTTAGACAAGCGAGGGCAGTACACAGGGATTTCACAGGCACTCTGGAATTGGGCACCCGACTTGAATTCCTGGCTTTGAAAACCTCTCTCCAAATGACTTACCGTCTTTCACTAAGATCCAGCAGCAGTTCTCTCCTGTGCCTCATGCTCTTCTTTAGCCAGCCAAAGCCCACGGAGCTGCACTGTAAGCTTGAAGGCCAGTGTGCCAGCTGCGTGTCCTATTTCTGTCACCTAGTTCTTATGTACCGTTTCTTGCTAATCAAAAGGCCCAGTGAATCCTCCTCACACATCACACTGGAGTTAGTACATCCAAGCAGTATTTCTGCCGCGCTACATTTGCACGGATTAGCTGCTGAACCCTCCAGATGATGTACTGCTTTTCAAGAAGGGTGTAGTATAACTGGTGAGGGTCTACAGTAAGTCCAAGAGGGTGCTCAACGATGTACAGGAGTCTGACTTCAAAGCATAAATTGAAAAACAGCCTCTTAACCTAGAAAGGGCAATACTGAAGAGAAAGAACAATGTTTAAACTCTAAAAGGTAGCTATAAGGAAGAACTTTTCTGTGCATCCACTGCACACAGTTACATGGAATCATGGGGCTTAAATTACAACCTGAAAAACTTAGGGTATGTGGCAATCTTTGCAACAGTAGTAATAATTACAGGAAATGTTTAAGAATAAATTAGGCAAGCGTTTGTCAAGAATGGTACAGAAAGTTGATCATTCACCTCTAGAATGAGAGCAACACTAGACTATCTTCAAAGGTTCTTCTTTCCCCACTGCTGTCCCTCTCCGTATTTCTACCCTCAAACACAAGCATCATCCCCAGCTCTGCACTTACAATTCTATCTGCATATGCACATGTCTAGAGATGCACATTTATTTCTTCGTTACACACAGCTGAAGGAGACTACTCAGAGGTAAGCCAATTTACATAAACAGCTTTTGAAAGTTAAACACCTCAGCTTCTTGCAAAACGTCAGCCCAACAGAACACCGTCAGCCCAACAGAACACCGGGAGCGGTATGTAAATCCTTATGCCAAAACTGCATTCTCTTAAATCTTATGAAAACCATCTCTAATATAAAGCCTGACTTGTCCATTTTCTGACACTCCCCTTCTCTGTCATCAAGGTACTTATTAGACAGTAAAACAACTGACGGGGTAAACACCATAACTAGCACAATAGCTGACTTGCGTAGCAGTTGCATATCAGGTCTGAAGAAATGTGACTTTAGTAGGTAGATACACATTCAGAAATGCACAAGAACTGAAAGGAGTAATCTGTAACTGGTAGACTAAGAACACTGCAATAGCATGCAATGTAAATCAACATGCACCTATAGGGAAGGGAAGTACAGAAACATTCTTCTGGATTGAAAAAAAAAAAATATACGCAGCAATGGTAGGAAAAGGTACTTGGAACGTGCCACTTTCAATCCACTGAAACAATGTCTGCAACAGCAGTAAGAACACTGGCAAACTACCTTCTCTGTTCCACAGGGCCTTGAAACCCATACGCATTGTCTGTTGCCAGTTGCCCTTAGGAAACAAAGGTGCTGCGATCAGTAGAAGCGTGTAGAACACCGAAAATGAAACTTTTGAGTATGTCACATGCAAGATCCTCATTCTCCGTACAGTCTACAAGGTTACACAATTGTAAAATACTTTGTAAGAATGAGAATCCTGACGTTTGCCTTGGATTAAAAAAGTTTTAAAACTCCGTTTTGAGGTTTTTTTCCAAGGGTTTTAGAAATAAAAGCATCTTGGTAAAGTGACTTTCACACACTGCACAGACACAAGCAGTGTTTCTCCCACTGCGAGAGGAGTATCAAAATACTCTTATCTAATATGTTATAGACAAAAGTGACCAAGGTCACAGGAGAATCTGTACTTTCCCACTGATTACAAGGAACGGGCCAGCTGCTTTGTGCCTCCTATGCAGCTGGAGCATGCAGTTGCCTGGTAACTTGTTCCGACCTATTGCATCTTAATCACATATCCATGGAGGAATACCAAGCTGACCGCTTAGGTTTATCAGCCAAAACAGTTTACAGCAACGCAATAGTTTAGAGCAATTCAGGAAGTTTAACACTGAATTTAGGTATTCGCTTATATGGTTTGACGAACAGAACTTTTATAAATGAAAGGGAAACAACAGGTGACTTTAGAGCATACAAAAGGTATAGTCTACAAACCAAATATCAATTATTAGCAATGTTTCCCTGTTCAAAGGGCATCACTTAATGTCTCAGACTCAACAAGCATGAACTGACAGACTGTTATGATTTGAAAATTTTAAAAAAGTTCTAATAGTGTGCCCAAAACAGAGCTGTTTCAGTGTTCAGGCTAGACTCGTCGTCTCCAGTAAATACATATCTTAATTCTAACACAGGATAAAAACCGATTTATAAATTTCCTCTTGTAAAAATGAAACTGTTCCAATCACCCTGTTCACTCCTATTTAAGATATTAAATAGGGCAAATCAGAAGTAACTTGAACCAATCCCTCCCACCCAGCTATAAACCAGGACCATATACAGCCCTTGCAGACTACACAAGACCCTGTCTCATTCCAGCCATATCATTAGCACAAGCTGTGCAAACCCATGCAAATCAACAGGTTTTCCAGGCATAAAAGCAGACTCCAACAGCAGTTAAGCCACTTCTTACAACTGACAATGTCATACTTCCATCACTGATTATAGCACAAGAACAAAAGAGAATGGGTCTTTATTGTCCTTCATGAACTTGAGGGGCTGCAAGAAACCAGTGAAGTTACAAGCCTGGATTCTGTAATGTCGCTATCAGCATAATTTCCAGATCAAAGATCCGGCCTCCTGTTACGATCATCAAACATAATTTTGAGTTCAGGGGACAGGTCATCACAACACTATGTTAGGTAGAGTATAAAACCTTATCATCAGATTCTCAGCTAGTTTAAGTCAATGTATTCTGTGTGTTCCGCTGAAGTCAATGAAACTAAACACACTATCATAGGAAAGAGATATTTCAGCACGCCTCAGACCTGGAAAACTATCTTGAAAAATGCCCGTAACTTTTAACACAAATTCTCTGCACTTCCCACGATCTCTCAACAGCGAGCAGTAGTAAGACCCTAACAGTTACTTGCAACCTATTTCTTGCATAGCATTCATTTTTATTTTAATTTTAAAAGGGGCAACTAATAAATAAGATTTTTGCAGCTACTCACAAAAAAATCAATAAGCAAAGACATTTGTTCCAAGACTTAAATTTCTTGTATAATTTAAAAAACTAGCAAAGCTCTGTAAAGTAAAATAGATACATTTACCTACTAATGTAGGAAACTACAGACAAACTTCAGGAAATGACCAAAGGTGCAGAGGATAGGCTAATGCCTATTAGCATTAGGTAGAAAAACAAGGTAGAAAAGGTAGAAATGCCTATTAGCATTAAGGTAGAAGAACAACAACAACAACAACAACAAAAAACCCCCAGAAGTTCTACAGAAAAATGAGTGAGCAGCCCACAGCACTGGCAGACAACAGATTTTTTTATCCCCGCTTCCTCCACCCCTTCTTCTTACCCCCCCACCCCCGTTTTTTTTTAAAGGAAATAATTATTCTATTCTGAAACATATTGCCAGTGATGCAGTTGAAGCCAAAAGTTTAAATGAGTTCAGGAGAGGATTAACCAAATTCTAAGACATGTGCCAACACAACTGCTATAAAAAGCATCTGCATCATGGTGAAATGCAAACAGCTACTCTGAGAACGACACCTTATTCTTCACTAAATTTGCCTTTTACCCTGTTGTATAGTTACTAATGTTGAAAAGAGTCACTGCTGTGCAAGAAACTAAAACTTACAGCGCTTCATGCTCGAAGAGAACTGTGGCCCATCAGCTCGTGGCTGTGAAGCCTTACAACTTAACACGTTGCAGTTGCGCACCAGCAAGTTCTGAGGCGGACTGCCGACTGTATTCAATAGTCACAGCTTATGTAGGAGGATATGATAAACTGTACTTATTTGCCTTTAACCGATGCTCCAAATATGTTAAAGTCGTTCTTAAAGCAGGTTACTGGTTTGATTACCCTTCATACAAAATCCTCCTTCAAATGGAGGTTTCTCTTCTCTTCTTTTCAGATTTAAGGCATGAACAGAAACCACACCTGCATCATCACTGAAATCAGTGCCTATTTTTCAATAAACTTTAGCAGCAGCATCAGAATTCGTCCTCAAGTACCATTCATAAAGCAAATGCTTCATTCTTCAAAACTTTTTTAAGCAAAGGTTAGTAATGCTGTACCACAGACTCTCACGCCCAGTCACACATGTTCTTCCCGAGACTGTTACGCAGCTTCGTATTTTAAAAATCGCCATCCTAACTGCGTACCTGATACTACTGGTTCTCCCCTTTTTAAAGTCTGATGTTAAGGAAAAGCTGCAAGTCCTACAAAACCAGGCAGACTTGCTTGTTCATGCCAAAGAGAAAAAGGTTAAGCATTATTAAAAAATAAGACTATTGCCTACCTTTAAGTATCCATAAAGCTATCAACACGAACCGTATGGTGGCCTGTTAGCATCGCTATTTGAACACGGGCATGCAAAATGTCCTTCAGTTAAATTCCAAACTCTATGAAGTAATTGGTGGGCAATTCCCCAAGGATAAAATGTCTATCAAAAGCCAACAGTAAGCCAGAAATCTCTTTCCGTTTCATAGGGTAAAAAAAAATAAATACAGTGAATCCTGAAAAAAGAAATAGATATTAGACAGGGAACGCCTATATACTTATAGGGCAAGTAATAAAACATTTAGTGTTTTGATTTTATTTTTTTTTATGTCATCACAATAGTTAGACAAACATGGAAACATTTGCAACAGCAATACTTGGGTCACTTTAAAATCTTGGTAACACTGAAATACAGGGCAGCGAAAGCTAATGATGTGGGGAGGGGACTTTAGGTCTTCTTATTTTCATACACATTCACACACACACACACATATATCTATATACACACGCGCACTCCACAACTCCAAAGAGCTATCTTAACTATGTCTGCCAGTAAACGGAAATAGTAGGCAGAAAGGAACCATATCTGTACTAAGACAGTTAGCTGTGCCGTAAAACTGAAGATCACTGCAACCAGTGCCATCTTAAAGAAGAAAAAACAACCACCACCAACAACAACCAAAAAACCTGAAAGGAACCATCACTGTGCATGTCATAAGCATGAAGTTATTTTAACCTGATGACTACTCTGCTCTATACTTTAAGCATCATGAAGTTTTTATGTATTTTTAAAGTCTAAGGTTATTATTTTAAATGGCCTACTTGTAGTGGCAGCCCAAGTAGCATTCTGGAGAACACCACAGTGCCCACAACTTCTACAGGTCAGTGCAGTCTGATCAAGCACTACATTTCTAGGGGAGGAAAACAAAAAACCACTACCGCTCATTTATTCAATTGAAAAGCTTATTACCTGTACCTTCCAAAGCAACAGGCTACAGGAACACTGAATGCAAAGTAAACCAGACCCATCTGGAATACTCTGACTCAGTCTCAGCTCCAAGTTACACATCTTTCATTTTGTATTTTAAGGGATTAACAGCATTTGGATGCACAGAAACTGTCTTTACAGTGAAGTCTGCAGACCTCCGAGTCAAAAGTTAAAATGTCTTCCTAAATTATAACAGTATTAGCACTTCCTCTGAAAAGGAGTGAAAAAAACACAACCAGGGAAGGAGGAAGTGACACAACACCAAGGGTTTTTTTTCCCCAGAGATTACAAAATCCTGAGAGAACAAGATGCTTGTGCTATCAGAATAAAAATCCCCAAAGAAACAAAAGAGTTTACCTTTCCCTTGGAAAAGTTACTTTTGAGTCAAGATCTGCCCTTTTTCTCTCCCAAGCATGAAATCTCTCTTCAGCTTAAGACTCTCTTCTACTGCAGTAGAAATTTAGTGCACATGCTGGAACCTGGACAGAATCTTATTTAAAAAAACAAACAATACAATAGTACTACAGTGGCTAGAAATCTTTTACATATTCTGATGAAAAGACTCAACTTATTTCTAGGAAATAAAGTGTTTGGGGCCAAAGCCAACAGATGATGTTCACGTAAGGTTAAATTTTTATTTTTTTTTTTTTTTTAAATTGATATATTGAAAAAAGCTGGAGAAGGAAGCGGGGACAGAAATGAAAAACCATTCAGGGAGTCAGTGGTATAGACTGTCAGCACGCAACCTAAATATTGTAATTGCAGATCACATAGTCAGAATAAGCCAGTCAAAAGTAGCACACTCCCTGGGAGAGGGGCGGGAGTCTCTCTCCCCTTGTCTTTCAAGCCAAGACCCAACTAGCAGAAGACATTTACGCATAGAAATCAGTTGAGTGGTGTGTTACGGAAGCATAAGCTGCAGTGGACGTGATTTTGAATCAGTTAATTTTGTGCCCACCATGACAAAATAAAACCAGCAATTTCTTACTTTATAGAAATTCTCCTAAAGTAGTAGTTGCCCCCAACAGCTGTCAAGTTTTTGTATCACAGGAGAACAAATGCAGCCAAAAGAACATTTTCTCTAAAAGGACCGCTCCGAACTACACAAGCAGGCAGGCACAGGCAGCTCCCGATTTAATAAAGCGTATGTACACAGCACCACTTAGTGGTGCAAGCGGAGTCACCGCTGACAGGAATGAGAAGCTTGAACACCAACCTTCCCGCCCCGGCTCCCTGGACATGAACGATGTCTGGTCTGTCTGTCCTCACTCGCAAAATACCACTACAATGCCTTTACTACAAGAGAGTACATCTGCCAAGCAAAACAAGTCCAAGAGGGCTGAACCTCAAGGCCAGCAGAACCAACGGCTGCTGAGCATCAAACAGATGCATCCACTCTGAAGAGCTTTCAGAATTCTGCAGCACTCTACCACACGGTTTCTGGCGACACAGCCTGAAGCAGGGTTTAAACAAATGATCCAGCTTAGTATCTGCCTGTAGTGCAAAGAATAGCAATCTCTTGGCCCACGATTTGGGTTTTATATAGACTTGGGCCATAAACAAATGCAACAGATGTAGAAAAACTGAAGACCGACAGCAACTGGAACGTAACTATTCTTTTTCCACTCCATCAACCCGTTGGAAAACTAACTCCCTCGTGCACTTACGTAACTGAGCACAAAGAGAACAAAAAGAAAGGCTTTTATTCAGAACAAATTAGTGTGTCTTTACAGGAAAGTAACGGTTTCAACTTACAAAACCAGCATCATCATTAGTGATGCACCTTTCCTGAATAAGGGATAAAAGAAGAGGATAACCATTGCTTTTACTGATACGTTCTTAATAATTAGCTGAGCACTTCTAAAGAGGAAGAACTTTGCTGCTTTCAGGACCGAAGTAAGAAAAAGTCTAAAGCATAGTCTTCCTGACGTGGGAAGACGTGTCCGCAAGAGAGGCACAAGATCCGATACAGAAATGTATCTACGTCTCGCTGAAAATTTGCACTCTAAGCATCACCAGCTTCTGCTTCCAGGGCAGTATACCACCAGCTTAACCGGAGGGTAGTAATTTTACCCCACACAAGAAGTCAGAACATGCACTATCCTTTAAGGAGGCAGAACAATAACCAAAGCAGAAAGAGGCTTAGAAATTAAGGCAAGATGGCACTTGCTCAGACACACAGTGAGGAGGTGCAAGCTGGGTAAGACAGCAAAATGGAGATTGTTCCTCGTTCACACAGAGCTCATTTCGACTCGAGTTGGTCGTCCTCTCCTCTTCCCACAAAATTAGGAATGCTTTTACGTAGGAAGTCCTGACTTTGTAGCCATCTATGCCGACAAACAACAAACTATTCTAGGTCTGCTCTTGTGGTATTTAGGAAGTCGCAGAATTCAGCTTAGGGATGCATAATCACAGTATTTAATTACTGTTGCAGTACTGACCTACCTACACCAGCAGATAATAAACTAAAAATCACAGTGCTTCTGATTTGGTATAAGCCAACAGACCTCCAGATTGTTTTCAGAGCACGTAAAGGTACAGCTCTCTGGGCATCACATGGTAATCATAACTGCCAAACGACTTGACAAGCTTGTAAACATCCAAACCGCTGCAAACACATCTATACATACAATAATGGATAAAACGTAGATGCATTCCACCTACACGCTTATGCAGGCAAACACTCGTGAGTTAAAAGCCACTGTATGAACCAGCTTACGGAGCGCTTAACAAAGCCAGTGATTCCCTGGCACACCTGAAGACCAGAAAAACATTCACCAAAATAAAGTTAGGGACATGCTCTTTTTTTTTTTTTTTAAACTGTAACGTGTACTAAGACAGCAAGGTCACTTTTCCAGCATCATTCATACACACATATGCCCCAGAAGCTACTTGAAATTACCTTGTGTAATGGAATTGTCTGGAAAGCTCAGCTTAAAGTAGCTGAGCTCAGTGACTGATTGATTTACAGGTACAGAAAATAAATGCATGCAGCATTTTAACAATGCTGACTTACCAGTGTTATGTTATTTCCATTTAGCAAAATCTGGTCTAGCTTTGTGATTCTTCTGCCCTCAGACGGAGTCTCACTGAAGCAGCGTTAAAAACAAATAAGCAAGCACACATAACCAGGGACAACAGTTCCAGTTTTGATTACAGAATAAATCTCTACATTAAGATGGCAGTTGTTGGAACTAAGAAATGAATTGGCCACGCTGCAGCCTGATCTTGACAAACTGACCGCCTGGATAAAGCAAGCTATCTGGCAACTAAAAAGATCCATTGTACTTTTCTGCTCAGTACACCTAAAGATACAGATTTCACCCTCGAAATCTCGGCAATTTCTTGAATACCACCAACACTCAGAACAGGTTTCAAATAGCAACGTGGCAGGACAAAGTAATAAATGCTTATCCTTAAGTCTGCTAACTCTCTAAGCCTTTGCCTAGACCTTAAGGAAATGTAAAAACAAACAAACTACTGGAAAGTTCAATGCATAATCCACGCAAAGTTAAGGCTATCAAGTAGGAACCGGATTACAAGTATAAGTCATGCAACAGCTACTCTATGACATGGATGTCCTGAACAGATCCTCCTCTACAGTTTAAGTCCAAGGTACAAACCCTTCAGCTGGCAAGTATTCCAAAAATATAAAACCTCTTTGCTTACAGAGCTTACACAGTATTTTTCCCCAGGAAACCAAATGTTCAAGAGGAACAGGAGGCAGAAACAACATTTACAATTCTGTAACGTCTTCTAGCACCGTATCTGAAAATCCAGTTTCAAGGAAAATAAGGCCCCGAATTTAAAAATAAAACTATTTCCAGTTATTTCCATGTCACACTGAGCTGTGATTTTACCTGTAAAACAAAAAAATCAGAACAAGACAACTGATCCATACAAAAAAGGCTCTCCTATCCGGCTCTCTTTCAAATGCTGGCATTTTCTGTGACTTGGATTTTGCCTGTTATTATGAGATCATTACATCACCTATCACACAAGTGTAGCTTTGTTATCTTTGAAAGAAAAGCTGCTAGACAATATACAACACAAAGTTAGACAAGCGAGGGCAGTACACAGGGATTTCACAGGCACTCTGGAATTGGGCACCCGACTTGAATTCCTGGCTTTGAAAACCTCTCTCCAAATGACTTACCGTCTTTCACTAAGATCCAGCAGCAGTTCTCTCCTGTGCCTCATGCTCTTCTTTAGCCAGCCAAAGCCCACGGAGCTGCACTGTAAGCTTGAAGGCCAGTGTGCCAGCTGCGTGTCCTATTTCTGTCACCTAGTTCTTATGTACCGTTTCTTGCTAATCAAAAGGCCCAGTGAATCCTCCTCACACATCACACTGGAGTTAGTACATCCAAGCAGTATTTCTGCCGCGCTACATTTGCACGGATTAGCTGCTGAACCCTCCAGATGATGTACTGCTTTTCAAGAAGGGTGTAGTATAACTGGTGAGTGTCTACAGTAAGTCCAAGAGGGTGCTCAACGATGTACAGGAGTCTGACTTCAAAGCATAAATTGAAAAACAGCCTCTTAACCTAGGAAGGGCAATACTGAAGAGAAAGAACAATATTTAAACTCTAAAAGGTAGCTATAAGGAAGAACTTTTCTGTGCATCCACTGCACACAGTTACACGGAATCATGGGGCTTAAATTACAACCTGAAAAACTTAGGGTATGTGGCAATCTTTGCAACAGTAGTAATAATTACAGGAAATGTTTAAGAATAAATTAGGCAAGCGTTTGTCAAGAATGGTACAGAAAGTTGATCATTCACCTCTAGAATGAGAGCAACACTAGACTATCTTCAAAGGTTCTTCTTTCCCCACTGCTGTCCCTCTCCGTATTTCTACCCTCAAACACAAGCATCATCCCCAGCTCTGCACTTACAATTCTATCTGCATATGCACATGTCTAGAGATGCACATTTATTTCTTCGTTACACACAGCTGAAGGAGACTACTCAGAGGTAAGCCAATTTACATAAACAGCTTTTGAAAGTTAAACACCTCAGCTTCTTGCAAAACGTCAGCCCAACAGAACACCGTCAGCCCAACAGAACACCGGGAGCGGTATGTAAATCCTTATGCCAAAACTGCATTCTCTTAAATCTTATGAAAACCATCTCTAATATAAAGCCTGACTTGTCCATTTTCTGACACTCCCCTTCTCTGTCATCAAGGTACTTATTAGACAGTAAAACAACTGACGGGGTAAACACCATAACTAGCACAATAGCTGACTTGCGTAGCAGTTGCATATCAGGTCTGAAGAAATGTGACTTTAGTAGGTAGATACACATTCAGAAATGCACAAGAACTGAAAGGAGTAATCTGTAACTGGTAGACTAAGAACACTGCAATAGCATGCAATGTAAATCAACATGCACCTATAGGGAAGGGAAGTACAGAAACATTCTTCTGGATTGAAAAAAAAAAAATATACGCAGCAATGGTAGGAAAAGGTACTTGGAACGTGCCACTTTCAATCCACTGAAACAATGTCTGCAACAGCAGTAAGAACACTGGCAAACTACCTTCTCTGTTCCACAGGGCCTTGAAACCCATACGCATTGTCTGTTGCCAGTTGCCCTTAGGAAACAAAGGCGCTGCGATCAGTAGAAGCGTGTAGAACACCGAAAATGAAACTTTTGAGTATGTCACATGCAAGATCCTCATTCTCCGTACAGTCTACAAGGTTACACAATTGTAAAATACTTTGTAAGAATGAGGATCCTGACGTTTGCCTTGGATTAAAAAAGTTTTAAAACTCCGTTTTGAGGTTTTTTTCCAAGGGTTTTAGAAATAAAAGCATCTTGGTAAAGTGACTTTCACACACTGCACAGACACAAGCAGTGTTTCTCCCACTGCGAGAGGAGTATCAAAATACTCTTATCTAATATGTTATAGACAAAAGTGACCAAGGTCACAGGAGAATCTGTACTTTCCCACTGATTACAAGGAACGGGCCAGCTGCTTTGTGCCTCCTATGCAGCTGGAGCATGCAGTTGCCTGGTAACTTGTTCCGACCTATTGCATCTTAATCACATATACATGGAGGAATACCAAGCTGACCGCTTAGGTTTATCAGCCAAAACAGTTTACAGCAACGCAATAGTTTAGAGCAATTCAGGAAGTTTAACACTGTATTTAGGTATGCGCTTATATGGTTTGACGAACAGAACTTTTATAAATGAAAGGGAAACAACAGGTGACTTTAGAGCATACAAAAGGTATAGTCTACAAACCAAATATCAATTATTAGCAATGTTTCCCTGTTCAAAGGGCATCACTTAATGTCTCAGACTCAACAAGCATGAACTGACAGACTGTTATGATTTGAAAATTTTAAAAAAGTTCTAATAGTGTGCCCAAAACAGAGCTGTTTCAGTGTTCAGGCTAGACTCGTCGTCTCCAGTAAATACATATCTTAATTCTAACACAGGATAAAAACCGATTTATAAATTTCCTCTTGTAAAAATGAAACTGTTCCAATCACCCTGTTCACTCCTATTTAAGATATTAAATAGGGCAAATCAGAAGTAACTTGAACCAATCCCTCCCACCCAGCTATAAACCAGGACCATATACAGCCCTTGCAGACTACACAAGACCCTGTCTCATTCCAGCCATATCATTAGCACAAGCTGTGCAAACCCATGCAAATCAACAGGTTTTCCAGGCATAAAAGCAGACTCCAACAGCAGTTAAGCCACTTCTTACAACTGACAATGTCATACTTCCATCACTGATTATAGCACAAGAACAAAAGAGAATGGGTCTTTATTGTCCTTCATGAACTTGAGGGGCTGCAAGAAACCAGTGAAGTTACAAGCCTGGATTCTGTAATGTCGCTATCAGCATAATTTCCAGATCAAAGATCCGGCCTCCTGTTACGATCATCAAACATAATTTTGAGTTCGGAGGACGGGTCATCACAACACTATGTTAGGTAGCGTATAAAACCTTATCATCAGATTCTCAGCTAGTTTAAGTCAATGTATTCTGTGTGTTCCGCTGAAGTCAATGAAACTAAACACACTATCATAGTGATGCAGAGACGCGATTGTATAATTAATTCAATAGTTAATGTAAAATGTAACCTTTGTATAAATGCATGATCTGCCGACTATGGTGGTGTCCTTCCACCCCGTTATTTGGTAACTTAGTAGCTTGTGCGAGAATGACATGTTACACCATCTTACAATGGACTTTCAGTTCTCTTGTGAAATCAAGAAGATGAACAACCACCTTATCAGGAAGAATGTGTTGGCAACAACCTCCGAAGTCCCACTGCGCAGAATCAACTAATAGGGTCAAATAGCGGACACCGTGAGGAAGACTATCGAAGACCACCAGAGGACGCCTGAAAGACCACCAGAGACCCTAACACGCATGCGTAACAAACATTATAATATGTTAATGACTTCTCGGAAAAAGGATGAATATGTAACATGTTTCTCAGAAATCTAATGCATATACATGAAAGCTCTGTATTTAATCTGTACGCTTAAACTTAACGGTGTGCACGATAGGTGGAGCGATCCCCCGTGCAACCAGCGCTGCCAATAAAGAATACCGACTCGATTGTTAAATCCAACTCTCGAGTTAAGTTCTTTGAATCAATCTGGCACCCCAGATGGGACCCTCTCTGCTCGGCTGCAGGACCCGCTGAGAACAGGACTCCCTAGGGTACCCCCGGGATTTTCCCGGAGGGACTCCTCGCCTCACTCGGATCACTGCGGGAGCAGACAAGGACACCATCTAAAGGATTAAAGGTATTCTTTATGTCTTTGGGTTTGGGACCGGTCATTTGGGCTGTCCATAAGTCATAAGATTAACTTATGCAGGATGGCGTATGCCAGGTAGCTGATGCACTTGGTATACATTTGGTTTTGGTTTGATACGTGTCTGGACACTTTTGTTTCAGTATACTCTGTATGCTGTTGTGCACCTTGTGTGCTTTTGGTTTGGTGCCCATACATGTACTTTGGTTTTTTGATTTGAATTTGTTTCGGACCTTTTGGCTACCTGAATGTGGTAAACGACCATTGGAATCGGATTACGGAGACCGCTGTGAGTTCTGAGTTAAAACTGTGTCGAAACGGTGAATTGAATGAATGAGTGAGTGAGAAGCAGCTGCAGAGCGTGTGTGTGAGATTCCAATCCGCAGTTTCACTCCGTAGGAGGTAAGGCCGGAGACCAATGAGGTGTGACTGACTCTGTGATGATTTGGGAGACGAACTTGTATATTATTATAGTTATAAGTTTGAGCTCGATTATTTTGATTATCTTGTTTATGTGGTGGTGTTGTTGTAAGAAATTCCCTGTTTGGTGTATTATATAAATGTGGGTATACGAATGGTGTCTTCTGCATCCGGAAAACGAGTGTAAACCTATATATATATCCTAGAGTGTGTGTGGTGTAAACAAAGGTTGCAAATAGATTGTGGAAAGGATATTGAATGCTCTGAGTGTCGGGTTTGGACTCCCTGGGACAAGAGAGAGCGGGCTACCTATATAGTTGAGATTGTTTGTGGTTGTAAAGGTGAGCATATAAACGAGTAATATGGGAGGTAAACAAAGTGGTGGAATATTGAAAAAGAGCCCCTTAGGCTGTATCTTGAATCACTGGAAGAAGATAGGGGGACCGTCAGGTGGAGGCGTGGATAAGAAAACTTTAATAAAATATTGCAATCAGTAGTGGCCTTTATATAAATTAGATGATGATGAAAAATGGCCCTTCAATGGGACATTAAACTACAATACTTTGTTGCAATTGATGCTGTTTCTGAGACGAGAAGGAAAATGGGATGAGGTGATGTATGCAGATATGTTTTTCACTTTAAGAAATCATTCAGAGTGGCAGAAAGAATGTGGCATTAATTTGGCCCCACAAGACCCTCTTGTGTTGGCAATGGAGAAGGAGCAGAAAAGGAGTACAGGGAAGATGAAGAGATGTTGTTCGGCATGTAGCATAGGACAAAGATGTATAAAATTAAAGGAAACTGAGGAAAGAATGGAAGATTTTATTTTTTCACCACACTTGTTACCCCAACATCCCTAGAAGGTAATTCCACTGATGATACGGGTACGAAAGAACCTGATGAAGGTACGAGCACGAAAGATCTAGGTTTTACTCCTATTACAGCTCGCACCCGGAGTAAGATTGGTCCAATAATCCAGGCTCCCTTAAGACAGGCAGTAGGAGCTACTGGTCCTACAAAAATTAAAGTGCCATTTACGATGAATGATTTAGATTCATGGAGAGAAATAGTAAAAGAATATCGGGATGATCCTGAAGGAGTTGCTAAAAGATTTGAGTTCATTGTTAAAAAATCAAGATCCAGATTGGAAGGACATCGATTTGATGTTAGATGCCTTAACTGAAACTGAAAAGCAATTAATAATAAGGAATGCACGGACTCAGGTCCAAATTCAAATAACTGCTGGGGTTTTACCCGGTGTGGTAGATAACCACGTACCGAGAACAGACCCCAATTGGGACCCTAATGATGACCATGATTACCGATTGTTGAAAAAATATCAAGAATGGATAAAAATTGGTATTGAAAATGCAGTACCGAAAGCAGTTAACTGGTCAAGCCTGTATGCAGTAAAACAAGGTCAGACTGAAACTCCCACAGAGTTTCTTGACCGGTTAAGAGTAGCAATGCGGAAGTATACTACATTAGACCCTGTTTCTGAGGTGGGGAAACAGCAGCTAGTCTCTTTGTTTTTGGGACAATCCTCAGAGGATATAAGAAGGAAACTTCAGAAATTGAAGGAGCCAGAGATAAGGGATTTAGAAAAGTTGATAGAGGAGGCCTGGAGAACGTATCGGAATAGAGAAGGGGAGGAGAGACGAAAAATGGGAACGGCTATTGCCGCAGCTACCGTAGCCGCGCTGGGAAGACAGGATAACTCCCTTCGTGGGAGGGGTCGGGGAACTGGGAGGAGGGGAGGCTCACGCCAGCCCCTAAGGTCAGACCAATGTGCTTATTGTAAAGAAATAGGTCACTGGAAAGGACAATGTCCCAAGCTGAGTGGAGCACAGGCTGTTGTAGCCAATATCGCCTCTGGTCAATGAGGGGGACCGGGGGAATCCACCCTAGCGGATCCACTGGTTAAAATTAGGCTAGGGAAAGTAGAACAAGAGGTGGATTTTCTTGTAGATACGGGAGCGTCCTACTCAGTGTTAAATCAAAGGCTAATACCGGAGGATGAAGAGTTTGTGACTGTAGTGGGAGCTACTGGCCAGCAGAAAAAGGCTTATTTTCTAAAACCGCTTAAATATAGATTGGGAAAACAAATAGGAATACATAAATTTCTGTATTTGCCCGGATCTCCGAAATCCTTGTTAGGCCGTGATTTGCTAGAACAATTGGAAGCAGAAATTGTTTTTGAAAAAGGAAAAATGGAATTAAAAATCAAGGAGGACCAGCTAATTAACATTTTAAGTTTAGCATTAATACAAACTGAACCAAAATTTGAAGTACCTCCAGAAATTGTTGATCAAGTATATCCTGGAGTCTGGGCCTCCGAGGTTCCGGGGAAAGCTAAAAATGCAGCCCCCATAGTAATTAAACTAAAACCAGGAGCAGAGCCTGTCAAAATTAAACAATATCCCCTGAAATTAGATGATAGAAAAGGGATAAAGGAAATAATTGATAGGTTCTTACAGTATGGGATACTAATTGAATGTGAATCAGAATACAATACCCCTATACTGCCAGTCAAAAAGGCAGATGGGAAAAGTTATAGGTTAGTCCAAGATCTGAGAGCCATAAATAAGATTACTGAGGATATACATCCAGTAGTCGCAAATCCATATACTTTGCTAACAAAACTAAAAGATAACCAAGTTTGGTTTACCGTACTGGATTTAAAGGATGCCTTTTTTGCCTGACCTTAGCCACAGAAAGCCAGAATTTGTTTGCTTTTGAATGGGAAAATCCTGAATCTGGAAGAAGAACTCAGCTAACATGGACAGTACTACCACAAGGTTTTAAAAATAGCCCCACTATTTTTGGAAATCAACTGGCGAAAGAGCTTGAAACTTGGGTACCTCCAGACAACGAAGGAATTTTGTTACAGTATGTAGATGATCTCTTAGTAGCTACTGAAACCAGAGAAAGTTGTATTCAATGGACTGTGGATCTTCTTAATTTTTTTGGGTTTAAGTGGATATCGAGTCTCTCAACAGAAGGCTCAATTGGTCCAGCAACACGTGACCTACCTGGGACTTGTAATCTCGGGAGGACAACGGGAACTCGGGACTGAGCGAAAAGAAGCCATTTGCCGAACCCCGGAGCCTCAAACGGTAAAAGAGCTGCGGACCTTCTTGGGAATGACAGGTTGGTGTCGTCTATGGATACATAATTATGGACTATTAGTAAAGCCATTATATGAACTGATAAAGAAAGATCAGTTAAAAGTAATTTGGACTGGAGAAACACGAAACGCGTTTAAACAACTCAAACGAGAACTAATGAGAGCTCCTGCTCTGGAGCTGCCGGATGTTTCAAAACCATTCTGGCTGTTTTCTCATGAGAGACAAGGAATAGCTTTGGGAGTACTAGCACAAAGACTTGGTCCCTATAAACGGGCAGTAGCCTATTTCTCCAAACAACTGGATGAGGTGAGCAAGGGATGGCCTGGTCGCCTCCGAGCTGTCGCAGCAGTTGTTATCAATATTCAAGAGGCCCGGAAGTTTGCCATGGGACAGAAAATAACAGTGCTGGTCTCTCATACAGTTTCAGCGGTTTTGGAACAAAAAGGAAGCCATTGGCTCTCGCCCCAGAGAATCTTAAAGTACCAAGCAGTGTTAGTAGAACAAGATGATGTAGAAATTGTAGTTACTAACATTGTCAATCCAGCCTCTTTTCTTAGTGGAACTCTGAGTGAACCAATGACACATGACTGCATAGAAACAGTAGAAGCTATATATTCCAGTCGACCAGACCTCAAAGAAGAACCTCTGGAAGATGCTGAAAACTCCTGGTATACCGACGGGACAACGTAAAGCAGGATACGCAATTACAACCACCCAACAGGTAATCGAATCTAAGTCTTTGCCTTCTGGGACTTCAGCCCAAAAGGCGGAGATAATTGCCCTTACCCGAGCATTGGAATTGGCAAAAGGTAAAAAGATAAACATTTGGACAGATTCTAAATATGCATTTGGAGTAGTTCATGCTCACGGTGCAATTTGGAAAGAACGAGGATTGCTAACTGCTCAAGGAAAGCAAATAAAACATGCAGAAGAAATCTTAAAGCTATTAGAAGCTGTAAAGCAACCAGAAAAGGTAGCTATCATGCATTGTCGAGGACACCAAAAAGGAAACACAGATCCAGAAATTGGAAATCGACTAGCAGATTATGAGGCTAGGCGGGTGGCGGAAGAAGTGGAAGCAGAAACATTATCCTTAATACCAGACGGTAAAATCCAAACTGTAAGTACAAATCAAAAACCAAATTATTCAAAAGAAGACCTAAAATTAATTGAAGATCTGGATGGTAAAATAGAGACAGATGGATGGGTTCGTTTAGCAGATAATCGTATAGTGATACCATCCAATTTAATATGGACAACAGTTCTAACTGAACATAATAAGACGCATTGGGGAGCAGATGCCCTGTACAAAAACTTAAATCAGAAATTAATAGGACGCAATCTGTATACAATGGTGAAACAAATATCTCAACAATGTGAAATTTGTTTATGTAATAACCCTAATGTGGCGAATAAAGCGAGGTTGGGAATAATTGGCAAAGGAAATTATCCAGGACAACAGTGGCAAATTGATTTTTCGGAACTCCCAAGAAAAGGGGGGTACCGATACTTGTTAGTCATGACTGACACATTTTCAGGCTGGCCAGAGGCTTACCCCTGCCGAACAAACAAAGCAAGAGAAGTAACTAAGATATTGTTGAATGAAATCATTCCTCGTTTCGGAATTCCAGCAACAATATCTTCCGATCGAGGTCCTCATTTTTGTGCCAAAGTAGTACAGCAAGTGAGCAAAACTCTGAAGATAGATTGGCAGTTACATACCCCATATAGACCTCAAGCAAGTGGGCAAGTTGAAAAGATGAATCACTTAATTAAACAACAAATAGCAAAAATTGGTCAAGAGGCCAATCTAACTTGGCCCCAATCTCTTCCCCTGGCATTACACTTCATGGGGATTTCAGGAATTGTGGGACAAATTGACCTCATGGCTACCAAACTTTAAATGGTTAAAGCAAATATTTATGACCATTATAATTCTCATGATCTTAGGAATAATAATATGTGTAATGCTTAAGTGTTTCATGTGGTGTTGCCAGAACACCACCGAGAGTTATGAGAATTGGAAGCGGAATAAAGTTAAACATCAAGTAGAAACCGGGAAATATTTCAACCGGTCTCTCGAAAATAACGGAATTATATGATTGCAAAAGAATTTGCAAAAGTATAAAGAAAAGGGGGGAATGATGCAGAGACGCGATTGTATAATTAATTCAATAGTTAATGTAAAATGTAACCTTTGTATAAATGCATGATCTGCCGACTATGGTGGTGTCCTTCCACCCCGTTATTTGGTAACTTAGTAGCTTGTGCGAGAATGACATGTTACACCATCTTACAATGGACTTTCAGTTCTCTTGTGAAATCAAGAAGATGAACAACCACCTTATCAGGAAGAATGTGTTGGCAACAACCTCCGAAGTCCCACTGCGCAGAATCAACTAATAGGGTCAAATAGCGGACACCGTGAGGAAGACTATCGAAGACCACCAGAGGACGCCTGAAAGACCACCAGAGACCCTAACACGCATGCGTAACAAACATTATAATATGTTAATGACTTCTCGGAAAAAGGATGAATATGTAACATGTTTCTCAGAAATCTAATGCATATACATGAAAGCTCTGTATTTAATCTGTACGCTTAAACTTAACGGTGTGCACGATAGGTGGAGCGATCCCCCGTGCAACCAGCGCTGCCAATAAAGAATACCGACTCGATTGTTAAATCCAACTCTCGAGTTAAGTTCTTTGAATCAATCGGAAAGAGATATTTCAGCACGCCTCAGACCTGGAAAACTATCTTGAAAAATGCCCGTAACTTTTAACACAAATTCTCTGCACTTCCCACGATCTCTCAACAGCGAGCAGTAGTAAGACCCTAACAGTTACTTGCAACCTATTTCTTGCATAGCATTCATTTTTATTTTAATTTTAAAAGGGGCAACTAATAAATAAGATTTTTGCAGCTACTCACAAAAAAATCAATAAGCAAAGACATTTGTTCCAAGACTTAAATTTCTTGTATAATTTAAAAAACTAGCAAAGCTCTGTAAAGTAAAATAGATACATTTACCTACTAATGTAGGAAACTACAGACAAACTTCAGGAAATGACCAAAGGTGCAGAGGATAGGCTAATGCCTATTAGCATTAGGTAGAAAAACAAGGTAGAAAAGGTAGAAATGCCTATTAGCATTAAGGTAGAAGAACAACAACAACAACAACAACAACAAACCCCCAGAAGTTCTACAGAAAAATGAGTGAGCAGCCCACAGCACTGGCAGACAACAGATTTTTTTATCCCCGCTTCCTCCACCCCTTCTTCTTACCCCCCCACCCCCGTTTTTTTTTAAAGGAAATAATTATTCTATTCTGAAACATATTGCCAGTGATGCAGTTGAAGCCAAAAGTTTAAATGAGTTCAGGAGAGGATTAACCAAATTCTAAGACATGTGCCAACACAACTGCTATAAAAAGCATCTGCATCATGGTGAAATGCAAACAGCTACTCTGAGAACGACACCTTATTCTTCACTAAATTTGCCTTTTACCCTGTTGTATAGTTACTAATGTTGAAAAGAGTCACTGCTGTGCAAGAAACTAAAACTTACAGCGCTTCATGCTCGAAGAGAACTGTGGCCCATCAGCTCGTGGCTGTGAAGCCTTACAACTTAACACGTTGCAGTTGCGCACCAGCAAGTTCTGAGGCGGACTGCCGACTGTATTCAATAGTCACAGCTTATGTAGGAGGATATGATAAACTGTACTTATTTGCCTTTAACCGATGCTCCAAATATGTTAAAGTCGTTCTTAAAGCAGGTTACTGGTTTGATTACCCTTCATACAAAACCCTCCTTCAAATGGAGGTTTCTCTTCTCTTCTTTTCAGATTTAAGGCATGAACAGAAACCACACCTGCATCATCACTGAAATCAGTGCCTATTTTTCAATAAACTTTAGCAGCAGCATCAGAATTCGTCCTCAAGTACCATTCATAAAGCAAATGCTTCATTCTTCAAAACTTTTTTAAGCAAAGGTTAGTAATGCTGTACCACAGACTCTCACGCCCAGTCACACATGTTCTTCCCGAGACTGTTACGCAGCTTCGTATTTTAAAAATCGCCATCCTAACTGCGTACCTGATACTACTGGTTCTCCCCTTTTTAAAGTCTGATGTTAAGGAAAAGCTGCAAGTCCTACAAAACCAGGCAGACTTGCTTGTTCATGCCAAAGAGAAAAAGGTTAAGCATTATTAAAAAATAAGACTATCGCCTACCTTTAAGTATCCATAAAGCTATCAACACGAACCGTATGGTGGCCTGTTAGCATCGCTATTTGAACACGGGCATGCAAAATGTCCTTCAGTTAAATTCCAAACTCTATGAAGTAATTGGTGGGCAATTCCCCAAGGATAAAATGTCTATCAAAAGCCAACAGTAAGCCAGAAATCTCTTTCCGTTTCATAGGGTAAAAAAAAATAAATACAGTGAATCCTGAAAAAAGAAATAGATATTAGACAGGGAACGCCTATATACTTATAGGGCAAGTAATAAAACATATAGTGTTTTGATTTTATTTTTTTTTATGTCATCACAATAGTTAGACAAACATGGAAACATTTGCAACAGCAATACTTGGGTCACTTTAAAATCTTGGTAACACTGAAATACAGGGCAGCGAAAGCTAATGATGTGGGGAGGGGACTTTAGGTCTTCTTATTTTCATACACATTCACACACACACACACACCTATATCTATATACACACGCGCACTCCACAACTCCAAAGAGCTATCTTAACTATGTCTGCCAGTAAACGGAAATAGTAGGCAGAAAGGAACCATATCTATACTAAGACAGTTAGCTGCGCCGTAAAACTGAAGATCACTGCAACCAGTGCCATCTTAAAGAAGAAAAAACAACCACCACCACCAACAACCAAAAAACCTGAAAGGAACCATCACTGTGCATGTCATAAGCATGAAGTTATTTTAACCTGATGACTACTCTGCTCTATACTTTAAGCATCATGAAGTTTTTATGTATTTTTAAAGTCTAAGGTTATTATTTTAAATGGCCTACTTGTAGTGGCAGCCCAAGTAGCATTCTGGAGAACACCACAGTGCCCACAACTTCTACAGGTCAGTGCAGTCTGATCAAGCACTACATTTCTAGGGGAGGAAAACAAAAAACCACTACCGCTCATTTATTCAATTGAAAAGCTTATTACCTGTACCTTCCAAAGCAACAGGCTACAGGAACACTGAATGCAAAGTAAACCAGACCCATCTGGAATACTCTGACTCAGTCTCAGCTCCAAGTTACACATCTTTCATTTCGTATTTTAAGGGATTAACAGCATTTGGATGCACAGAAACTGCCTTTACAGTGAAGTCTGCAGACCTCCGAGTCAAAAGTTAAAATGTCTTCCTAAATTATAACAGTATTAGCACTTCCTCTGAAAAGGAGTGAAAAAAACACAACCAGGGAAGGAGGAAGTGACACAACACCAAGGGGTTTTTTTCCCAGAGATTACAAAATCCTGAGAGAACAAGATGCTTGTGCTATCAGAATAAAAATCCCCAAAGAAACAAAAGAGTTTACCTTTCCCTTGGAAAAGTTACTTTTGAGTCAAGATCTGCCCTTTTTCTCTCCCAAGCATGAAATCTCTCTTCAGCTTAAGACTCTCTTCTACTGCAGTAGAAGTTTAGTGCACATGCTGGAACCTGGACAGAATCTTATTTAAAAAACCAAACAATACAATAGTACTACAGTGGCTAGAAATCTTTTACATATTCTGATGAAAAGACTCAACTTATTTCTAGGAAATAAAGTGTTTGGGGCCAAAGCCAACAGATGATGTTCATGTAAGGTTAAATTTTTTTTTTTTTTTTTTTTTTTTTTTTTTTTTTAAATTGATATATTGGAAAAAGCTGGAGAAGGAAGCGGGGACAGAAATGAAAAACCACTCAGGGAGTCAGTGGTATAGACTGTCACCATGCAATCTCAATATTGTAATTGCAGATCACATAGTCAGAACAAGCCAGTCAAAAGTAGCACACTCCCTGGGAGAGGGGCGGGAGTCTCTCTCCCCTTGTCTTTCAAGCAAAGACCCAACTAGCAGAAGGCAGCTTTTCTGTCAGATAAAGCAAGGCAAAAGGATCATGTACAGCAACTTCCTTGCAGCCTCTTGCTCCTGAGCACCCTTCTTCACCTCTTTCTTTCTTTCTCTCTTTCTTCTGGTGATGGGAAGGCAAAGCATGTTCTGTTCCTGTGAGCCCATACTGCTTGTCCCTATAGTCACAGCAGGCACCTGTGATTCCTCTCCGAAGACATTTACGCATAGAAATCAGTTGAGTGGTGTGTTACGGAAGCATAAGCTGCAGTGGACGTGATTTTGAATCAGTTAATTTTGTGCCCACCATGACAAAATAAAACCAGCAATTTCTTACTTTATAGAAATTCTCCTAAAGTAGTAGTTGCCCCCAACAGCTGTCAAGTTTTTGTATCACAGGAGAACAAATGCAGCCAAAAGAACATTTTCTCTAAAAGGACCGCTCCGAACTACACAAGCAGGCAGGCACAGGCAGCTCCCGATTTAATAAAGCGTATGTACACAGCACCACTTAGTGGTGCAAGCGGAGTCACCGCTGACAGGAATGAGAAGCTTGAACACCAACCTTCCCGCCCTGGCCCCCTGGACACTGCAGCCTGATCTTGAAAAATTGACCGCCTGGATAAAGAAAGCTATCTGGCAACTAAAAAGATCCATTGTACTTTTCTGCTCAGTACACCTAAAGATACAGATTCACCCTCGAAATCTCGGCAATTTCTTGAATACCACCAACACTCAGAACAGGTTTCAAATGGCAACGTGGCAGGACAAAGTAATAAATGCTTATCCTTAAGTCTGCTAACTCTCTAAGCCTTTGCCTAGACCTTAAGGAAATGTAAAAACAAACAAACTACTGCAAAGTTCAATACGCAAGCCACGCAAAGTTAAGGCTATCAAGTAGGAACCTGATTACGAGTATAAATCATGCAACAGCTACTCTATGACATGGATGTCCTGAACAGATCATCCTCTACAGTGTAAGTCCAAGGTACAAACCCATCAGCACCTCCTTCCCTCTCTGTATCGCTGTGGTTACCTGCTCTGTGCCCAGAGCCAAAAAGAATCCCAACGTTGGAGTTACTGTTCCTTTTATGCCCACCCCCATACTTCTTTCCCGACGGAGAGGTGATGCACCTGATTTGAGGTGGAGTGCAGACAACCTTCTCATCTAGTGCTGGGCAGTTTATTTGTCCCATAAACAAACCCCAGGAAAGAGAATGCACGGTTGGACGGGTGCACTTGAGGTTTTGAACACGCGGTAGCACCGTTAACTGCTGAAAGAGCAGGACTCTCTGCCGCTCCGTGTCCATGTCACGACTGCCCTCACGTCCCCAGTCTGCACCCAGCTCCTCCAGGGTGTGCAGAGGGGCTTCCAGCCCTGGCTCAGCAGGCGTCCACATAAGATCCCCCAGCCAAGAGGGGGGTGTATGCTCACCTGCCACATCGATACCGTGGGTACATTAAAAGCCACCCCCCAACTCTTTCCCCAGGAGTGATTGGGGGAGGCTCTTCACTCATCTGGCTGTAAACCCCCTCCCCCTCAGGGAGACCAACATCCAGGCATGCCTTGCTCTAACTCCCCAAATCCACTGCCCTCCGAGGAATAAAAGGCGTCTGGGCCACTCCCCCGGCTCTAATCTGCAGATATGCCTGGCTTCCCAGAAGTAGGCTGAGAAAGCCAGCATTAAGGCAGTCCTTCCCACGCCCAGATCCACAAAATCCTCAGAGAAAAGAAGAAAAATAGCCACTTCACTGCAGCATGAAGTAAATAAACTTGGGGGACACAGGAGGCCAGTTCTCCTGGGGTCAATGGAAAGGAGGGCTAGATGCAACGTATCTGAGGATTTTCCATGTGCACAGCTGAAACAGCCATGCCTCAAGCAGGGATGCGTCCCATTTATGGCAGTTCCTCGCCACTTCTCATCCCCAAAAGACAAACTCGGGCCTCTGCCTTCTCCGTGTGTAGCTCCCCACTCCCTTCAGCATGGAGCTGCGAGGCTCTGGGTTTGTGGAGAACCACAGGTGGGAAACCGAGGCTACTAATGGTGACCACAGAGAACAGACCAGCTCGGAGGGGGCGAGGAGGGCTGATGCACAATTTCTACGTTTGAATTTGTTGGGAACTTGGTGGGAGTCACAAGCTTGCAAGCCACAACCCACAAGCTTGCAAGGCACAACCCCAGCTATCCAAGACATTGGCTTCCCAGGATCACAAACCTCCGGGGACGGGGACGGCGCCTGCGCCGGCGAGCGAACGCCGGGCTGCCCCAACGCGAAGCACGGCGCATGCGCCCGGGAGGCGCGTCCGCACGGCTGGTCGGGGAGCGGGCGCAGCGGGAAGCCCGCGGAAAACCACGCGAAACCGGCAACGCTCCCGAGTCTGACCTGGTCGGACTCCGGGGGCCGCGAGGACTACGCCGCGCCCGAGAGCCACGCTGCTGCCCGGCCGCCGAGTCCGCGAAAACTACAGCTCCCGGCATGCCCCGGGAGGCAGCCTGCCCTGCTGCCTGACCCCGAGGGGACGCCGCTTCCGTTCCCCCCCACCTCCCCACGCCGGCGCAGCGGCAGTTCCCGCCGAGCCCCCAGCGCCGCTCCGGGTAGCTCCGGCACGGCGCGGCCCCGCTGCCGCTCCGTGCGTGCAACACGGACCCCGCCGTCCTCCTCGGGGCTTTCCCCGGGACCCGCCGGCCGACTGCGCAGCCCCGCCAGGGGGCCCGGTGAGCCCCCACCCCCGCGCGCCCGTTCTCTCAGCCGCCCTGTCAGCGCCCCACCCCCCACCCCCGCGCGCCCGTTCTCTCAGCCGCCCTGTGAGCCCCCATGGCTCCCCCTCGGCCTCGGCACCCCACCGCCCCCGGGCCACCCCCGCCTCCGACGTTCGTGCTCCGAGGGGCGCCCGGCCCCGCTCACCTTCTCCCTCGGGCCAGCCGCAGCCCGGTCACCGCTCAGCTCCGCTCTGCTCCGCTCCTGCCTGGGCTCCCGGCGGCCCCTCCCCCGGCAGCCCCTCCTCTCCCGGCGGCCCCCCCCTTGCCAGGGAGGGGGCGTCGCCATCAGCCTCTCACTGCCCGCACCTGCGGCTCCTCCAGCCCCGGCCCGCAGCTGTGGTACCGAAACCCGGAACCAAACCCCTCACCACCAAGGTGAAGTGAAGCAGCAGGCACTGCCTTGACTGAGTGACAGATGTCAAGAGTCATCTGATGTGGAAGAGGTGTTAACTGGGGTCAAAATACAGATTTTAATACCCATCTTATTTTAGTTCTAAGACTTGGCGATTGCCAGGTATCATCTTTTCGATTTCCCCAGGTCCACCCGCGAGCGAGGCCACAAGGGAGATTTCTTCCAGAGAGAGGATAGAGTTATTAAGTCTCAAGACCACGATTTGCTTTTCTCCTTCATGAAGAGGTGAGTGGATCATATAGCATCACTAGTCACCCAAGCAGTTAAGCCTGAACTTTTCACCTGTCCTTTAATGCCGTCAACTCCAAGCTAAATTTTTCCCGTTATTAAGAGGGGACCAAAGATCATGTGAAGTATTATTATCCTTTCTACAAATACACCCCCATCTTAGAGCTTTAGCTACTAGAGAAGGTCTTGGGAGTTTGGGGTCAGAGGAGCTAGCTGCAAGTACAAACTTTCATACAGCTCTGTTCAGGATGTGTGATGTTTCTCTGGTTGTCTAAACCGGTCTAAATTTCCACAGATGGTCCCGACTCTGGGTGGCTCTAACAAGGATCCTGGAACTCCAGTAAGTTCTAAACATCGTTTTATATTTTAAACATGATCCCAAGTTCCTTTTTGCACTTGTCTCTACGGTTTTGGCAGCTGACAGCCCCGAGGGGTGCTTGTACAAGTTTCTCCCGAAGGGCGAGTAAATTAATTCTTTTGTCCGTGAGGTGGATGGTTTGGTAACGTTATAATTCACAACGCTATAATTCCTTCTTTCAAATTTAAAAAAAAATAATTGCCTTTTAAATCCATCCAATTTAATCTGCTAAAATGATTCTCATTGTTCTACCTCTTTTCTCAAGTTTTGGTTAAATTCAATGTCAGTATTCTCCACGGAACTAGATTTTCATCTGACTTTGGAATCGGAAAGGCAGGCTGTTACTGAGGTTAAACTCTGTGTCTTTACAAAACTTTGAATCAGTTACAAAACTAGATTATTTTTTTTAATTCAAATTACAAAACCGGTTAATATCAAGATGAATAGCTCAAACAATAATTGTTTCATTTTGTTTATCTCATGTTTAGAACCCCTCAAAAAAACCCACATACACCCTCTGAACACGCAAAAAGATTATTGCCCTCGACAATATTCCTAATAGCAACCCCAACATTATAAACTTTACACAACTGTTTTCCTAAATAGATAACGTGAAACTTACTTATAGATTTTCTGTTTTAAAGGGACAGTTTCTTTAGACTTCCAGTTTCTTGTTGGGTGCTTTCTTTATTCTCGAATAATGAAGCCAAGGTTCTTCTCCCAGACCTTTACTGCTACAAGTGTTGTTAAAATGACTCGATACGGTCCTTTCCACTTCTCGGTGATTTTATATATATTCAGTCTCCTGGTCGGAAGGGATGCGCTGCTACGTCCAGTTCTAAGGGTCCAGCTGTGGAGACATACTGACAAAGTTCTTGAAAAGAATTGCTTAAAGAAATCATAACACCTTTTAAAAACATATCTCCAAAGATACTCAGAACACAGGACTCTTGATATGGTCTTTCATACAACATTTCCTAAAGACTTGACTTTTCTTTCTCTTCTGGCTATACTCCGATTCTTAATAGAGCCACGGGTAACGCTTTAACCCATGTGAGGAGTGAGGTTTCCTGACAAATTTTACTCGACTGTTGCTTAAGGATATAGTTCATTCTCTCTCTCTCTCTCTCTCTGCCCACACACTTGCTTGTGGTCTATGTGGGGTGTGATAGTCTCAATCCATAGATAATACTTGGCTCAACTTGTCTCATAATCTTTGCTATAAAATGAGGGCCATTGTCAGATGACATTCTTACAGGCACCCCATATTTTGGTACTATCTCTTTGAGCAAGACTTTGACTACTTCCCTTGCTTTGTTGGTGCGACAAGGGAAAGCCTTGGGCCACCCAGTAAAGATATCAACTAAAACTGGGATATATCCTTATTTTCAAGGCAATTCTATAAAATCAATTTGCTAATATTCTTCTAAAAAATTTCCTTATTTAATAATCCCAAAGATGATCTTATTACTGGTTCGGGGATAATTTTACATATACATTTCACGTCCGCTTATAATTGTTTAAACAATCTTTGTCATATTTCGCTTTCTGTTTCCCAGTATACTTTGTGATGTTCAATGGGGCAATTTCTCTTATTATTGTGGGTGGGACTATTATTCGACCTGTCGGTGTTACAGCCTATCCTGTTTCATTTTGTTAGCCTGCAATCTAATAATTAATTCTTCATCTTTTTCATTATAATTTGGAGTTTCTTTAGGCAATTTTATACCTTTCTCTGGAACTAGTGCTAGGATGCCTTTTTCTGCAGCCTCTTCAGCAGCTTTATCAGCCAGTCGGTTACCTGCGTTAGGACCGGTCTTACCTAACGGATGTGCTTTACAGTGCACCATCGTGACTGCTGTTGGTTTTTGAATGCTTTCTAACAATTTCAGTATTTGTTCTGCGTGCTGAACGGCGGTTCCTGGTGCAGATAACAGTCCTCTTTCTCCCCGTATCGCTCCATGCGCACGTACCACTCCAAAAGCATACTTTGAGTCTGTCCAAGTGTTGACTCGCTTTCCTTGACTTAGTTCCAGAGCTCGAGTAAGAGCTATCAATTCAGCCTTTTGGGCAGAGATCATCGAAGGCAAAGTTGGCAACGCAAGTACCTCCTCAGTAGTTATTGTCTATCTCGATAAAACGTTTTCCTTCACAGATGGAACCGCTTCCGTCGGCATATAGTTCCCAATCTGTTTCTTCTAGTGGCACATCTCAGAGATCCAGTCAGCTGGAGTAAACTCTTTCGATTGCCTGCAAGCAGTCACGTTCCAGTTCTCCTTTAACTCGGTCAGTTGTTGAAAACGCAACAGGGTTAACGGCGGTAGTAGTTTTTAGGTAAACATCATCTTGTTCCAGCAACAACACCACTTGGTATTTCAGCATTCTGCTAGGGGATAACCAGTGCCCCCCTTTCCGTTTTAGCACAACAGTTATCATATGGGAAACGTACAGTAATCCTTTCTCCTCAGGCGAACTTACGAGCTTCCTGGATCAGTAGCACAGTTGCAGCGACGGCTCTCGGACGACCAGAGCATCCCAGACTCACGTTATCCAATCGCTTCGAGAAGTAGGCCACAGCTCGCCCACTTGGCCCTAAATATTGGGCCAGGATACCCAGAGCTCTACCTCTTCTTTCACGAGCAGAAAGTTCAAGTGTCTCTTGTGAGATCTGGCAGACGCTAGGGCTGGCACCCCTATTACAGCCTGTTTCAATTCTTGGAAGGTAGCTTTCTCGGCATCGGTCCAATCCGTCGTTTGAGGTTTTGAGCTGCTCCTATAAAGGTCAGGCCAGCAAGCCACAATTTATAATCTACAGATGACACCACTCGACCATTCCCGGAAATGCTTGTCATTCATTTTTTTAGTCTTAGGTTCGGGGAGACGACACATTGCCTCTTTTCTCTCAGTTCCCAATTGTCTCTGTCCTTTTAGGATTTTAAAACTCAAATTTAAGTTTCTTCTTTCTGGGTTATTTGGGTTTTTTTCTTTTGACACTCGATATCTACTGATTCCCAAAAAGTTCAAAAAGTTAAGAGTTGACTTTGTGCATTGTTCTTCCGTCTCAGCTACCATTAACAGATCGTCCATATATTTCAGCAAGATTTCTTGATTATTTTCTTTCTTCCAAATCTCTAATTCTCGTGCCAATTGATTTCCAAAAATGGTAAGACTATTCTTAAAGCCTTGAGGCAAGACTGTCCACGTATATCGTGTTTTTCTCCCAGTCTCAGGATTTTCCCATTCCAAAGCAAAAACCTCTTGACTATTGGGATCCAAGGGAATACAGAAAAAGGCATCTTTTCGGTCCAACACTGTGAACCATTCTCATTTCTCCGTTAGGGTTGTTAACAAAGTATAAGGATTTGCTACGACCGGATGAATACCTTGTACTATTTGATTTATTGCTCTGAGGAGGTCTTGAACTAATCTATCATCTTTTTCATCAGCCTTTTAAAAGGCAAGATCGGGGTGTTATATCTGGATTCACATTCTATTAACAATTTGTATCTTAAAAATTTTTGTATTACCATTACTAACTCTTTCCGACTTTCCGGTTTTAGGGGGTATTGTTTCATTCTTACCGGATTCGATCCTGGCTTTAAATCAACTCTCACAGGGTCTGCTTTTTGGATTTACCGGGAACTTCCCAGTCCAGACGACTGGAATGACAGCATTACACTTGGACCGGTATAATCTTCTGCTTTCGGTAAACATCCTGTTAACAACAAAGCCGCTGCTTCGATACGTTTAGTTTCTGGAATTAAAATTTTAAGCTCTCCATTTTTAAATTTAATTTCTGCCTCTAAGTTCTCAAATAGACCTCTCCTTAACAGGAGTTTAGGAGAATTTGGCACATACAAAAACTGCCGAGTGACCCATTGCTTTCCTAATTTCATTGTTAAAGATTTAAAGAAGGGTCTAGTTTCTCGTTCGCTTGTTGCACCAACACCACCAATTTCTTCAAAACTTAACTCTCCCTCTGAGGTATTTAAAACTGAAAAGGTGACTCTAGTGTCAACTCAAATTCAATTTTCTGTTCTCCCAGTTTAGCTGTAACCAGAGGTTCTGCTGGGAGACTCCCCTCCGGTCCCCGTCCGATACGTTCACTTAAAAAGAACAAATCTACATATGGCACTTTATTCCATTTACTCTCTCTCCTACAAAACAACAGTAATTGCAATATAGTATTGTAACTCAAAGTTCTGTTTGTTTACCATTTTTCCTGCAGTTCACCCCAACGTGCCAATAAACATCCCAGCGGTGATGTTTCTGGTAACTTTTCATCAGCAGTTCTATTTCCTGCACTCTTATTCTTAAACAATTTTGCTAATGCCATTATACTTATATACATTCAAATACCAAATACCAAACAAATGCAAACGACAGCTGTCCCAAATAATACACAAAGTCCAACCCAGCAATAGCTTTCGCTTATGACTTACGGGCAGACGCCTAGGCTTCCACTGCAGACGGCTACCCTCCAAGCCCCAACCCTGGGAAGCTTTCGCCGCGCCTCACGGGCAGGCTTTCCAAACAAATTCCAAAGAAGCAGCGCCTTACCTTTTTTCCAGGGAACGCTGTGAGGAGCTTTGCGTGTCGAGGGTGACGGTTCTCCCCGAGAATACCTCGGTGCCGGCCGGAGCTCGATCGACACGCCATCTCGTCCAGTCTCACTCGCAAGGTCCCATCTGGGTCGCCAAAACCGTTACCAAAATCCAGAATAAAACTCCTTAACGCCAACGTGAAGTTAAGAAGCAGGCACTTTGTTTATCGCAGCGCTGGGGACACGGGGGATCGCTCCTCCAAAGGCGTGTCCCACTTAGTATCAAAATCCATCAGTTTTTACAGGCTTTTCCCGTCAGGTCATTGTTACCTAAGCTCCTTCCGTAAAAACGCATACTATGCTCGTTCTTAAATTTAACCGTTGTAACGATCGGTCCTGTGATTATATAACCTTACCAATATTCTTATTTAAAAAACAATCATTGGTCAGTGACACTTGGCTCTGCTGACTGGCATCGTCGATACTCAAATCGAGATGGGAAGGGTAAGGGGGTTTCCAAGCAGCAAACTGGTGTCCACGACGGTTTCCTTAGTTTCCTGAAACAGAACGTAGGAAAACCAGTAACTTCCTGGTGAGGTTTCTAGGGTTAGCTGTTTCAAACTTTAACAATATTACGGTTCCTAGCGTCACGCATAACACAGCTCCTAAAGTTTCTATGGCTACGTTTCAAACTTAACAATCCTATACGTTACGCTTCACAATTTTACTTCTTAATCAAACCTAACTCTTCTATGTGATTAAATGTTGATTTCTTTACCAGAACATTTGCAACAGCTGGAGCCCAGCAGGAACAGGGGGGGCACGGCCCGACCCCCCCCAGCGCCTCACCTCCTCCTCCTCCCCTGGGCTCCCTCACAGCCCCTCGCCCCGTGCAGAGGGAGCGCAAACGCAGCCCGGAGGGCAAAGGGGCTGGCCGGCCAGCGTCTATTCAGTCAGTCGCGCGCCTATCGAGTCCTGCCAGCGAGTCTGCTCCGGGGCTCGGGGCGCCCCCCGGCGCTCCCCCTGCCCCTCGGACACCTCTGATAGCACATTTCCATACGTTCTGTATGGCACGTCGAAATATTTGGGTGGTTTTAATACTTTGTACCAGCTGTGGTTTGCTGCTAGGTGACTGTAAAAGTGAGATTTGGTAAATAATGGTTAGAAATCTTATACTAACACTACAACTGAAACAACAGACAAGAGTATAGCCGAGCAATTAACTAGCAGAGGTAGGTACTCTTAAGTTTTGCAGTTCTTTGCTCTTATGACTAGATGTTCCCCTGTAAGCTAAATGGGAACAATGCTGAAACTGACCACATGTGATTGAAACTGCGTTAAGCTTCAAGATCAAAGAACAAGGACAAGAATAAAGACTTCGAGGACAGCCAGCAAGAACTTCAAATGGGTCGGTGGTCGCAAAAGCAGCCCTTCGTCTCAAATGGATCCTTCCTTGCACGTGATCGGATGTAGGCAGTGCTATGATAATCGGTTGCCATCGTTTTTATGTATATGTATACTCATCTGATTAATAAGCAATTAGTTATTCTATATAACCTGTTTGTGCTAAAGCTGTGGCACGCACACTAGGTGGAACTATCCCCCGTGCATCCAGCGCTGCAGTGAAGAATGCCTGCTTTCTAAAACTCCAAAATGAGTCTTAGGGAGTTTCGTCGACCGGCTTTTCAGTATCAGAGGTACAAGGGAGGAAAGGAAAAAAAAAAAAAAGCAAAAAAAAAAAAAAGCAGGGGTGTGGGAAAGAGAGGGGACCAGGGGACGGAGGGGGCAGGGAGGGACCACAACACCGAAGAGGGGAGACGGGGCCCCGAGGGCCCGGGGCTCACCGCAGCTCTTGTTCTTGGCGCTGCCAAGAGACTTTGCCAGTTCAGCCGCTTCTTTCTCCTTCTCTCCTCCCTTCCTCTTCTGTAACTCCAGTCGCTTGGCTGTCCTCCGCATAACGGAACACGCGAGCCCCTCGCAGCTCTTGCGAGATGAGGCCTCCTAGACACGTAGCCTCGCTCGCTCGTTCACTACGTGGCCGTACCGTGCTGCTGGTCACGCATCACCCTGGCGGTCTGACCTGCTGTGGACTACGAGGAGGGATCCTCCCACACCCACAGAGGCAGGGTCCCTCTGGCCTGCAGCGGGAGGCAGCTGCCAGCCAGATGGCCTTCCGTTTCTTCTTCTTTACCTTTCTGCGGCCTCTCCAGCTTCAGCAGCTCCCGTCCACAGCCAGTAAGCGCTCCGCCTGTCCCTCTGCGCTCCCGTGCCGTGAGGAGAGGGAGGCCAGGCAGAGACAGGCCACGCGAGCCTGAGGCTGCTGCAGTCAGCGGCATCTCCGGGGACGAAAGGACAACCCCGCTCACGGCGTGGCCTCTGGCAGAGGGAAAGAGGCAGCAGCGACCGTTATTACCGCAGCTCCACCCTGGCCAGAGCCCCTCCGTCCGCAGGGGCTTCCGCGGACGGACGCCGCTCCTTCCCCGCGCCGCTGCTAACGGCACCCGCCTTAAGGGAGACTCGAGAACACCGGAGGGCCAGCTTGCCGCCCTCACGACAGGGCTCGGGGGCTGCCTGCGGCTGCAGCACAGGCTTCAGGGGAGGGGCTGCAGCTGGGGGCGGCCGCAGGGGCCGAGCGGGGCTGGGGAAAGGCGCCGGGGGAGCTCCGGCGACTCGGGGAGGCGCCCGCTGGCCGCGCCTGGGGGGTGCCCGCCTCCGTCCCCTCTTCCCTCCTGTCGGCTCTCGGGGACCTGCCCGGCGCTGCCCTGGCCCGGCTCGCCTCCGGCGGACCGGGAGCCTGCCGCGGCGGCCGCTTCGCAGCTTCCCGTCCCGCCGGCCCCGGGCGGCCAGCGGGCAGGAGGCACCCGCCGCCGCGGCCGCCGCCGCCCCCGCCGGAGGGGATCGCTCGCCTCACCCGCGGTCCAGGCGCTCGCCCGCTGCCGCCGACAGCCGCGCCCTGCGCGCCGCCACGCTGCTCCCGGGGACCGCGCATGTGTAATATGGAGGAGGGAAAGGAGGGAGGCAGGGCAGGAGATAGGAGAGCAGGGTGCGCAGGGCGAAACAACTCGCGTGGGTTAAAAACTCGTGTGGGTGAAGGGGGTGGGCTGGAGCAGGAGATGGGGGTGTGCATGGCGGAGACACGGACCTAGTGGGGAGGGTAGGTGAGGGTACAAAGGTGCACGGGGGGGTACTAAAACCAGACGTGCTGCTTCACAGAAATACGGTCCCACCTGAATTCAGTAGTAGGCTTTCTTCTGCGCTTAAACATTAATCAGGCATTTAAAAGCTTCAGTAGACTTGCAAACTGAAACCTCTGACAATTTACGTAGTCTTCTAATTTCTGATATCCAGGATATGTGAAAATAACACTCTCAATTCAACAGTTTTCACCGAGAATGATATGTGTTAACCTAAATCACACAAAGTGAATAATATCATGTTAGCCATGTAGCCTTTATTAAGAGGTTGAAATTACCTTCTCGGGATCTTTTAAGCTTCTAAGCGTAAAATAATTAGTGTAGCTTACAGATGTGGAAGAGAAATCTTTTGGTATCATAACCAAAGTAGTCTTCTCCTCTATGAATGGCAACACAATCTGTAATACTGCATCGACACTTCAAAACCCATTCTGTCTCTCCCCTTTTGTCATCCAATGTTGTCTTTTAGATATTTCAAGAAATTCTTTCATGGTCTATCCCATAAAATGAGAAGTAGATTATTACGGAAGAGCTCCACAGATAAAAAGTTAATGCATTAGACTAACTGTGATATAAAAATTACTGGAGATCTATTTATGTGTGATGTTCTGATGAATTATCTAGTTGTTTACAATTGCTAGGACTTCTCTCAGCGGTAAATCACTGGCAATGTGCACGAACACAAGAAATTCTTCACGGGGCACATTCATCCTTTATGCAATTAAATGAAGTTTTTAAATCACAAAAAGATTTGGCTGTTACACAGTCTGTGTAAATTACATGATAGTAACCCAAACCACAAGACCATGTCTCTCCTACTTTGCTCTGTTGCAGAAGAATCTCAGCTTGCAAAACACATCAGTTTTCTGTAACACAGATAACCAGGGTTCACACAGTCAGACTTTTCAGTCAGAAGGCCACAGAAAGAATCATAAAGAGACCGAGTATCTTTTCCTTAAACATCCTGTTTACAGACAGCTATGTTACCTCCAAGTGCTATGAAAGTTACTTTCTCTAAAACTATCTTCCATTTAGTTTTCCTTTTTTTTTTTTTTTTTCCCTTTTCTTCCCCTGAAAACAATCTTATAGCTTAATCCTTATAGGATTTTTTTTCAAGTTTTGGTTTTTTCTAACGACTATCAACACATGAACACTCTAAATAGTTTCAGGAAGGTCAGTATTTGCTACAGTTGCACTTGATCCAACATCCCACTTTTTTTTCCACCAAGCAAAGGAGTTCAAACAAGTTTCTTTCAAGAGCCATACAGGAGAAAGTACAGATTCTGCTCTGTCTGCTAACAAGCAGGCGAAGGAGCTGCTACCGATTTGAAAACTGTAGAGGCTCTGCTGTGCCCATTTTGAACTGGGGAACAAAAATAGTATTTAGGTCCACTTTTTCTCATTTGCAAAGCAGATCCACTGCCTTGGGAGACTGACCAGAATTACCTGGAACAAACATTCTTTTTGCCTAGGATCTGTTTTGTTAGTTGAGAAAACAATCACTATGTCTCTGTGATAATATGACACGATTTCATCAAGACATTTCTGTCTCAAGGGGCCCAGTTGTATTTTATTTTCTAGTAACACAGCATCTATCCAATTCCGGTCTCTGACTTAAGAGATGAGCAACATGCAATTTCTTCAATGTCTACTTATCACGTGAGGAAGTCAACAAACCTCTTTTTACAGTTACAAGCACTTTTCAAAGATGTGACAGTTCCCTCCGGTCATCAACTGACCCTGAACAAGTTGCAAAATATAAAAGGATCAATAAATGTGAGAAAGACCTTTGGTATGAGGGAACCCAGACAAACCCGTGCAGCAGCTTTCTTCCCTATTGATTGGAAGAGAATGCTGTTTGGCTGCTGCTTCTACGGATAATCCACAAATTATTTGCTATTCTTCTTAGCCAAAGGGCTAAGGCAGTACCATCAGCAACTTCATAATAAACCCTGAAACAAGAAGCAGATATTACAGCTCCAAGTCTGAGGAAACAGCATCAATGATTAAGACAGCTCTAACATGGAAGGCCTGGTAAGTGGCAGTGGTATAAGGCACTAGGAATTTATCAGGGCTCTCTTTCAAATGCTGGCATTTTCTGTGACTTGGATTTTGCCTATTGTTATGAGATCATTACATCACCTATCACACAAGTGTAGCTTTGTTAACTTTGAAAGAAAAGCTGCTAGACAATATACAACACAAAGTTAGACAAGCGAGGGAAGTACACAGGGATTTCACAGGTACTCTGGAATCGGGCACCCGACTTGAATTCCCGGCTTTGAAAACCTCTCTCCAAATGACTTACCATCCTTTCACTAAGATCCAGCAGCAGTTCCCTCCTGTGCCTCATGCTCTTCTTTAGTCAGCCAAAGCCCACGGAGCTGCACTGTAAGCCTGAAGACGAGGATGCCAGCTGCGTGTCCTATTTCTGTCACCTAGTTTTTACGTACCGTTTCTTGCTAATCAAAAGGCCCAGTGATTCCTCCTCACACATTACACTGGAGTTAGTACGTCCAAGCATTATTTCTGCCGCGCTACATTTGCACGGATTAGCTGCTGAACCCTCCAGATGATGTACTGCTTTTCAAGAAGGGTGTAGTATAACTGGCGAGGGTCTACAGTAAGTCCAAGAGGGTGCTCAACGATGTACAGGAGTCTGACTTCAAAGCATAAATTGAAAAACAGCCGCTTAACCTAGAAAGGGCAATACAGAAGAGAAATAACAATGTTTAAACTCTAAAAGGTAGCTGTAAGGAAGAACTTTTGTGTGCACCCACTGCACACAGTTACACGGAATCATGGGGCTTAAATTACAACCTGAAAAACTTAGGGTATGTGGCAATCTTTGCAACAGTAGTAATAATTACAGGAAATGTTTAAGAATAAATTATGCAAGCATTTGTCAAGAATGGTACAGAAAGTTGATCATTCACCTCTAGAACGAGAGCAACACTAGACTATCTTTAAAAGTTCTTCTTTCCCCACTGCTGTCCCAAGGCCAGGCACCGGCCCGGCCAAGGCCAGGCCCCTGCCCGCCGGCTCGGCCCCTGCCCGCCGGCCCAGCCCGGCCAAGGCCAGGCCCCTGCCCGCCGGCTCGGCCCGGCCCGGCCAAGGCCAGGCCCCTGCCCGCCGGCTCGGCCCGGCCCGGCCCGGCCAAGGCCAGGCCCCTGCCCGCCAGCTCGGCCCGGCCCGGCCCGGCCAAGGCCAGGCCCCTGCCCGCCGGCTCGGCACCCCCCGGTCCGGCCCGGCCCACGCCAGGCCCCTGCCCGCCGGCTCGGCCCAGCCAAGGCCAGGCCCCTGCCCGCCGGCTCGGCCCGGCCCGGCCAAGGCCAGGCCCCTGCCCGCCGGCTCGGACCGGCCCGGCCATGGCCAGGCCCCTGCCCGCCGGCTCGGCCCGGCCAAGGCCAGGCCCCTGCCCGCCGACTCGGCCCGGCTAGGCCCAGACAAAGCTAGCCCCTGCCCGCCGGCCCGGCCCGGCCAAGGCCAGGCCCCTGCCCGCCGGCTCGGCCCGGCCCGGCCAAGGCCAGGCCCCTGCCCGCCGGCTCGGCCCGGCCAAGGCCAGGCAAGGCCAGGCCCCTGCCCGCCGGCTCGGCCCGGCCCGGGCAAGGCCAGGCCCCTGCCCGCCGGCTCGGCCCGGCCCGGCCAAGGCCAGACCCCTGCCCGCCGGCCCGGCCCGGCCAAGGCCAGGCCCCTGCCCGCCCGCTCGACCTGGCCCCTGCCCGGCCAAGGCCAGGCCCCTGCCCGTCGCCTCGACCTGGCCCCTGCCCGGCCAAGGCCAGGCCCCTGCCCGCCGGCTCGGCCCGGCCCAGCAAAGGCCGGGCCCCTGCCCGCCGGCTCGGCACGCCCCGGCCCGGCCAAGGCCAGGCCCCTGCCCGCCGGCTCGGCACGCCCCGGCCCGGCCAAGGCCATGCCCCTGCCCGCCGGCTCGGCCCGGCCCGGCCAAGGCAAGGCCCCTGCCCTGACAAGACCAGGCCCCTGCCCGCCGGCTCGGCCCGGCCCGGCCAAGGCCAGGCCCCTGCCCGCCGGCTCGGCACGGCCCGGCCAGGGCCAGGCCCCTGCCCGCCGGCTCGGCCCGGCCCGGCCAAGGCCAGGCCCCTGCCCGCCGGCTCGGCCCGGCCCGGCCAAGGCCAGGCCCCTGCCCGCCGGCTCGGCACGCCCCGGCCCGGCCCGGCCAAGGCCAGGCCCCTGCCCGCCGGCTCGGCACGCCCCGGCCCGGCCCGGCCAAGGCCAGGCCCCTGCCCGCCGGCTCGGCCCGGCCCGGCCAAAGCCAGGCCCCTGCCCGCCGGCTCGGCCCGGCCCGGCCCAGGCCAGGCCCCTACCCAGGCCAGGCCCCTGCTCGCCGGCTCGGCCCGGCCCGGGCCAGGCCCCTGCCCGCCGGCTCGGCCCGGAGAAGGCCAGGCCCCTGCCCGCCGGCTCGGCCCGGCCCGGCCAAGGCCAGGCCCCTGCCCGCCGGCTCGGCACCCCCCGGCCCGGCCCGGCCAAGGCCAGGCCCCTGCCCGCCGGCTCGGTACCCCCCGGCCCGGCCCGGCCAAAGCCAGGCCCCTGCCCGCCGGCTCGGCCCGGCCAAGGCCAGGCCCCTGCCCGCCGGCTCGGCCCGGCCCGGAAAGGCCAGGCACCTGCCCGCCGGCTCGGCCCGGCCCGGCCAAGGCCAGGCACCTGCCCGCCGGCTCGGCCAAGGCCCGGCCTGGCCCAGGCTAGACCCCTGCCCGCCGGCTCGGACCGGCCCGGCCAAGGCCAGGCCCCTGCCCGCCAGCTCGGCCTGGCCCAGGCCAGGCCCCTGCCCGCCGGCTCGGCCCGGCCCGGCCAAGGCCGGGCCCCTGCCCGCCGGCTCGGCACGCCCCGGCCCGGCCAAGGCCGGGCCCCTGCCCGCCGGCTCGGCACGCCCCGGCTCGGCCAAGGCCGGGCCCCTGCCCGCCGGCTCGGCACGCCCCGGCTCGGCCAAGGCCGGGCCCCTGCCCGCCGGCTCGGCACGCCCCGGCCCGGCCAAGGCCATGCCCCTGCCCGCCGGCTCGGCCCGGCCAAGGCCAGGCCCCTGCCCGGCCAAGGCCAGGCCCCTGCCCGCCGACTCGGCCCGGCCCGACCAAGGCCAGGCCCCGGCCCGCCGGCTCGGCCCGGCCCGGCCAGGGCCAGGCCCCTGCCCGCCGGCTCGGCCCGGCCCGGCCAAGGCCAGGCCCCTGCCCGCCGGCTCGGCACGCCCCGGCCCGGCCAAGGCCAGGCCCCTGCCCGCCGGCTCGGTACGCCCCGGCCCGGCCAAGGCCGGGCCCCTGCCCGCCAGCTCGGCGCGCCCCGGCCCGGCCCGGCCAAGGCCAGGCCCCTGCCCGCCGGCTCGGCCCGGCCCGGCCAAGGCCAGGCCCCTGCCCGCCGCCTCGGCCCGGCCCGGCCAGGCCAAGGCCAGGCCCCTGCCCGCCGGCTCGGCACGGCCCGGCCCGGACAAGGCCAGGCCCCTGCCCGCCGGCTCGGCCCGGCCCGGCCCGGACAAGGCCAGGCCCCTGCCCGCCGACTCGGCCCGGCCCGACCAAGGCCAGGCCCCGGCCCGCCGGCTCGGCCCGGCCCGGCCAGGGCCAGGCCCCTGCCCGCCGGCTCGGCCCGGCCCGGCCAAGGCCAGGCCCCTGCCCGCCGGCTCGGCACGCCCCGGCCCGGCCAAGGCCAGGCCCCTGCCCGCCGGCTCGGTACGCCCCGGCCCGGCCAAGGCCGGGCCCCTGCCCGCCAGCTCGGCGCGCCCCGGCCCGGCCCGGCCAAGGCCAGGCCCCTGCCCGCCGGCTCGGCCCGGCCCGGCCAAGGCCAGGCCCCTGCCCGCCGCCTCGGCCCGGCCCGGCCCGGCCAAGGCCAGGCCCCTGCCCGCCGGCTCGGCACGGCCCGGCCCGGACAAGGCCAGGCCCCTGCCCGCCGGCTCGGCCCGGCCCGGCCCGGACAAGGCCGGGCCCCTGCCCGCCGGCTCGGCCCGGCCCGGCCCGGACAAGGCCGGGCCCCTGCCCGCCGGCTCGGCACGCCCCGGCTCGGCCAAGGCCGGGCCCCTGCCCGCCGGCTCGGCACGCCCCGGCTCGGCCAAGGCCGGGCCCCTGCCCGCCGGCTCGGCACGCCCCGGCCCGGCCAAGGCCATGCCCCTGCCCGCCGGCTCGGCCCGGCAAAGGCCAGGCCCCTGCCCGGCCAAGGCCAGGCCCCTGCCCGCCGCCTCGGCCCGGCCCGACCAAGGCCAGGCCCCGGCCCGCCGGCTCGGCCCGGCCCGGCCAGGGCCAGGCCCCTGCCCGCCGGCTCGGCCCGGCCCGGCCAAGGCCAGGCCCCTGCCCGCCGGCTCGGCCCGGCCCGGCCAAAGCCAGGCCCCTGCCCGCCGGCTCGGCCCGGCCAAGGCCAGGCCCCTGCCCGCCGGCTCGGCCCGGCCCGGCCAAGGCCAGGCCCCTGCCTGCCGGCTCGGACCGGCCCGGCCAAGGCCAGGCCCCTGCCCGCCGGCTCGGCCCGGCCCGGGCAAGGCCAGGCACCTGCCCCCCGGCTCGGCCCGGCCCGTCCAAGGCCAGGCCCCTGCCAACCGGCTCGGCCCGGCCCGGCCCAGGCCAGGCCCCTGCCCGCCGGCCCGGCCCGGCCATGGCCAGGCCCCTGCCCGCCGGCTCGGCCCGGCCAAGGCCAGGCCCCTGCCCGCCGACTCGGCCCGGCTAGGCCCAGACAAAGCTAGCCCCTGCCCGCCGGCCTGGCCCGGCCAAGGCCAGGCCCCTGCCCGCCGGCTCGGCCCGGCCCGGCCAAGGCCAGGCCCCTGCCCGCCGGCTCGGCCCGGCCAAGGCCAGGCAAGGCCAGGCCCCTGCCCGCCGGCTCGGCCCGGCCCAGCCAAGGCCAGGCCCCTGCCCGCCGGCTCGGCCCGGCCCGGCCAAGGCCAGGCCCCTGCCCGCCGGCTCGGACCGGCCCGGGCAAGGCCAGGCCCCTGCCCGCCCGCTCGACCTGGCCCCTGCCCGGCCAAGGCCAGGCCCCTGCCAGCCGCCTAGGCCTGGCCCCTGCCCGGCCAAGGCCAGGCCCCTGCCCGCCGGCTCGGCCCGGCCCAGCCAAGGCCGGGCCCCTGCCCGCCGGCTCGGCACGCCCCGGCCCGGCCAAGGCCGGACACCTGCCCGCCGGCTCGGCACGCCCCGGCCCGGCCAAGGCCATGCCCCTGCCCGCCGGCTCGGCCCGGCCCGGCCAAGGCCAGGCCCCTGCCCGGACAAGACCAGGCCCCTGCCCGCCGGCTCGGCCCGGCCCGGCCCGGACAAGGCCAGGCCCCTGCCCGCCGGCTCGGCCCGGCCCGGCCCGGACAAGGCCAGGCCCCTGCCCGCCGGCTCGGCCCGGCCCGGCCCGGACAAGGCCAGGCCCCTGCCCGCCGGCTCGGCCCGGCCCGGCCCGGACAAGGCCAGGCCCCTGCCCGCCGGCTCGGCCCGGCCCGGCCCGGACAAGGCCAGGCCCCTGCCCGCCGGCTCGGCCCGGCCCGGCCCGGACAAGGCCAGGCCCCTGCCCGCCGGCTCGGCCCGGCCCGGACAAGGCCAGGCCCCTGCCCGCCGGCTCGGCACGCCCCGGCCAAGGCCAGGCCCCTGCCCGCCGGCTCGGCACGCCCCGGCCCAGCCCGGCCAAGGCCAGGCCCCTGCCCGCCGGCTCGGCCCGGCCCGGCCAAGGCCAGGCCCCTGCCCGCCGGCTCGGCCCGGCCCGGCCAAGGCCAGGCCCCTGCCCGCCGGCTCAGCCCGGCCTGGCCAAGGCCAGGCCAAGGCCAGGCCCCTGCCCGCCGGCCCGGCCCGGCCAAGGCCAGGCCCCTGCCCGCCGGCTCGGCACCCCCCGGTCCGGCCCGGCCAAAGCCAGGCCCCTGCCCGCCGGCTCGGCCCAGCCAAGGCCAGGCCCCTGCCCGCCGGCTCGGACCGGCCCGGCCAAGGCCAGGCCCCTGCCCGCCCGCTCGACCTGGCCCCTGCCCGGCCAAGGCCAGGCCCCTGCCAGCCGCCTCGGCCTGGCCCCTGCCCGGTCAAGGCCAGGCCCCTGCCCGCCGGCTCGGCCCGGCCCAGCCAAGGCCGGGCCCCTGCCCGCCGGCTCGGCACGCCCCGGCCCGGCCAAGGCCGGACCCCTGCCCGCCGGCTCGGCACGCCCCGGCCCGGCCAAGGCCATGCCCCTGCCCGCCGGCTCGGCCCGGCCCGGCCAAGGCCAGGCCCCTGCCCGGACAAGACCAGGCCCCTGCCCGCCGGCTCGGCCCGGCCCGGCCAAGGCCAGGCCCCTGCCCGCCGGCTCGGCACGGCCCGGCCAGGGCCAGGCCCCTGCCCGCCGGCTCGGCCCGGCCCGGCCAAGGCCAGGCCCCTGCCCGCCGGCTCGGCCCGGCCCGGCCAAGGCCAGGCCCCTGCCCACCGGCTCGGCACGCCCCGGCCCGGCCCGGCCAAGGCCAGGCCCCTGCCCGCCGGCTCGGCACGCCCCGGCCCGGCCCGGCCAAGGCCAGGCCCCTGCCCGCCGGCTCGGCCCGGCCCGGCCAAGGCCAGGCCCCTGCCCGCCGACTCGGCCCGGCTAGGCCCAGACAAAGCTAGCCCCTGCCCGCCGGCCCGGCCCGGCCAAGGCCAGGCCCCTGCCCGCCGGCTCGGCCCGGCCAAGGCCAGGCAAGGCCAGGCCCCTGCCCGCCGGCTCGGCCCGGCCCGGGCAAGGCCAGGCCCCTGCCCGCCGGCTCGGCCCGGCCCGGCCAAGGCCAGGCCCCTGCCCGCCGGCCCGGCCCGGCCAAGGCCAGGCCCCTGCCCGCCCGCTCGACCTGGCCCCTGCCCGGCCAAGGCCAGGCCCCTGCCCGCCGCCTCGGCCTGGCCCCTGCCCGGCCAAGGCCAGGCCCCTGCCCGCCGGCTCGGCCCGGCCGGGCCAAGGCCAGGCACCTGCCCGCCGGCTCGGCCAAGGCCCGGCCTGGCCCAGGCTAGACCCCTGCCCGCCGGCTCGGACCGGCCCGGCCAAGGCCAGGCCCCTGCCCCCCATCTCGGCCTGGCCCAGGCCAGGCCCCTGCCTGGCCAAGGCCGGGCCCCTGCCCGCCGGCTCGGCCCGGCCCGACCAAGGCCAGGCCCCGGCCCGCCGGCTCGGCCCGGCCCGGCCAGGGCCAGGCCCCTGCCCGCCGGCTCGGCCCGGCCCGGCCAAGGCCAGGCCCCTGCCCGCCGGCTCGGCACGCCCCGGCCCGGCCTGGCCAAGGCCAGGCCCCTGCCCGCCGGCTCGGTACGCCCCGGCCCGGCCAAGGCCAGGCCCCTGCCCGCCGGCTCGGCACGCCCCGGCCCGGCCCGGCCAAGGCCAGGCCCCTGCCCGCCGGCTCGGCCCGGCCCGGCCAAGGCCAGGCCCCTGCCCGCCGGCTCGGCCCGGCCCGGCCAAGGCCGGGCCCCTGCCCCCCGGCTCGGCCCGGCCCGTCCAAGGCCGGGCACCTGCCCGCCGGCTCGGCCCGGCCTGGCCAAGGCCAGGCCCCAGCCCGCCCGCTCGGCCCGGCCCCTGCCCGGCCAAGGCCAGGCCCCTGCCCGCCGCCTCGGCCCGGCCCCTGCCCGGCCCAGGCCAGGCCCCTGCCCGCCGGCTCGGCCCGGCCCGGCCCAGACCAGGCCCCTGCCCGCCGGCCCGGCCCGGCCCAGGCCAGGCCCCTGCCCGCCGGCTCGGCCCGGCCCGGCCAAGGCCAGGCCCCTGCCCGCCGGCTCGGCCCGGCTAGGCCCAGACAAAGCTAGCCCCTGCCCGCAGGCCCGGCCCGGCCAAGGCCAGGCCCCTGCCCGCCGGCTCGGCCCGGCCCGGCCAAGGCCAGGCCCCTGCCCGCCGGCTCGGCCCGGCCAAGGCCAGGCAAGGCCAGGCCCCTGCCCGCCGGCTCGGCCCGGCCAAGGCCAGGCAAGGCCAGGCCCCTGCCCGCCGGCTCGGCCCGGCCCGGCCAAGGCCAGGCCCCTGCCCGCCGGCTCGGCCCGGCCCGGCCAAGGCCAGGCCCCTGCCCGCCGGCCCGGCCCGGCCAAGGCCAAGCCCCTGCGCGCCCGCTCGACCTGGCCCCTGCCCGGCCAAGGCCAGGCCCCTGCCCGCCGCCTCGGCCTGGCCCCTGCCCGGCCAAGGCCAGGCCCCTGCCCGCCGCCTCGGCCCGGACCGGCCCGGACAAGGCCAGGCCCCTGCCCGCCGCCTCGGCCCGGCCCGGCCCGGACAAGGCGAGGCCCCTGCCCGCCGCCTCGGCCCGGCCCGGCCCGGACAAGGCCAGGCCCCTGCCCGCCGCCTCGGCCCGGCCCGGCCCGGACAAGGCCAGGCCCCTGCCCGCCGCCTCGGCCCGGCCCGGCCCGGACAAGGCCAGGCCCCTGCCCGCCGCCTCGGCCCGGCCCGGCCCGGACAAGGCCAGGCCCCTGCCCGCCGCCTCGGCCCGGCCCGGCCCGGACAAGGCCAGGCCCCTGCCCGCCGCCTCGGCCCGGCCCGGCCCGGCCAAGGCCAGGCCCCTGCCCGCCGCCTCGGCCCGGCCCGGCCCGGCCAAGGCCAGGCCCCTGCCCGCCGCCTCGGCCCGGCCCGGCCCGGACAAGGCCAGGCCTCTGCCCGCCGCCTCGGCCCGGCCCGGCCCGGACAAGGCCAGGCCCCTGCCCGCCGCCTCGGCCCGGCCCGGCCCGGACAAGGCCAGGCCCCTGCCCGCGGCCTCGGCCCGGCCCGGACAAGGCCAGGCCCCTGCCCGCCGCCTCGGCCCGGCCCGGCCCGGACAAGGCCAGGCCCCTGCCCGCCGCCTCGGCCCGGCCCGGCCCGGACAAGGCCAGGCCCCTGCCCGCCGCCTCGGCCCGGCCCGGCCCGGACAAGGCCAGGCCCCTGCCCGCCGGCTCGGCCCGGCCCGGACAAGGCCAGGCCCCTGCCCGCCGGCTCGGCACGCCCCGGCCAAGGCCAGGCCCCTGCCCGCCGGCTCGGCACGCCCCGGCCCGGCCAAGGCCAGGCCCCTGCCCGCCGGCTCGGCCCGGCCCGGGCCAGGCCCCTGCCCGCCGGCTCGGCACGCCCCGGCCCGGCCAAGGCCAGGCCCCTGCCCGCCGGCTCGGCCCGGCCCGGCCAAGGCCAGTCCCCTGCCCGCCGGCTCGGCACGGCCCGGCCAGGGCCAGGCCCCTGCCCGCCGGCTCGGCCCGGCCCGGCCAAGGCCAGGCCCCTGCCCGCCGGCTCGGCCCGGCCCGGCCAAGGCCAGGCCCCTGCCCGCCGGCTCGGCACGCCCCGGCCCGGCCCGGCCAAGGCCAGGCCCCTGCCCGCCGGCTCGGCACGCCCCGGCCCGGCCCGGCCAAGGACAGGCCCCTGCCCGCCGGCTCGGCCCGGCCCGGCCAAGGCCAGGCCCCTGCCCGCCGGCTCGGCCCGGCCCGGCCAAGGCCAGGCCCCTGCCCGCCGGCTCAGCCCGGCCTGGCCAAGGCCAAGCCAAGGCCAGGCCCCTGCCCGCCGGCCCGGCCCGGCCAAGGCCAGGCCCCTGCCCGCCGGCTCGGCCCGGCCCGGGCAAGGCCAGGCCCCTGCCCGCCGGCTCGGCCCGGCCCGGCCAAGGCCAGGCCCCTGCCCGCCGGCCCGGCCCGGCCAAGGCCAGGCCCCTGCCCGCCCGCTCGACCTGGCCCCTGCCCGGCCAAGGCCAGGCCCCTGCCCGCCGCCTCGGCCTGGCCCCTGCCCGGCCAAGGCCAGGCCCCTGCCCGCCGGCTCGGCCCGGCCCGGCCAAGGCCAGGCACCTGCCCGCCGGCTCGGCCAAAGCCCGGCCTGGCCCAGGCTAGACCCCTGCCCGCCGGCTCGGACCGGCCCGGCCAAGGCCAGGCCCCTGCCCGCCAGCTCGGCCTGGCCCAGGCCAGGCCCCTGCCTGGCCAAGGCCGGGCCCCTGCCCACCGGCTCGGCACGCCCCGGCTCGGCCAAGGCCGGGCCCCTGCCCGCCGGCTCGGCACGCCCCGGCTCGGCCAAGGCCGGGCCCCTGCCCGCCGGCTCGGCACGCCCCGGCCCGGCCAAGGCCATGCCCCTGCCCGCCGGCTCGGCCCGGCCAAGGCCAGGCCCCGGCCCGCCGGCTCGGCCCGGCCAAGGCCAGGCCCCGGCCCGCCGGCTCGGCCCGGCCCGGCCAGGGCCAGGCCCCTGCCCGCCGGCTCGGCCTGGCCCGGCCAAGGCCAGGCCCCTGCCCGCCGGCTCGGCACGCCCCGGCCCGGCCCGGCCAAGGCCAGGCCCCTGCCCGCCGGCTCGGTACGCCCCGGCCCGGCCAAGGCCAGGCCCCTGCCCGCCGGCTCGGCACGCCCCGGCCCGGCCCGGCCAAGGCCAGGCCCCTGCCCGCCGGCTCGGCCCGGCCCGGCCAAGGCCAGGCCCCTGCCCGCCGGCTCGGCCCGGCCCGGCCAAGGCCATGCCCCTGCCCGCCGACTCGGCCTGGCCCGGGCAAGGCCAGGCACCTGCCCCCCGGCTCGGCCCGGCCCGTCCAAGGCCGGGCACCTGCCCGCCGGCTCGGCCCGGCCCGGCCAAGGCCAGGCCCCAGCCCGCCCGCTCGGCCCGGCCCCTGCCCGGCCAAGGCCAAGCCCCTGCCCGCCCGCTCGACCTGGCCCCTGCCCGGCCAAGGCCAGGCCCCTGCCCGCCGCCTCGGCCTGGCCCCTGCCCGGCCAAGGCCAGGCCCCTGCCCGCCGCCTCGGCCCGGCCCGGCCCGGACAAGGCCAGGCCCCTGCCCGCCGCCTCGGCCCGGCCCGGCCCGGACAAGGCCAGGCCCCTGCCCGCCGCCTCGGCCCGGCCCGGCCCGGACAAGGCCAGGCCCCTGCCCGCCGCCTCGGCCCGGCCCGGCCCGGACAAGGCCAGGCCCCTGCCCGCCGCCTCGGCCCGGCCCGGCCCGGACAAGGCCAGGCCCCTGCCCGCCGGCTCGGCCCGGCCCGGCCCGGACAAGGCCAGGCCCCTGCCCGCCGGCTCGGCCCGGCCCGGACAAGGCCAGGCCCCTGCCCGCCGGCTCGGCACGCCCCGGCCAAGGCCAGGCCCCTGCCCGCCGGCTCGGCACGCCCCGGCCCGGCCAAGGCCAGGCCCCTGCCCGCCGGCTCGGCCCGGCCCGGGCCAGGCCCCTGCCCGCCGGCTCGGCACGCCCCGGCCCGGCCCGGCCAAGGCCAGGCCCCTGCCCGCCGGCTCGGCCCGGCCCGGCCAAGGCCAGTCCCCTGCCCGCCGGCTCGGCACGGCCCGGCCAGGGCCAGGCCCCTGCCCGCCGGCTCGGCCCGGCCCGGCCAAGGCCAGGCCCCTGCCCGCCGGCTCGGCCCGGCCCGGCCAAGGCCAGGCCCCTGCCCGCCGGCTCGGCACGCCCCGGCCCGGCCCGGCCAAGGCCAGGCCCCTGCCCGCCGGCTCGGCACGCCCCGGCCCGGCCCGGCCAAGGCCAGGCCCCTGCCCGCCGGCTCGGCCCGGCCCGGCCAAAGCCAGGCCCCTGCCCGCCGGCTCGGCCCGGCCCGGCCCAGGCCAGGCCCCTACCCAGGCCAGGCCCCTGCTCGCCGGCTCGGCCCGGCCCGGGCCAGGCCCCTGCCCGCCGGCTCGGCCCGGAGAAGGCCAGGCCCCTGCCCGCCGGCTCGGCCCGGCCCGGCCAAGGCCTGGCCCCTGCCCGCCGGCTCGGCACCCCCCGGCCCGGCCCGGCCAAGGCCAGGCCCCTGCCCGCCGGCTCGGCACCCCCCGGCCCGGCCCGGCCAAAGCCAGGCCCCTGCCCGCCGGCTCGGCCCGGCCAAGGCCAGGCCCCTGCCCGCCGGCTCGGCCCGGCCCGGAAAGGCCAGGCACCTGCCCGCCGGCTCGGCCCGGCCCGGCCAAGGCCAGACACCTGCCCGCCGGCTCGGCCAAGGCCCGGCCTGGCCCAGGCTAGACCCCTGCCCGCCGGCTCGGACCGGCCCGGCCAAGGCCAGGCCCCTGCCCGCCAGCTCGGCCTGGCCCAGGCCAGGCCCCTGCCTGGCCCAGGCCAGGCCCCTGCCCGCCGGCTCGGCCCGGCCCGGCCAAGGCCAGGCCCCTGCCCGCCGACTCGGCCCGGCTAGGCCCAGACAAAGCTAGCCCCTGCCCGCAGGCCCGGCCCGGCCAAGGCCAGGCCCCTGCCCGCCGGCTCAGCCCGGCCCGGCCAAGGCCAGGCCCCTGCCCGCCGGCTCGGCCCGGCCAAGGCCAGGCAAGGCCAGGCCCCTGCCCGCCGGCTCGGCCCGGCCCGGGCAAGGCCAGGCCCCTGCCCGCCGGCTCGGCCCGGCCCGGCCAAGGCCAGGCCCCTGCCCGCCGGCCCGGCCCGGCCAAGGCCAGGCCCCTGCCCGCCCGCTCGACCTGGCCCCTGCCCGGCCAAGGCCAGGCCCCTGCCCGCCGCCTCGGCCTGGCCCCTGCCCGGCCAAGGCCAGGCCCCTGCCCGCCGCCTCGGCCCGGCCCGGCCCGGACAAGGCCAGGCCCCTGCCCGCCGCCTCGGCCCGGCCCGGCCCGGACAAGGCCAGGACCCTGCCCGCCGCCTCGGCCCGGCCCGGCCCGGACAAGGCCAGGCCCCTGCCCGCCGCCTCGGCCCGGCCCGGCCCGGACAAGGCCAGGCCCCTGCCCGCCGCCTCGGCCCGGCCCGGCCCGGACAAGGCCAGGCCCCTGCCCGCCGCCTCGGCCCGGCCCGGCCCGGACAAGGCCAGGCCCCTGCCCGCCGCCTCGGCCCGGCCCGGCCCGGACAAGGCCAGGCCCCTGCCCGCCGCCTCGGCCCGGCCCGGCCCGGACAAGGCCAGGCCCCTGCCCGCCGCCTCGGCCCGGCCCGGCCCGGACAAGGCCAGGCCCCTGCCCGCCGCCTCGGCCCGGCCCGGCCCGGACAAGGCCAGGCCCCTGCCCGCCGCCTCGGCCCGGCCCGGCCCGGACAAGGCCAGGCCCCTGCCCGCCGCCTCGGCCCGGCCCGGCCCGGACAAGGCCAGGCCCCTGCCCGCCGCCTCGGCCCGGCCCGGCCCGGACAAGGCCAGGCCCCTGCCCGCCGCCTCGGCCCGGCCCGGCCCGGACAAGGCCAGGCCCCTGCCCGCCGCCTCGGCTCGGCACGCCCCGGACAAGGCCAGGCCCCTGCCCGCCGGCTCGGCACGCCCCGGCCCGGCCAAGGCCAGGCCCCTGCCCGCCGGCTCGGCACGCCCCGGCCCGGCCAAGGCCAGGCCCCTGCCCGCCGGCTCGGCCCGGCCCGGGCCAGGCCCCTGCCCGCCGGCTCGGCACGCCCCGGCCCGGCCAAAGCCAGGCCCCTGCCCGCCGGCTCGGCTCGGCCCCGGCCAAGGCCAGGCCCCTGCCCACCGGATCGGCCCGGCCCGGCCAAGGCCAGGACCCTGCCCGCCGGCTCGGCCCGGCCCGGGCAAGGCCAGGCCCCTGCCCGCCGGCTCGGCCCGGCCCGGCCAAGGCCAGGCCCCTGCCCCCCGGCTCGGCTCGGCCCGGCCCGGGCAAGGCCAGGCACCTGCCCCCCGGCTCGGCCCGGCCCGTCCAAGGCCAGGCACCTGCCCGCCGGCTCGGCCCGGCCCGGCCAAGGCCAGGCCCCAGCCCGCCCACTCGGCCCGGCCCCTGCCCGGCCAAGGCCAGGCCCCTGCCCGCCGCCTCGGCCCGGCCCCTACCCGGCCCAGGCCAGGCCCCTGCCCGCCGGCTCGGCCCGGCCCGGCCCAGGCCAGGCCCCTGCCCGCCGGCCCGGCCCGGCCATGGCCAGGCCCCTGCCCGCCGGCTCGGCCCGGCCAAGGCCAGGCCCCTGCCCGCCGACTCGGCCCGGCTAGGCCCAGACAAAGCTAGCCCCTGCCCGCCGGCCCGGCCCGGCCAAGGCCAGGCCCCTGCCCGCCGGCTCGGCCCGGCCAAGGCCAGGCAAGGCCAGGCCCCTGCCCGCCGGCTCGGCCCGGCCCGGGCAAGGCCAGGCCCCTGCCCGCCGGCTCGGCCCGGCCCGGCCAAGGCCAGGCCCCTGCCCGCCGGCCCGGCCCGGCCAAGGCCAGGCCCCTGCCCGCCCGCTCGACCTGGCCCCTGCCCGGCCAAGGCCAGGCCCCTGCCCGCCGCCTCGGCCTGGCCCCTGCCCGGCCAAGGCCAGGCCCCTGCCCGCCGGCTCGGCCCGGCCCGGCCAAGGCCAGGCACCTGCCCGCCGGCTCGGCCAAGGCCCGGCCTGGCCCAGGCTAGACCCCTGCCCGCCGGCTCGGACCGGCCCGGCCAAGGCCAGGCCCCTGCCCGCCAGCTCGGCCTGGCCCAGGCCAGGCCCCTGCCTGGCCAAGGCCGGGCCCCTGCCCGCCGGCTCGGCACGCCCCGGCTCGGCCAAGGCCGGGCCCCTGCCCGCCGGCTCGGCACGCCCCGGCCCGGCCAAGGCCATGCCCCTGCCCGCCGGCTCGGCCCGGCCAAGGCCAGGCCCCTGCCCGCCGGCTCGGCCCGGCCCGACCAAGGCCAGGCCCCGGCCCGCCGGCTCGGCCCGGCCCGGCCAAGGCCAGGCCCCTGCCCGCCGGCTCGGCCCGGCCCGGCCAAGGCCAGGCCCCTGCCCGCCGGCTCGGCACGCCCCGGCCCGGCCTGGCCAAGGCCAGGCCCCTGCCCGCCGGCTCGGCACGCCCCGGCCCGGCCCGGCCAAGGCCAGGCCCCTGCCCGCCGGCTCGGCACGCCCCGGCCCGGCCCGGCCAAGGCCAGGCCCCTGCCCGCCGGCTCGGCACGCCCCGGCCCGGCCCGGCCAAGGCCAGGCCCCTGCCCGCCGGCTCGGCCCGGCCCGGCCAAAGCCAGGCCCCTGCCCGCCGGCTCGGCCCGGCCCGGCCCAGGCCAGGCCCCTACCCAGGCCAGGCCCCTGCCCGCCGGCTCGGCCCGGCCCGCCCAAGGCCAGGCCCCTGCCCGCCGGCTCGGCCCGGCCCGGCCCGGACAAGGCCGGGCCCCTGCCCGCCGGCTCGGCCCGGCCCGGCCCGGACAAGGCCGGGCCCCTGCCCGCCGGCTCGGCACACCCCGGCTCGGCCAAGGCTGGGCCCCTGCCCGCCGGCTCGGCACGCCCCGGCTCGGCCAAGGCCGGGCCCCTGCCCGCCGGCTCGGCACGCCCCGGCCCGCCCAAGGCCATGCCCCTGCCCGCCGGCTCGGCCCGGCAAAGGCCAGGCCCCTGCCCGGCCAAGGCCAGGCCCCTGCCCGCCGGCTCGGCCCGGCCCGACCAAGGCCAGGCCCCGGCCCACCGGCTCGGCCCGGCCCGGCCAGGGCCAGGCCCCTGCCCGCCGGCTCGGCCCGGCCCGGCCAAGGCCAGGCCCCTGCCCGCCGGCTCGGCCCGGCCCGGCCAAAGCCAGGCCCCTGCCCGCCGGCTCGGCCCGGCCAAGGCCAGGCCCCTGCCCGCCGGCTCGGCCCGGCCCGGCCAAGGCCAGGCCCCTGCCCGCCGGCTCGGCCCGGCCCGGCCAAGGCCAGGCCCCTGCCCGCCGGCTCGGACCGGCCCGGCCAAGGCCAGGCCCCTGCCCGCCCGCTCGACCTGGCCCCTGCCCGGCCAAGGCCAGGCCCCTGCCAGCCGCCTAGGCCTGGCCCCTGCCCGGCCAAGGCCAGGCCCCTGCCCGCCGGCTCGGCCCGGCCCAGCCAAGGCCGGGCCCCTGCCCGCCGGCTCGGCACGCCCCGGCCCGGCCAAGGCCGGACCCCTGCCCGCCGGCTCGGCACGCCCCGGCCCGGCCAAGGCCATGCCCCTGCCCGCCGGCTCGGCCCGGCCCGGCCAAGGCCAGGCCCCTGCCCGGACAAGACCAGGCCCCTGCCCGCCGGCTCGGCCCGGCCCGGCCCGGACAAGGCCAGGCCCCTGCCCGCCGGCTCGGCCCGGCCCGGCCCGGACAAGGCCAGGCCCCTGCCCGCCGGCTCGGCCCGGCCCGGCCCGGACAAGGCCAGGCCCCTGCCCGCCGGCTCGGCCCGGCCCGGCCCGGACAAGGCCAGGCCCCTGCCCGCCGGCTCGGCCCGGCCCGGCCCGGACAAGGCCAGGCCCCTGCCCGCCGGCTCGGCCCGGCCCGGCCCGGACAAGGCCAGGCCCCTGCCCGCCGGCTCGGCCCGGCCCGGCCCGGACAAGGCCAGGCCCCTGCCCGCCGGCTCGGCCCGGCCCGGACAAGGCCAGGCCCCTGCCCGCCGGCTCGGCACGCCCCGGCCAAGGCCAGGCCCCTGCCCGCCGGCTCGGCACGCCCCGGCCTGGCCCGGCCAAGGCCAGGCCCCTGCCCGCCGGCTCGGCCCGGCCCGGCCAAGGCCAGGCCCCTGCCCGCCGGCTCGGCCCGGCCCGGCCAAGGCCAGGCCCCTGCCCGCCGGCTCAGCCCGGCCTGGCCAAGGCCAAGCCAAGGCCAGGCCCCTGCCCGCCGGCCCGGCCCGGCCAAGGCCAGGCCCCTGCCCGCCGGCTCGGCACCCCCCGGTCCGGCCCGGCCAAAGCCAGGCCCCTGCCCGCCGGCTCGGCCCAGCCAAGGCCAGGCCCCTGCCCGCCGGCTCGGACCGGCCCGGCCAAGGCCAGGCCCCTGCCCGCCCGCTCGACCTGGCCCCTGCCCGGCCAAGGCCAGGCCCCTGCCAGCCGCCTCGGCCTGGCCCCTGCCCGGTCAAGGCCAGGCCCCTGCCCGCCGGCTCGGCCCGGCCCAGCCAAGGCCGGGCCCCTGCCCGCCGGCTCGGCACGCCCCGGCCCGGCCAAGGCCGGACCCCTGCCCGCTGGCTCGGCACGCCCCGGCCCGGCCAAGGCCATGCCCCTGCCCGCCGGCTCGGCCCGGCCCGGCCAAGGCCAGGCCCCTGCCCGGACAAGACCAGGCCCCTGCCCGCCGGCTCGGCCCGGCCCGGCCAAGGCCGGGCCCCTGCCCGCCGGCTCGGCACGGCCCGGCCAGGGCCAGGCCCCTGCCCGCCGGCTCGGCCCGGCCCGGCCAAGGCCAGGCCCCTGCCCGCCGGCTCGGCCCGGCCCGGCCAAGGCCAGGCCCCTGCCCACCGGCTCGGCACGCCCCGGCCCGGCCCGGCCAAGGCCAGGCCCCTGCCCGCCGGCTCGGCACGCCCCGGCCCGGCCCGGCCAAGGCCAGGCCCCTGCCCGCCGGCTCGGCCCGGCCCGGCCAAGGCCAGGCCCCTGCCCGCCGACTCGGCCCGGCTAGGCCCAGACAAAGCTAGCCCCTGCCCGCCGGCCCGGCCCGGCCAAGGCCAGGCCCCTGCCCGCCGGCTCGGCCCGGCCAAGGCCAGGCAAGGCCAGGCCCCTGCCCGCCGGCTCGGCCCGGCCCGGGCAAGGCCAGGCCCCTGCCCGCCGGCTCGGCCCGGCCCGGCCAAGGCCAGGCCCCTGCCCGCCGGCCCGGCCCGGCCAAGGCCAGGCCCCTGCCCGCCCGCTCGACCTGGCCCCTGCCCGGCCAAGGCCAGGCCCCTGCCCGCCGCCTCGGCCTGGCCCCTGCCCGGCCAAGGCCAGGCCCCTGCCCGCCGGCTCGGCCCGGCCGGGCCAAGGCCAGGCACCTGCCCGCCGGCTCGGCCAAGGCCCGGCCTGGCCCAGGCTAGACCCCTGCCCGCCGGCTCGGACCGGCCCGGCCAAGGCCAGGCCCCTGCTCGCCAGCTCGGCCTGGCCCAGGCCAGGCCCCTGCCTGGCCAAGGCCGGGCCCCTGCCCGCCGGCTCGGCACGCCCCGGCTCGGCCAAGGCCGGGCCCCTGCCCGCCGGCTCGGCACGCCCCGGCCCGGCCAAGGCCATGCCCCTGCCCGCCGGCTCGGCCCGACCAAGGCCAGGCCCCTGCACGCCGGCTCGGCCCGGCCCGACCAAGGCCAGGCCCCGGCCCGCCGGCTCGGCCCGGCCCGGCCAGGGCCAGGCCCCTGCCCGCCGGCTCGGCCCGGCCCGGCCAAGGCCAGGCCCCTGCCCGCCGGCTCGGCACGCCCCGGCCCGGCCTGGCCAAGGCCAGGCCCCTGCCCGCCGGCTCGGTACGCCCCGGCCCGGCCAAGGCCAGGCCCCTGCCCGCCGGCTCGGCACGCCCCGGCCCGGCCCGGCCAAGGCCAGGCCCCTGCCCGCCGGCTCGGCCCGGCCCGGCCAAGGCCAGGCCCCTGCCCGCCGGCTCGGCCCGGCCCGGCCAAGGCCGGGCCCCTGCCCCCCGGCTCGGCCCGGCCCGTCCAAGGCCGGGCACCTGCCCGCCGGCTCGGCCCGGCCCGGCCAAGGCCAGGCCCCAGCCCGCCCGCTCGGCCCGGCCCCTGCCCGGCCAAGGCCAGGCCCCTGCCCGCCGCCTCGGCCCGGCCCCTGCCCGGCCCAGGCCAGGCCCCTGCCCGCCGGCTCGGCCCGGCCCGGCCCAGACCAGGCCCCTGCCCGCCGGCCCGGCCCGGCCCAGGCCAGGCCCCTGCCCGCCGGCTCGGCCCGGCCCGGCCAAGGCCAGGCCCCTGCCCGCCGGCTCGGCCCGGCTAGGCCCAGACAAAGCTAGCCCCTGCCCGCAGGCCCGGCCCGGCCAAGGCCAGGCCCCTGCCCGCCGGCTCGGCCCGGCCCGGCCAAGGCCAGGCCCCTGCCCGCCGGCTCGGCCCGGCCAAGGCCAGGCAAGGCCAGGCCCCTGCCCGCCGGCTCGGCCCGGCCAAGGCCAGGCAAGGCCAGGCCCCTGCCCGCCGGCTCGGCCCGGCCCGGGCAAGGCCAGGCCCCTGCCCGCCGGCTCGGCCCGGCCCGGCCAAGGCCAGGCCCCTGCCCGCCGCCCCGGCCCGGCCAAGGCCAAGCCCCTGCCCGCCCGCTCGACCTGGCCCCTGCCCGGCCAAGGCCAGGCCCCTGCCCGCCGCCTCGGCCTGGCCCCTGCCCGGCCAAGGCCAGGCCCCTGCCCGCCGCCTCGGCCCGGCCCGGCCCGGACAAGACCAGGCCCCTGCCCGCCGCCTCGGCCCGGCCCGGCCCGGACAAGGCCAGGCCCCTGCCCGCCGCCTCGGCCCGGCCCGGCCCGGACAAGGCCAGGCCCCTGCCCGCCGCCTCGGCCCGGCCCGGCCCGGACAAGGCCAGGCCCCTGCCCGCCGCCTCGGCCCGGCCCGGCCAAGGCCAGGCCCCTGCCCGACGGCTCGGCACGCCCCGGCCCGGCCCGGCCAAGGCCAGGCCCCTGCCCGCCGCCTCAGCCCGCCCCGGCCCGGCCCGGACAAGGCCAGGCCCCTGCCCGCCGCCTCGGCCCGGCCCGGCCCGGACAAGGCCAGGCCCCTGCCCGCCGCCTCGGCCCGGCCCGGCCCGGACAAGGCCAGGCCCCTGCCCGCCGCCTCGGCCCGGCCCGGCCCGGACAAGGCCAGGCCCCTGCCCGCCGCCTCGGCCCGGCCCGGCCCGGACAAGGCCAGGCCCCTGCCCGCCGCCTCGGCCCGGCCCGGCCCGGACAAGGCCAGGCCCCTGTCCGCGGCCTCGGCCCGGCCCGGACAAGGCCAGGCCCCTGCCCGCCGCCTCGGCCCGGCACGGCCCGGACAAGGCCAGGCCCCTGCCCGCCGCCTCGGCCCGGCCCGGCCCGGACAAGGCCAGGCCCCTGCCCGCCGGCTCGGCCCGGCCCGGACAAGGCCAGGCCCCTGCCCGCCGGCTCGGCACGCCCCGGCCAAGGCCAGGCCCCTGCCCGCCGGCTCGGCACGCCCCGGCCCGGCCAAGGCCAGGCCCCTGCCCGCCGGCTCGGCCCGGCCCGACCAAGGCCAGGCCCCGGCCCGCCGGCTCGGCCCGGCCCGGCCAGGGCCAGGCCCCTGCCCGCCGGCTCGGCCCGGCCCGGCCAAGGCCAGGCCCCTGCCCGCCGGATCGGCACGCCCCGGCCCGGCCAAGGCCAGGCCCCTGCCCGCCGGCTCGGTACGCCCCGGCCCGGCCAAGGCCGGGCCCCTGCCCGCCAGCTCGGCACGCCCCGGCCCGGCCCGGCCAAGGCCAGGCCCCTGCCCGCCGGCTCGGCCCGGCCCGGCCAAGGCCAGGCCCCTGCCCGCCGCCTCGGCCCGGCCCGGCCCGGCCAAGGCCAGGCCCCTGCCCGCCGGCTCGGCACGGCCCGGCCCGGACAAGGCCAGGCCCCTGCCCGCCGGCTCGGCCCGGCCCGGCCCGGACAAGGCCGGGCCCCTGCCCGCCGGCTCGGCCCGGCCCGGCCCGGACAAGGCCGGGCCCCTGCCCGCCGGCTCGGCACGCCCCGGCTCGGCCAAGGCCGGGCCCCTGCCCGCCGGCTCGGCACGCCCCGGCTCGGCCAAGGCCGGGCCCCTGCCCGCCGGCTCGGCACGCCCCGGCCCGGCCAAGGCCATGCCCCTGCCCGCCGGCTCGGCCCGGCAAAGGCCAGGCCCCTGCCCGGCCAAGGCCAGGCCCCTGCCCGCCGGCTCGGCCCGGCCCGACCAAGGCCAGGCCCCGGCCCGCCGGCTCGGCCCGGCCCGGCCAGGGCCAGGCCCCTGCCCGCCGGCTCGGCCCGGCCCGGCCAAGGCCAGGCCCCTGCCCGCCGGCTCGGCCCGGCCCGGCCACAGCCAGGCCCCTGCCCGCCGGCTCGGCCCGGCCAAGGCCAGGCCCCTGCCCGCCGGCTCGGCCCGGCCCGGCCAAGGCCAGGCCCCTGCCTGCCGGCTCGGACCGGCCCGGCCAAGGCCAGGCCCCTGCCCGCCGGCTCGGCCCGGCCCGGCCAAGGCCAGGCCCCTGCCCGCCGGCTCGGCCCGGCCCGGCCAAGGCCAGGCCCCTGCCCCCCGGCTCGGCCCGGCCCGGGCAAGGCCAGGCACCTGCCCCCCGGCTCGGCCCGGCCCGTCCAAGGCCAGGCCCCTGCCAACCGGCTCGGCCCGGCCCGGCCCAGGCCAGGCCCCTGCCCGCCGGCCCGGCCCGGCCATGGCCAGGCCCCTGCCCGCCGGCTCGGCCCGGCCAAGGCCAGGCCCCTGCCCGCCGACTCGGCCCGGCTAGGCCCAGACAAAGCTAGCCCCTGCCCGCCGGCCCGGCCCGGCCAAGGCCAGGCCCCTGCCCGCCGGCTCGGCCCGGCCCGGCCAAGGCCAGGCCCCTGCCCGCCGGCTCGGCCCGGCCAAGGCCAGGCAAGGCCAGGCCCCTGCCCGCCGGCTCGGCCCGGCCCAGCCAAGGCCAGGCCCCTGCCCGCCGGCTCGGCCCGGCCCGGCCAAGGCCAGGCCCCTGCCCGCCGGCTCGGACCGGCCCGGCCAAGGCCAGGCCCCTGCCCGCCCGCTCGACCTGGCCCCTGCCCGGCCAAGGCCAGGCCCCTGCCAGCCGCCTAGGCCTGGCCCCTGCCCGGCCAAGGCCAGGCCCCTGCCCGCCGGCTCGGCCCGGCCCAGCCAAGGCCGGGCCCCTGCCCGCCGGCTCGGCACGCCCCGGCCCGGCCAAGGCCGGACCCCTGCCCGCCGCCTCGGCCCGGCCCGGCCCGGACAAGGCCAGGCCCCTGCCCGCCGGCTCGGCCCGGCCCGGACAAGGCCAGGCCCCTGCCCGCCGGCTCGGCACGCCCCGGCCAAGGCCAGGCCCCTGCCCGCCGGCTCGGCACGCCCCGGCCCGGCCAAGGCCAGGCCCCTGCCCGCCGGCTCGGCCCGGCCCGACCAAGGCCAGGCCCCGGCCCGCCGGCTCGGCCCGGCCCGGCCAGGGCCAGGCCCCTGCCCGCCGGCTCGGCCCGGCCCGGCCAAGGCCAGGCCCCTGCCCGCCGGATCGGCACGCCCCGGCCCGGCCAAGGCCAGGCCCCTGCCCGCCGGCTCGGTACGCCCCGGCCCGGCCAAGGCCGGGCCCCTGCCCGCCAGCTCGGCACGCCCCGGCCCGGCCCGGCCAAGGCCAGGCCCCTGCCCGCCGGCTCGGCCCGGCCCGGCCAAGGCCAGGCCCCTGCCCGCCGCCTCGGCCCGGCCCGGCCCGGCCAAGGCCAGGCCCCTGCCCGCCGGCTCGGCACGGCCCGGCCCGGACAAGGCCAGGCCCCTGCCCGCCGGCTCGGCCCGGCCCGGCCCGGACAAGGCCGGGCCCCTGCCCGCCGGCTCGGCCCGGCCCGGCCCGGACAAGGCCGGGCCCCTGCCCGCCGGCTCGGCACGCCCCGGCTCGGCCAAGGCCGGGCCCCTGCCCGCCGGCTCGGCACGCCCCGGCTCGGCCAAGGCCGGGCCCCTGCCCGCCGGCTCGGCACGCCCCGGCCCGGCCAAGGCCATGCCCCTGCCCGCCGGCTCGGCCCGGCAAAGGCCAGGCCCCTGCCCGGCCAAGGCCAGGCCCCTGCCCGCCGGCTCGGCCCGGCCCGACCAAGGCCAGGCCCCGGCCCGCCGGCTCGGCCCGGCCCGGCCAGGGCCAGGCCCCTGCCCGCCGGCTCGGCCCGGCCCGGCCAAGGCCAGGCCCCTGCCCGCCGGCTCGGCCCGGCCCGGCCACAGCCAGGCCCCTGCCCGCCGGCTCGGCCCGGCCAAGGCCAGGCCCCTGCCCGCCGGCTCGGCCCGGCCCGGCCAAGGCCAGGCCCCTGCCTGCCGGCTCGGACCGGCCCGGCCAAGGCCAGGCCCCTGCCCGCCGGCTCGGCCCGGCCCGGCCAAGGCCAGGCCCCTGCCCGCCGGCTCGGCCCGGCCCGGCCAAGGCCAGGCCCCTGCCCCCCGGCTCGGCCCGGCCCGGGCAAGGCCAGGCACCTGCCCCCCGGCTCGGCCCGGCCCGTCCAAGGCCAGGCCCCTGCCAACCGGCTCGGCCCGGCCCGGCCCAGGCCAGGCCCCTGCCCGCCGGCCCGGCCCGGCCATGGCCAGGCCCCTGCCCGCCGGCTCGGCCCGGCCAAGGCCAGGCCCCTGCCCGCCGACTCGGCCCGGCTAGGCCCAGACAAAGCTAGCCCCTGCCCGCCGGCCCGGCCCGGCCAAGGCCAGGCCCCTGCCCGCCGGCTCGGCCCGGCCCGGCCAAGGCCAGGCCCCTGCCCGCCGGCTCGGCACGGCCAAGGCCAGGCAAGGCCAGGCCCCTGCCCGCCGGCTCGGCCCGGCCCAGCCAAGGCCAGGCCCCTGCCCGCCGGCTCGGCCCGGCCCGGCCAAGGCCAGGCCCCTGCCCGCCGGCTCGGACCGGCCCGGCCAAGGCCAGGCCCCTGCCCGCCCGCTCGACCTGGCCCCTGCCCGGCCAAGGCCAGGCCCCTGCCAGCCGCCTAGGCCTGGCCCCTGCCCGGCCAAGGCCAGGCCCCTGCCCGCCGGCTCGGCCCGGCCCAGCCAAGGCCGGGCCCCTGCCCGCCGGCTCGGCACGCCCCGGCCCGGCCAAGGCCGGACCCCTGCCCGCCGGCTCGGCACGCCCCGGCCCGGTCAAGGCCATGCCCTTGCCCGCCGGCTCGGCCCGGCCCGGCCAAGGCCAGGCCCCTGCCCGGACAAGACCAGGCCCCTGCCCGCCGGCTCGGCCCGGCCCGGCCCGGAGAAGGCCAGGCCCCTGCCCGCCGGCTCGGCCCGGCCCGGCCCGGACAAGGCCAGGCCCCTGCCCGCCGGCTCGGCCCGGCCCGGCCCGGACAAGGCCAGGCCCCTGCCCGCCGGCTCGGCCCGGCCCGGACAAGGCCAGGCCCCTGCCCGCCGGCTCGGCCCGGCCCGGCCCGGACAAGGCCAGGCCCCTGCCCGCCGGCTCGGCCCGGCCCGGCCCGGAGAAGGCCAGGCCCCTGCCCGCCGGCTCGGCCCGGCCCGGCCCGGACAAGGCCAGGCCCCTGCCCGCCGGCTCGGCCCGGCCCGGACAAGGCCAGGCCCCTGCCCGCCGGCTCGGCACGCCCCGGCCAAGGCCAGGCCCCTGCCCGCCGGCTCGGCACGCCCCGGCCTGGCCCGGCCAAGGCCAGGCCCCTGCCCGCCGGCTCGGCCCGGCCCGGCCAAGGCCAGGCCCCTGCCCGCCGGCTCGGCCCGGCCCGGCCAAGGCCAGGCCCCTGCCCGCCGGCTCAGCCCGGCCTGGCCAAGGCCAAGCCAAGGCCAGGCCCCTGCCCGCCGGCCCGGCCCGGCCAAGGCCAGGCCCCTGCCCGCCGGCTCGGCACCCCCCGGTCCGGCCCGGCCAAAGCCAGGCCCCTGCCCGCCGGCTCGGCCCAGCCAAGGCCAGGCCCCTGCCCGCCGGCTCGGACCGGCCCGGCCAAGGCCAGGCCCCTGCCCGCCCGCTCGACCTGGCCCCTGCCCGGCCAAGGCCAGGCCCCTGCCAGCCGCCTCGGCCTGGCCCCTGCCCGGTCAAGGCCAGGCCCCTGCCCGCCGGCTCGGCCCGGCCCAGCCAAGGCCGGGCCCCTGCCCGCCGGCTCGGCAAGCCCCGGCCCGGCCAAGGCCGGACCCCTGCCCGCCGGCTCGGCACGCCCCGGCCCGGCCAAGGCCATGCCCCTGCCCGCCGGCTCGGCCCGGCCCGGCCAAGGCCAGGCCCCTGCCCGGACAAGACCAGGCCCCTGCCCGCCGGCTCGGCCCGGCCCGGCCAAGGCCAGGCCCCTGCCCGCCGGCTCGGCACGGCCCGGCCAGGGCCAGGCCCCTGCCCGCCGGCTCGGCCCGGCCCGGCCAAGGCCAGGCCCCTGCCCGCCGGCTCGGCCCGGCCCGGCCAAGGCCCGGCCCCTGCCCGCCGGCTCGGCCCGGCCCGGCCAAGGCCAGGCCCCTGCCCACCGGCTCGGCACGCCCCGGCCCGGCCCGGCCAAGGCCAGGCCCCTGCCCGCCGGCTCGGCACGCCCCGGCCCGGCCCGGCCAAGGCCAGGCCCCTGCCCGCCGGCTCGGCCCGGCCCGGCCAAGGCCAGGCCCCTGCCCGCCGACTCGGCCCGGCTAGGCCCAGACAAAGCTAGCCCCTGCCCGCCGGCCCGGCCCGGCCAAGGCCAGGCCCCTGCCCGCCGGCTCGGCCCGGCCAAGGCCAGGCAAGGCCAGGCCCCTGCCCGCCGGCTCGACCCGGCCCGGGCAAGGCCAGGCCCCTGCCCGCCGGCTCGGCCCGGCCCGGCCAAGGCCAGGCCCCTGCCCGCCGGACGGCCCGGCCAAGGCCAGGCCCCTGCCCGCCCGCTCGACCTGGCCCCTGCCCGGCCAAGGCCAGGCCCCTGCCCGCCGCCTCGGCCTGGCCCCTGCCCGGCCAAGGCCAGGCCCCTGTCCGCCGGCTCGGCCCGGCCGGGCCAAGGCCAGGCACCTGCCCGCCGGCTCGGCCAAGGCCCGGCCTGGCCCAGGCTAGACCCCTGCCCGCCGGCTCGGACCGGCCCGGCCAAGGCCAGGCCCCTGCCCGCCAGCTCGGCCTGGCCCAGGCCAGGCCCCTGCCTGGCCAAGGCCGGGCCCCTGCCCGCCGGCTCGGCACGCCCCGGCTCGGCCAAGGCCGGGCCCCTGCCCGCCGGCTCGGCACGCCCCGGCCCGGCCAAGGCCATGCCCCTGCCCGCCGGCTCGGCCCGACCAAGGCCAGGCCCCTGCCCGCCGGCTCGGCCCGGCCCGACCAAGGCCAGGCCCCGGCCCGCCGGCTCGGCCCGGCCCGGCCAGGGCCAGGCCCCTGCCCGCCGGCTCGGCACGCCCCGGCCCGGCCTGGCCAA